>NC_041397.2:198080630-198698130 GCF_900747795.2 Erpetoichthys calabaricus
CCAGGGTCAAAATGACGCTTCTGTAGGAAAGTTGCCCAATGATTACCAGAGCAAATATGTTTCTTTTCACCAAAAGTGCAAGGAAAATAGTAGAAATTTCAACCAAAAGTGACAAATCCCAGTCTCCTTAAGTTATCGGAGAGATGGTTTCTTTCATTACTAAAATGCAATTTGTCTTTTATGGCGTTAAATTTTCCTTTATATTAGTCAGTAAAACAGTTATTAGGGAATGGATCCTATTATACGTTATGCCCAGTGTCTTGGAGTGGAGCTTCATCTTTGTAATTGTTGAAAATATATAGCTTACTGTTTCTGTTCCTCCTTTATAGTAAACTTTGGTTATGTGAACAGAAGGGGCATTACTTCAATGTCTGGTGTTGACATCACTGTGTCTGGCAGACCGTCTGGTACTTCTAGTTTCTTTTTGGGGCGTTTCCTTCTTGATTTTCTCTTGGAGTTCATCTTTTTGTCCGTGGTTTTGCCCATGCTCCCAAATCAGTACTCAAATGGAGGTAGAATTGACTGGGATATCAGATAACTTTACAGCCACTAAAATCCATCCATCCATCCATTATCCAACCCGCTAAATCTTAACTACAGGGTCACGGGGGTCTGCTGGAGCCAATCCCAGACAGCACAGGGCACAAGGCAGGAAACAAACCCCGGGTAGGGTGCCAGCCCAACACAGGGCACACACACACCCACTAGGGACAATTTAGAATCGCCAATCCACCTAACCTGCATGTCTTTGGACTGTGGGAGGAAACCGGAGTACCCAGAGGAAATCCACGCAGACATGGGGAGAACATGCAAACTCCACGCAGGGAGGACCCGGGAAGCGAACCCAGGTCTCCTAACTGCGAGGCAGCAGCGCTACCCACTGCGCCACCGTGCCGCCCGCCACTAAAATCGAATTACTTAATTGATACATTAAGCTAGTCTATTTATTCTAAAAAAGGTTTATGATATATTCTTGTATAGTTTATACTGTATGAAGTATTTGTATTGATGCTCATTATGATATGATATGATATTCACACACATACACACACACTGTGCCAGTTTTGAATCACCAATTAACTTAGCACATGGGTGTTTGAAATATGGAGCAAAAACCAGAGTACCTGGAAAGAGGTGCAGGATTCAAACCCAGAACTCCCGTTGAATACTTGAGATATGCGAGGCAGCATTGCTAACCGCTAACTCACTGTGCTGCCAGGTTGTACAGTGGAATAATAAAGCATCATGTCACAGAATGGAACATTATTTAACAAAATATTAAAGGTTAACTAAAAACATAATGGTTCATTACATTATTCAGAAGGATCTTTCATTTACCTCTGTTGTGTCCAAGAGGAGGAAGGAAGGGCATGCCAAGTTCTCATTTGCATCAGTATACAATGTTAAGTTGCATTTCTTTTAGTGCCAGGACCTGCAATTTGAGAACACTACATCATGGTTTGTTGGATGAGATGCCTGTAAATTTAAGAAACAAGCTTTTCCATTTACTTACCTTTTAGTGCAAAATATTTGTCTCTGCTTTGTCAATGTAGATAGAGATACCCATAAAGACCTTTGAAATTTACCACAAATAAAAAGTCTTGTTCTTTTTATCACAAAAATGTTAAGAATAACTTAATGCGTAGCACAAATGGTTATACCTTCTGAAACTGGGATTGGCAATTTATGCCAATCGCTGACCCCTTTCCCATTCCTACTAAAGTCGTTCTGGTACACTGCACAGAAGTCAAAAATATAGTTAGCTTGTAAATATGCAGATATGCCACTTATTAAATCCTTGGCCAATTACTCACCTTACATTATTTGAACAGCTTAAATTTTTGCTTCCTACCTCTTCCATCTGAGGTAAGTTTACTGATCATGCCCCTGAACATACATCAAATCTCTTATATATGTATATGGGTAAAGGTGTATTTTTTATAAAAAAAAATTTTTTGTGTGTTGCTCTTGGGGGGGGGGGGGGGGAAACAAACATGTAAATAGCAAAGTAAAAGCCATTAGATGTAGGGGCAATAGGCACCCTTTGTTTGAGACTGTGGAAGATAAGTGAAAAGGCAAATTTCCTGAATAATTTTGTTACAATTTTGTTATTGTTGATATCTGTCTACAGGACATAGATATTTATTGACCTGTCTCACTAAAAAGTCACCTGCTTTGAATATCAAATTGCTTTGATTGGCATCTCATCAACTTACAGCACTGTGATAACATAACTGCAGGCTTCTTTAGAAAACGTTTGTATTTACTTGGTTTGAAAATTAACGTGTTCTGGGGAGATTGGTCTCTAATCAACATACAGTGGTATATGTACTGTACATCACAATAGTTAGCAACAATGCTGTTGTTTAACCCATGTGTATACACTATTGTTAAGCAAAGGATATTGGTATGTACCATTGTTTAACCAATCGATATGTTGTTCCTCTGGGCAAATCAGAATAAAATCAAGTATGGTCAGAGATTCCTAACTGACGCCTGCTGCTGTTATGCTTTTGGCACCTTACCACTGTGGCTACACTCTGCAACAAATGTGATTTGTACTTGGCCCATGTTCCCCTAGGCCTGACCCCGGTAACAGTGACATATAGACTTTTGTAACATTTATTGTAAAGCCAGGCCCAACTGGCACTTGCACAGGTCTTAAATGTCTTCTGAGTTCTTTTTCAACACCCAACCACTATCGCTTAGATGTGGAAAGGTTATGCACCTCTTCATAATTTTGTCAAGACCTAGAAAATATATTCCCTAACACAACCCACTTTTGGGGATTTACCCTTCCCTACACTCAAAATAAGCCTCCCAGTTACTAGCCACTTCCAAAGTGCTTGTCAAATTGCAAAAATGTTCATTTACAAAGGTATGGGTTTTGTATCATAATATCAGACAATATGACTTTAATAAAAAAAAAGCTCTGTCTGAAAGAATTGTACGTTTTGGCATTGTTGCAGCTCTCCTGTCTTCTTTACCTTAGTGCTTCTGAAATTATACAGATTCTGAGAGAGATCTGATTTCTGATTCAGATGATTCCTTTTGGTTTTAAATGACTTTAGAAATGTTGCTCTGTATAAGCTGTAATGCAAAAGGCTTACACATTTCCAAGGTGCTCATGTTCTGGAACATTGCTTTTTAGTAAAACAAATTGGATTTGCTGAGTGTGATGCTTGTAGAATTAATGAATTGCAAAGTTATTGCATTTTAAGTGTATAAAGAAAAGATAATTCTAACTAGAAAAAAATATGCAAGATGTTGAGCTGGTTAGCCCCAGAAATTATGGACACTGTTGAGTCCTTTAGGCTTTTAGAAGGTCAGAAACATTCTTAAATGTCTTATCTCTGGCTTAGAATTAGTAGAGGAGCAGAATGTCATAATGTGATGGTAGAAATACAGTTAATTTCAGTTTAATTTATTTTTGTGTATCTCTCCTCACTGAATACAGTCTCAGAGCACAGACTATAATGCAACGACAAAAATGATTAAAGTGCAAATTATTCACATACAAAAATACACAAATTACATTGAACACACATTAAAACAGGGCAATTTTAATTTTATTAACATAAACAAATCATGACAACATAAGTCTATTACCATTACAACTGATATATGGCCAGTTAGCAACATACGAGAGGTAAAAAAAAATCCTATTGGTAGAAAATAAAACTCTTTGGTGGAGAGGTCAATGGTCATTTTTAACAGACAAATTCACAGTGACAGTCTGACAAAGCCACAGTTCTGGTGACACAGGCCACCTGACCACTCATACCCTCCTGGGCATTCTATAATATTATAAGCATTGCAGGACAGTCTAATAAGAAGATTAAATCCTTGAATTCTTGGCTCCTGATATCTCTGGTGTCTGGAGTAGCAGTTTGCTAATGTGGCAGTAGTACCAAGTGCCATAGCAGGATTTCGAGCAGAGAAAGAGAGGAGTGTAATGATTGTTTCACTTATATTTCTGTGCAAATGGCTAACAGAGTATGAGAAGCTAATCAGTAGTTGCAATCAGGGTTTGTAAGTTTTCAGTTGGGATTTGTAACATAAGCATCAGTCATATGTGTAATTTCATTTATCTTGAGGGTTTTTATAAGTTAACATTTCATTTTAAGAATTAATGTTATGTCTGTTTTTGTAAATTAAAAGTTGATTTTTATTATTGTTATATTTTTTTACACTAGGTCCTTTTGAGTTTGGTCACTTGACAATGTTTGTTGTGCTTCTGACATCACAATACTTGATACAATAAATACGGTGGAGATCTTGTATTACTTCATCTCTTGGTGAGTACAATGTCTTTGTGAAATTTAGCTCTAGTTAGCCTCTTATTAAAGCCCTAGTGGTGGCATTAATATTTTAGTTTCAAACTGTTTCTGGCTTTGACCTTTTACTTTTATTTTGCCTTTTGTCATTGGTCTCTTGGCTCTGAATATCTTCCTGAGTTTGACCCATAACTACACCTTCTGACCTTGTCTTGTGGTTCCTTATTCATCTCCTGATCACTTTGAACACCGTAATCCCTGGGCTCAGTACATGTCCTATTTTTGGAATTAAATGCTAAGACTGATTACACATCTCTTACACATGGTGTTATAGACTGACATCTTGATTGTTGTTGTGATGTTTACTTGCATGTGTTGATACATTCAGATAAGTAAGTATCGTTGGCGTCATTTAAAGCTTCATCTGTAAGAGGACAAATTTTTAAATCGGCTCTAAACTTAACTGGAAGCCAGTGTAAAGACTCAAGAGTAGAACTTATGTGGTCGTACTTCATAGTTCTCACATTTATTCTTAGAGCAGCTTTTCAATTGGCCACAAACAGAACCGTTTCAACTCCATGAAAATAATAAATTGCAGCTGTCAGTTTTACTTTTTTTTTAATGCATAAATCAAGTTCTTTCTGTTCTCCATAGAAAATAGGAAATGTCCTAAATGTCTTACTGTATATTTTTAAGATGAAAAAAGCAGGTTTAAGATAGTGTAACATATTAATAATGTAAAGTATTATAATAATGTAATATCATAAAGAAAGACTGGTGTCAAAGATCCTCCCTAAACTGTGTACTTATTCAGTAAAACCAATATTTAGGCCTATTGAGTTAAAAGGTGACAAGACATTACCGCTGTACGTATCACTCCCTCCAATTAATATCATTTAGATTAGACTAGGTTTAATTAATTTTTGCTGTCAATTAATCAAACAAACTTGCTCTCCTCCCATTTGTAACTTATGCTCATTTTTCTCATGTTGTTTATGTGCATGTAAGAGAGAAGATAAGAGTGGGCAAGGGCACCTTGGAGATGCGTTATTAAAATGAAAGTTGACTGGGATACTCCACAAGGGAGCTAGCCGCATGTCTGTGTTTACTCCATAATCTAAGCGTACAGGCTTAAAAAAAAATGAAATATTCTCATTTACCTTTTGCTGAGGGCTACGTATAATAATATAGGAAAGAAGATTTTGAGTTTGATACAGAGTAAAAGGGATGCCTTTTGCTGCATCAAGCACTGGTGGACGGCGTATGGAAACTTAAAAAAAATTCCACCTTTACATTCAAATTGTACTTTTTAGGCTTAACCAAGCAAAGCTTCCATGTCTAATAACCTCCTTGGGTGCCCCACCTCACTATTCAGTTCAGTTCAATTTATCTGTATAAAGTCGAACACATACTGGAAGCCCTTTTCCTCCTACCTTCTCTACATCTTTGCTGCAGTCTTGCAGATACTCCACACTATTACTAATTCGACCTTCTCCTCAATGGTCAGCTCCAGACTAAAAAATAAATTGGATGTGGTGCTTGCCCAGGTCTTTGACTATCTTAGAATTTGTTTCTCTGACAGTGTATACAGCATCCATATTGTAGTTCTGTCCACTTAGATGTCGTCTTGTATAGAGTGGTTGCAGAGTCAATGGGTGGGTTTCCCCTCCTCCTTTTCCTCACTTCTGTCGTTGAGCAATCTTTTTAATTTGAGGACCCATTAACAATATATATGATATAAATAAATAAGGTATATTGAAAAAGCAGTTTAAATATTCATGTAACATAGAAATAAAATGTACGTTTTCTAAACCATTTTCTAAATGGTTTGTGGTACTCTAAAAATAATCTATCCATCATTTTGGGTTTTTGATACAAAGTAATTCAAAAGTAACATTTATATCTTGTTTCAGTTTATTTTTACTTATGTTTTTAATTTTATTATGGCAGCATTCTGTATTTTTATGGGCAACGCCATTTTTTATTGATGGTTGTTGCATAAGGTCAACCATGCCTTGATTTAGTTTTCTTTTTAGTCATTCCTTTGCCTCAAAAATATGGAGATAATGTTTTGGGGGTGTGATGGACGGTGTTTCAGTCTGGTCGGAACGTCCCTGAACAGAAAGAAGGAAAAAGAGCAGGTTTTTTAGGACACTGCCTCCCCCGGGACACTAGATGGCAGCTCCCCTGGATGGAAATGGTTCCCCGGATTCCCTCAGAGCATCATGGGATATGGAGTCCGTTTCCTCAGCCCTGCTGGGTGCCATGGGTGCCACCAGGAGGAGCTCACAAGGAACCTGGGCACTCCTACTGTTATTACGACCCGGAAGTACTTCGGAGGCACGAGGACGGAAGCCCGCAGTAATTCCAGGCTGCTTAAGAAAGGATGATGTGGTGTTTGACCCGGAGAAGGAACACTTCCGGGTCATGGAATATTTAAAGGACTTTGGGAAACCCAGCAAGGAGAGCTGGAGTTGGGTGGTAGAGTGATGGAGCTGCTGGGAGGAGTGGAGGATTGTGATTATTGATTAGTGTATTGATTATTACTGAGTATTGTGAATTGTGGAGTGTGCTGTGCTTTGTGCACTGTATCTGAAGAAAAATATTAAAGAATTCTTCTTGGTGCTTTTATAAGTGTGTCTTGGACGTCTGTGTGGTGGGTTTCACGGGGCAACAGCGCCTCTAGCGTTCACAGGGGTTAATTACTTTCTTCTCTGCTCCCACTTTGATTTTATTATTCATGCTGTCATTTTATACTCCTTGTTGTCTCTTTTGCTGGGTGGTTGTTAGGCAAAGTCAAAAGGAAGTGTGAGTTGCGTGACACTATGGGGTTGTAGCTATAAAGGTCAGCATTGGACATATCCAAGTTTGTCTAAGTTTTTCGATACAACCTAAAAAATCTAACATTATTTTTTTAAAATCTTATGCTTTAGGTCACTTGTTTTGGCCTGGTTATGTACCCGTATATTATTCTGGCTTTCAATCTTCTTTCTGTAATCTTTTATTTTGATTTTTTGTCTTACACTCTGGGTTTAGTTTTTTAGATTCCTGCTCTCCTGATTATGACTTTAACCGGCTTTCCATGACTTTGCTCTATCTCCTGATTCCAATAGTGAAAACAACTGCACAGTCAGCACACCGATACAACTTTTAAGAATTTGGTGAAAACACAGCCTTTACTGTGCAGACATGTGCCATTTTACAATATGAAATATTAGCATAATGTAAAATGACATTCTTATTCTTAATCCAAATGAGAGTCATTGTGGGCAGGAGTCTATCTAGCAGCTTGAGAAGCAAGGCACAAGCCCTGGACATGGTGCCAGTCCTCACAGGGCCCACTTACTTATGCACCTGTACCACTTCCAGAGCCGGCACGATTATAATATGCACTGCCATCCTAGAATGGCAGCAAAGAAAGAGAGAGAGAAAAATAAAGAAATAAATAAAGAAATGATCTGATGTGCGAGCGATCAACACTACTTCCACACTAAATCACCACAAGTACAGAAGCACACCAGTGGAAGCAACAGTTGAGTTAAATGAGAATTGTTATTATACAGTAAAATAAGGAATTGCACAAAACATACAAACCCCCAGTATACAGTACTGCACTACAGTGCTTCCACACCCCCACACGAATCACAAAACAAAACACTCAAACAAAAACACCACTAATACACAAATGTGAGGAAAAAAAAATAATGAAACCAGAGTCCTTTAATATCCCCTGTTATGCTTAATCATCTACAGTCTGTTATGGTGAAGGATGTGCTGAGCCGTATCTCATGTCCTGGGAATCGTAAACATACACAGTCCCTTACGCTGGCCCATCAGGTCCTCTCCCAAATATCTCCACCACATCCAAAAGACAAGGAAGACGAGTCTTGCTCAAATGAACCCGGGTTCAGCTGACTTTTCCCAGTAAGTAGTGTAGTGTAATACTACTAGTATAGTCCCTCCTGCCCTTTTCATAGCATCTGAGTGTTCTCTTCTCCTTCACCTTTCTCCCACCATAGATTTACATATGGTTAGCTCCTCCCCTTACAGTTTGTTTGGCCCTCCAAACCAGGTGTACCCTTCCCCATGAACCATTGGCCAGCATTGCACATTCAGCAATTCCACCATCAACAGGTCAAGGGAAAGGTGCAAACTGTCAGTGACACCCACACATATCCATGACACCTATACCTATGCGTGGAAAGAAAACACAGGCAGTCACAGGTACAAAGTGCAGCCTCTACATATTAAATGATGGGGTACGAGACTAACCACAGTGCCACCCAAAAATAAATCTTAAATCTTTAAATTCCTGTTTTTCAGTTTTTCAATAAATAGTAGCCTGTATCTGTAGGAATACTCTATTACCTGCTGTTTTGTTAGCAATCATTGATGTTGGTGAAGTTGCCTCTATTTTGCATATTTGTAATGTAGTAATAGGCATTTTGAAGGTATGTAAATAAATAGCCACATGTTCCTTTGAAGCTCTTTTCTTCAAGTGCAGGATTCAAGATTTGCATTTTAAAGGCCTCCTTGTTAAAAGCAAAAAGCAGAGGTACTGCCCTCCACTTGTTTAATAATTAAAAGAAGAAATAAAAAACATTCTTACTGGCTAATTTGCATGTTGATTGAAAAAAAAGAAGGCCTGTGATGTCCAATGTAATGGTTTAAAATGAAACAGCACATAATGCTTTGTTTAAGACAAAACCATAAAAAGGAATATGGTGTACTTTAGGCACTCTTTATTAAGCTTGTTTACCATTTGCAGTTGTACTCAGTGGTGATACTTGAGGTCAATAGCACTGATTTAAAACGTGTATGCTTGGTGATACAAACATGTGGCACGACTGGCACTAAATAGTGTCCTTGGACACATCGAACAAAGCACTGCACAGTTCTTCCTCCATTTAGGCAGTGGGGCATAGAGGATGAGGAGTGGATTCTACGTAGTTGTAGCCTCAGAGCGTTGCTACTATGTGCTTCCCAAAACAGGTTGGATGCAATGATTTGGGGCTTTTGCAATGTACAGAATTTATTTTTCCATATGTACTTTATATTTTATTGTTGGAATTTGGCTGTTGTTTTTTAGTTCTGAAAGTAGGCTACCATTATGTTCATGTGGTTTTCATATTTGCATTTCAGATGTTGTTTAAGATCATGGTCACCACCATTTATTTATTTTTTATTCTTTGTGGCTCTCTGCTTGGCTGTAGCCACATCATTGACACATTGCTGTGCGCATTGTTGGTCACGTTAGACTGTGGTCACATGAGATTTTCTTTCACCATTCTCTGCTAATAAACAGTGGCAGAGTGCTAATATTCAAGTCTGATGTTTGATGTGTCAAAACAATCTTCCATGCAGTAGTTATTTCAGATCATATTAGGGAGTGAAGACTTTTTCCCTGTTTATTTTTGACTTTAATTTTTTTGGTATATGATTTGAGCTCTCGCTATAGAATAATTTTGTATTTCTGGCTTTTCACCTGGGTATTTTTTACTTTTGACCATTTTCTCTCTTTCATCTCCTTGTTCAGAAAAATTTTGCCAAATGTTTGGCATGCCTTTTACACTAGGCAGTATATCAAGGGATACAACCACCTGGAAATGTTATGTCATTCAAGAGCCCTAAAACACATGAACCAAACAGTTTCAAAAATGCCCACCAGAGGTGGAAACCCATTCAAAACCCTATGCTAGTACCAGAGAGGGAATTTTGATAAGTAAATTATATTTAATAATACAAAAAAATGCTGTGTAATAACTAGAAGCTCCGTGGAGCAGAAAAGGCAAAAAGGAATTGCCTGAAAAGGCTAAGGCAATCCAAGATGAACAAAGTCCCAATACAAAATCTAAGGTGAAGTCAAAAACAGAGCACAGATTCAAAAATCTAGGTAATCACAAAAGCACAAGAAAATAATCCAAAGCTCCAAGAGCTCACCACATCACAAGCGCATTCAGATGAACAACAGTGACAACAAGGACCAAACACAAGGAACTGTGGGTTGCCCCATGCTTTTACGGGACTAAAGCCACTCCCTTGCTGTGATGGCCAAGTAACCCCCACCTCTTGGGGAACCACTCATGAAACCCATTGAACTTAACACAAACATAGTGAATAAAACAGATAATTAACAAAATAACATGAACACAAATGAATGACTCAACAATGAACACAAGGGACATAAAACAAGGATTTGAACCCCCGGCCAGGGGACAAACTCTAGCTGAAATATAACAGGAAAAGGGTGTAATATCACTTAGGCACTCCCACGATGTGCGCTGTGTTGTCTGAGAATTAGCCTCTTCCAAAAGGATGCTAGACAGGCCAACCTGTTGTTACAAAGTTGACAGATCCCCTCAAAATGGCTTCATATAGTCAAACTGTTCATGACAAGCAGAATAGATGACCTTCTATGAAAAGCAATGAAGATCCACACAATGATACCAACTGTTCAGTTGATAAAATGTCTCTGTTATTTCTTATTTGTGAGTTCTGTGGTAATTAGGCCAAGAAGGCAAGTAGAACTCATTGATAATGACAGCTTAATGCAGTCCACAAAAATCTGGCCTGTTTCTGCCTTACACTGGTCTAGCTGAAACACAGTAGGAAATCGTGAATCAACAGTGGCAAACACAATAAAAGTTCAAATTGACTAATGGTTAAATGTACAGAGAACAGTCTAATATTACTGGCATGTCTGACCAACATGCAATATATTGCCACTCTTCAATGCCATAATCAGCAAGTATAGTCAAAAGTGATCTTCCTTGAGTGTCAGATGATGAAAAATATATTGCCATAAACACAATTAGAATGACTGTAATACCCAAGAGGACAATGAAGCAAGCATAAGCATACATGCTTAACCCAGATATGAAATGAGTTCCATAAAAGACATTCCAAAAATGCAAAGCATCAACCAGTGGTCCATTGAAGGTGCAACATCTCTGAAAATGGTGGAAACTATCGATACAGGTGCTTTGTTGACTTTTTGCAAGAATTGCCCTTCCATTGGTGCTGCTCCTATTTACCTCTAAAGCTTATTCTAGATAGTCATAAGAGGTTTCCTGTTATCCCTGTGTCCAATATCAGTGGGCTATCATGTATCCTTCTGCAGTATATTTCATGATATCTCAATGAGGAACTTCGCTTCACCATTCACTGCAGAATGCAATACACTGCAGTTTTTCCTTTTCCTTGTTTTAAGTAGTTTGTGTTGAGTGCAGAGGAGGCCAGCATGCTGTTAGTATACACTACCTGTGAATATACTGTATGCCCCATTGCCTTTCGAAGTTTCAGAGCCCTTCCATGGCCAACTTAAACATTGTAATACTATTCAATACAAAACCTGAAAGTGCTTTTAACTCTGCTGGGCATTCATGAATTTACTTACCTGGCAGTGGTTTTTGCAGTAGAAAAAATGAAACACTTTTCAGCATCTCGGACTGCCTTGTTACAGATGTAATGTCCATGTGCAAGAAGAACAGGATATGTGACATTTAGTACTGGGAGAGCTGAGACCTTTCAATCAGAAGAGATCAGAAGGACCAGGCTATGATGTGATGACTATGCAATTAAAGAAGAAAATTAGCACAATGGATCCCAGTTGTTGCTTTAAAATAAATTCTTCAACAAGAACATAGTGACTCAGTTAGAAACGTGTTAAGTGCAAATTTCAAACAAATGTAAGTCCTTCATCAAGCAAAGAACCATAGACACATGACATAAATTAACAAGTAGTGTCGTTGCTATATATCTCTTTGAAAAGCAGAAATTTGTTTCACATATACAGTCATGGCCGAAATTATCAGCACACCTGGAATTATCCCAGAAAATGCACCATTTCTCCCAGAAAATTGTTGCAATTATAAATGTTTTGGTATATACATGTTTATTTCCTTTATGTGCATTGGAACAACACAAAACACAGAGAAAAAAAAGCCAAATCTGACATCATGTCACACAGAACTCCAAAAATGGGGCGGACAAAATTATTGGCACCTTTTCAAAATTGTGGGTAAATCGTTTTATTTTAAGCATATGATGCTCGTTTGAACTTACCTGTGGCAAGAAACAGGTGCTGGCAATATAGTAATCACACCTGAAGCCAGTTAAAATGGAGAAAAGTTGACTCAACCTTTCTGTTGTGTGTCTGAGTGTGCCACACTACGCGTGGAGAACAGAAAGAAGAGCAGAGAATTGTCTGAGGACTTGAGAACAAAAATTATGGAAAAATATCAACAATCTCAAGGCTACAAGTCCATCTCCAGAGATCTTCATGTTCCTTTGTCCACTGTGCGCAACATAATCAAGAAGTTCACAACACATCGCACTGTAGCTAATCTCCCTGGACGTGGACGGAAGAGAAAAATTGATAAAAGACTGCAACGAAGGATAGTCCAAATGGTGGATAAACAACCCCAATCAACTTCAAAACATATTCAAGACTGTGTGCAAGGCATCATGAAATCTGAAGACTACCAAAAGACCAGTGTCAGAAATCTGGGTCTGCGTCAGAGGTCATGGGTGTTCCAGCAGGACAATGACCTCAAACATACCTCTAAAAGCACCCAGAAATGGTTGAAGACAAAGCACTGGAGAGTTCTGAAGTGGCCAGCAATGAGTCCGGATTTAAATCCGATTGAACGCTTATGGAGAGATCTCAAAATTGCTGTTGGGAGAAGGCGCCCTTCAAATCTGAAAGACCTTCAACAGTTTGCAAAAGAAGAGTGGTCGGCAATTCCAGTTGAGAGGTGTAACAAGCTTGTTGATGGTTACAGGAAGCGCTTGATTTCAGTTATTTTTTCCAAAGGCCGTGCAACCAAATATTAAGTTGAGGGTGCCAATAATATTGTCCAGCCCAGTTTTTGAGTTTTGTGTGAAATGATGTCACATTTGGCTATTTTTCTCTGTTTTTTTTGTGTTGTTCCAATGCACATAAAGGAAATAAACATGTGTATAACAAAACATTTGTAATTGCAACAATTTTCTGGGAGAAATGGTGCATTTTCTGGGAAAATTCCAGGGGTGCCGATAATTTCGGCCATGACTGTACATTATGTTTTGTAAGTTTTCTTTTTCTAAGCTTCACTATTAGGTGTCATTTTTATTAGACATCTTTTTTTTGTTGTAGCATTACTATTTAGCTGACTTTTACTCTTTCACAGTAGAACAAATCTTGTTTTGAATTCAGTCTACTTGGGTTGTGACTCTTCATTATGCTTGCTGTGACCTACAAGTCACAGGTGTACAATATAACAGTTGAGAAGAGCTGTCGCTACACTCAGGGTGACCATTAACCTCACAGACTAACAATTGAGCCTGTGTCAAACTTACTTAAAAATCTGTCTGATCAGGATGTCATCATTTTATAGCTAACATCAGAGTGGCTCTTGTAAAATAAAAGCACAAAAAAGTAGGAAAGCCCCATTTAATGCAGGAAAAATGAATGAATGATAGGATGTGTTACGACACTGCCAGCATCATAACAGATGGATCTTATGCCTGACAGAGCACCTTTTAAAGGCAGCTGAAGTGGAAATAGCAGAAAACATATAGGCAGGGTTAACCAGGGGACACAGCTTTTCTGGCTTGACAACTTCAGAACCATGTAGGAAGCTAGAAAATATGCGAGTCCCCTGGCCTCTTTTACAATCATCTTCTGTACATAGTCCCAGAGAGCTTGTGGGTACGATCACACCTTTGATATCCTAGTAACAAACATGCATGCTTCTTACTAGTACTAGGTACCCTAAAGTAAGAAAGAGGTTTAAATGTGCAGTGGAGGTTAGCAACCCATGCAGTGTCAAGAATGTGTGATCTTCCTGGCTTGTATGCTCCAAGGATGGATAAAATAGTACTATGTTACACTTTTCATGGTGATGACAGGTGGGTAAACCAGAGGTATCCCTCTACCCTGTTATGTAGTACTACAAAATCCCTAAATGAGAAAGGACACTGTCGTAGGAAGTAGTTCCTTCTTTTCACAGAGACTTTCACTTTCCTCAGTTAATAAAGAATATGTGTTCCAGGACTTCAGTTAGTTATGAGAAACTTCTTTATCAGAGATAGATGTAGCATAGGAATAAGGATATGTATTGAACCAACTTTGGGGTGAGAGATGAAGGAATGGAGTAGCACTTAAAGGTGGGTGTAGGTGGCCTTTAATAGGATCATTGTTTATTCTGTGGCTGAAACTACCCACTCCTTTCTCAGCCACACTCCAATGCTTATGCTGACATTCTGATCTTTCATGAAGCTCAATGAACTGTCCTCTGCCTCATCTACTACCTGAACAAGCGTGCCCTTCACTCCACCTCACGCTTCACTTAGGCTCAGAAGTAACACCATCTACACTTTTCCAAGTCCTTAAGCAGTTTAACAAAGGCGCTATATAGGCGCCCGACCCGACACAGATGGTCACAGAGGCACGTATAAACTAATGCAGACTTTTATTTTCTTCACCCGTGGGCGCAGGTCTTCCTCGTGACCCACAGGCAATACACAGTCCAAAAGCACTTGTCACACACACCAGCAGTTTCTCCCTTTTACCACCACTCCTCCTCAAGTTTTGTCTCCTTCCTCCCAACTCTGGCTCCTCGAGTGGTGGTGGCTGGCCCTTTTTATATCCCACCTGGAAGCGTCCCAGGTGCTTGACCACCTGGTCCTAATTGCCCTTCCGGGTGGGGCTGAAGATATGTCCAGCTGGGCTGCTGACTCCATGCAGCTCTCCCTAGCGGCCATCCAAGCCCCCAACCAGGCTGTGGAGGACTCCATCTCCCATGGAGCCATTCAAGAGGTTGGGGAATCACTGTCCGCCAGGGAGGCTGCCACCAAGCGTCCCGGGGGAGGTATTGAGCTGCCCATGGTTGCTCCCCAGGAACAGATGCAGAAGGGGCGTCCCTGCCGGGCATGGGACCCGGCTGTCCGCCACAGCAGATTCAAACCAGGATCCTTAAGGACACTCACCAGCTGTAATGCATCTAAGCCAATGGATTTTAGCAGAGAATACATTCCTGCTGCTTGCAGGTAGGTGCTCTTTATCTTTATCTCTGCACTGGCTCCTTTCATGGCCATGTGTTAATCCCAATGACTTCTCTGCATGGTCTTTTCTTTTCTCCAGCTTCTACCCTCATTATAATCTGCATTTTTGTTTATTAAGATACTGCTTTGCAGTTTCATGACATACTAGGGAAATTATATTCTATTGCATCATAGAAATATTACAATGACTGCAGTACCAGGGCTATAACTAAGCACTCATGTATCATACCTTCTACAATAGCAATGAAAGACAATGACTTTCATGGGTTGGGAAGTTGCCCAAGGACTGCCTCAGATCTCTCGCACATGGGTACATGACATTGTGAATGTGCCAATTTATTTTATAGAGGATTCATTAAACGAGATTACTGTAGTTACTCATTGCAAGTGCAGGATTCCTATTATTTCTTTGGGCCATTTTGGGTGCTACCCTCTTATTGTGCCACACTTTCATCCATGGTAAATTTACTACAATATATTTATAACATTGTGTTCTCAAATTCACTACAGGTTTACAGGGGCCCAGAGCCTATCCTGGTAGCACTGTTACACAGCAGGAAGTTGTTAAGAGGGCTCAAGTCTATCACCGGGCTCCCTTATATACCCACCACCACATGCACACACACATTCAGACCAGTTTAGAAGTTCCAATTATTTAACCTGCAGGTCTTTGGGAATATGAGGGAGAAACCAGGATACTGTAGAGGAAGGCCCCTGTGGAAACTTGAAAACTAATTCATGGACAGCGTCTAGTGGCAGGAGTCAAACCCAGGACATTGGATCTATGAGGAGGCAGAATATCACAATGCACCACCACTAAGAATTTATTAAGTTGTTGATTTATGTATATATTGATCAGGTAGTTAATTTTGGCACAACACAAACCAATTAACTGTGTGCCTTCCTCTTCTCCTAAATTCCCCTTTGAATAAGAAGTGCAATATTAACTGTACGTTGTCAGTGAGAATGAGAAATGGCAATGTAAATAATTCTTAAACCCACTTCTGCCCCTTAACAATTTTCCCAACCTGATCTACCCTGACACTGCAATCTTAAGTTCTGGAGTTAAATTGTTAAAACAGAAACAGTGATGGGGGGTTGTGGTGGGTGGAATGGAGGAAGTGGGATTGGCATGGATGCTTGGAAGAAGTCGATAGACTTAAATAATAAAATGTTTAAGGGCAGTTAGCTCAGGGGAATAGCTGGTAGCATTAATTACTTCTTGCTGCTCTGAAGGGGATGAATCAATAAAATTGGAAAAACACTAATGCCACCCCATTGAGTTAGTATAGCGCTTTTTATTGGTATTATTTGGAGCAGGAGTCATTTATTGCAAACATAAAAATTACTCTCACCTGGACAGAGCTGGCAGTACTGTGAGGATTATGGGTTTTTTTATTTCTAAAGCACCTTTACAACCATCCAGCTATCCCTGTTAAAGGGTAAACTCAGAGATATGCAGGTGGATGAGCCTGTGGTGTCCTGGATAATGGACTATATGTTCAGCAGACCATAGTTATTTATACAAGAAAAATATGATGAGAGTTCAGGATAGAAAGTCTGGGAAGCAAGAATACAGTAAAAATGACACTATAGAGGAATAAGCAGAATGACACTGGAAAATTAGAAGAAGAGGCCTGAGAATGTCTTAATGAATGTTAGATTGATTCACCAGAAAAATCTTACCAAGCCTATGCAAGGATCTTCAGCTGAGGTGAATTATTGAAGGAGTTTCATATACAATAAAATGTCTATGAAAATAATGTTGTAATTCAGAATGTTGGGGCAAAGAGCAATGCTCCTGATATGAATATCAGTATTAGACAAGGGATTGTGGGAAGACTTACAACTGTGAGATGCAACGTACAAATGTTAAGGATTAATATTAAGGTTAGGCTTTGGTCTGGAATGAAGAAAAGTAAGTACTCTAGACTTACTCTGAATTAAGCTTTAATTAGAAGAAATTTGAGGTATTGCAAGACTTTGTGACATTAATTATGACTCCAGGCAGAACATGTCAGTTTGTGCAGCCCAAGTTGCCTGTTCCTCTTCTTTCTTCTTTTTCTTTCTCCAACTCAGATCAAACACATAAAGCCGATGGTATCCCAGTATCCTTTCCACCCTCTTCCCACTTTCTTGCTCTTTATTACTTTTCATGTTTACTGTATACAAATGTATATCCTGTGATGCCTTTATATTTAACATTGTCTAAGGACTCTGCTGGATGTAAATAACCCCCATCTCTTGGAAAGCTATCCTGTGCATCCTCTATAAACCCAAGTTATCAGTATGTTCAATTTAAATTTACACATCACTTATACTTTACCCCTCTCAAACTTTGTGCTCTGTATTTGGTCACTGATCTAATTTGTCACATTTCTTTATGTGCTTTGGGATTTTTTCTGCTTTTTTGCTCGGCCACCTCTCCTATTCTCGCTATTATAATTCCCTTTTTGCCTCATACATGTCTTGTGGACCTCTCTTTGATCGATAGAACTGAAGTTGTCCCCAAGGGGGAAATTAGTATTTTTACAGAAGCTCTTTAAATAAATAAATAATAAATAGAAGATAAATACGTAAATAAATATATACACACACACTTTGGCCTGAACACACAAAATGACTATAAAGCAAGAAAATTAAAAAGAAAGAAAACAAAAGTTCAGATTTGGCTGTCACAGTCACAGTGAGGCATTATACAGACATTTTGCTGTGGGTATATAGGAGCCCCAGTAATGTTTCTTGACACAATTCTGCAGAATAACTGGTTGGCTCAAAGTACTCAGTGCTGGTGTGTCAGAGAGAGGATGTGCAGCTTTGTTCATAATGGCACTCAGTTTTGTTTTAATTCTCTCCTTCGCTACCACCTCCGGGGAGTCCAGAGTGCATCCTATAACTGAACATGAGTTTTTAATTAGCTTGTTGATTCGGTGGGCCTCTCTTGAAGTGATGTTACCAGCCCAGCACACTACAAGTGTAGAAAATTGCACTGGCCATCACAGAGTTGTAGAAGATGAGAAGGAAGTCACTTCATATTGAAAAGGAGCCTTTCTTATATACAGTACTCTAACCTGTCATTAACGTGGATTTCGAAGTACTTGCAGGAGAGGACCACCTAAACATCCACTCATTGAATATTTAACATAGAGGGACTTTTGTGCGGCAAAAGTCAATAACCAGTTCCTTGGTTTTGTTGATGGTAACATACAGACAATTCTCTTTGCACCAAGATACAAACTGACTCCTATACTCTGCAGGTGACACAACATGGTGTTATATTTGTAGTTAGAGGTTTACAGAGTGAAGACAAAAGAAGACAGGACTGTTCCATGTGGAGCTCCAGTGTCACTCATGTCCATATCATAAACACAGCCCTTGAGTCTTACAAACTGTGGTCTGCCCAACAGATAGTCCATTATCCAGGACACCATAGGCTCATCCACCTGCCTATCTCCGAGTTTACCCCTTAACAGAAATGGCTGGATGGTTTTGAAGGCACTGGAGAACTCAAAAAAATATAATCCTCACAGTGCTGCCAGCTTTGTCCAGGTGAGAAAAATTTTTACGTTTTCATAAGAGACCTTTGTTTCTGGGTTTGATAGCTGCTAAATTAGTCCTAGTTATCCCTCTGGAAATCACTCGATCCTCCCTCTATATCGGAAATTCTCTTTCTTTAATCTACTCTTGTTTAAACTTTCAGCAATGTGGATCGATGGATTATCTGGCTCCAGTCTAGAGATGTGGAGCTTCAGTGTAAATTTGGGGGGCTGTTGATTCACCAGTGGTCAGTGTTTCAGTGCCCATCTTAATTTCTAATATTCTGCATCTCTTTTCTGCTTTTGGGTTTGTTGCTGTGCCACTCTCCTTTATACATGAGCATCACTGACTTTGACCACCAATGTAGTTTGGTATGGATAGGTGGTGCAGTGACACACTGTGGAAATTGTTTCATTATTTAGCTGTAATGTTTGACTTATACCAATGTTGTTTTCTTCTTTCATTTCAATAAAAATTTCAATAAAAAAGAAGTAAAGGTTGATATAATTAGTTAGCAGTGGTCAACATTTTAAAGTGCCTTGTCACAAAACTTTGTGAAGTTGCTGTTCAATTTTGTCCAAATCCCTAACGGTTCCTCTTGTGGCAGATGGCTGACCTTTCAGCCTTGAGATGTCAACATGTAGTATGACCTTCCTGTCCAGTAAAACACTCATTACTTTACTGAACCAGAAAAGCATTCAGCTGTTCACTTGGTGAAAGAGTGAAAGGTTTGGAAAAAGTTTCAAAACTACTATAAGCCATTTGCTTTTGCAGCTTGTGTGGCTACTTGAGTAAACACAGAGGTCTGGAAATAGTGAATTTTCCACCATCGTTTTACTGTAATTCATTTCAAGCTTAAATGGCTTCTGTTGAATATTCTAACAGCAAAAATAAACCAAGCAATAAAAAATGCAAAATGAAAAGACCCGCAGTAGCTCAGCATTACTTATTTTATGTCTTTAAAATGAATTATTCAGTTAATTCACCAAGAGATCATGCTAATGCAATTTTGTATTGCTGGTATTAAAATAAGACTTAATTTCAAAGGACAAAGATTAGAATAAAAACAACTTAAATGAATCAAACAGCTAACTTAATGACAATTGGTATTAGAATTGGCTCCCAAGACAAAATGGAATAATATGTGCGATGGTTGTTCATTCTTAATCAATTTGTTAACAAAGAGTGAAACATTTAAGAAGTTACATGCAATAATACAAATTATGTAAATACTGAAAGACTTTTACTTCTCTACTGTATTTAAATATTGCTAAAACTTGACAGATAGTCAAAACCTCAGTTCCTTTCAATCCGATTGAGCCTCATGCTTTTGTCCTCCATATCAGGGGTCCCAACTCCAATCCTGGAGGAGCACCATGGCTGCAGGTTTTCATTCTAACCCTTTTTTTATAATGAGTGCCCTGTTTGTGCTGCTAATTAACTTCTTGTGAATTCATTTTAATTGTCTTCTCTTTTAAGATTTGTTCCTCTGAATTGCTTCATTCCTTTCCTTAAATGGCACCCAAAGAGAAATGAAATGTGAAGTGAGGGGAGCCAAGAGAAGACCAACTAAGTCAGGGCCTCAAACTCCAACCAATTTCACTCCAACCAGTTGCTTAATTAGGTGCTGATTCTTGTTGTTAATTAAACCCATATCTTTAATTCTGTGGCTTGTTGCTGCACTCATTGTGCTTTAGCAGACATTTACGAAACTGTTGATTTTCACTTTTCTAACATTGATAAAATGTTTTGGGGACCTGAGCAGATCGACATTCCTGAGACCTTCACTTTTCTTTATTTTCAGATATTGTGTGATGGACACCAGTTGTTTTGGAGCATTTTTTTTATCTCATTATTGTTTGGCTGCTAATTAAGGAAAAAGGAACAATTAAGGGGTCTGAGTCTTCAAGATCAAGTCAATTAAAATTAGTTCTAAAGAAGTTAATTAGCAGCAAAAACAGGTCACTCATTAAGAAGATGGTTAGAATGAAAACCTGCAGCCACGGTGGTCCTCCAGGATCCCTGCTCCATATTGTATAAAAAATTTAGATAAAGGTGTGAATGATGGGACTGTTCTCAAATTAAATGGTGGATTTTGGGTGCAGTTTCATTCAAGTGACTAATATGTGTGGAACATATCATCGTGGACTAGTTTAACAGTGGAATCTGTTTCAATATTGTGCATTACTTAACTAACATGAAAGGAGAACTAACTTGTGTAGGAGGCTGAAAAGTCAAACCAAAAGCATTGATTTCTGGTCTCAGACCCCCACAAATCCTCCCCACCTCGCCCAGCAACAAATTGCTTACTCTCAACAAGTGATTCTGTAGCATTCAATACTGTATTTACATTGGCTGTTTACATAGAAATAAGAGTAACAAATGCACCAGGCAAGCTGATTTGTGTTTTCTATTAGTTAAAATGGAGTTATTTATCTTGAAACATTCTTCCTTATCATGGCATAGGAGAGCGGTGATTTGTTGCATTTTGGCAGGACATGCAAGTATGAATTTTGCTGAACTCCATAGATGTGACAATACCACTACTACTACACAGTTTTTACACAGCCACCATTCAACTGTCAATCCTTATGCAGTCATTTATGTGATCCAAGACCATTATGCAGCCACTTGCACTGCCAGTCAGTCTGTGTCACCAATTCAATGTGATTGGCCATCCGTAGCTCATTTACTTGCACTGTCCTATTGTTCCTTGTTCTTCCTGGTAAATAAATCATGTTTATATCTGATACTTATATTTTATTGCTGGTTATTTATTGCTATTAATTTGTTTAATGATCTATGTCTGCTTCTTTATGTTGTTGCACAAGGTCACTTGTGGCAGGTCCTTAGGCCAAAGGTCAATAAACAATACTGTAGCTGAGTCATCTCATCTAAATCTACATTTTTAAGGCATAACCCTGAAGTGTCAACTGATGATATCTTGGGAGACAGTAGGATTAAGCAGTCAGAATGTGACCTATACATGCTCAAGAGACTCAAAAGAGTATTCAGAGACCAATTAATGGATGCCTCTGTTCAGCCTCAGCTTACGGGATCAGCATTCGTCTCCATCTCGGGGGAGATTGCAGACATGGAGCGTAAATGGATCCCTGCGTAAAGCTACATTGGTAAAGGTGGCTGAATGTGGAGCTATGAGGTGGGTAGCACCTTTCATGGTACCAAACTACAACCCAGCGGTGAACACCATAGGACTGACAAGCCTTCAACTTATAAAAGGATATCTAACATAATAACTTGGTGATTTATGAGTCTGACTAAGAAGTAGCAGTGGGACAAGGAGGTTAACATATGTGGCAGTGGAAAAAGCAAAAAAAAAAAATGTGTGAATGATGTTTGCAGTCATAATGAGCAATTTTTGGGTGCCTTAAAGGAATTTATAGTATTCCACAATTCAGGATGTGTAGGGATGATGTGGTGGCACAGTCATTTGCAAAACACCTTACAGCTTTACTAGACTGGGTTCAAATGACATTTTGGCCATTGTTTTTATATAGTTTGCATGTTCTTTTCATGTCTAAGTGGATTTTGCTTTCCAAAACAGAAAACTATGAAGGTTATGTTAATTGGTTTCTATAAAATGGCAAGGAATTAGTTGGATGAGCCCTACGCTGAGCTGGTTCCCTCTTCTTGATTAGTGTCTGTCTTATGCTTATGTTGTCATAATATACTTCAGCCCCTATGTAATTCTGATCCTCACTTAAAATAAAACGATTTGGAAATGAATGGATCGATGGAAGGAGCAGCAAATGGGATGTCACATAGGCTGGGGAAATATTGACTTCAGCAGAAAGAACACTTTAAAGAGCATCCAAACCTGGTGGACTCTCACTTCTCAGAGGTAGCACTAGAATACATATAGTTGGTTTGGGCCCATTTCTGCACCGGGTGTCATTGTGTAGCTGGGATCGTCTGCACTGGAAAAAGTAAAGTAAGGAATTGCAAAGCCATTGAGTATTTTGGAAAGTCCTTTTTGACTGAAGTTATAATTCCAATTTTCAGAAGTAGGAGCAGATAGTTGCTCGAGTTGCTGAGGGTTTGCACTACTCATTATCTCTAAATAAAGTGCATCATATCCACTTTAATAGTTTAGTATACTACAAGGTCATGCAATGTTTCTTTGGAGTATCCAGAACAAGATATAAACAATTTAGGAATGGAAAGACAGGCATCATAATGTTTATCCATTTCTCCCACTTGGTCATTACATGGTTGCAGGGACCCAAAATAGTAATGAGTGAAACAATTCATGCAAAATTGAATTTGCAGTGATACTGAGTGTTTCACTTTGAAAAAAGAATTCACTAAGTAAATTGGGTTTCACTTGATCCATTCATAAGAAGAAAGGAACTAATTTCCTATCTGGAAGAATTTTCATGCATAAATTCTACATGCATTTTACTGACATTTTTATTTGAATAAAGATCTGTTGTGAAAAAAATATACCAGAAGTGTGCATATCCTCAACCAGGATAATGCGGTGGTCAAGTTACAGCAAGGGTTGGCAGCAGCGGCTTTCCGTGTCTGTAGATAAAGCAGTAATTCACACAATGATGTGTTTTGTTGTGTCTTTGGTTTTATCAGTGTGGTGTACACATTACATGTGTTAAGTAGCTGCAGAAAAAAACACAGGTAAACATGGAAGTGTAAATGAGGCTTTAGGAAACAATAGTGCTTGTTTTCTACCCAAAAATAAACCTTAAAAACTCCAAAAAACATCTTTAATGAGTTTGAAATCACTTGCAAAAATAAATGTAAGTGTCTCGTGTACAAAACAAGCCTGTTTCAATCATTACTAACCCTAACCCTAGGGTGGCAGCATAAGGTGCAGTTCCATCATTGGGTCCGCTGAGAGCTGTCCAGTTTAGAGATACTAGTCCAACTTAACTCGATAAACTTAATTGTCTTCTTTCATCTGTCAAACATTGTATGTTCAACCACCCTATTATGCATGTCTCCAGAATGTGGGAGGAAATTGGAACACAGGGACATTCATACAAATGCAGTAAGACTATACACCACCCTATACACAGGCCGTGACCACACTAGGATTCAACCATGAAATATGGATCTTTGAGTCAGTGTTGTGATGTGAGATTTTGCATATAAGTTAATAAATATTTTGTATGTCTGTATGTGTAACTTAGGCAAAGCAATGTAATATTAGTGTTACATTCGTGAGAAGCATTCATGTTTACAACCCCCCCACCTCTTTCAAGAATGGGTCTCTTTGAATTTTACGACAGAGTTAGGAGGAAGTGCCTTAAACAAGTCTGGCTAATGTTTCTCTGAAGTCTCTCAGTCAACCCCCATAGGAAAGTCAGGTTGCCTAACTGCCATGCTTTACCTTAACATATCGTTTGGGGGGAAGGTGTTAAGATGTTCTTTGCCCCATTGGTCTGAAGTATGGCTGTTTGGAACTGGCTTGTATCAGAAGCCTTTAAGTACCATGATGTCCTATTGGCTCTAGAGGTTGGACAGAACATCTATAAATTTGCTCACTCCCTCACTCTCTCTCTCTCTTACCAAACTGATGCATGAACTGAAAAGGACAATACAATGAAGAGCACAGCTCAGCAGCCATATTGAGACAGGCATGCGGCCTGTTCTAAAGAAAGCTGACCACAAATGATGCCTTAACTAGAGACATTTTAAGTAACTAACAAGTCTGTGTGCCGCCTGAAACTACACATCACTCATTTATCAGATTGTACCGTTGCCAATATTCAAATGTACTTTGCATATTGTTATTATTTATGAATATTATCAGTAATACATTGTTTAAATTGTAACTTAACTCCTGCTTGTCTTTTACTACACCTAATTGCCGGAGGTTATAGATGTAGAAGAGAAGGTGGGGAGAAGTCATATACGAGGGCAATCCCAAAAGTAAGGTCTCCTATTTTTTTAGAAATACAAACAACTGTTTATTTTCTATAACGTTTACATCATTTTAAAGGTTAAAGACTTATTTGTTTTTCTACATAATCACCATTTCGGTCGATGCATTTTTGTAGATGCTGTGGTAGTTTTAGAATGCCCATGTCATACCAGCTCACCGCCATGTCCTTCAGGAAGCGTTGAACCTCATCTTTCATCTCTTCGTCGGAGCAGAATCGCCTTCCGGACAAATGTTCTTTCAACTTAGGGAACAGGTGGTAGTCACTGGGTGCCAAGTCCGGACTATAGGGTGGGTGGATGATGAAGTTCCAACCGCCGATCTTTACGCATGTTTTCCTCAACCTTCGCGACTGTCTCGTCAGAAATTGATGGTCTCCTGCGTGAACTTTGCACTTGGCGGTAGCGTTGAACGGGAGCTCCATTTTCAAGGGCTGCCAAGCCAGGATTCAGCATCCCAGCGAAGCCGCACATGCTTGTTTGGGAGTGGAGGAAGCACCAATCACAAAAACACAAAAACAGTGTGACCAACAGCCATATGAACAGTTTCTCTACGTCCCCACCGCTTTGGAGACCTTACTTTTGGGATTGCCCTCGTATTATAATACCTTAGAAACAGTGGTAAGTCTGTGAGATTTGAGGCATTCTGACAAAGGCTACATATTAATAATATAAAAGGGGAAAGTAGAGTAATATATTTCTCTACCAAGACAAAACAGTCAGCATGTTAAATAATTAACAATAAAGGCTTTCCTTGTTTATTTTCTCTGTCTTTGCTAAATATCAATTTTAGCCAATAAACTAAAAAAGACCTTCTTTGGTGCGCTTCTTGACACTGCATCCAAACTGACCATGGCTTTGGTCCGTGTTCTCAGTTGTAATGTGCATGCACTCCTATGTTTTTCTCCTTCTGCTGCATTTTTTCAGTTCTAACTTTTGATCTTGAAGGTATGGCTCATCATAAACTTTTAATGTAATGAGTGGAAATGATCTAACTGGCCTTAAAAGAGCACATATACGGCATCTTCAGGTTCACAGAAAATGAGTTCACAGAGTTATGTTATGGTGCTTCATGTTAGATATGAATTGAAATGCTGATAGGTTTTCTAAATAATACTGTTACTGGCATTTTGAATTCATTTTTATTTAAAAAACAAAAAAACAAAAACTTAAGTAGAAGGTTTTAAACCAAAAGTAAAATGATAACAATACAGTGGTGCTTTTTGGATCTAAGTGTTCTTCAAAGCGCAGTGAGTTTAGGAAATTCATTGGACATTTGTCCACTGCTATGAGATAGGGTCAGCCAAGTATACAGCATGTGCAGCAAAGGAACACACTGATCAGCCCATCTACGTATTTCTCTCTATGGCTGTAAAATGAAAATGTACAAAATGTTTTTTTCAAGCCAACATGAATGTGAATAGAGGGGCATGGCTTTCATTTTGAAGGTTGGATGGATATAGCTATGAACATATCAAAGTATGATGGACAGAAGTGGGAAATAGGAATTACTTTCAAATGTGATACTGAATCTTACAAATGTGCCACAAAGATGGTTGCTACTTTTTCTAGTTAACAATCCGCCTTGAAGATTTACTTAACACAATACTTTTATGCTAATTAGCAATGCGCACTACAGGGTCATGGTGAGCCAAAGCCTGACTTGGCTCAATTAGGCAGGAACAAGTTTTAGATTAAACGCCACATTTAGTCACACCATATTCAGTCATCCCAGGTGGTTTAGATTTGTAAGCTAACCTGCCTTGCACTTATGTGGGTCCCGGGAGGAAACAAGTACCCTAAGAAAAATCTAAATGGGCCTGGGGAAAACATGCAAACTTAGCATAGAAAGTAACCATGCTGGTTTTCAACTTCTGTCCCTGATGCTGTGATGCAGAACTACTGATGACTGAGCCACTATACTGCCTATAAAATTCCAGCCTCCTGCTGGTATATGCAAGTGATGTAATTTGTTCTCTTATTTTCTGTTTTCCCATTTGTATTTTACAGATTACATGCATATTTTGCAATATACTGTAATCTTGTTTTCTTCAAAATGGTGCTTAATATAATGTTGCTAAATAAGATGAAATTAGATCAATATGGGTCTATATATGATTCTGATGCTTTATACTGTTGAATTGTCATTTAAAAAAATGCACTATTAATGAAAAAGAAAACTAACAACTGGAGAGTACAAAAATGTTTTTTTTAGTTGTCTAATGTCAAATATTCTTTGGATGAGCTGAACTGGAGGGGAATTGAAATGAACACCAAACAGAATTCTTTCTATTTTCTACACTGTTTGTGATGATGAACTATCGAATGTGGTGAAGTAGTAGTTGAAAAATAACATTTCATCCATGCCTCAAGTAGAGTGAAATATAAATTTCTTGGCATAGCTGCTTATTAGTATGTCAGGTCCTAAATCAAAGCCCATTCTTTGAATAATTGTGACCTACATATTTTTAAATAGCTCAATCAATCAATCAGTCTTTATTGACGTTGCTTTTTGAAGTGCACTCCATTAAAAACTGCTTTAAAGGGCAATTAGTCATAGATTTAGGCCAAAGCTCCCTGTAACCCTAACCACATGAAAGCAGGTGTACAAAATGGATAGTGTTAGGAATGAAATGGGTAAAGATGTTTATGTGGTCTAATCAATTATTTTAACTTAATCACCAAAGAGCAACTACAGTTTCTACTTGTGGCCATTTAAAATGTAGTCCTTTGTTATAATGGGATAGCCTCCAAAACTGGCCCAGTTCTGGCTTTATTAAAGTTGCACATTCACCCGGTGATCATGGTTATTTCCACTGATTACTTCAACTGGAGATTAGCAATGTGTTGCATGCTAATTAAATGTAGCTTTGAGTGAATCCTGAATTTGCTTCGTAATGAGTTCGGTGAAAATCCAAAAATGTTTGGGAATTTTGTCAAACTCAGTGAAATGCTTCAACATAAATGAGGAAGGACAAACAGAACTAGTTTTGAGTGGATTATAATGGTGCAATGGTATTTTAAGTGTCCCATAGGCCAAGGGAAGCATCTGCCAGTTTTTCTGGACTGTTAATTCTGTCCAAAAATGTGACCTGAGCTGTGAGGCAGCAGTGTGACACCAAACCTCCCTGAGATAAAATGATACTCTGAGTCCTTTATCTATCTCTTTGTCTACAGAGCTCCTTTCACTATGACTGAGTAATACCCGTACAGTCTCTGATGCAATGGATCAGTGTTCAGAGAAAAAATTAGCAAACAGGGTCACTAGCAAGCCCAGAAACTCTGATGTGAAAAACACTTTTGGGAATTTTGCCGATCAACACTAATTAGGCCATGAGAGTAAGGACTCCGTTGTTACTCTAATCATGTGACAATATCGACCCTTATTTTCCTCCTTCATTGAATACAACAGTTATTTTTGTTGATGATAACATAGAATAGTGTGGAAGAAGGACACTGAGGAAGACAGGAGTGTAATTAATCAATGTTTGTTTATTAAAAAAAATAATAAACAGGTGAGTAGCGAGTATGGAGCTTTCTGCTTGCAAGTCAGAAGGACTCTCACTTCCCCATCTTCAGGTTGCTTATATAGTTTTTTACCTCTCTGTGCCCTTTTCTAAAATATTTTTACACTTGCTTCAGTGCTTCAGTGTTTCCTCTTTTTGCAAGCCTTTTATCTATGTCATCACACTTTTATTTTTATTCCTATACATAGAACAGTCTTTTGCTAACGCTTGCTTTTATGAAATTACAAAACATTCTTTTGTTAACAGTTGTCACCCTGCTTTAAATATTCTTGCTTACACACATACTTTTATTAGTCAATTGCTTATATCAGTATATCAATATCAGTACATTAGTAATACATATATGGTAGCATTGTATTGTATTTTGTAGCTTCCACAATAGTCAAACCAAATTTGAAAATGAAGTCATCAAAGACATTGGGAGGAAGCTCCAGGTCTGACAGATGAAGGCTTTCGGATAACTAAAGAGACTCCTTCGAAGCTCACAGGCATATCTCTGTGCACAAAGACTGATTATTAGCCTGTGTAGGAGAGTAGTTCAGTTCTAAAGATGATTCTAAAATGGCCTGGGAACCAAAAAGTGTACTGTATAGTCAAAAGGCCAATGGAAGCAGTTATATTTTCCTTAATAAAATCTATTTTTTGAATTGTTGGAAAGTTAGAAGAATTAAAACACCTTTTTAATTAAAGTTTGGTCAAGATATTGATATTTTCTGGCAAGCACATATCTAAGTGTACAGTATGTGATACTGTATGCAGAGACGTGAGCCCTGCTTAATCCAGGCCCTGCATGATGCTCAGAATTACAAATTTTTTCCTTACTATCCGCAATCTTCAGATCAGTCAGAAGCATCCCACCTGGCACTGATGCTGCTAATCTGGAACCAAATCTTCTTCTAATCCTTTGTACCAGTGGAGAAAACAGGTTCTTCACATCCAGATGGCAAGTGTTTTTCTTGTAATGCAATTGGCGATCCGCCACTTTTGGGATAGTAACTCTAGTAGATAGACAATCTAACTAAATCGTAAAGGTGACTTTTTATATAAATGGCATTTTCTTTAAAAAGGGACATGAGGAAGCTATTAGGTTTCTGTGTTTTAGAATTACCAGGATGCTCTATTCTCTAGTGAGTAAGATATTAACAACACATATTGCTTATATTATCTATAAAAAAGATTCTTTTAGTTCCAGTCAACAACATCTGAACAATAGCAAGGTGTGCATACATACAAAATAATGAAGACATGTCCACTGCCGCAGATCACCAGCATGGCAGCAGATATAAGCATATCTGATTCATTATAGAATCCAAGTTTAATGTAAAGGGAACATAAGTAACATGATATACAATCAATAGCAAAAGTGTGTCTCTTTCTCAGCATTCATTTAGGTGTTTTCCCCATAAGCACAGTATGTCATTAGTCTCGACACCTGTGCATCTCTGTCTTCTAGAAGCTGTCAGCATTCTAGAACAGACAGCCACCTTTGACATCTTTTTACCAAGAAACAGCTGTTTCGCTTGCTTTACTAATACTAGCCATCATGGAGAGGATTCCTGAGCTCTCACTTGGATTCTCTGGGAACAAGTGAGGCCAGGAAGGACTTCCATGGTATATCACAAGACACATCACCTTTATCAGTCTTGTAATCCACTTGGATAGCAAGCAGCAGCTAAAATGTCTGATCCTGACATGTAGTTATTTACAAGTGAAACCACAAAAGCAAAATTCTTGGTGATTCTTTTCTCTGCAAAGATATATTTCAAAAGACAATCATAGCTCACAGAAGCAAAGATGGCTGAGTAACATGCATATTTTCATTAAAAAGTAGACATCAGACACGGGGTATCATTTGTAAAATGGTTGTTGTACCATAATTTAATGTACAGTTATAGCACTTCAAATGTATAAATGCTCTGTATTTATCAAATGAGTGTGTTGTTGAAGTGCAAAATGTGAAATCACTTGTTCAAATGACAAATGTTTAACCTATATGATAAATACCTATGCTAAATGTTCAACTCAAATTCTAAATATCCAACTTAAATGCTAAATGCCGTACTTAAATTATGAATCATCATTCTGAGATTCTGGTACAACGAACTTACCTCTCTCTCTCTGAGTTGATGCCATTTATGTCCATTATTTTCACAAGAGCAACGATGACCACAGATGGTACTGTGGCTGATGCCTGCTCAGAACTATTTGTTGTACCAGCAATCAAAGATACAATGTCCTGTGACCGCTATCAGACTGGACAAAGGCAGGACCGTAGCAACAGACAGCTTCTTCACAGCACTTTCGCTGCCTAATAGACTGCACTGCAACACAACTCTGCTGGGCACCATAAAGTAAAATGGGACTTCCACCTGCAGCTAAAGTCACTTTAGTACGCGAGCAATTCGCCACGCTAGTCTTTAGATCTGGCAGTGTCATGCTGACGGTGTATGTTATCCAAGGATTTAAATCCTGACATTTCATTTTTGCTGTAGAAGACATCTTGAAAACATTGAAATGCTTTAGCGTTATGCCATGATGACATTTTCTGTCATTTGAGGTAGTTGTTACAATAGCAAGGTTTCCCAGAATTCCCTGTGACCATATAAACATTATAGCATGAACACTGCAATATTAATCAAAAATTGGATAAAATTGTGGGTTAGTTTTAGCAAACTTTTCTTTAGTGTCTTTTATTAAGTCTTTTTCTTCTGACTTTTTGAGTTAGATTTTTACTTCCATGTAAATGGAAGTTTGATGATGGGGTCAAAAATTTGCAAAAGTAGATTCATATATTGATTCTATGATGTTCAAAACATTGAGGAAAGATGATTTCAGCATGATGTTTGTACGGGTGTCTAGGTGAGTGTGTTTTTGAAAACTTATGTACAATGATAACTTCTGAAAAAACTGACAGATCTTTTTCAGGTAAGTTTCATCATTTTTGTAATATGCTCCAGACTTACTACTCTTGGTCCATTTTGTTTTGGTACCTTTCTCCGCATCCTTCAAAAACAGTTTGACCTATGTCCAATGATAACTGCCTTAGAAAGTATTTAATTTAAATTGGATTTAGTCATAGGACCAGGCCTATTGCTTTGCTAAAATTTTCACAAGTAATTTTTGAGATACAGTACATATTTTATTTAAATTTATATGTACACACTCACAGAGGCACATCCAAACTTGCACAAATGCACACTCAAAGAAAATGTATAAGTGAGGATAGCTAACAATTTGTTTGTCCTACCAGAGCACATGCTGGATAATGAAGAGAATGAAATGAACAGACGCAAACACACACAAAATTCACATCCAACACAATAAATCTACAAAAACTTGACATGGAGAGAACCATTAAGTCACCCCTGTATCAATCTATCTATCTATGCAGCCTGTTTACTTCAGTTCATTCAACATGTTTAGTTTCAAATTAAGTATCATTTAAGTTATTCACTTGATTCAATTTGCTGTTCATTTTACTCTACATTTGTGTGAATAACACATATAAGTTGATGTATTTGATTGCATATTATTGTACAGTACCATCAATTGTATCATATTGGAAAATCTTGTGTTGATTAATTTTCTGTGGTATCACTAAGGTGAAATTTATATGGAAGTACTGGACCATTCCATACCAATTTTTGGTTAGCACTTTGGCTGGATAAAGATAGGCCTGATTTCTGAGTAACAAACTCTGCATGTTTTCAGTTTAAGTCACCTCTTCTGGCTCCTTCTCTAAAATCCTTACTGTCTCTTTGAGTCAGTCGATGTAAGTACAAGTATTGATTTCCTGATAGTGATTCTTACCCAGTTTCTTTGACAACATTTCATTTTCTGTTCTCTTTATCACTTCAAGTTGCCAATATTGAACTTGTGACAGAGAATCTTGGTTGGCTTGTTCATACGTTATGCAAATAGCTTATTCAAAATAGTAGTTAAATTCTGAATTACAATTTTAGGGCATGTAGGACTTGGGTGAATATAAGATCTTCAATATTCTCACCCATTAAGAGAAAATAAACTGACATGAAAAATAAAGCAAACAGAAATGCCTGCATGCTCTGCTAAAAAATGGCACCTACTGACTTAAGATGCTGTAGAGTTGGAAAGAATAAGACTAATGCTATGGCTCAGCATTTTCTTTAAAGCCATTCTCTGACAATCAATAGTCGAGTCATGCCTAAAGTTACACTGATATAAAGTTACAAAAACACAAATGAGCTCCAAAACACACACATATACATGATGTTCCTGCTTTACCCTTTCCAAAAATAATATTTGGTGGGAGCTGAATTTCCCATTCAATTGACTTGTTTTCTAAATGTCAAAGAACTGCCCTGTGATTATCTGTTCTCTAATCCCGTTGATCAAGCTCCCCAGTTTTCTCTTTGAGATCACCATAAGATGATTTACTAAGACTGAGCCTATTCTAATGCACCTATCTCACCAATTTTGTGGCTGTGGTTCAGTTTCAAACTGGAATGCCTTCAGTGTCAGCATAACATGCATTCTTAATATAAGTGTTACTTGAGGTCTCAACTTTCATAGCAAACATGAGCTTTTCCATTGTAAATTAAAAACGTACCATACTTACAAATGTAATGCTTTTTTTAAAAAAAAATAATAAAGGACCAGATAATGAACAGCTTTCTAAGGTTAACACTTTCAGAAGGGTAGTCAGGCAAGTGTCAGGGACCAGAAAAAAAAAACAAAACAAAATATTTGTCTAAAATTAAACGTCCTAGAACTGTCTGTTGTTATTTCTCTATCTACATTACCGAACATCTTATGCTTTGAGAGAATGCAAAGCTTTAATGCAAGTGTAAGAACGCACTGCCATTTTTATAAGACTACATGCATTGTGGCATAAACAAGGTACAGTATGTGACCAGTAATGTATGTTATTGCTGGCAAAAATATGATAGGACCCATGAAAAAAACAACAGAAGATGGTGATACCCACAAGTAAATGGTGCAATGACTTGCATAAAAATACTCAATAATAAGTCAAACATCACAAAAAATAACACAAAAGGATTGTGATGGACTGGCACCCTGTTTAGGGTCCTGCCCTATACTAGCTAGGATAAGCTCCAGCCCGACAGGTGACCCTGGATCTGAAATATAATTGTTATAGAAAACAAACTTTGGAAAGAATTTAAGTTTATGTTGACAAAACAATAAACATTTTATCCTTGAGGCAATGTTCAGAAGCAGTTCAATTATACAATTATATTTAATACATACAGTACATTTGACAGTATTTACATACACAATATGTATATGTATGTACACAATACATAGTAAAAACCTATTTAACACTCACAAGTTTAGCATTCTCCTAGATTTTACTTTTTTTTTGGATGCTGCTGTTGACTTAAACAAAAAACAAAATAAGCCTAAGACTTTTGAAGGTACTGTATGTTTACACTGCAGCAAAACTCTATTCTGGATTTTGCCTCATGTCTGACTGTGCAAATTAATTCTGCAAATAATCAAAATCTGATATGAACGTGTACAGATACTTATCCTGAATATGCCCATATGCAGAAGAGCAATAAAAACTGACAAAGGAGATCCTAACAGATAGATGCTGGTTGCTTTGCTGCTCCACATCATTTCAGGGCAGGATGACTGCAAATTTCTAAGCTCATGATGGCAATGAAGAGAAAACATAGCAAAAAACAAACTTTAATACTTGTGTCTAGACCAGGGGTACTCAAGTATGGTTCTGGAAGTCTGAAGTGGTTGCACATTTTCATTCCAACCAGAAGCCAGGCCTAGTAGATAATGAAACTTGACATTTAATTATATGGCTTGTTAGTGCCTCCATTCTTCTGAAAACTTTAACATGTGTTTTGTAACCCCTCCCTTCTGTATCTCATTTACTTCGAAACATGTTATTAACACAAATAACAAATAGTGCACATAGTATACACAGGTTTAGAAGCACGTTAACAAGAGAGCTGGTGTTTATTTGCTGTTGCACCTCATTATTAATTGATGGCTAGTTAAGGAAACAGGCAACAATTTAAACCTAAATACAGCTCTTTAAAACTAAAATAGGCAATTAAGTTTTTGAACTGTAACAAGCAAGTTAACTAAAACTAAGGCCTCAAAAATATTACTTTATTAGTAAATAAAGTGGTGCAAATTAAGAAAATGGTTAAAGTGAAAACCTGCACCCACTGTGGACCAGCAGGGCAGTAATCGAGTACCTCTGGTCTAGACCATCACAAAACAAGTATCATCTGATGGTGAAAGCCACTGTCATTTTTCTTTAGTTGAGGTTCAAGATTACTTTCAACAGGACCCTCAGATGAAATGACAAGTCGTTAGGAGGAGCAAAAAAAAGCTTTGTTTCTCTTTTCTTGCTGTGTGCTTTTGGGCCATTAGCTTACAACATTGTTAATTAAAACCATCCTTAAAAGTCTGTGGCTTGTATATGGACCCTGCACCAACTCTAAAGCAATTCAACAAATGTGTGGTGTCACAGTTGAGTCCGATTGTTTACCTCCTTTGTTGTTATGTAGAAAATGTGACTATATGCAAATTTGTATTGCTCCATTTGCAATTTACCAAACGTTGTGGTAAACAGTAGAATTTTGGGGGCCTTAAAAGCTTGACTTCATGTCATTATGAAGAAATTAGATGAAAAGGACTGGTTTAGGCTAAATGATATGTTCTCATCAAGATTGTTCTAATGTGCTTCAGGTGTTTAGGTTTCCTTTCCTTTCAATACTGACTTTTTATTCAAAACAGAGTAAGACGTTTGTATTTTTGCTATAAAAAATGGACAAACTATCTGAATAATGGAGATGAAACATCAAAACACCAGAAAAAAAGTTAATACTGGGAGACAGTACAATCTTTCCTCAAACCAAAATGCTAAGCTGGAAATCAGTGTTGAAACAGAAGCGCCAAAAAGAACACTAAAAATACACAAAATGGCAGCACCCATGAAAACGAAGATGGCATTGTATAAAAGATACAATAAGTAACTAAACATTAGAAAATGATTTATAATCAAAAACCTGATATTAAAAGTGGGTTCTCCAACCCCAGAAACTAATGCCCAAGTACAAAATATAATTAAGCTAGATCAGTCAAGTTAAAAACTTAATTAAGAACACTAAACATAACAATCGTGCATCTGTAATTTAGTAGGGAAGCATGCATGAAAATGCCAGCAACTGCAGAGCATAGACAAGGTCTAAACAAACCCAAGATTGAACCTCAGAGCCAAAACCTTACCAATGTACCCAATACTCAACATAAGCCTCCCAGTGGCGACAGTCTACAATATTAAGGATATAATGTAATGAGCCACACCATCTGACCAACTCAATGTCCTGGGACTGGTTTTCATCTGTGAAAATGCCAAAATCCTAAGCTCAATGAAGGATGGTTTAAACTCATATAAGCATTTAAAAGGTGACATCATAAAGGAAGAGTGATCTCAGTAATAGGCAAAAGCTCTTTCCAGTCTGGCTGACTAGAATCAACTGTATAACAAAGAAGTTTGGTCAGTTTAGAGTGATATCCAGAAGTCAAATTTACATTACAGCCTAGTCAATTACAGAACAACTGCCAAAAGTGTGATACAAACTGTGTTCCCCAATCAGAAATTATAAAATTTAGGATCCCATGCAACCGAAAAAATCTCATGCGCAGTAGGTAATTTCCTTAATGATACAAAGTGAGTTGACTTGGAGTGTCGATCCACTACCACAAGAATAACTGTGCAACCAACCAAAGGTGATAGATCTGTGATGAAATCCATAGGAATGGACTTCCATCGACAGCTAAGGCAGGGAATCACAGCAGTACACCCTGACCTTGAATTGCAAATATGGCAAGTTAATATGAAATTGCATATATCCCTATTCATCCTTTCCCAAAAATGTAGTGTTTTAGCAGGGTCATGCAGTCAATACAGTGCATCACCCTTTTTATTTTTAACTCCCACTGTGTTTCACATGCCTTGAACCATTTAGCACTTTTTAAGTACATTACGTTCTTATGATGAGAATACTGTATATGGAGAACAGGTATTTGGCATCCTCAAGCCAATGCATTAAGTCTTCCTAGACTAGTTTGATTACAAGCAGTTGTTTCCAACATCATAATTCTGCTCATCAGACACAAGTTTTCTCTAGAAATAAGCACATGCATATGTATTTCCATCTTCTGGATATTTTTAAAAATAAATTAATACTAACAACTATGCTGGATGCATGTCATTCAACAATAAAATGCAGAGAGGGATATCTCAAAGTAGTCTCTGCCGTAAATAAAACGTTGAATTTTAAAAATTTTCCCTGAACTTCTGTTCAACCAAACTTCCTTTTTATTTCATTAGTTAATGATATAGGGCAATAACGAATATAAAGTTTTTACAGGATTGTCTGAAATAATTAGCAAAGCCTACAAATCTTTGAACTTGCTTTACATTCTCAGTCATCAAATTAAGAATTACAGTAACTTTGGATTGATCCATGGTTAGTTCTGTATAAATGATTTTATAACCAAGAAATTGTTCTTGGTCCTGATGGAATTCACATTTCTCAAATTTAAACATATAGATCATTATCTCTTAAGTCTTTCAAACAAACATGTCTGACATGGGTAGACCAATCTTTTAAGCAAATAAACTATGCTAACACAAATATTCCCAAAACATGAAAAATATTATTTATAAACAACTGAAAAACTGCTGGTGTGTTGGCCAGTCCAGAGGAAATTCCATTCACTGCCATCCGAATAAAATTGTATGCACTACATGGACCTAATTTTGTGAGCTTATCACTTGATTTAATAATGACAAAATGAAGGGTTTTTTTTGTACAATTTTTTTACTGTCATTTTGTTTGGTTTATGATAATATATACATTGTTGTAAGCCACCATCTTTTTTTTTTCTATAAACGAAAGACCAGCAACAATAGGACTGCTAGATAGTTAAATAAATCCATTATCTAGATTATCTTTGATGTAAGTTTCCATGGCTTCAGAGTTAGGTCACGATAGAGCTTAAATTTTCTCTTTCGATAGTGAGGCCTTACTAGTATTATTAATACTAGAGAATGTTGTTTATCAGAGAAAGTATGCTGTGGCTGGAAGTTTAGGAGTGTCAATGTTATAACAGTGTACTGCTTGAACTGTGATACTTTCTGACAATTAATTTTACAATATTTAGTCCAGGACATAAGGCTCTTCTATGACCATGCTATGTTTAGGTTGTGTAGTTTTATCCAGGGCATACCAAATATTAGTTGCTGTATGGATGATTGAATAATAAAACAGGTGATTGTCTTTTCGCAGAGAACACATTGGTAAATTCTGGTAAAATAACAGAAGCAATGGGGTTACCTTCAATGAATAGCACCTTAGGTTTGAATTTTAATGATGTGTGGGGAATATGAAACTACGGGTGAACAAATAATGTCTTAAACAGCACCAGAATCAATCCGACCCATAAAGTTCTCTTTATATATTTGGAATGGAGGGCACTGAGACACCATGTGTCCAGAATTACCTCAATAAAAACATAATCTATATATATAATTCACTAAGCCAGAAGACAAGTAGCCAACCATGGAAAGCACGCCGGAAGGGGCGTGGATTCACTAAGCCGCCGACAAGTAAGACACCCATGGCGCACGCAGGAAGGAGCCATGCCCACCAACTCTAAGACCATTGGATGCGACGACAACTCGCAGAGCCACACCCACCCAACTCGGACGCGACGACACAGAAAAAACGGCGTCATTTATATTCGTCTGTTGTAGAGGCCACATGCACCTCCGAGCCACGTTGACTGTTCATAGAGGCATGTTTCTCGCGGAGGTGAATCTCCATATGCAGCGTGTAAAACGGTTTGCGAGGGGTATCCCATGGGATCCTTAAAACAATCCTTTACAACTGAGGTTAAAACACAATGAAGTGAGCAGTCTTTAAAAACCAATACGCCCTGTGCCTCTGTTTCATTAGCGTCGGCTGTCCTCCAATTGTAAGTCACGGACAATTGTATGTTTCCCTCTCAAAACACAATAAAGGAAGCAGTCTTTAAAAATCAATAAGCCCTGTGCCTCTGTTTCATTAGCATCTCACCTGCTTCATCCAATGGTCTTAAAGTTGGTGGCCGGGGCTCCGTGAGTTGCTCTTGCGAGCGGGCACATGACCAGGGGGTGTGTAAGCTTAGAGAACGAGGGTGGAGGGGGGAGGACCAGGTAAGAAAAGGCATGTTTGTCGCGGAACTGAATCGCTGAATGACCATGCAACGACGGTCGGCTGGCAAAAACTGGCCGACAAACGCGTGTGCATTGTACTTACTGAAAGGAGTGTTACGGATTTTGCAAATGTTCATTTTTTTCCCTCCTTTTAGACAACTGTGTCTTTCCGGAAGTGTTCAGCAATCAATATATTATTTTTGCGGCGTTTGCCTGCAGGACCACGTGCAGACATAGGAATAATAATATTTCGTTACATTGATATACCGATACTGATTCTCAGTATTCAAAGCGCTATCCACACAGGAAGGAACCGGGAAGCGAACACACAATCTTCCAGAGTCTCCTTACCACAAAGCAGCAACACTACTACAGCCCCACAAGGCAGTTAAAAAATACACGGGGCTCGAATTTGTTTTCACTTTTGTAGATAGCATTGTTGCAATTTTACTTTTCTTGGTGGATTATTACATTACGGATGTTTCACATGTTCATTGTTTCCCCTGTGCTTAAAAGACATTAAAAAAGTGTTTCTCAACTGTGACTACAAGTACTGACAACTGTGTCGTTCAGGAAGTGGTCACCCATCAATACATAATTATGCGGCATATGTTACGCCGCGGGTTGGCTAGTTTCTCTTTAATTCTCTTGACGTAATTCTTAACAGTTACCCTGTCTTCTGTAACTCCATCGGTAAATCAGGAAACATTTTTTAGAATGCTCTGAAATGCCTCTTTCATAATTTTTTTCCATAATTCTTTTCAGCAAATGAATGATATCAAACAGAGTCCTTGGTATCATAACTCATAAGCTCGTCTTTATTTTTTTTTAAATAGTGCTGTCACATCCCACCCAATTTCAGACGCTAGCATACAGAACATAATTATGTATTTCCCAATGTATTTATCCCTCTGGCAAGCTGAAGCAGTCATACTTTTCTTTGTTAAGATTAATCTCCATCCATCCATCCATTATCTAACCCGCTATATCCTAACTACAGGGTCATGGGGGTCTGCTGGAGCCAATCCCAGCTGGGTCAGTAAAATGGATAATGTACAGGTTAATATGAAAAATACTTTGAAGCACCAAGTTTAAATGGCAGCCTGTTCTGAGGTGTCATTTAATTCACTCAAAACACTTTTAAGAGATGGCTTGCCCCAATGTGGGTATTTTGTAAGTAGTTGCCATTTCTTTTATTTAAAATGTCCTGTATGTGCAAAATGATATATGCAGTCATGGCAGTTTAAGAGTGTGAGTCAGAGCTATAGTAATTCCTCATAAGGAGAAATTCTCTTTGTATAGTCTAACAACATTTGGTTGTGTTGACCAGTAACTCTAACTGACTCAATATGAGTTAATGTAACCTGTTATGGACCATCTGTCTAAGGTCAGTAGAGTCTTTGAACCTGTTGCTGTACAAACATACTCTTGGATCACATGAAGTGGACCAGGAATTATAAGTTTGAAAAAATATAACTTATGAGTTCATTCCAGTTTTTTGATGGATGAAGAGGTAGTAGTCTAGATCTGTTGCCTCACCGGGTCTGAATCTTGGCTGAGCCATGTCTAAAAGGAGTTTGCACATTCTCTCCATATCTCTGTGGGGTTTTAACTGTGTGCTAGAGTGTAAGTAAGTATAGTTTGAAGATGCACATGATATTCCATTAATAGACACATTGTGGGTTGATTAGTACATCAAATTAAGAATTTCAGTGTTGTTGCAAATGTAGGCTCTGGGATGCCATGAAGTGGACCGAGGAATTATCAGTTTGAAAAATATATAACTTTTTGGATCATTCCAATTCCTTGATGGATGAAGAAGGCAGAAATCTACCTTATACTGTGTGTTTCAGAATTCCCTATAAGGGTTCAATAATGTGTAGATCTATTCTGGAGATTAAAAATGGCATACGAGTTCATCTTGAAGTTCATGAATATGCTCTTGAGTTTTTAAGGTAGGATTATCATCCTGGAATATGAAAACATCACGAGGGAGTAGTGTTTGCATCATAGGGTGCATCTGATAATAAATAAAATGGCCTCATATTCCAAAGCTGTTGCATGACCATGTAGGACAATTACTGGACCTAATGACTTCCCCCTGATGGATGCCCAATACCATTATGGATTCCCCATTATGTTTAACAGTTGGAAACAGATATTGTCAGTTAAAGGCATCCTTTGAGTTTCTCCATAAGTAAACCTGTCCAGGTGTTGAAAGCAGGGTGAAAGATAATTCATCATACCACATCACTTCTTTTCCATTGCTCGAGGATCTAGATTTTGTAGTTTGTACACCACTTTGGATACAAATAAAGCAGTTTTTGAATGGATTTCCTTGCAGCAAATTCCAAATTTGTGAGGCTCACAGCATACATTTTTTTACAGAAGTGCCTATCCAATTTATGTGGTCATTTGTAGAGGTTGTGTATTAGTGGCATTTAGAAACTGTCCTGTGAAGTGTCAGTTTATACCGGTTAGTGAGCTTCCATCATTGTGAGCACCGTTCCTCTTTGCAGATGTACTTTGCATGTTCGCATTTGTATTTGCTGTTATTATTTTTGTGAATTCTTTACATTGACATAATTTTGGACCTTTTGTGACAGATGCACTGACCATTTAGCCATTTTGGAAGCCTGTTAGTTGTCTCATGTTGCATTGAAAACTTGCAAGTTGCTATTGTCAGGCTTTTTTAATAGCTGAAACATACAGCTTATTGGTAATAAACCTAAAATATCTATGAGCCTGCATTTGTAATTGTGATTTACTGTACTTACCTCATACTCATTTTTCATATGGTGAGTTGGCACATTCTCCTGAGCAGATCTTGTTCTCGGTACTCCATTTTGCTTTGAACTACTCTAACATTTACAGGTTAAATTACTGTTGACCATGAAAATGTGAGTATAGGTGTGTGATTGAGCCTGAAATAGACTGAAGTCCCATGTATGACCACTTATTGCTGCTGGGGTTGTGAGCACCTCACCACCAACTTGTAAGAGAATAAATGGAAGTACAAAATAGATGAAAGTATCCTTAAGTGTCAAACTGTCCATTTTATGAGACATTTATCCACCCAGTATCAAACCTGTGGTCGGGTTCATGGAGTTGGGCAAATGACACTGGAAGCAACAGCACAAACAAACACTGGGTGGACTGCTGGATTTTAAGAATAGGTGTAACAAAACAAATTAGTAGAGTATTCAGTCTTTAGTAAGTTTTTTTTAGTCAGGCATTATTTACAATGAGAATATATTTTTAATTTACTGAACAATGGAAAAGTCACAGCACAGGTTTTTCCTCGTTATACTGCACTATATATCCTATTTGAGGTGTTATGTACGGGCATTTATTAAGCATATTAACATAAAAGAAAAAATACATTTGCCAAAATAAAGCATCCAACCTCTTCTTCGATGAGCTCATGAAGTCTATGTAATATTGACTTTTTAAGTAACACTTATGCATCCAAATTCATCCAGAGGGAATATTTCATCTGCACGCTGGCCACAACATGTTTATATCAAAAATGACATCACCGCCTCACCCACATTACTCATTCTGTCTTCTGCTAATGTCTGTTGTGTTTGGCAGTGGTTTAGTCGGCTGCAGTTGTTATCATACGGAGGTCCCATCAGAATAACAGGCCTTTAATAGGTTTACTGTACCTTTTGAAAGGATCTGCAAAGACAAAGAGCACTTCACATTTTCAGCATAAAAAAATTAATCTGGACAGTGTTGTATTTTTAACCTTTGACAAAAGTTTTAAAAATATTTGTGTTTCAGAGGGGTGATGTGGTGATTAGCTGTGCTGCCTCACAGCTCCAGACGACTGGGTCTGAATTCTGGCTGAGTCATGTCTATTTGGAGTTTGCCCATTCTCTCCATATCAGAAGAGTCCCCTCTTCTACGCAGTGGTGTGCTGGGGAGGCAGCATAAAGAAGAGGGACGCCTCACGCCTGGACAAACTGGTGAGGAAGGCAGACTCTATTGTAGGCACGGAGTTGGACAGTTTGACATCCATGGCAGAGCGACGGGCGCTGAGCAGGCTCCTGTCAGTCATGGGGAATCCACTGCATCCACTGAACAGAATCATCTCCAGTCAGAGGAGCAGCTTCAGCGACAGACTGCTGTCACTGTCCTGCTCCACTGACAGACTGAGAAGATCATTCCTCCCCCACAGTATGTGACTCTTTAATTCCACCCGGGGGGGAAACATTAACATTATACAAAGTTATTGTCTGTTTTACTTGCATTTTATCACTCATTAATTTAATATTGTTTTTTATCAATATGCTGCTGCTGGAGTATTTGAATTTCCCCTTGGGATTAATAAAGATCTATCTATCTATCTATCTATCTATCTATCTATCTATCTATCTATCTATCTATCTATCTATCTATCTATCTATCTATCTATCTATCTATCTATCTATCTATCTATCTATCTATCTATCTATCTATCTATCTATCTATCTATCTGGGGCTTGTCTGTGTTCTCAGCTTTCCTTCTACATCCTGAAGACCTGTGTGTTTATTTGCTTTGTAACTCTTAATTATTCCAGTGTAAGTAGGTATAGTTTATGGATGCACATAGTATTCCATTACTGGACAAGTTGTATGTTGATTAGTATATTCAAGTAAGAATTTCACTACTGTCACAAAGATAGGTTCTGGGATCCCTTGAAGTGGACCAGGAATTATCATCTTGAAAAAAGTATAACTTTCTGGATCATTCTAGTTCTTTGACAGATTAAGGAAGCCAAAATCTACTTTGTACTGCATGCTTTAGAAAATCCCATATGGATGTTTAGATCTGGTGTTTGAAGAGGCTATGGATGGTATATGAGTTCATCTTGATGGTAATGAAACTGCTCTTGAGTTTGTGTGGTAGCATTACCATAATGATATTAGGAAATCATCATTAGGGAGTAGTGTTTGCACTATAGGCTACATCTGGCAATGTAAAATGGCCTCATATTCCTTAGCTGTTGTACGATTTGGAACAATCACTGGACCTAATGACTTCCACCTGATGGCTGCCAATACCATTGTGGATCCACCACTGCCTTTACTACAGTAGTTGGATGTAGACACTATTGGTTGAAGGAATCCTTTGGGTATAAAAATTTCACTGTGCATGTGACAAAAATGACCTGATAAGCTGGGGGAATCAAATGTGTATCTTGGAGGGCCTCAAGTGTCTGTAGCATTTTGTTCGTTCCACTTTCTTAATTAGTTACCAATTAGTGATGCTAATGGAACAAATTTCTTTTCCCTTATTTCAACTAACATGCACACCCTACTCTAATCCACTATATTCTTTCTTTTTTTAACCAGAGACAAAACTCTTAATAAAGAGATAAAAGTGAGCCACAAGCTGATTAACCAACTTGACACTGTTTGGACCTGTGCCCATTAGGGATAAGCAAAACATTCAAGTTTTGATTTACCTACAGTTTCATAAACCTGACGTTAAAATGTATTTAGCAGAGCTTACAATTGCCAAGCGTGGAACTCCCTAAGGATAATTTTTGGAGACTTTCAAGATTTGTTTTGGGTTGGAAAACGGAGACTATTGTACCCTAAAGCCTTGTTCTCATGTTTCCTGTGTTATTTGTGCCTTTTTGCGCCATCGACCGCCTGTTTTTTGGATTCATACTTTTGATTTAGGATTAAATGGGGTGACCTGGCTGGCATCCCAACAGTGTCCCAGTATCTCCTTCCATCTGTCCAAACAGGGGTGAGCCTGGAGATTTTTTTCCACTAGAGATCTTTATTTAAATTCGAAATGTCAGGCAGAATGCAGAGATTTACTTTTACTTATGACAAACGTGCTTCGAACAGGAATGAAAATGAACTACGTGTTTTGTATTGCATTTTAAGCTGACATGAAAATTACATAACATAGTGAAAAGCAGTCGGCTATTTGCTTGATATTGTAAGAGCGGATGTGGAGAGTCTGCTACTCTCCTTACCAGAATTCGGAGTTGGTTCTTTTTGGCTTGCGGGTGACTTCGGTAGCGTAGCAGCCTGAGTCCTCTGTGTGGAAAGGCATACAGAGATAGTCACCCCAGTTTGTGGACTATTTGCCAGTTGTATTTTATTTTTTTTATAATACAATAATAATAATAATAATAATAATAATTCATTACATTTATATAGTGCTTTTCTCAGTACTCAAAGAACTATCCACATGGTGGAGATACAGCACTGAGCTACCCAAAAACACTTCTTTTTTTTCCCCCAATAGTAACTGCATTAAGGCAACGATAATCAACACAAAATCTGTGGGCATCATCTTTTTTCCTAACTAATACGACTGGAGCCGACCATGAGCTATGAGATTCCTCAATAATATTATGCTCCAGGAGCTTCTCCACTTCCTGTTGCAATAGAACCTGGGTTGCTGGGGAAACTCTATATGGACGTAATTTGATTAGCTTAGTATCCCCCGTAAGGATACTGTGGGTGATCAGGTTTGTTGTGCCATAATCATAAGGGTGTGAGCTAAAAATATCTGAATAGTCCCTTAGTAAAGTTTCAAGTTGTATTACTTCTGCTGAGGACAAATTCATTTCAGACATGTCCACTTGTGGCAGTGCTTCTTTAAACCCATTACTAGCAGTAACTGCTGACACTAAAGTGTATTCCTCATGTCCCTGGTCTATGATTGAGAAAAGCTGGCCTAAAGGACATCCTTCACTGAGGGAAACAGTGTATGTGGATGGGTTAACAACTCTGACAAAGCCTTTCCCATTGTTTACTAATGTTAATGTTCTAGCAACAGCTAATGACAGCGCAGGGGAGTGGTGTGGCTCTGTAAAGCCAACAAAATTATTGACATGGGAAGAAGCTATGCAGCTTCCCATAACAGAGACTGCAATTGCCATTTCTGACAAAGTTGGGACAGTCACTGGTGAGACAGTAGTGGTGGGACAAGATGTTGAGGGGAGGAGAGAGCCACAGTGGTGTCGTACATTGACAAATATGCATGTGGCAGGTTCAAGGTCACATGATGCTGGGTTAGAAAATCCCATCCTAAAATCACAAGGCGGCTGGAAGAACGCACCACATGAAAAACATGAGAAAAGGTAATGTCTCCAGTATGTACAGGGGAAGTAACAGATCCCAACATATCCAAGAAGTGCCCAGTTACAGAGGTAGCAAAGACAAATGTCTTACCGATGGGCTGTGTTGACAATGTTGGAATAGATCTGCGGCAGTCAACTTGAACCAGTGTCCACTAAAGCATGGAGTTCAGCTCCAGCTATTGTGAGTTGTATAAATGGAGTAGGGCTGATGTGTGCATTTGAATCAACATTATGTGGGTGGACCGATATGTGATCCGAAACTGACTTTTGGTCCTCAATACCAGCATCTGATAATTTCCCTGAATAAGTTTAGAGGAACAAAGAGTGTTGTCTGGTGTGGAAAAATGCACCCGTCTTGTGGGAGGTGTGTGATGATAGATGTCTGAAGGATGTCTCTGGTGGTGTGACATAGTGGGTGAGGAGTGTCTATTTTGTCTGTAGAGGGGACCTGGTGATTGGGAAGAAGCTCTTTGGGGTCTATAATCAGAGTTAGAAGAATGTATTGCAGCATGGGCTCTGCGCTCACCCAAAGGAGAGCGGACAGGTGAATTATCATAACAGTACATGGAGGGAGAAAAATCATTACAGTGATCTGTTCGGGAACAGTAGACCTTTGGATGCTGAGAGGCTGGGGAGCAGCTTCGATGATGGCAAGAACCGGGATCACCATTTTTAGGAAAGCAGTCATCATCAGAATAGGTGTAACGATGAGGTGATGAAGCTCGGAAATATGGTGTAGATATGTTATCATAGAGAGAGCGATTTCTTCCTGTGGATGAATTTTGGGTAGAATTGTACCAGTCCTGGCAGTGGCACTAATGGTAGTTCCGTTGTTTTGAATGATGACCAGTACAGCAGGTAAGATCTGTCATTCCAAACGCATGAGATGTGCTCCTTATTCCTTTCACTTCGTGTTTAAACTCAGAAAACTGCTGCGTGTGTTTGGCCAGTCTTTCATCAGTATAGCGTTTATTAGACTGTTGTAAGTCACGTAGGTCAGTCCGGAGATCAGCAATAGCAGCGACTAAGTCAGTTATAGGATCAGCAGCAAGGCTGTCTGCATTGTTTTGTGTGACAGTCACTGGCATGACATTTGAAGGAGCAGCTATGTTGAGAGTTAACTGAGCATGTTCACATTGCCATGCTACTTTCAATGCAGTATCCAGTGTCACTGCAACATGCATATGGATTTTTAGTTGAAACGAGGGATCTAATCCCGACACAAACTGTCTAAAAATTTCACAATGTGGAGCATCAGCAGTGTATTGTGGAAAAGCTTCAGTGACTAGGTTAGTCAAGTCTGCTGCATAAATCTCCAGTGGTTCTTTGGGTTTGCGAGGACGAGCATTCAAGTACGTTTGTTTTTGGAAGACAGCAGTTTTTGGCCACATTTCAGTGCTCAGACTAGCTTTAGCCAACGTGTAGTCAGCCTTTACATCAGCGGAGAGGCCCTGCCAGTATGAGAAGGCGGCGCCACTGAGTTTTGTTGGGAGAAGCTTAGCCTTTTCTAACGGAGTTGCTGAAACATTCAGAGCTACTTCTAATTGTTGTATCCATGAAGTAAATCACTCAACTCCGTCACCAGTGAAGGGTGGGGGCAACTCAACTCTAAACGGCAGTTGTGTCTTCACAGTATAGGCGCTAGCTCTTTGCTGCGGAATAACAGCGGGTTGTTGCTCGTCATCCGCCATGTTTCAGAAAAATGTGCAGTAGTGTGTAGCATGTAGCTCAACTTGTAAAACTGACACCAATTGTTACTAAAGTGTCCACAAGCAATACTGGTAATATCCACGCCATCTATAGAAATGCAAATTAACTTCCACAAACTTAACCAACTGTCACTGCCACCAGTGTAAGAGCGGGTGTTGAGAGTCCGCTACTCTCCTTACCAGAATTTGGCGTTGGTTCTTCTTGGCTTGCGGGTGACCTCTGTAGCGTAGCAACAACAACAACAACATTTATTTATATAGCACATTTTCATACAAAAAGTAGCTCAAAGTGCTTTACATAATGGAGAGAAGAAAAATAAAAGACAAAATAAGAAATTAAAATAAGACAACATTAATTAACATAGAAAGGAGTAAGGTCCGATGGCCAGGGTGGACAGAAAAAACAAAAAAAAACTCCAGAAGGCTGTAGAAAAAAATAAAATCTGTAAGGGTTCCAGGCCACGAGACCGCCCAGTCCCCTTTGGGCATTCTACCTAACATAAATGAAATAGTCCTCTTTGTAGTTCGGGTTTTTCACGGAGTCACTTGATGCTGATGGTCATACAGACTTCTGGCTTTTAATCCATCCATCATTGCTGGAACATCATGGTGCTTTGGGTAGATGGTGGTGGCGCACGCCACCACCAACAGGACACCGGAAAAGGAAACAGAAGAGAGAGTAGGGGTTAGTACAGATTTTGAATGAATAGTTATTATAATGAATTAGATATACAGAGTATCAAGATTAAATTACAGTGAAGTTATGAGAAGGCCATGTTAAAATAATGTGTTTTCAGTAGTTTTTTAAAGTGCTCCACTGTGTTAGCCTGGCGAATTCCTACTGGCAGGCTATTCCAGATTTTAGGTGCATAACAGCAGAAGGCCGCCTCACCACTTCTTTTAAGTTTTGCTCTTGGAATTCTAAGGAGACACTCAGTTGAGGATCTGAGGTTACGATTTGGAATATAAGGTGTCAGACATTCCGATATATAAGCCGGGGCGAGATTATTTAAAGCTTTATAAACCATAAGCAGAATTTTAAAGTCAATTCTGAATGACACAGGTAACCAGTGTAGTGACATCAAAACTGGAGAAATGTGTTCGGATTTTCTTTTCCTGGTAAGGATTCTAGCAGCTGCATTCTGCACTAGTTGCAAACGATTGATGTCTTTTTTGGGTAGTCCTGAGAGGAGTGCGTTACAGTAATCTAGCCGACTGAAAACAAACGCATGAACTAATTTCTCTGCATCTTTCGATGATATAAGAGGTCTAACTTTTGCTATGTTTCTTAGGTGAAAAAATGCTGTCCTAGTGATCTGATTAATATGCGATTTAAAATTCAGATTACAATCAACGGTTACCCCTAAGCTTTTTACCTCCGATTTGACTTTTAATCCTAATTCATCCAGTTTATTTCTAATAGCCTCATTGTATCCATTATTGCCAATCACTAAGATTTCGGTTTTTTCTTTATTTAATTTGAGAAAATTACTATTCATCCATTCTGAGATACAAGTTAGACATTGTGTTAGCGAATCAAGAGATTTGGGGTCATCAGGTGCTATTGATAAATACAGGTGTGTGTCATCAGCATAGCTGTGGTAGCTCACGTTGTGCCCTGAGATAATCTGACCTAATGGAAGCATGTAGATTGAGAAGAGCAGTGGACCCAGGATAGAGCCTTGTGGAACACCATATAGAATATCATGTGTCTTTGAGTTATAATTACCACAACTAACAAAGAATTTTCTCCCTGCCAGGTAGGATTCAAACCAATTTAAGACACTGCCAGAGAGGCCCACCCATTGACTAAGGCGATTCTTAAGAATATTATGATCAATGGTGTCAAATGCGGCACTCAGATCTAAGAGGATGAGAACAGATAAATGGCCTCTGTCTGCATTTACCCGCAAGTCATTTACTACTTTAACGAGTGCAGTTTCTGTGCTGTGATTTGTTCTAAAACCTGACTGAAATTTATCAAGAATAGCATGTTTATTGAGGTGCTTATTTAACTGTATAATGACTGCCTTCTCTAGAATTTTACTTAAGAAAGGCAGGTTAGAGATGGGTCTATAATTTTCAAGAGCAGAGGGATCGAGATTATTTTTCTTAAGTAGGGGTTTAACTACCGCAGTCTTAAGACAGTCTGGGAAGACCCCCGTATCTAATGATGAATTTACTATGTCAAGAACATTATCACTAAGCACGCCCGATACTTCTTTGAAAAAATTTGTTGGTATTGGGTCAAGGGCACAGGTGGAGGGTTTCATTTGAGAAATTATTTTATGTAAATCAGGTAAATCTATCCTAGTGAAAGACTTTAATTTGTTTATTATGGGGTACTGGGGTTTAGGAGGAACCTTAGTGTTGTGGAGATATACTATGTTATTTCTAATATCATTAATTTTTTGATTGAAACATACAGCGATAGCCACACAGGTTTTACTGGAAGTACTTAGGAGGCATTCCTTTGAGTTACCTGGGTTTAACAGATGATCAATTGTCGAAAATAAGACTCTGGGATTACTAGCATTGTTATTTATAATCTTAGAGAAATAGCAACGCTTCTCAAGACGGACTGTATTATTGTATTCTGTTATTTTAACTTTTAATATTTCATAGTCAATAGTTAGTTTAGTTTTCCTCCATTTACGCTCAGCTCTACGGCATGTTCTCTTTAAATCAGACACTCTTTGGGTCTTCCATGGTATAACAATGCTAGAAGATTTTTTAACTGTCTTTTCAGGTGCAACTAAGTCAACAGCAGCCCTCACTTTAGTATTAAATCTTTCCACCTTACTATTTACATTCTCCTCGCTATTATAGTTGGCACTATAAACGGACTGATTGGTTAGAATGTTTGAAAGTTTTAAAGCTGCTGATGAGTCAAAGAAGCTTTTTTTAACAATATGCTTCTCATGAGTGTTTTCTTTCATTATTTCTATATTAAAGAGTAGAAGAAAATGGTCTGATAGACCAATATCAATGACCTGCTTTATATCAACTTTTAGTCCTTTAGTAATTACTAAGTCTAACGTATGACCTGCTTTATGTGTAGGCTGATTAACGAGATGTCTCAAATCAAAAGAGTCCAGGAGGTTCATAAATTCTTTTACTTTCTGGTCACATTGATTATCTATATGAAAATTAAAGTCGCCGACTATTAAGAGTGTGTCATAGTTCGTAATTAAGATTGACATCAAGTCAGAGAATTCCTCAAAGAAAGACGCGTTGAATTTTGGAGGTCTATACACGGATAATACTAGAACGTGAGAATCTCCCTGAATAATAATGGCGAGATACTCAAAAGACTTGAATTTATCAAAACTGATATTTTTACATTTTAACCTGCTTGAGTAAATGTTTGCTAGCCCTCCACCTCTCTTTCCTTGGCGATCAGCACGAGTAAAACTGTAATCCGGAGGCGCAGATTCGATTAAAACAGCTGCGCCATCTGAGCTAAGCCACGTTTCACTTAGTGCAATAAAATCTATTTTTTTATCACTAATAAGATCGTTGATAAAAAACGTCTTGTTAGTTAAAGCTCTAACATTTAATAGAGCCATATTCAATGTTTTGGAGGAGCAGAGATGAATACTATGTGCGTTATTGATATATGGAACAGGAATTAAGTTATTTTTATTAGCGCCGCTCTGTGTGTATTTTTTGTTTAATCTATGATCTGTTTTTACAGTTTTAATACATTGTTCATCTAAAGTAGTAACTTTAATTAAATTATTGGTGTTTATGCCGTATTGCCTAGATTTTCTATGTGCATTAAGATTGGTTATTACAGTATTTATGTTGTGCACTTTTATGGAAGATTTTATTAAACAATTATCATGACCAAGCACAGGAGTGGCATTTCGGAAGGGGTTAAAAGCAGAGATAGATAGTCAAGATAAACGAATTACCTTGGATATGTTTTCGGAGAGGACCCGGGCGCCGAAGCTATTCGGATGCAGGCCATCTCGCTTGAAAAAATGCGGTCTTTCCCAAAAGAGGTCCCAGTTGTTGATGAAACCGATGTCTTGATTCTTGCAGAAGCCATGCAGCCAGTTGTTTAAACCAAGCAGACGACTGTAGTACTCGTTTGATCGTCTGACGAGAGGGAGTGGACCCGAGATGAAGATCTTTGCCGATGGGGTCCTCTCCTTTGTGTCTTTAATTAATGCAGTGAAGTCTGCCTTGAGGATCACGGACTGTCGGTGCCTTATGTCGTTTACGCCAGCATGTAAAACAATTGCTCCAACTGCCCTGTTCTTGTAGATCGCCGGCGCACGTCTCGTCACATCTCGGACACGAGCACCGGGAAAACAAGAAACAAAAGATTTTCTATTAGGGCAAGTGATATTGAGGTTCCTAACAATAGAATCACCTACCACTATTACATCACTAGGAGCTGAAGGCGAACTGGGGACGCTTAGAGGGTCAAACCGGTTCTGCGTTACGATGCTTGCCTGTGCCGATGGAGGTGTTCTAGCCTTGAACCCCCGCCTGCATTGCTGAAATACACCGAGGTCATCATCGGTGTTGCTCCTACAAGGCGCGGGGGTGAAGGTGACTTGAGCGGCACAACGCGGGGTTGATATTACGCTGATAACAGATGGCGAGGACAGTTTATCCAACAGCCGAGCCTTCAGATCTCTGAGGTATCTTCGTCTGGACAGAAGTTTCTGAATCTGTTCATCGAGTGCCTGGAGTTCCTCGACTACAATTTCAACGCGATTCACCTCACTATCGGCCATTGTCCGCTTCTGTTTCTGCTTCAGCTTCCGCTTCGTGCCCTAGGAAGAATGAGAGAGAGATAGGTTAGATTCAGTGCAGACTGATTCTTCAATGTGTGGAAAGGCACACAGAGATGGTCACCCCAGTTTGTGGACTATTTGCCAATTGTATTTTATTTCTTTTATAATACAACGATGGAGATACAGCACTGAGCTACCCAAGAACACTTCTTTTTTTCTCTTTTTTTTTGTTACTCCACCCACCAAATTTCTTCTCCCTTAAATAATCCATCAATGAACTTTATTATAACTTCCTGACATGAACTCCGGCTTACATTATGTTTTTAATTATGACACGATAAAACTGTGCCAAAATTAATGCACCATGTGCATATACAGTACATTATATTTTAATCTAGTTAACATGTTGGATTTGGGGTGGCACGGTGGCGCAGTGGTAGCGCTGTTGCCTCGCAGTTAGGAGACCCAGGTTCGCTTCCCCGGTCCACCCTGCGTGGAGTTTGCATGTTCTCCCCGTGTCTGCGTGGGTTTCCTCCGGGCACTCCGGTTTCCTCCCACAGTCCAAAGACATGCAGGTTAGGTGGATTGGTGATTCTAAATTGGCCCTAGTGTGTGCTTGGTGTGTGGGTGTGTTTGTGTGTGTCCTGCGGTGGGTTGGCACCCTGCCCGGGATTGGTTCCCTGCCTTGTGCCCTGTGTTGGCTGGGATTGGCTCCAGTAGACCCCCGTGACCCTGTGTTCGGATTCAGCGGGTTGGAAGATGGATGGATGTTGGATTTGTATTTAATTTTGGCATGATTAATCTTCCATAAGCCAAAGTCCAGCCAGCAGTGTAATATGAAAGGCTGAAACCAAAAATAAATGATATTCTAGTCCATCTCAGGAAAGAATTAAGTGCTAACCCACCACCACTACTTATACTATATCAGGCCAGTTTCCTGAGGCCATTCAATCCAGCGTGCACATCTTTGGGATATCACCTTTACATACTCTACCTGGAGAAAACTGGCAAACTCCACACTGACAATGAATCCTAGTCCTTACGGTTATAGTAGTAGTTGTACTAACCACTGCTCCATCACAATGCTCTCAGTAAGAGCAGTTATGATTAAGTAAAAAATATAGGGAAGGGATGAGCAAATACACAGGGAGATGTGCAAACTCCCACATAGACAATGGCCATGATGGACCTGAACCTAGACCATGGAAGCTATGAGATGCCAATGCTTATGGCTGTGCCACAGTGCAGGATGTAACATGCTTATGTTAGTAGCAAGCTTTTAGCTCACTTCAACACTTTAAACCAGGAATTGAGTAAAAGATGATAACTGAATCCGTGTTCCTCCAGGACCATGTCTAAATCCCAGTAGACTAAACAGCTTTATCTAATCAATTAAATCTCAATGTTAAGCCAGCATCCTGTCAACCAAACCAAGCTAAGTAAACAACTGCCTTCTTAATATTCAATGAAAAATGTTTAGGAGGATTCATACATTATAATAATCCTGGTTGCGGGGGGCTGCAGCGGCAGCGGGCTTTCATTCTAACCATTATCTAAATTAACAAAACAGGCCACCTCTCTAGGTGTTCATCTTGACTGTTTTATCATTCTACTGTTGAAAATTGACAATAGCATATATTATTCTTGAAAGAATGTTCTGTGAACCTTATTTGTCTTCATAGTTATTTTTCAGAGTGTTTTATAAAAAAGCCACTTTGTGAGGATCACCTCTATCCATTATCAAACCTGCTTAATCTAATACAGGGTAATGGGGGATGTAGATTTTCTGTGTAGCTTTCTGCTTCCATATTTATGAGTGCTTTGAGATGCATTCATCTGTGCAGCCCAATATTATTTGGCTGATAGTTAAAGAAAGGAAAAAAAATGAAAGAATGAAGTTGTCTGTTTCTTAAAAGCAAGTCAATTCAAATTAAGACAAAAGAATGTATGTTCCATTACCAGCACTAATGGGTTGCTAGGTAAGAAAGAGGATGGAATAAAACCTGCTGCCATTGCAACCCTCCAAGTTTAAAACTTCTGTTGTGGATGGGTATACTTAGAGGATCTAATTAGGGGTCTTCAAATCTTGCAGTTTTTCAAAAGTTAGTGGATTAAGGATGGTTGGACTATGTTGGACTGAATGTTCCAATAATCTTGTGAAAGCGTTTCTCATGTTCTTACACCAGAGAAGTTCTGGAGATCTACTATCTATCCTGGCAATTTTAGGTGCAAGGTGGGAACCAGCTCTGGCCTGGCTACCCTTCAGCACAAACATACTTATAATACCATTTTGGAGTCACTGATTAACCTAATGTGCTTATCTTTGAGCTACGACAGGAAAACTGGAATACTAGGAGAGAAAAGACAAATGCAGGTGGGGAAGAATGTGCAAATTCCACACAGACAGCAGTATTTTACAACTACAAGGTCACGACATTAACCACTGTGCCGCTCATGATGACAAAACAATGTGGTTAGCTGTCCCCCCCCCCCTTATTATTTACAGTTCATGGTTAATCAAGTGCTAATTAAGGAAAAACACAGGAAGAACTTAAAACTGGTAACAAGTTGTTAAAATAAGCAAAATAAAGAGAGATGAGGTAAGCTATTCAATTAAACCAGAAGTTCAATTAACAACATGATTGACATCAAATTCTGAAATTCATTTGAGAGGAGGCCTGTGGCTGTTGTGGCCTTCCAGAACCAGGAAAAGACATTCCTGCATCATTAGGGACTCCTTCCATACAAACCCACCTTCTCTTTCTTGTGCAGATGAACCTACCAGATGATCAAAAGTAACAAACTGCCTGTTAAAACAGGAAATGCACATCTTCTTGACAAAACAAGCCTGAAGACAAGACACATGAGAAAGGGTCAAGTTGGTTGTTGTACTAAATTGTACAATAGATGGGCAGCTATCAGATTCCTTTTTGTAAATGTTCCTACAATCCAAAATGTGGCCCTGCTGCTTCCCATCAATCATTACAAAGTACCCTTCACCCTGTTTCCTCTAAGGAAAAAGCAAAACCCAAGGACAAGAAGTATTTTGATCACTGCCATGCTGGTAGTTGCCTTGTCTTTCTGAGGTTGCTCATTTTGAAGGGTGCTACATACACATTGCCCTGTAGATGAATTCCAGATATCTCATTAGGAATGAGTACTATCACGGCAGGCCGGCAACACTGGGGCAGCATGGTGACTTCAAAACTGATGGGGAGTCTCTAGAGCCCTGGCCCAAACGCCACCCCCTTCTTTAAGGTGTACCATCAGGGATCCTTTCGTTTTCTCATTTAACAGCCTCATTTTAACAAGCGAGAGCGGCGATTCTTGTCAGCTGCCATCGCTTTCATCATTTGACCATTCGCTTGTAGCCAGGTGAACACTGACATAGTTTACCAGCATAAGCAGGTCACAGGCGGCTCTTTTGTTGAGGCAGTTAGCTGACAGCAGGAGCACAAAGTAGGTCATGACATCGTTAATTCTCACAAACGTCACAGTGTGCTTGTTATTTAGAATGGCTTTGAAGAGTAAACGAGACTTGAAGGTAGCTTTGACTCTTTTATCATGAACTCTTTAGGTGGGGGGGGGGGGGCTAAAAAAGAAAGGAGTAGTTGAGGGTAGTCTGGATTTACTTCATTCTGGTACTACTGAATACTGCTCAGACTTGTTCTTAGTTTAGTCCTTTATTTTGTTAACATTTAGTAATAGCAAGTGGCCAGATTGCTGTCTGTACAACCAAACATGGCTATAGATAACAAATAAAACAAGTTGACCCTAAAGGCGAAATCAATATAACCAATGTGGGAACAGTTTGTCTGTGATTGGCTCTTGTGGCCTAAGCATTTAGAATATGTTGTAATTTCATGCTGCTGCTGTTACTGCTGCTGCTGCTTCTGGTGAACCCAGGGACATGTGTATTGGGATCAGAATTATGTTTCGAGGCTGAGCAATCTAAATATAGCTTTCTGGAGAGGACATTGCCAAAATTTCTTCAAGTGTTTAAACAGGCAGAAAGAAGGAAAATCAGAAGGGAACAAACACATTGTGCTTTTGTGAGAGTTGTCAATTGTACAACACATAATACATTGCCTTAAATTACCTACATCTGGACCTAAAATAACCACATCACTGTCACTTTTGGCTCTTTAAAAGAATAATTTTTTGCAGGTTTCTCTCTGACTAAAATGTATCTTGGGTTACAAGAAGAACTTTATGTCATAATTTGTGTAACGTCATCAGTGCTAATGGTTCCAATAAAATTAAAATGTCAGTGCTGATCATATCAAAAGGAATCATTACTTAAATGTCAGTGGCTATTTTTCACTATAATTGATAGTTATTTCAGTCTTTCACTCTGTTCTGGCTGTTAAATCTGATTAAAATAATTAAATGCAGAATTGGGAGAAGTTTATATGTTACACATATAGTTGTTTTCACACCATAATGACATCTTAATATGGACTAGTGCTTCATACAGGGTTGGTGCCCACTTTGTGCTCATTGCTTCCGGAACTGGCATTTGTTCTCCATGACAATGAACTGGCTTATCTGCTTAGAAAATATATGGGATATTATATTCAATATTATAAGTGAAATATAAAAACAATATGTGGGAGGGCAGGGGTTATTGCCACAGTCTTATAGCTCCAGAGCCTTGAGTTCAAATTCAGGCGTGTCTATTGTCTGTGTCGAGTTTTCATGTTCTTCCTCATTCTATTTCCTGCTGCAGTCCAAAAATATGTACAGTGGGGGAAATAAGTATTTGGTCCCCTGCTTAATTTGTAAGTTTGCTCACTTACAAAGAAATGAACAGTCTCTAATTGTTATGGTAGTTTCATTTTAATGGAGAGAGACAGAATATCGACCAAAAATCTGGAAAAAAAAAACATTATATAAAAGTTATAACTTGATTTGCATGTCATTAAGAGAAATAAGTATTTGATCCCCTACAACCCAGGCAGAATTCTGACTCCCACACATTGATTGTGCGCCTATGTGGCACACAGATTATAATTAATCAATCAATCAATCGATCGATCGATCAATTACAGATACTCCTAAACTTAACTTGTTATGAGTATAAAGCACAGGTGCCCACAGAATCAATTTCTTCCATTCCAACCTCTCCACCACCATGGGCAAGACCAAAGAGCTGTCAAAGGACATCAGGGACAAGATTGTAGACCTGCACAAGGGGGGAATGGGCTACAAGACCATCAGCAAGAAGCTTGGTGCGAAGTTGACAACTGTTGGTGCGATTATTCAGAAATGGTAGAAATATAAAATGACTATTCAAAATCTTGCCTAATGGGGTGAAGATGATCCTGAGAAAGGCTGTAGGTTAAAGAACCACCTTGTGACTCGCAGGTTTGACTCTTTGTGTAAGGCCATCCACTGTAAAGGTGGATGGTCTGTTACCAGGGTGAACTTGCAGCATAAGAAGTAGTACCTCAGCTGAGAGATCACCCGTTTAATCTCTAGGGCCTCCTGCTCTCTCAGAGAAATGGAGCACAAACTGGCGATAGTAGCCTGATAATCTGAGAAACGCTTGAACCTGCCTCTTGGTCTTCAGGTGGGGCCATTTCAGTATGGCATCAACTTTAGTACACTGTGGTCACACGGTACTCTGGCCCACCAGGTAGCCTAAATATTTAGCCTTGATTAATCCAAAGAATGATTTCTTTGGGTTAATTTGCAGACCGACTTCTCCTAATGTCCACAATACCTCTTGTACCTGCTGAAGGTGTTCCTTCTACGTGCTGGAATAGATAATGACATCATCCAGGTAGGCAGCACTATATAAGTTATGGGGACAGAGCACTTTATCCACCAGTTGCTGGAATGTCACGGGTGGCACATGTAACCCAAATGGAAGGACACGATACTGCTAGTGTCTGCTTTTGCGGAGTCCGTTAAAAGGAACCTGCCAGTACCCCTTTGTCATAACAAGTGTGGTCAAGAATTTGGCTTGTCCTAGCCACTCAAGGAGGTCGTCCACTCATGGCATTGGATATGCATCGAATTGGGAGACCTGTTTAAGCTGACAGAAGTCATTGCAAAACCTCCAACTCCCATCAGGCTTTCTGACTAAGATGATGGGACTGGAATAGGGCCTATGACTTTCCTCTATCACACCTAATTCCAGCATCCATTTGATCTTCAGCTCCACTTCTCCCCATTTTGCTTTGAAATGGGCGTTCTCAGACTATTGCTCCGGGTTGTGTCACTATGTCATGCACAATCAGGGAGGTTCGTCTGTGTTTTTCACTCACTACCTCCGGGACAGACAGGATAACTGTTTCCAGCTCCCGTCGTTGATGGGCGATCAAATTAGGACCAAAGTTAAGATCTAATTTATGAGTGAAGAGTGAACGGGGCTGTCCGGAGGAAGGTTCAGGATCCCTATCCTTCCACAGTTTCAGCAGATTCGTATGAAAAACCCATTTGCTCGGTTGACGATTTGGTTGTTTTACCAAATAATCGATGAGCCTCTTCTTCTCCTTAACTTCGTATGGGCCAGCAGTTTAGAATGTGAGGTAGGAACCAGGACCATGACCTGGTATTCCGGGTGGAATTCCCACAGAGATGTGCACAGTCGTAGCAACAGACCTGAGCTGCTTGCCCTTTCTCCATGTGAGATTTTAGAATGGGTCGAATTTTCAATTATGTAATTGATATGTGTTGAAGGGAGGGCCTCTTCCTCCCAGCCTACTATTAGAATATCTAATATGCCCTGGGGTTGTCATCCATACAACAACTCAAAGGATGAGAACCCCATGGAGGTTTGTAGGACTTTCCGATATGCAAAAAATCTTCGCTGACCACCTTGCAAAGCTTCTGTTTGAGGGTCTGGTTAACCCACTCCACGAGACCATCGGTTTGAGAATGATAAACCAAGGTCTTTAAATCTTTTATCTTCAGTAACTTGGCTGTCTCCCTGAACGTCTGTAAGGTAAAATGCGTCCCCTGATCCATTAGGATTTAATGTGGATGTCAATTCGCGAGAAGACCCCTACTAACTCCTGTGTGATCGCTTTAGATGTTGCATAATCAACCAGGACCATTTATACATTTATGTTCCATGGCTGATGGCTCTAGATGTCCCACCAGGTCAACCCCGATTCATTCAAAGGGAATATCAATAAGTGGTAGGGCAACTAGAGGAGCGCGGTCCCTCGTAGGAATCTGCCACAGTTGACATTCTGGACAGGACATGCAAAAGCGACAGACCTCCTCATTTATTCCCGGCCAAAAAAATCAGAGCTTAATACACTCAAGAGTTTTTTTGGGGCCCAAATGGGCTCCCAGGAAGTGGGTATGTGCCAATTAACAGACTTGTCGCTGGTAAGTCCATAGAATCAACAACCAGGACATTTCCTCCTCCTTGTGTTCAACTTCCCAATAAAGAAGGTCATTAACACAAAGTAAGGGCCCTATGGCAAGTGATGGCGAGTGTGTTGGCCATCTTCCAGAAGAACTCCATTTTTCAAAAATTTAAGGGAGTCATCATTCCATTGCTTCCTTTTAAAAGAAGCTGGAGTCTGCTTAAATTGGAATTGCAGCTGTGTGAGAGGATTGGAGATGACCTTAAGGGGCGTGGTTTCCTCCTGGGTTGTTGCAACATCAGGAGATGACATATCAACCACGCAACATCCCTGGAGTTTCCATGTCACCGTTGGAAGATGAACTGTGTCTCTCCTACAGCTGTGAACATGGTGTGGAGGCAGCTGAGGACGCTGTGTCAGCATCCATTATTAGGCCCAATGATTCTTTCGAAGAGGTGAGAGTTATGCCGCTATTATTGTCTGACCAATCTCGTCCAAGTATCACTAGGAACAGAGGTTTTTCTTATAACAGCGACCATCAGTTTTTTAACAGTCCCCTCATAGCTGATCCCATAGCAGTCCCCTCATAGTCCCCGTGCACACAGGTTAGACTGGTCTTTATTTTAAGCCATTGTCGCGGCAATACCAAGTGGCGAGCAACAACAGAAATGTTACTGCCTGAATCGAATAAGGCTGCTACCTTGAATCCATTTCATATCAAATTTCCTATATAGGCCAGAGGATTAACTAGAGCGCAGCTGCTACTCCTGCATGTGTCCCCGCAAAACTCTTTGTCACTGCGAGGAGACTGACACTGCGTATCAGTAGCCCCCATGGTTCACACCGCAGTGTGGCAACAGGGCTCAGGTATGGAGACACAAGTACTTCAGGATTTACAAAGGTTCCTTTCTGGTTCTCCCGAATATGTTTCCGCTGTTAACTCCTCTATTATCTCTATTAAAGAGAGCATATTTTTAATTGGTCATCCCCAGGCCAGCTGGGCGAGATCATCAGGAAGTGCTCTGAGGTGCAGCACACAGGCTATCTGCTCCACCAACTGTCGGGCATTATTCAAAACTGCCCGTAGCCAGCACCCAACTTTGGCCCATAAGTGGAGCGCCTGGGGAGCAGCCGGTAGGTAATTATTAAACTCCCAATTGAGTATTCTCCTTGCCTGCTGACCCAGGACACCCCCACCTTTATCAAAGGTTGCTTCCTTTATTGAGTCCAGCAGAGCGGTCCCTTCCGAACCCAGTTCTTGTCCATAGTCATTCTGGCCACCCTCCCAGATGTCTAAACTAGACTTCTGGGTTGAAACTCGTCCTGGGTTTACCTTACCCACAGTGACTGCCTCCACCTCAGGAATGGTACTAAATCACCTGGTCCCTTACGGGTTGAAGGTCTTGATGGTGTGTCAAGGCTTCTTTTTGATTCGGCTCCTTGTTCCATAAGGAGGCCTTTATCCTGCCGACTATGCTAATGTGAAATGAATAGCCTTGACACACAAAAAGGTTTGGGGCAGCCACCCGTATACTTAATCCTGGCTTCAAAAAGGCAACTATGTTGCACAGTTGTGTACAGATTTGAGTACAAAATAGAACTAAATACAGATGAAGGTTGTTTTGCTTTTAGCGGAAGTGATGTCATCGGGGGGCTGGAACCAGAAGTGACGTCCTCGGGATGGAACCAGAAATAATGTCATCTGAATCAGGCAGAATTTCCCATGTCTGGTCTGCAAAGATAAAATGACCTGGCCTGGCATGGAATTACCTTCTTTTGGTCCTTCTAGCTGTGCATGTGTGTGACAATATATATATTCTATTCACAAATGCGTGTCAGAGGATCAATAGGCGGCGTAATTGCTAACTCTTCTATCTCTTGTTCACACCACAGGTCCTAGACGATGCCCAATGAGGGCAACTGATTCCATCCCGTCTGGTTCCTGAACTATAAAAGCAGGGCACTCCCAAAAGGAGGTGACTCGTTTGGAAGATGAGGCACCAGCCTAACAGAGCTCCAACCCTAAAGCATTATTGCTCTCTAGAGCCTTCTAACCACAGCCAACAGCTGAACATTGCGTATTTTTCATTATTGAATCGCTGTGCACCTGTTATTTTTGTTCTGCTTATTATTTCAAGTAAATGGGTTGACCCCAAAAACATTTCATTTGGACTCCTACCTTTATTACGGTCTAATATTATATTTTTATAAGTAAATCAACCACTCACCAAATGGTGTCCTATATCATTCATGATATAATACATCCATCCATCCATTTTCCAACCCGCTGAATCCGAACACAGGGTCACGGGGGTCTGCTGGAGCCAATCCCAGCCAACACAGGGCACAAGGCAGGAACCAATCCCGGGCAGGGTGCCAACCCACCGCATGATATAATACACTGTTTTCTAAATTGATTATCTAGGTTAGGGTCTGTTGCCACTGCAACCTCATCAGGATAAACAAAGTGAAAGTAAAGACTTTAAATTTGACCAGTGTGAATCAGTGTTGGACTTATTCTATAATGTATTGGTGTTCCATATTATCTTTTCTGATACAGCCTATTTGTTTCTTTCTCTGATTTTTCAGTTTTTTTCCATATTGAAAAAGATGCATTTTTTCACCATCTGGTTATTCACAATGGCTTAGGATAAGTGAGTGTGCCCAACTTTGGTTCCTTTCTTGCACTTAATGCAGCCAAGATAAGCTCTGGCTTCCTATGACCTGAAATGAAATCTGTATGCCCAGAAAAGATGGACATATATGTTGTTAAAGAAGCAAAATCATATATACTCAGAAAATCATTGCTTCTTGAACCCAGATCCACAAATGAATACAGTCCATTGCTTTTTGGCAAATGAGACTCTAGTTATTGATAAGTAAAAATAAAAATAATATCAGTAATTGATGGTGTGCTGACAGTTGTTCAGCTGCACTTCATGCCAAACAGAATAGCAAATGAGAGTAAATGTTTGTAAAGAAACTGCAGGTGATAACAGATAAAAATGCACTGCGTTAGAAACTTGTTTGTAGAAAAACTCTTATTGGAAAGCGATCCAGCATTGCTTCTAATAAACAGCATTCTTAAACAATCTACTTAGACCTGTCATCTCAGGTATTGCTGTGCCATTTCCAAAGGTCACACAGTGAGCCTGGGGTGGAATTTTAACAAGCGGCCTCCTTGTACCTAGTCTAGCCACTAAGCTGCTCTGTCTGTTTCACTGGCATTTGAGCCGCCAAGTTGTACCGAGGGATATAAAATAACATGCTCCTCACCACCTGCTGTCTGAATGCACTAATTTCATTGCAATACTGTGGGGTCCTGGAGCCTATCCTTGTTGCATGTCCCCACACCAACTCAGAGATGTCAATCCAAATTGATCTTAATGTGTGCCTCTTTGGGTGGACATTTGTGTACCCAGCTAAACCCACATATACTGTACATGGGAGAAATTTTATATTCCAGAGACACGGTGACCTGGTTAAGATTCCAATCCAGCTTCATTGACCTGAGAGAAGGCAGTAGTAACCCCTGGCCATCATGCTAGCCTCCATGTATCCCCGGCCTACCACTTTCAACCAATGCTGTGTAAATAGGCAGCAAAACCTACAATTCACAAAGGGATGCCAGTCCATCACAGGTTAGATGGTAGGTGGTGTAACAGTACGTCTTTATACTGCTCAATTAAACTGGAGTCCCCTCAGCTAAACTCAAACAAGCCACAAAGAAATCAAGAGGTCAGTGCACATGCCCTTCTTAATAATATGGGGGAATCATCATTTTTATCTTAATAGTGATTCAGTAACAGCCTTTCATTATAAGTTCATGTCACGAATGCTCACATTTTTGAAAAAATATAGTCTTTACTTTTATTAATAGTCATATTCATTACCAGTAATGAAATTCATAAAATATTTAATTAACAGCTCAATTACTGCAATACAGACACGAGTAAGTTAGTCTAGAAAATGGTTGAATGGATAATATTTTAAGACCATAATAAAAAAATGGTAACATTTAAAATGTACATACCTAAAAATGGAATAATAAAAGTGATATAATGTGCAGTGGTTAACAGCATAGTCCTGCATCTTATTCAGGCCAGCAGAGATCCTAATTTTAGAAAATAGAAAGGAACATGAACATCAAGCAAATATTTTCTGCATTTAACCTAATTTTCAAGTAATTATTAACAATGGTTTCCTGTTTCTTCTTTTTTTCCGTATCTCTGTAAAACAGAGCATGGCTAACGTCAGACATAAAAGAACAGTCGTAACGGATGTGGCAGAGAGAGTGGAGTATTGTCTCTGCCTGCAGGTAATTTGTAGCTTCTCTTACAGTATCTCCTTTGTGTTACAGTAGTACTAGGCCAGAGCCGTTATAAATCTGGGTTGTGACTTCATTCGTCGAGAATTGAGGCTGTAATTAAAGATAGCAACATTGTACCTGATAATCCCTGTGAGTCACTTATCAACCACCCAGCTATTGATTGAAAGTAGATTATGTCTCGCTATATTCACGGCACATTGCAACATGTCACGGTGCCAGGCAGAGGGCACATTATAAATTCAAACTAGGTTGCGTGCCTTTTTTATGAGGTTGCCCCTCACACAAACATACTTCTCAACTAGCTGTGCTATACTGTACCTGCTAGTGCTTCCTTCTCAGTTTGCAGTACATATGCTGTTGCAAAGCCACTTGTCTGACAATCTTCAAGGTGGCAACACAATGATGAAGCAGGATTAGAAAAGGCATTCTGGATATCATCTTAAATAAATATTATTTTTAAGCTAATTCGTTGTGCTAAGGTCTAAAAGGCAGTTATATATACTGTATGCAATGAGCACCGCATGAAAGTAAATAAGGCCAATTAGGAAATTAAAGAATTTGAAACGGCCACAAAGCCACTGTATTGCCAGCATCTCCAAAATAAGGAAGGATCAGAGAAGATGGAAACAAATAATTTATTAGGGCAATCTTTATAGTGCATGATTTGATCAAATTGATGAACACAAACTTTCAAGCTTCTTTCCGCTCACTTTCTAACCTGCTTATGCAGTTCAGGTTTTGGTGTTGTGGTGGGCAGAGCCTGTCATAGCAGAAGCCAAAAGTGGGTGGTGGTTGGCTCTCCTTCATAGGGTACACTGATGTACAAACCCACACGCATTTACACTGAGCCAGTCAGTTTAGCTTGGGAGAACATGCAAACTGTACTCCAGCAGTGCTCAGGCTGGCTTGCAAACTTTGCATAATGCTTTAGAATAAAAGAATTCCTAGGAACTAGAAGGAAGACTTTGATACGTAATATTTAATGCCCTGCCTTAAGAAGTTGCAAGCTACTTCATTATGAGAACAAATGCTTGATATAACAAGCTAACCATCATCAGCCAGCAGAAGGAACTATTTGAAAGCAATAAAAACTTCATCAATGTTGCTAATACTTTGTTACGCTTGTGGCTGATGCACCAAAATTTAGAGGTAAAGTGAAATATTTGTCAACTGTGTATAGTGCTGAATAGAAATTCAAAATTTTGAAAAAAGTACAGACGCTGGCAACCCAGAAATTGATTAAGTTGGCATGAGAGTTTTATGTCATATTACGAAAGAACTGAACATTTAAAAATTTATTCTTGTTGTGGAAACTCTCAGAAATGAACCAATTAATTAATAGGTAGGCATGGTAACTTCTGTTTTGCTGCACAGTATGTCTAATCTAATATTCTATGAACATATTTAGTTCTGTTTTGAAAATTTGCTCTTCTTTGTAGGTATACAACATTCACAAACAAGGTAGTTTAAAAATAAGGCCAGCTCTAGTAAGACAGATTAGCAGATATTATTGTATATTCTGGGAGGTTCTAAAGGAACGGAAAAGACCTACCTTTGAATGCAGAACAATAGAACAATGCAATGGTTGGTGCTGCTTGTGTATTATCTTACTGACCTGGCATAAATTCCCAGCCAGCCTGGTGACTCTCTCTATACAGTTTTCATGTTCTTGTTTATTCCATATGGGTTTTCTCTTTCTACTTTGGTTCACCCTCATATTCTAAAGGTTAAATTGGTTGTCAGCACAAAAGAGGCACAGTATGAGAGGAGCGTGAGTGGTATAGGGGGATGCCCTGAGACAGACAGTTAGACAAATTGTTAGTGGGTCTAGAATATTATATATAGACTGAGAAATTTATTTTTAGATCTGATATTTCCTGAAATGCCCCTTAGAATAGAAATGAAGCTTGCAGTATTTTATCTAATTAAATGATTGTGATTCTTTTCAATTCTGAGGCTACTTATTTACCACATATTACACATATGTAATTACAGGTAAGTGCAATTTAGGGTCATTATAGCCAATGTACCATAAATTCATTAAGAAACTACCTGTATATAACTCAGAGAAAGCCCTCAAAGAGAAGATGCAGACTCCAAAGATATGGAGTTCAGATTTTAACCAAAAACTCTGGATAAGTGAGGCAGCAGTGCTAACTGCTATGCTGGTAACTACAATGGGGGCGTAGAGATATTTATTAGTGAGTTATTAGTGCAACAAGATCTTAACAAATGAGTTGTTTGGACTTAATGAAACTTATAAAGCACCACTAATACCTCAGGGCCTACGTAAAGTATAGTTTATCAGTTAGTTACTTATTACTGCTATATGTAATAAGAGCTTAGCAAAAGACTTTGTTTGTGTTACATAGCAGTAAGTGACTACTAGATGCACTATAAGCCTCCAAAGCCTTAAAAGTACTAGCACTATGGCTTTTCAACATAGTAAGTTTTTCACTTTATTATATTAAATATTGATACCTCTTCATATTTTCATTGTTTGAACTATTTAATACATTTTCTGAAATTTTCTATAGGACATTTCTGGAAGGCACAGTCAGCATTAGGTACAAGGAAAGGAATCAAGCTTGGAATGGACACAATTCTGTTGCAGGTCACACTTGCATGCATACACCCACAATCTCACAAAATAAGGCAAGTGTGAATTTCAACCCCTGGTTATGTGATGTAGGAGTAAACCTAAATACCCAGATGACATCAACACAGAGGCAACCAGAAAGTGTAAACTCCAGACATGCGGTGGACAAGATTTGAACTTTGGGGCTATGAAGCTATAAGGCAACAGCACTGATCACAGCTCTAATATGCAGCTGTTTTACAGAATACATGCTTTAAATATTATACTGTACATCTACAGTAAATGTTTTAAACAGTATAATATATTTTAATGTACAAATTACTAACTAAATCACAGACTTTCAAAGAAAGGCAAATAAAAAAAAACAAGAGTTGAAGCGTAGCGATGTCTCCATCTGAAGACTAATGTGTGGTGTAGCTAAGGTGATGCTGCCACCCGGTGTATGAGCGTGGAAATGGCCTATCTAAAAGTCTGCAGGCAGGAAAACCAGTCATCTTCCTTTTAGGATTTAATCAAAATGTATTTTATTTTAACTTTTCTAATACAATGTTATGTGTAAAAGTATAACTATTTTTGTTGCTGCATTGTTTGACTTAAAAAGGCAATCATTTAAGGATGTGGGGGTCAAGGGAGCACCCACATAAATGTATTTAAAATACAGTATGTCAACTAAGGAAGACAGTATAGAAAGGGAAGTACCTTGGTGTTTATCATATTAAAATAAATAACTAAGCAATTTCCTTCAGAGTGTTGATGAATAAAATATAATTGCCATGTGTCAGTCTGGAATGCCCTCTTTATCCTGATATACTTTTATTATTATTATTATTATTATTATAAGTCTGAAATCCTTAATAATAATTAAAAAACATTCAAATGAATGCAATAAAAAAGAAGCATGTGAAGCTACATATGTCAAGCAAACGTTTATGATCCTGTATGGTATAAAATGCATGCAGTTTTTGCATCTTAAAGGATGAGGTCTACTACCTACAATACTGATTTTTTATGATTTGTTATAGGGTTTTCCACAAAACGCTCATTGAGATGATGTTCATTAAATATGGTGCAATTTGAAATAAAGATGACCTGTTTTTTTCACATAACAAGTCTGTTCAGTAAAAAAAAAAAAAAGTTAACGAAAAGTTCTCACTTTCTGAGAACTTCAGTTTATGTCTTCATGCTGCGCATGCTTGGACAGTCTACGGCAGTGGTTCTCGTGGTGTGGTCCATGTGCATGTCCAGGTGGTCTCTGTATTGACCTAGTCATCTCCCCTGCTGATAAGACCACATGAAACAGCTCTAAGAAACTGATCAGAGCACCCTGTCTGGCTTTCTTCCAGATGTTAAAATCTTTTACTTCAGTACTACTCCTTCCCACTCGGATTCTACTATGTAGATGAAGTTGATTGTCATTCTAGACATTAAGCCCGTTACAATAACGGGCACTAGAACAGTAGTCCATAAACATTAGTAGGAACAGTCTATATTAAATGGCAAGGGACCTTTTACCTCATTAAATTTTTCCCATAAAATGCCTGTAATTTTCTCTGACAGTAATACTTGCTTTGCTGTTCTTAATATGCATTTAATTTTCTGTCACATCAGTGAGCAATCAGCAGATTCTCCCCAGCAACTGATGTAATGTGCGCGAAAATAAATCTACTTTTAGAAGTCATCGTATTGTAATATCATGAAAATTCGTATATTTAGGAAAACCCCTTCAACGACTGACACTTTACACTTTACCAGGCTAAGCTTCTTAATCGCAAATCTGACATCCTCAGAGTGAACACTTGCACAACAATGGGGAAGCTGGTCTCCGCGTCTCAGTACCCGATTGGATTTTTCGTGTTTTTTGTTTTAGGTCTTACCTCATTTACCGAAATCCAATTGGATCTGCCACGTGATATTTTATAGGTCCCGCCCTCTCTGTCTTGTGTGATGCGTCAGGCGGCCTTTGAAGCATCTGCTTTGAAGCATCGCACCGTGCCCCGTGCATGCGCACATCTGCAGAAGAGAGACTCACACACACGGACACTGGACGCACACAGGGGTTTTATTAAAGAGGATACACAATAAAAAACACATGTTAAAACCATGCAATGCAATTCTTACTTTGCTTACTCACCTTCATATACTGTATGGTTGTAGCAATTTCTCACCTCTTTTGCTGTTATGACATTTGTTCAAACGGATAGTTTTTCTTCCATTCAACATAATTCCTTCATTACGTGGGATACTTTTTTAAATCCACCTTGACATCTACCTGAGGAGCCAAGAGCAATCCCTTAATTCCATGTAGGTGCTGACGCACACTGCTTCTTATGTATTAATTTTCTATGTCTGTGTGCTGTAACACCATCTTCAAGGCTTTATTATGGATCATTAGCTAAAATCTGGGACCTTGAAACTTAAATCCAGTAATGTTAGGTTTGAGTGTTAGTCTTATAATGCAGACTTACCTTCAAGGTGAGCAGGGTCTGACAGCTGGTTGGCAAATATTCAAATAGGTATAATGAAGTTACTAAGACCTGAAAGAAAACACCAAGTAAGACCATCATAAAGGAGCCAGCATGGTAGGTCATAGAGTAGTACAAAGACTGTAACATAGAAATAGACTGATTAGCAATGCAAGACCAACAGAGTTCTGTTTTGCTGGATTTTTCTTGTCTTTCCTATGGCACTTTTTCAAGGGCTAGTACTGGCATTTTCTTTCTGATTTGGAGTATATTGATATAAAACACCACTTTAATACATCCAGCTATTGAAAACAAACATAGTTAATAAATTATGTGAATTTCCCCTTGGGATTAATAAAGTATCTATCTATCTATCTATCTATCTATCTATCTATCTATCTATCTATCTATCTATCTATCTATCTATCTATCTATCTATCTATCTATCTATCTATCTATCTATCTATCTATCTATCTATCTATCTATCTATCTTAATCCTGAGATGCAGCAAAAAAGGTGGAGCTTACATGCTCAACAACAAGTCCAGTTTAACCTCAACTTCTTACTTTTATTGCTTGGTTTACATACTGTAGTTTAAAATTCTAACATTCTGTTCTATGGAATCAGCAGTGATAAACTTTTTATTCTTATCAGAATCAGAAGATGTGCTGCTGCTTGCTGAGTACTTGATCTGGGTCTGAAATGTTAACCTGTGTGCTAAGTGTCAAACTCAATTTCTTAGAGCCCTGTCTCTGTGTTTCCTGTGGCTGAATTAGTTCTGGCAATTTTGGCTGCACAAAGACTACAAGACAACTGGAGAGATTGAAAACAAATGATTGGAAATCTAAACAGACTGGTTCAGTCCAATTTTCACTTTGTTTCAAAATGATAAAGCTGTGCTCTAATTTGCATATCCTTACCACTTAGATGTATATTTTCGACAAACGTAGGTCTCTTTATTCTCAGCAGAAAAAGTGAAGCTGTACATATTACAGGACACACAACATTGAAAAGTAAATTTTAATAGGACACAAATCCATTCAGTACTGTCTGGCCATGATGGAGATATCTTGGAAGTTTAGGTGGCTGCATGTGTAGTTTTCTCACTGAGTTACAGAGGAGTGATGATGGTTGGATGCTATAGATCTTAACTCTTAAAGGATAAGTTTAGTATTTTTCAAGTTAAAGTTATTTCTTCCCAAACATAGTATATATTCATTTACCAAGTGAAACTGTGTTCTAAAGTTAAATGTTTTCTATAAATTAATTGAACCCTATGGGGCATGGAGCATAAAGCATAAGAACTTACGAAATACGTTAATTTTTCGAGCATAGACAGTTGATGAGTATTGATCCACGCCTTGCATGTTGTAAAATAGCTTATACATATTATTTCTGTACAAAAAAAAAACACCAATATTATGAGATTTAGGCATATTAAAATAAGACCAGCTGTGCATCTTACCTCAGCTTTTGTCTTCTTCTGCAATAACCAATAACCTCCCTGCTGTAAGGTTTCCTCTTGAAATACAAAATCACAGTAAGTTTTATATGCCAAATAGTTGGTTTTGTTTTGATTTACTTCCATATTTATGTAAGAACTGAAACAAGTGAATAGAAAATGTAACTTTACCTTGAGAAAAATAGTACCAGGAATATGCAATAAAAATGATTATTTCCAGATTCCTTTCATGGTCAGAAACATGCATTGGAAACACGGAATGCATGTTTTCTTTTATCCAAACTCAAAGAGGACGTATTCAGCAAGTTTGCGTGCTTTTATTTTCCAGTGGAGCCCACTGTCCCATAGAGTTCATTGTAAAACACCAGGACAGGATATATATATATATATATAATATTAATTTTATATATATATATATATATATATATATATATATATATATATATATATATATATATGTATATATATATATATATATATATATATATATATATATATATATATATATATATATATATATATATATATATATATATATATATATATATATATATATATATATATATATATATATATATATATATATATGTGCGGCACGGTGGCGCAGTGGGTAGCGCTCGCAGTTGGGAGATCTGGGGACCTGGGTTCGCTTCCCAGGTCCTACCTGCGTGGAGTTTGCATGTTCTCCCCGTGTCTGCGTGGGTTTCCTCCGGGCGCTCTGGTTTCCTCCCACAGTCCAAAGACATGCAGGTTAGGTGGATTGGTGATTCTAAATTGCCCCTATTGTGTGTGCTTGGTGTGTGGGTGTGTTTGTGTGTGTCCAGCGGTGGGTTGGCACCCTGCCCGGGATTGGTTCCTGCCTTGTGCCCTGTGTTGGCTGGGATTGGCTCCAGCAGACCCCCGTGACCCTGTGTTCGGATTCAGTGGTTTGGAAAATGGATGGATGGATATATATATATATATATTTTTTTTTTTTTTTTAATTTATTAAATGCAGGCAGAGTGGAACAGGTGGAGAAGAGTGTCAGGAGTGATTTGTGACAGATGGACATCAGCAAGACTGAAAGCGAAGGTATATAGGACAGTAGTGAGACCAGCTATGTTATATGGGATGGAGACGGTGGCACTGACCAGAAAGCAGGAGACAGAGCTGGAGGAGGCAGAGTTAAAGACGCTAAGATTTGCATTGGGTGTGACGAGAATGGATAGGATTAGAAATGAGTACATTAGAGGGTCAGCTCAAGTTGGACGGTTGGAAGACAAAGTCAGAGAGGTGAGATTGTGTTGGTTTGGACATGTGCAGAGGAGAGATGCTGGGTATATTGCGAGAAGAATGCTAAGGATAGAGCTGCCAGGGAAGAGGAAAAGAGGAAGGCCTAAGAGAAGGTTTATGGATGTGGTGAGAGAGGACATGCAGGTGATGGGTGTAACAGAACAAGATGCAGAGGACAGAACGATGATCCGCTGTGGTGACCCCATATGGGAGCAGCAGAAAGAACAAGAAGAAGAAGATAGACCACGCTTAACTTTAGAAGACAATTTCATGTAGCAAATGCATATACAGTATACCATGTTTCTGAAGAAATAATTCTGAGTTGAAAAATAATGAACTCTTTCTGTAAGCCTAGATTGGAAGAAGGATAATTAAAAAGGCCTTCCATTATAAAAAGAAATTTGCTGCAAAAAACAATAATGACTTTACTGTCATTCACTTGAAGTTAGAAAAAATGGTTGTAACCACAAAGTTCAAAAGTAATAATATAAAATGACACAAACCTTTTTTATTTCATGAATCCAATCTTGGATAAATGAAAATATATGGCACTCTCTTTTAAAATGCCATGCAATATTCAGGAACGACAACCCACCAATGGGGCACTGTTCGACAATGTTGAAAACTAACTGATTACCTGACATCTAAAGACGTGTGTCATTGTGCTCCACAACCACACAGCCACAGCTTCTGGTATCCTAGTGTGGGACTTTTTTAAAATAAAAATTCTCTATAGCTTGAGTCAAACGGAATTGGACCTCAATAATGTTAAGATTTTTTGCTTTTTACCTTCTGTGTTTTGAATATGTTCTTGCTATGTGCTTCTGTTTGTTTATTCAGTTTTTTTGGCTTTTTCTGGTTTCTGACAACTTTAGCGGTGCCTTGATGACATTTTCGACTGTCCCAAATTGGAAATGTCCCATTTTTTGATAAAATTATTAAAGACTCATTATTTCTTTGATGTTTTGGTGTGTAGTGTCTGTTACAAATAATTGCACCCAGTAGTTATGTAAAATATATCCAAAATTAATAACTCACAAAGAAAGTTTAATCCTCTTTCTTTATTACCTTGCACCTGCTGAGATGTTGCAAAAGGTCCTTAAGTGATATCTGTTCCCTTTTCTACTGTAAAATTAAATATAAAGTCTTTAGCTCATTTTATTCCAGTTCATGTATCTGCCAAATACACTGTTGCACAAAATTTTATATATAATTTTCATTTTTATTCAATAAAGACAGATATATAAATGTTTGTATATTTTTGTGGTGGCGTAAGAAGTACTCATGTCATGCATGTGTGTCAGAGGATTGCTTTCTGGGCTCACCTAAGCTGTGTGGTACTAACCCTGGGATGAGAGGGGATGCTGTCACTAATAGTCTTGTCTCTTTTTTCCCCTCACAGCTTTGAGCAACTGCCCCTTGAGGGCAATAAAGCCAAAGAACCCCCAATCCTTCCGGTCGGGTCAGTATGAAGTGGGGGGACACTCCTAGGAGATGGTATCTCAATTCACGCCTGACAAGCAACGAGGAAAGTCACATGGACAACTAGAAGCTAACCACAAGACGGCAACTTGCTGATGCTTGCAGAGCTACCACTTGTCCTTTTAGTTAGAAATTTCATTTACTTTTGTTTCAACGCATTAAATGGGTTTTGCCCGGGTGGCACCCCAATTATTTTTGGTCTTGCCTAGAGTCATTCTCCACCCCAATACACTGTGAAGAGTGAAACATCACCTGCGATGGCAGAAACATGTAGAATACTACTTACGGAAATTCTCTGGTGGAAAGAACTGTTATTGGCTTTGAACCAACCGATATACCTTTCATTCTAGAGATAGTGCCTTTAACCTCAGGTTGGTTTGAGTCCATTTTCTTATCTTCAAGAGTGTGGGAGATCTGTCCAGACTGTATTCCCTGCATTGAATGATGTTCTCACTGATGAGCTTTATTGGCAACTCTTTAATGGTTTAATTATAATAATACCCTTCACTATATTGTATGACCAAAATGTCACCCCAGATAAGATTCCACTGTCTAACAGTGTAGTATTGTATTGACCATGACTTGCATTATGCTTTAGCTTTTGTCCTGTAAGGGACACACATGCCCAGTGTAGCCAAACGGCTATGTCATATGTGTTTTCAGTTTTTTCAGGCAGAGATATTTTCATAAACCATTAGAAAATTCTAGCATGGATGGAGATCAATTTGGTTTATAAAAACAGTTTTTAAATACAAATAAAGTAGGCAGTGTGGATGCAGCCCTAGATTTCTGCTGATGGTAGTGTCAATTGAAGATAAGACCTGCCTTGTAGGTATTGAAGTCTCTCCCTTAGCTGAAGTGAACAGTATGTTTAACCTTTAAAACCTGGAACTGGTTGGTATGAACAATGAGAAATCCAATTACCCAAGGGTTAAATACTGCATATGTTAATGACTTCATAACTGTAGAGGGAACAACTTGTGCAGGTATGTTATTCTTGTTCAGAGAAATAGGTTAAAAACACAGCACTTAAAAAACAGAACAAGCTCATTTAACATTTCATAGAGCTTCGCTATATCACAAAAAATAAACCATATAAACAGCAAAGAAAATAAAACCTATCAGAAGAAAACAGTACAGCTCACTGATGTGTTATTGCCAAAGAAAAGTAATGAGAGCAAAATTCAAAGAGATGAGAAGAAAGGAACCAGGGTCTTAAATTAAGTGGATAAAGTACTGACTTCATTCTTCCCAGTGGGGCTTTATTTAATTTAAACATCCAACATGCTTCCTGACAAGGTAAATTATATTTATAATCCCGACCCTGAGAGTGGAGCTTGACTATTTTCAGTACAATATATTTAAAACCTGATGACCTAATGCACTGAAGTGAGGCGCTAACTCTGTGTTTTAATGAACATGTCCTGACATTAATTTGGTGTGTGGAGATTCTAGAACTAACAGAACTGAACCCATTTTAACATCACAGACCAAGGAGTATGGACGATTTTAAGTATAAGAGTCTTGTTCAGCAGTGTATATGATCCTAAATATTATGCCTTCCTTCATTGCTATTCTTAGTGTTTTTTTTTCTTGGAAAAAGTATGGAATCATTCAATATTGCCTTTAATTATTTTGCAGTGAATGTCAACATATATATTTTTCTACACAGAACATAATTTAAGGTGAAATTACTAGGAAATGTTTGGTTTCTAAAAGAATGTTTACAAGTACAAGTCAAGGTCACTGTGGCATGGCTCATTAGAGAGGTAAATTACTTTGCCAGCCAAACACAGATAAACAAACTCCTTGAGACATGATGTGGCATAGGGAAGATGAAGTACTCAATAAACTGAAGAAGGACACATATTTCCAGACATGGTTAATTAGTTATTCTTAGAATTCTTGTCAATTTTGCACTAGAATTCTTTGATCTAAGTGCACAGAATGTGCTGCCTTGAGACTTCTGTAATTTCAAATAAAGCATCCTGATATTTTGTCATTTACATTTAGGCAGCTCCACTATTATATTCAGTCATGACTGGGAACTGTAATATAACAACTACTAGAAAACATGATACAAAATTGAAAGCTGGTGCAAAACCGCAGTTTTAAAAGTGTAACATCTGTATCATATTCTGTATGCACTATAGTAGCAGCAAATGATACTCAAGAAGTCTCTTTGGATGTTTTATTCATTCGTTCTTTAACTTCCAAACCTACAGGGTGGTGAAGAACTGAAGCCAACCAGTTGTATTGAAGACACCGGTCCACCAGAGGGCAGTGTCTGCTTTCTATTGGGGTGAAAGATTATCCATTTGTCTAGAGCAGGGGTGTGCAAAGTCATTCCTGGAGGGCCGCAGTGGCCGCGGGTTTTTATTCCAACCCAGTTGTTTAATTAGAAAACAATCCTTGCCAATAATTACATTTCATGGCTTGTTAGTGCTTTAACTCTGCTATGTCAAGTCATTCTCAAATCCTAGATTTTTTTTTCCATTCTAAAGATATCCAAATATTTTGAAGTGTAAAACGGATGGGTAATTCTCAATCCTTGACTTTTTTGTCTTCTCTTTCCTTCCAAGTATTTAATTAAACCAAATAGTGCATGATAAATACACACAGGCGTAAAGGGTAACAAGCAAAATGGATAACTGCTGGTTTCTTTTGTCATTTGCATCTTATTGCTAATAAGGAGCAATTAAAAACCAAGAATGCAGCTGTTTAAGACTTAAATAAGCAATAAGGGTTCAAAATCTTAACGAGGGAGATAACTAAAAGGAAGCAGAAGTGTTTCTAGAGCAATTAGTGCTTCTTATTAAGCAATTGGGTTGAAACAAAAGCCTGCAGCCACTGCGGCCCTCCAGGAATGACTTTGTACATCCCTGGTCTAGAGACTGCACTGTTTCTGTTATTGCCAGAAAAAAATGGCTTTTCATTGATTTCAGGTTTTAGGTACGTTATCCTTTAATCGACATTAAATAAGTAAATAAAATACAAATGATTCTGTACTCAAAATAACAAGCCTTGAATATTGTATATAATTCCCAAATCACTAAACTTATTTCTTCACTTTATAGCATCAGGGCTATGTTTGTTATAAGATGACCGATAATGTCTGTCAAACAAAAAAAAATTCATGTCTTTGTTTCAAAAATAATGAAATATACAAAAATTTGGTAATAGATGCATTACACAAACACATGTGAATGGTGTAGAAGTTAGTAAATGCAGCCTTGGGTAATAAGTGTCATACGCAAAATGTTTCAAAGTATAAAAGTGCTGATATCTGATCATCGATTTTGGTTTTCTAAGCATTTTTTTTCTGTTCCACAAATGTGGGGTAGCACAACCTACCCAAACAGTATTGGATGTAATGTAATGCATATTCATGCACACATCTATGATTCCCCATATTTGGTCAGTTTTAATTTATGTAAATATCAATAGGATGTGGAACCAATCAGATTATCTGGAGAGAAGCCACACAAAGACAGGGAGAACTTCACACAGAAAGTGACCTTGCTGAGAACTGAACCTAAATCACTTTAGATTTAGACATAACTGGGTAAATCTAACTGATCTGTGCCAATAACTCTCTCCATGTTCCCCGTCTGTTTTTTGAAACACTTTTGTATTTTGAAAACTAGTTCTGGAAATAACACCCCTGCTTTTGGAATTAAGACATCTCTATATTATATAAAAAAAATCCTGCGACATGACGAGACTTTTTGGAAGATTTTTTCAAGTTCCATGAGATGAGACTTTGGCCATGAGAATTTTTCAAGCCACGGCCTCCTCTCAACCATTCTCAACCATGCACACGGTAATCTCACCTCGCATTTGTGTGAATGCTTTTGACAGACACAGTTTCTGCTCTCTCAGCTCTTATAAATTTTTACGTTTTCCTCACATTAAGTTCCCAATTAAAGATGTATTATGTCCAAATCTTACTGAAGAATTTCATAACGAAGAGTTATCAACATAAAAAATGAGTACACGGGCAATCCTAGCACTGAGAAACGATGAAATCAAACAAATTAACGGCAAAAATGATGATCAGTTACACGGCAAATTGGTTAAATGCATATCAATAGACTATGATGAAACAGTTGGTGGTGATCGTGTGAAAGATGAAAACATCCACTTACAATATCCCAAAGAATATCTACAACCATGAACACCATCTGGTCTTCCACCGCACAAATTACTGTAGAAAGAAGGATGTATCCAAGAAAGGTAATGTAGTACATCTTCTGCGGATACCATTAGACAACAAAGGAGATCTTGATATGCCATTCATATTAAAATGTTAACAGTTTCCCGTTAGAATAGCTTTTGCAAAGATAATTAATAGATCTCAGAGCCAAACACTTGAAAAACTCATTTTATTTAATAGAGGGAAAGAAACGAAATTCAATCACGGGCAGTTATACACTGTGTTGTCATGATGAAAGTCCAAACACAGAATCAAAATTCAATGTGATATTGACAAAAATTAAATTTAAAAAATAGTTTTTACTGAAGTTTTACAGTAAAAATGTATGTTTTTACATGTTAATTTCAAAACCAAACAGAAGAAAATCGTATTACGCAACAAATAACTTTAACATAACATCCATCCATCCATTTTCCAAACCGCTGAATCCGAACACAGGGTCATGGGGGTCTGCTGGAGCCAATCCCAGCCAACACAGGGCACAAGGCAGGAACCAGTCCCGGGCAGGGTGCCAACCCACCGCAGGACACACACAAACACACCAAGCACACACTAGGGCCAATTTAGAATCGCCAATCCACCTAACCTGCATGTCTTTGGACTGTGGGAGGAGACCGGAGCGCCCGGTGGAAACCCACGCAGACACGGGGAGAACATGCAACCTCCACGCAGGGAGGACCCAGGAAGCAAACCCAGGTCCCCAGGTCTCCCAACTGCAAGGCAGCAGCGCTACCCACTGCGCCACCGTGCCGCCCATCTTTAACACAACATGAAACATAATTTACTTTCAAATTATTTTGTTTTACTCTTTTTTTAATATGGTTAATTACTCGCTGTAATGTAAAATAGTTCTAATATGCATATGCAACAATTCTCATGAAAATAAAAATCTGTTTAAATTGTACAACTGCATCCCCATACGCGAGCGACAGAATTGCAAAGAGGCTAGTGCATAGCATAGGCACAGGGGTTGGCGAGCGAAGCGAGCAGGGGGCAAAGCCCCCTAGTATTTCATATTTTGAACAGAAGCGGCACTCTCCCTGAGTATTGTGATGGAAGTACTGATTAATACAGTGTTAGGGTGAGGGTTGAAGGGAAAAACAAGGAAGTGGTGCACTTATTGTTAAGATCTGAGTTTTTTTTAAATTTTCTTGGGCTTGCCTGAAGCTAGAAAAATCATCTTGGCGTCATTTTGGTGGTTTTGACATCCAATTAATCTAATTCTACAAGTATAATTGTAGTTGGAGCTTCCATTTAAAAGTGGCTTCTCTTTTACCATCTTTCACGATGCCATTCTGTTTTGACTATGGGCGCCACCAATTTGTGGCTTTTGTGTCACCTGTTTCCATGGTGATTTCGTCATGCTACATTGAGGCTGCACTGCCTGTGTCATTGGCGAACCAGTATAAAGGTCACCCCAAAACAGTCTCCATGTTGGACTAAAACTAGTGACTATGTACTCATAATTACTGGCTTTTTGAAACAAAGCCATGTTTTTTGACTGCAATTTTTGGTTTACGATTTGGCTCTGATGTTTATTCTTTTTACGGTTTTCATCTTACTTTCCCTTTGACTCCATTCTTCCTCCCGTTCCTCACTCTTTATTTTTGAACTGACTACCTTTTCTCCATCAGTAGAGTTATACACACTGATATAATATTGAAAAGTCAGAGAGCAAATCTTCAGCAAATCTTCAGAGCTGCAGTGATTTCACATCAATGCTTGGTATTTAACACAGTGTAAATATAATTTGAGACCATGAAAAGGGAAAAAGATACTAAGAGACAAGTTAAAGTCTAATAAGTGAAGAGTAACACCAGAGAATACACTCGCTTATTGTGGTGACTTAAACTATGGAAAACATAGTGGCCTGATGCCACTAATGTCAGGAATATGCAAGTATTTATTTGCTGGAGTCTTTGATTTGTTCTGACATCCTGTATAGTTTTCTTTGTTTTTGTTTTGATTGTTTATGTTCTCTTGGTGATGTCATTGCTGTGCCATTGTTTGTTCATGCTTTCCTACAAGTGCCAGTATTTTTCATGGATTAAAACCATGGGCACTACAGATCTGTTGTGGTGGACACAGTGTGTTGTAACACAATGTAAAGGGTGCAAGCTGGGAATGCAGTACTGACTGTAATGTAAATGATGGCAGCACTCACAACAAAGTATCTATCCTTGACTCAAGCAAAACTACATTTATTTATATAGCACATTTTCATGCAAACAATGTAACTCAAAGTGCTTTACAAGATATCGAAGAGAATGTTACAAGAAAAGTAAAAACAAGGAAGATTAGGTAGGAATATTAGTGAATAACTAACAATGAAAAAAAAACAAATCTATAAGATCTTATAAAACATAGATAAATAACTAATAGAAGAGTAGCATCCTTATGTACAATATCATGATGGAAGTCCCTTAGGATAAGTGTGGTAATATGGTCAGATGGTTAGGATGGCAGAAAACAACAAAAAAATAAAAACTTCAGTTAACATGGAGGAAAACAAAAACAAAATCTGCAGGGGTTCTGAAGCCAAAAGTCCTGCCAGCTCCCACCTAACATAAATGGTCTTCCTCATTGTTTGCAGGCTTTGTCTGAGAGGATTCAATGAAGTTGGTCTTGTAGACAGCTGGGGCGCCTGCCTTCGTGCCAGAATCACTGGTGGCTGCACAGTGCCTTGATCAAGTGGTTCTACCACAATATGCCACCACAGAAGAAATGGAAAAGAAAGTAGAAAAAATTAGAAATTAGTAAAGAATGCTAATTTCTGAACAGTATGACAATTCTATGCCTATACAGTCTATTAAGAGTACAACTAAAATGTAGCTCCAAAAAAGCTGTGTTCTCATTATGTAAAGTAGTAATGAATAAAAAGAGTGATACCCCAAGAGATCAACACAATACACAATTGTTCAGAAGCCACAGAAAAGTTAGTTTGATACCTGCTTAAATAAAATGAACAGACAAGAATGGAATAGAAGGAAAATAAAATTTTGGGGTGGTCATAAGAAAGTTAAGGTGTGATTACTCGCATCTCTGCATTTACTGCAGTAGGGGACTACGCCATCATTAAATAAGTAATAAAATTGCCTCAATAATTTAATATATTGTTAAAATGTTTAGGCAAACTCAATTTTGTCACCATAATCAGTTTTTCCCAGTTTTCCAAGTTTTGCTCAAAGAAGTTTCTTATCTAGGAAAATGTTTGTCCTTGGAGTATGTGAAATATTCGTTGTGCCTGGTGTCACTAGCCTGTGTTCAGATTGCTTGGGCAGGCCCTTTGACCAAACAGCATTCTAGGCACACCTTTGCCCATGCAGGCACATGTGCAGACTAAACTTTTCAGTTATGCTAGGGATTTGAAGGATGGAGTCAGAAGGGGTGAAGTCATCCATGCACAAGGTATGTTTGTGTGTGTGTGAGCGTGAGAAAGAGAGTGAGAGAGATGGAATTGCTTAATGAGCAGAACTTACAAGACCCACTACTCTGCTGAAATTCATTGATCTTGGTTGATTTTCTTTGTGATGAAACTTAAAGTATGCATGAAGTTGTGTATTTTACTGATATGAAATTGTAACAATCATCCATCCACCCATTATCCAACCCGCTATATCCTAACTACAGGGTCGCGGGGGTCTGCTGGAGCCAATCCCAGGGCGCAAGGCAGGAAACAAATCCCCAGGCAGGGCACACTAAGCACACACTAGGGACAATTTAAGATCGCCAATGCACCTAACCTGCATGTCTTTGGACTGTGGGAGGAAAACGGAGCACCTGGAGGAAGACACAGATACAGGGAGAACCTGGGAAGCGAACCCGGGTCTCCTAACTGCGAGGCAGCAGCGCTACCACTCCGCCACCGTAAAGCCCATTGTAACAATCATTATCATGTAATACATTGATTAATTAAGTATTAGCACTTTGTCCTGTGAACATATTTTGGAAATTTTACGAATACTCATTTGCATTTCTGCATTTAGTGTTGCGATTTTGATATGGTGATACTTTTAATACTGTCTTTTGTTGGCTGTACTGAATGCATTTTAAATAAATAATTGCCACTTTTATGTCTTTGCGTGGGGGCGTGGTAGTGTGGCAAGAGCGGTTCCCGTGTGATGTGAAAGCGGACAGCCCTACACTTGCTGGACAGGTGAAGGGTCACCTTTGACCCTAAATTGCGCCCGGAACTGCTATTCGCCATAGCTGTGCCTGTTTTAACAGGGAAGCGCGAGTGCGAGAGTAGAACAAGGCAGATCGGAGGACTGAGAGGAAAAGAGACTGGCCAGTGACTGAAAGAGGTAGACTCAAGACACTAAGGAGGTTAAAAAGAAATGGGATACAGAGAGGCAGAGACAGTCAGTGCTGGAGCTGAATGGAGTGAGACAGGTGTTTGAGAGTGAGCCTCAGGGCCATGGGGGCCTACTGAGCACTTTCAGAGGTGGAGTGTGGAGCTCGGTGGGTTGCCGAGGAAGGGCGGCAGGGAATGGAGCCCCGATATGGAGGTTGACTGCACCTGTCGTCAGGCATCTCCTCTTTCTGCAAGGCCTGGACAGGATAAGGGGAGGAGAGGTCAATTTTAAAGGGAATTATTGGGGCTTACGTTTTTAATGTACTGCCACTGATTTTAACCTCATCATTTTTAATGGATTATTTATTGAACTACTTTTAATCTCCAGCAGCACTTTTTCATTTTAATGGATTAATTATTTCTTGAAGACATTGTACTGCACTTTAATTTGAACACTGTTTTGTTTTGATTCTTTTTAATAAAACAACTTGAGCACCTTGCTATATATGTGTTTTGTTCTCATCCGCCAAGCTCATCCAGTCATGACTATCGATGGTGTCAAGTTCAAGAGGCTTCCAAACAAGAGTGGGAGCGTGGAGCTTACCCACACTGTCACATCTGGTGTTTCGCTACTCTTTGCATGCTGCTCCATGCTGTGTCTCCCACCAACACATTCATGCCACTGACTCTCTTACACTGCTCACTTGAGTTTAGAGACACCATCATCTGCTCATTTTATTCATTTCAAAGAGATGAGCTAATCCAAGCCAGGATCCTTTCCAAGTTTGCGAGTGCCCATGTACTAAGACCAATGAATTTCAGCAGAGGAACTGATCTTGTAAGAGAACTGCACAGTTTTATAACTGTTTCTATTTTTAAATTTTCTTTGCCTTCAGTTTGTTTGCCTGTGTTTGTGACCACTTCAGTTTTTTTAAGACGTGAGCATTCTGTTTATCTGGTTTATCTTATTATTTATTCTTTATATTGTTAAAATTTGCTGTATTTTGGATGCTATTTTGTTTTCATTATGGGTGCCGTCATTTTGTGAAAGCAGTTGACATGGCATTTGGTATCTGAGTTTGCAGATAAAATTCTAAAAACTCTTTTGTATTTGTTTAGTTTTAAAATACTCTTAGAGTAAAGACCGGCTTGAACTCCCATTTTCGATACTTATGAATTTTTGTTTTGGTTACATCTTGTTTCTTGATCCTTTTCTTTAAAATACTATCTCTTCCATTCAAGACAGGACACATGGGTAGCAATAAGTTGCTTGAGCAAAGACTCCACTAGGCTGGCAAGGAACAGTAAAATCAAATAGAAAGCCTCTAGAGAAAAGAGAGAGGGCCACACAGGCAGCAGGAAAACTCTGCATGTACCAGTTTGGAAACACAGTGTCCACTAGAGGGCAGTATGTGTTGTTGAATGTCTTAAAAGGTTAGAAGACAGGGATGCTAAAAACTGAGTACAGTATATTCAGAATATTAGGAACAAGGAAACCGAGCTAGACAGCACACAGTCCTGATTCTAGGTCATAGGATCTATATTTATACTAGAAACAAACTGAAGGATGAAACAAGAGGGAGCAGTGATAAGCATTCAACTGATAAAAGACAGAAACACCAGCATCAGGAGAGGATGAAAGAGACTGGAGGTTATAAATTCAGTGCTTCTGTGTGGTACTGTGGTGGGCAAGTGGGCAGGCCTTCCCACCTAATAAACAGGGATTCGTCAAGAGTTTAAGTAGGCCCAGAGAGGATTTAAATTTTTTTTTGTTAAATGTGTTCATTTGTTTCTTATATTTTCTTAGCACTCATCCCTCTCTATATTTATTTTTGTGTAATAAAGCAATCATTGTTGCCTCCTGTATGTTGTTTTGAGTGTGGAGGGCTACTATGAGGGTCCTCTCCTGTCGAACACCTCGTTGACAATGTGAAGACAAATGACATTGTAATGTGAATTTTTGTTGATTAATCGCTTTACATTATTCAGCTTATAAAAGAAATACAAAGAAATTAATTTCTTTTAAAGAGAATTTCTATGTTTTGTTTCTACGCCAGTTAAAATGACTTTGAGTTTGACTCTCTAAATTAAGATGCTTGTGTTTTTTATGCAGTGTATCTGTCATTCACTTTAAAAAGGAATCTCTGCCAGTCCCAAAGAAACTTAACCACGTTTAATTCATTTTTACTGAAAAATTTGAAAAGGTTAGGACACATTACTTGGCTCCTCATGTTTAAGTACTGATTATTTGGCCAAGGTTACAGTACTGTTTTTTTTCTTTTATTTTGATTTATTGATTTTAATTATTTAATTACAACAAATTCATTGCAGCATTATAAGCCATTCAAAATTAGTTTAGTTTCTCCTTCCGCATTGACTGCATCTTGTAGACTAGGGTGAATTTTCCAAATACTCCTGAGATTTCAATGAACTCGTGGTGAAGTGAATTCTGCAGGATTCACTCATCATTAACTCTGTATTTAGAATTCTCTGTGTCTAAAGATTTACAATTAAAAGTAAAGATGGCAAATGTCGTTTGAAAAATGTTAAGGGGATATAGAGCATAACATTGTTAATTAATTGTTGGTGGTTGAACCCCTGGTGTGTTGAACCCCTGGTGTCGACCCCTGAGGTTGGTTGATGTGGCATGCACAGCTTCAAGTCCTTCTAATAATTTTTGCTAAAGACACTTACTAGTTTACAGTTTATCATAAGGGTGTAATTTCCTATACAATGTACAGTCCAAAAATGGCCTAAAAATGAGTTTTCTTGTGTCTAAAGGTCTAAAAATAGGGGAACCCCCCAAAAAGCTCAATGTTTTGCATAACTACACGTCAAGATGTGTCGAACAGTATATCATATGTGGGAGCTTTCTCATATTGATGTGTCAGGAGGCTCCAGACCAAAAAAAAAACAATATTACAGAACAGTCGCGAAAAATATAAGTATATAGAACACTGCAAACCAGTAATACTTAGAAAAGTCAGCTGATGGCAGCAGAAATAACAGTGTGCTACAGAATGCTGTCATTAGGAAACACACTGAAAGGAAGCTGCAGAATATATTTAAGCTCTGCAGACAAGTTACATTTTACAGCATAAAAACTACTTAAATAGTGATTACCATGTCTATTTCTTAGACATAAATATACATTAATGCAAAATAATAACATTTGTTACATAACAGTATGAGACTAATATGTAATCTGAATGTTGCTCCATTTCTTATTGTAATTTACATATACAGTAAATTTAAATATTAAAGCACACTGACATGAGAGCTACAGCACCTAAAATAAATTTGAAAAACAATCTAACAGATTCTACTGTTACACACAAAACACATTTTTATATATCATCTAATACAAATAATAAATGCTTCAATTTTACGTCAATAAAGGTGCACAAAAGGATTACAAACAAATCATTAGCATATGTGATAACATCTTGGCTTAAGGAAGTGAGGAACTACACCTGCTTGCAATTCAGCTTTATTGTCTGCATTTGCCACATTTTAAACACGCATTTGTGTAGTATATATTTAAGCCATATATTAAAAATGAAGCATTCTAATCTCGATTATTAATACAAAGTTAACAGCTCATCTCACCAGCGCTCACCCAAAGCTAAACATACTCAACATGTGTATGTTGTGTACTATAACTCAGTATTCACATATACAGTACTATGAAGATTGTTGAGATACTTAAAATCCTTTTCCAACATGGAAAAAAAATGTAATCAGGTTTAGTTAAGTCAAAGACTTAAGCAATAGGTTGAAGCATTTTTGCTAATATTGATATGATGTCAGCTTTACTATCATTGAAATGAAAATGAAATAAATTTAAATATATTGTAGGACTAAATTGAAATCATCAATATTTGGAAAAAAATTCACGTATAATTGTATTGATTCCCAAATACCAGGTTTCATGGGGGCCTGGAAATTCCCACTTGCGCAGATAACCGACATAAAAAATGACAAACACAAAGAAAAAGAGTCAGGAAACACTGTGTATTATACCTGTAAATACAAAAAAAAAAAAAAAAAAGCTTTTCAGCAAAAAAATCTCCTTAGGAGACAAGTCTCATAATAGACTGGCAAGGATGATGACACTTCCTGTTAAGTGCAGGCCAGGCAGGAAGAGGTGGGACCAGGGAGACAGACACTGGCTGTGACGTCAGAGGCTGTCAATTTTTCAGTCTGTAGATGGAGGAAGAAGAGCTAGAATACACTGCCATCTTGTGGATTAGTATTGAATTACCACTACCAGAGCCTTTAAGCTGTCCCCAAGGTGCACAAGTGTGACATCTATTGTCTAAATTTCTTCTTGGGATTAATGAAGTTTAGCTAAACTAATCTAATCTAATCTTTTACTATGTTGATGTATCTCCAGTAATACAAATAACATATGTTCAAACTAAATAAAATAACATATATTATTAGCCTTTGGCTTTATTATTATAAATCTAAACAATTTTTGTCCAACTTGCTTATGAATAACAATTTTTCGTGAACATAAGTAAATGAACAATTCAGTATCATTTGGGGAATTTTTCACACAGCAAGTATCATGTTGGTATAATAACCTTTCTCACTGTAGTATGCATGAAAGATTTAAGTACACATCAAATCACACAAACACACAGCATTTACTGCAAGAAATTCAGAAAGACCAATGCCGAAAAATAATAATGGAAGACGTTTTAGCAGACTCTGAGGCAGTGACTGTGATCATCTAGTGTTGGCTTGTTTATGGTTCTGAAGAAAGCCAATTTCTAAATATTTCAGTCTAACTGGGGAACTCTAAACTTCTTTCATCCTGGCCCCATTTCATTAAATACAGGGCTCACTACAGACATCAAGAAAGAAGGACAGACAGACAGATGAACACAACAGAGTATGAAACTAGTGAAAACAGATGTTTCTTCAGAATCCTGTCTGGCAGGATCAGATAAACTTTGGTCCAAGTGCTCAGTTGTTGCCATGGCGTGTAGTTCTTGCCCAGACACACAGCCAACTCAATATATTGCTATGACTCTAAACATGTGCCAATCCCCCTATAAATCGCCCGAGCTGAAGCACATTTCCGCTTCTGGCTGCCTTAGTTGCCCCTCTTGTCACATTGTTTTGGCAGCTGTTTTATAAACTGGTACATATTTTTCCCCTGATCTTTATGAATAATGCATTACATATCACTGAAATTTAGCTGGCTACTTTTGAATTCCCTTTTTCATCACACCCTAATAACTGAGCTGCTTGCTGTATTTATTTATTTATTGGTGACATTTACAAATACAGAATTCTGGGATTGTCTTTATATAAAATTATTTGCAATATATGGTATATTTTTGCTTATATTTATATTTCACATTTATTTGCTTAGCAGACTCTTTTGTCCAAAGCAACCATCCACCTTAATAAAACAATACATTTCTGTGTCTCTGTCCTGTTGCTATGTCTCTGTTATTCCAATACATTTTTAGTAATAAAATGCATTGCATCTGTCACTCCAGTAAATTAAGCGTTACGACATTAACACTGCTTTTATGAATCCCATACCAAATATGTATGAATTGCAAGGTGCCCTGCAACTGTTAACACTGAGGTCTATATTGATTAATTAGATTTGTACTCGTCATAGACTGGTAGCACAGCTAGTCATATGTAATACATTCAGAGAACTGAATGCAAACCTTTAGGAAGATAACAAAATTACATCTAATAACAATAGGGAGGGAGGAGAACTATCCCTGTGCTTATTTTAGTCTGTAATGTTTAGGCACATAAAGTAGGGATGCCATAGTATTTTGGACAAGACATGCCTTCTGGCGATGTGATTAAGTTCACCCAAAATGACAATAAGGGCGGCACGGTGGTGCAGTGGTAGTGATGCCGTCTCGCAGTAAGGAGACCCGGGTTCGCTTCCTCCTGGTGCTCCGGTTTCCTCCCACAGTCCAAAGACATGCAAGTTAGGTGCATTGGCGATCTTAAATTGTCCCTAGTGTGTGCTTGGTGTGTGTGTGTGTATGTGCCCTGCGGTGGGCTGGCACCCTGCCTGGGGATTTGTTCCTGCCTTGCGCTCTGTGTTGTCTGGGATTGGCTCCAGCAGACCCCTGTGACCCTGTGTTAGGATATAGTGGGTTCGATAATGGATAGATGAATGGAAAATAACAATAAGAAGTCAATATAAAATAAAAGAAATTTGTGAATCCAAGTAATTTTTTCTTGTCAGAGATGGCAGTACAGCATACTGTAGAATTAATGCATATCCAGAAATTAACTCCAGCCTCACGTATAGAAAAATCAGAAAAGTTAAGCGATTTTATGAAAATCAAACAGTGATGTATATTTTAAACTAATTTTGTTTGCTTGTAAAGAAAGAAAAAGAATGTGATATGATTAACACAATTCAGAAATTCAAATGAACATTTCTTTTTACTTTTTCTGCCCTTTCCCAGAATGAAATTAAAAACCGGTGTATTTTTGCAGATGGGAAGAGATATAGAGAAGAGAGGATTTGCAGCTGGCTCTGAACTGATTCTGGTTGACAAGAATGGGAAATCCCTCATGAATATAACTTGGTGAGGTTAAATAAACAAACACACAAATTGGGAGTGAGTTTGACAATAACTGTAGCACTTGCCAGGCACATGCGAGCCAGACCACAAAAATCACATAGCAGAATGGCATGAAAGTACCTTTTTTTATCAGACTGTGCAGAAGGCTGCAATTAGAGAAGCTGCGCAATCATTTGGGAAATCCTGCTTTAATATTAACCTGAATGTATAGGGTGAACTTGATAAGGTGTACAAGTTCCTCAAAAAATCAAAGAATGTTAAACATAATATAAATACGTATTGTTTTGTGTTAGATCTATTTCTATTGCCTCTCATGGCATGTGTTTCCTCAGTCCAATGAGTGGCAGTTGTAAATCAGCCATAATTTACCTTTCATAGTTCACTTGGCATAATCCTAACCATATTAGCCTTAAAAGTAAAACCTGTTTTCATTTTGGTTTAATGCATTCATTTTAAAGGTGAATTACTGCGTGCGTCCACCACCTTTGCAATGTGTTGCTTGCTTGGTTCTTCTCAGTTTATTCATTATCTTAGTATGACTGAGTAAGTAAGTATATTTTTCCAATGGAATGGGCTGTCATCCCGGCTGAAATGAATGATAGAAGACCTAGCTGGGAGGCCCTCACAATACACAGAAAACATTGGTGGATGGGCTTCTCAGCCAGCATGGTAAGCATAGGGGGTGACTGCCTCTGATGGAGGATTGCAGGAATCATCAGGTAAAGGGGTCCTTTCATCGTATTGGCTGGCCCAGCACTGACTCAACTGTGGAATGGCCAATTGGGGGAGGATGTTTGATGGCCCGAGGTCTCCAGGACTCTGAACAAATCCAAATCGTATTATGTAATATCATCTCCTGTTGAATTCCGCTCTGTACTTGTAATATTTCTATTGCACTATTATGTTGTATTGAGGATTACTTGTGTTCTGTTCTGTGTATTGTATTAACCCCCTTTTTTTGACACCCACTGCATGCTCAACCTACCTGGAAAGGGGTCTCTCTTTGAACTGCCTTTCCCAAGGTTTCTTCCATTTTTTACCCTATATATATACTTTTATTTCCAATCCTTTATCTTTGTCTTCTTTACATTTCATTTTTTGTGTTTTACATTTTTCTCCTGGTTCCTTGCCATCACATCAGTTATGTTCTCAGTTTACAAGAGCAGAGGGAATTAAAACTTCTTAAGAGCTCCGGTCAGTAGTGCCTATATCAGACACCTGCCTGCTACAACAGTGTGCTGTGCACTTTTATTTTTGTCCCATTTCACTCACTTTACATTACTTTTGTGATGTTGCAGAGGTCTTGTCACTTTGAGACTTGTGTTTAGGATTCGTAATGTTTTCACTGGAGTCTTTTAAAGTACTTTATTTTGGTGTAATAAAATTTTTCTCTGCCTTAAGATTTTGAATTTTCCTTTCACAATTATCTCTAAACTTTCTTGATAATATTATTTGTCTGCTATTTGCATCTTTTTGAGTGCTTTGTTTATAGTTTGCCTTCTCCTTGTTTTGGTTTCAGTTTAAGCTTAATTATTTAGTTTTTTAAATGAGTGTAATGATTAGGTGCCAAGCACTAAATAATGCCAAATCAAGTAGTCCCAAAAATGCCAACTACAGGGAGAAAGCATCAAACCCAGCTAGTAACAAGGGCAAACAAAGACTCTTTATATATACATACTAGCTGTGTAAACCCGTGCTGTAAAAAGCCTGGGGTCCTAGAAACTATTGATATCACCAGAAAAAAAACTGAAATGTAGAGATGTCAGGTAATTGAAAGGAACTACTGTGGGTATCTCTCTCCTGGAAAGTTTCGCTTTGCTGATATGCTCGCATCGTTTGTGCATTAGCAGCTAAGCGACTCTCTTTCTTCGGAAGTTTCGTTTTGCAAACATGCTAACCTCGCTTGTGTATTAGCGGAGGGAGTTAAAGTAAAAGGGATACTGTTTTTCTGATGTGCTCGCCACGTTTCTGTAATAGCGGCTAAGTGAGTGACTCTCTCTTTGAATATTTCATTTTGCTGATGAGCTGGCCTTGTTTGTGTATCTTCACAGGTGGTACCCTTAGTCCGACTCCACCTCTCACTTCCGGGCTGGACAGACACACAAATTTCCATGCATAGACATTTATATATAAGATATGTATTCTTCTCAAGAAAAATGCCCTGCCATACTCTGAAGTTCCAAGAGCACAAAAGACATACAATGCCTGTTAAAGGAAAATCCAAAAGCAAACAAAGTTCCAAAACAGTATCCAAAGAGTGGTCAAAAGACAAAGCAAAAAGGTAAAAAAAAAACAATCCAGAAAATCGAAAATAGCACCAGTCCAGCAAAACTAGAGAAAACTCACTGACTCCCTAGCGCATTTATAATGAACCCCCCCAAGAACTGTGGGACACCCTCTAGTTATGTAGAGCACAGTACAGTTCGTGGTGGTGATTGGCAGGTGGCCACCCCGTTTTGTGGCCCACCCACAAAACACATGGAACATAACACAAGCTAAGAAAATACAATAGACAGTTAACAAAAGTGACATTAACCTAAATAAATGCCTCAATGATGAACGAAAAGGACACATGGGTATGAACCCCAGCCAGAAGACAACACCCTGGCCAAAATATAACATTGAGAACATACATTTCTATTTAATTTTCTTAAATTATCCTTAGTTATATTCTTAATTAACACTCTTACTGACTTTTTTTGTGGCATTTGAGTTTAGTATTTTTTTGTACAGTTTTGGCCTCCAATATTTTAGGAAAGGGCGACACGGTGGCGCAGTGGTAGCGCTGCTGCCTCGCAGTTAGGAGACCTGGGTTCACTTCCCAGGTCCTCCCGGCGTGGAGTTTGCATGTTCTCCCCGTGTCTGCGTGGGTTTCCTCCCACAGTCTGAATACATGCAGGTTAGGTGGATTGGCGATTCTAAATTGGCCCTAGTGTGTGCTTGGTGTGTGGGTGTGTGTTCTGTGGTGGGTTGGCACCCTGCCTGGGTTTGGTTCCTGCCTTGTGCCCTGTTTTGGCTGGGATTGGCTCCAGCAAACCCCCGTGACCCTGTGTTCGGATTCAGTGGGTTGGAAAATGGATGGATGGATGGATATTTTAGGGAATCATAATACAAATGTGTAAAGTTAGAGAGAGTTGGAAAAATCTCAAAAATATATACCATCTCTCACGCTGGATGTCAGTTTACATCTTGAATAGACTCGAGAAAGCAACCCATCATTTGTACACCACTCATTCTAGTCATATTAAATTATTGCTAACTTGGCAGTTCTCTTTTCTTCATGCACCAAAGAAAGTAGCTGATACTCATTCTTTATGGGCCAAAGGTGTACCATAAGTATAGATCCACTGTCAACTTCCAGCACAACACTGAAACAACATTTTGCCTCAGGAACGCATCTATGAATGAAATGAAAATAAGAGAGACAATGAGAGAAACAGCTGAAGATCAAGCCAACCATATCAACTACTAGTAACAATACTGAAGATTCTACAGAATGGGTAGCTACAAAGTTTAACTAAAATCATCAGACACCAAATTAGACACACTGACTAATTGAATGTGTGATTAGTGTAAATTTGTACTTCATTTCTTTGCAAACATAAGTAGACAGGCTCATTTTAATGCACACTTGGTGGCTTTCCACCATTCCATTTTTTTAGCCAAAAAAAAAAAGGTTTAGCTATTATCAAGATAGCAAAAAAAAAATGACCTGCCCCATACATCTTTTCAGGAGAAGTATAAGTGTACTCAGAAAAAAAATATAGCTATATTGGCTTTCCTTAAAATGTTTGTTTTTTTTTCTGGACCATTAAACTTTAAATAACTCTCCATACATCTATCTATAGGTACACTTGAAAAAGCCTACACTGTTTATTTTGCTTTTCTGTGGATATCTGGTCTAATTTAGAAACAGTTTGTGCAGAGGTCTGTCTTATCTAGTAATGGCTCTAAATCTATTGGATTACTGGAGGGATTTTGCCTTCAATTAATCTGGACTGGGAAAGCTGAAGACAGCTGTGAAGACAACAGCTCCATTTTGTTGCAGGCTATCCTCCACTGTGGCTGTCTGTGCAGGTTCCAGGCATTGTTGCAGCGGGATGAATCTCTTTTGCTTTTCCCTGGTAAGTTTAACGGGCTTCAGCTCACCAAATAAAACAAACGTTCAGCTCTTTTAAGGAACTTTGTAGTGCATAACAAACAAAGAAATATGTGGTGCCCAGCTTTGTAGGTATTTTCTCTGCTGTATACTTCTCATGTGAGAAATAAATATGGATCAGGAAGCTCTCTGTTGAGACTCACAAATGGATAGTGTTATGCACTCTTATTTTATTACTGCCATATTATTTTTCTTTAGCTTTGTTCTACAAAGAGAATTGTGTATATTAATATTTTTTTATGTATTATTTTAGTTATTTCTCCAAGTACATAAACCGTTAATTTAGATAGATAGACTCTTCCTTATTTTTAAGTTAAAATGTTACAGATATTAAACCATTATTAAAGTAAATAATATAATGTCAATGTGGATAAAGACTTTAAAGCATAATAGTTTTGAGTTTTCATCTGCTTGGGGTAAACAGCAAGACTATATTTGTACTGACAGTTCCCTAAATACGATCACGAGTTAAAGACTGGTCATTTCTGGGTTCTCGGTACACTAGCTGAGTGCCCTTTTTATGTTATTGTTATGCTTGGTTCATTAGAGTGAATGGACTTAGCGCTTTACTTTTGACATTTAACAATCACTTTTAAGTGTAATGGATATTTTTTTGGTGAGCAACATATTTTAACATAAGGTATCAATTCATAAAAAATTACTAAAATTCACATTCTTTTAGAGGTCACTAGAATATTTGGATCATGTATTCAGACAATAGTAACTGAAACCCAGTGCTGCACATTTTATTTCCAGTGTAATACTACTATTTCAGCAATTTTTCCAGGTTCTATACCCACTCAAGTCAGTTTATTGTTATGGGGGCTGAAGCCCATCCCAGAATCATTAGGTGCAAAGCAGTTCTGGCAGTCTATCAAAAGGCATAATTGTCCACACACCAACAGTGTACTTAATCGTACATGGCCAATTTAGAATCACTAATTAACCTAACCTGCATCTACTTCATTGAATACAACCAATACAGACATCATGTTTGGGCCAGGATTGTGAGGTGACAACACTAACCTCCATCCTCCTGTACTGCAATACTGGTCCATCTTGGAGTGTTCTTGAAATTGTAAACCAGAGGTAAATTAATACTTCTTTGAAAATATGTGTATTCTTTAGTTGACCAGGTTTCAAATTTTAAAACCAATGCTTAATTTAAAAGAGGGAAAAACTTACGGTGTTTTTCATATGAATGCCTTTCCATGCCAGCATCTATTTACTAAGCCAGAGTAACTGATTTTTTTTTCTTTTGTGATCATGGGAAGCTAGAAACAGGCACAAGGCTATCATTCCATTATGGGGTCTGCTCACAAACATACTGTACCTGCACATTCCATGCCACTTATCACCATGATCACTTTCTATCTATCTATCTATCTATCTATCTATCTATCTATCTATCTATCTATCTATCTATCTATCTATCTATCTATCTATCTATCTATCTATCTATCTATCTCAAAACAATCCAGTTTATTTGCAGTGCCCTTCTAATTGGCAATTAAGAGTGATGTACTAATATTTAAATTTAAAATTGTAACCAGCATATGCACCATATGAAGTACATCCATACATACTCATACTTATATATACATCTTTGTCTGTCTATCTTGTCCAGCCTGAAACATGAAGACAGCTTTATAGTAAATGGGCACTCTCAGCTATTAGGGAGACATGAGCAGTTTACTAAGAAATGAAGGTTCTTCCTGGTCTTCACTTTCTAGACACATGGCAAACACTTTCACTATATACTATCATCACAATGTTTGGAGTGTTCTGTTGCCTTTTCCTTAAGGTTTTTATCCCTTTAACTGTATTTTGCCTAGGCCTAGTGAAGGTCTACATTGGTTGTCCATGTTCTCCAGGTGCCTGTATGTTTTCTTTTCTCTTAAATTTCTGAAATGTGCTTGATTGGTTACTTATCTCCTGTAAAATGGTCCAGGGTGAGTGACTCCACAATTTATTGACTGGTGCCCCATTTGGACTTGGTCCCTGCCTTGTGCCTGATGCTGACAGGATAGTTTCTGGCTGCTTCTGACCCTGAACTAGACAGATTTAGGAATGTCATATTGTGTTATGATATGTCTTTCTGTTGCAATAATTTTACTTGCTAATTTCTATCTTTTGACCCTTGCTACTGTTTCTAAATATATAGTATGGCATTCAAGCCTCAGATCTAGACTCAATAGAGAATAGAGTGTTAGCTCTTTCAATCAAAGTGGTTTGTGGGGATATCAGTGTGTTACAGTGGAAGTTATATTCTTCCTGATACCTGACATAAAGTTTGTCTCCATATGGCCTAATTTTATTATACTAGATTTTGTTTTTTTATGAGGATTTATGTTACAGTACTGACTTTTCCTGGGCAAAAAATATGTTGTAATCTTATTTAAAAAATACAGTTTTAAAGACAGTCCTCTTAGTCAATTTCTTAACTTTAAAAAATAGAGAACTCATTCTGATTAATTTTAATCATTCTTTGAAGGAGGGCTCTATGGACAGTCTTTATGAACCAGTCCAAGATCCACATGATACTCAGGACTATACAGCAAGCAGCAGACCAACAAGCCCTGCTGTACAAACTGGGGGGATACTACAAAATCAGGGGGCAGAGAAGTCCATCTCATTGGTAAGCATTAAGTCTCATTTATTATATGATGTGCTTATAGCAGGGCTGTGCCAGAATTCATTCTTGAAAGACAAACAAATATGAATATCAGATGCAAGCAACATATATAGCATTGACGTTTACAATCTGGATCAAAATGTTCCCTTTTATGAGGTAGTATGTATCCAGTGTCACACACGTGCAAGTGGGAGGCAGCTGAAGGGCTTATATAATCGTAACAACTTATCCCAACAGGGGGCGGAGGTGGTGTACTGACTCTCTTTCTCAGTTCTCTACAGACCACTCCCGGGAAATCCTGGCAGGTGCCGAAGCCCAGAAGAAGACACTTCCGGTCCCCACCCCGAGTGCAACATCACTTCTAGTTCCTGCCCCGAGGGTGACATCACTTCCGGTCCCCGCCCCAAGGGCAACATCACTTCCAGTCCCCGGCCCGAGGGCGACATCACTTCCGGTCAACTCTCCATAAAAGCTGCTCCCCTTCCTCTGGTCATCAGTTCTGTCTTGGACTCAGTAGTGTAAACTACCCTGTAATATTCTAACAAACTACCATTTTGCAGCCTGGACTACAATATATGGGTGGCCGCCCCAAACCCTCTTGCGATGTCTGGAGTCTCTTTTTGTGACAGTGGTGTAGTTGGCAGAATCCGGTCCTAGAAGAAACAGGGACAGGACCAACTCCTCTCCCTCGTTCTCTTTGCCTATCGGGAAGTCCCACAAGCTTCTACGGGGTTCTCATGATTTGAATTGTACGGATGACAACCTGGGGTATTCTGGACATTTTAAAGGAAGGCTGGGAAGGAGAGGCCCTTCCCTCGACAAATGTACTAGAGTATATCACACAGTTATGCAATAGATTTGGAAAGATCAGACCCATTGTAAAAAGTCATATGAAGGAAGTGCAAGCAGTACAGTCCTGCTATTATGACCATGGCACAATTCTCCGAGAGTTCCATCTGGGGGAATCGCATCATGGTATTGGTCCCCACCTCTCATTCTAAATTGCTCTCCCATTGGCTCGGCCCTTATGAAATTAAGGAGAGGAAAGGATTGGTTGACTATTTAGTGAAACAACCTAATCGTCGACCAAGCGAGCGGATCTATCATGTGAACTTGCTGAAACTGTGGAAGGAAAGGGACCCTGACCTCTCCTCCGGTCAGCCCTGCTCATTCTTTGCTCAGACAGACACCCTTAATTTCAGTGAGGAATTAACTGTAGGACAGAGACAGGAGCTGGAAACAGCTATCCGGTCCGTCCCGGAAGTGGTGAGTGTAAAACCGGGTCGGACCTCTCTGATTGCGCACAACATACTGACTGAGCTGGGGACTGTAGTCCGAGAGCGCCCCTATAGACTCCTGGAGGCAAAGAAAGCTGAAGTGTAACTGGAAATCAAGCGATTGCTGGAACTAGGAGTGATCGAGGAGAGCTTTAGTTCCTGGTCCAGCCCCATTGTCTTGGTCTCTAAGCCGTACGGCAGCTGAAGGTTTTGTAATGACTTCCATTGGCTTAACCAGATTTCACAGTTTGATACTTATCCCATGCCACGCGTGGACGACCTCTTCAAGAGGTTTCTGACCACACTTGACATGACCAAGAACTACTGGTAGATTCCTTTAATGGATTCCGCAAAGGTCAAGACCGCATTTAGCACCCCTAGCAGACACTGGCAGTATCACGTCCTTCCATTCGGGTTACAAGGGGTTCCTGCGACTTTCCAGCGTCTGTTGGACAAAGTGCTCCAGCTCCATAATGCATATAGTGCTGCCTTTCTGGATGACGTCGTCATCCATTCCAGTACACGGAAGGAACACATACAGCAGGTCAAAGAGGTATTGTGGACACTAGGAGAAGCCGGGCTGCGAATCAATCCCAAGAAATGTTTCTTTGGACTGAGGGAAGCTAAGTATTTGGGCTACCTGGTGGTTCGAGGTACTGTAAGACCACAGTGGTCCAAAATAGATACCATTTTGAAATTACCCCATCCACGAACCAAGCGGCAGGTCCAAGCCTTTCTCGGATTGGCCAGGTACTACCGCCGGTTTGTACCTCGGTTTTTTGAGAGAATGGCACCCTTGTCTGATTTGACGAAGAAAAGGGCTCCCAACAATGTACTATGGTCCGAAAAAATGGGAGCTGCATTCGGTGACTTAAAACAGGCCCTTACTTCAGCACCAGTATTAATGTCCCGCAACTTCTCTCTTCCATTTGTTCTCCAGACGGACGCTTCAGACATAGGCCTGGGGGCCATGTTGAGCCAAAGTGTCAACGGTCCTGAGCCAGAAACTGCTGGACCGAGAGACAAGGTATGCAGCGGTGGAAAGGGAAGGCTTGGCGATCAAATGGGTGATTATGCAGTTGAGGTACTACCTCTTGGGCCACGAGTTCACTCTGGTGATGGATCATGCCCCTTTGCAGTGGATGGCCCTTCACAAGGAGTCGAATCTGCGGGTCACGAGATGGTTTCTTGACCTACAACAATACAAGTTTTTGCTCTTTCATCGTAAAGGTTCTCTCCATGCCAATGCTGATGCCCTCTCTCGGGCACACGACCTCTCGGTGCAGGCCGCCTGACACGACGGGTCTGGGCTAAGGGAGGGGCCTTGTCACACACATGTGAGTGGGAGGCAGCTGAAGGGCTTATATAATCGTAACAACTTATCTGACCAGGGGGCGGAGGGGTGCACTGACTCTCTTTCTCAGTTCCTTACAGACCACTCCCGGGAAATCCCGCCAGGTGCCGAAGCCCAGAAGAAGACAATTCCCCCTTCCTCTGGCCACCAGTTCTGTCTTGGACTCAGTAGTGTAAACTTTATATATAATGTGTGTGTGTGTATATGTACGAATATTTTGATGGGCAGCCATAGATTCCCACAGGGTACGCTGGAAGTTGGAGTTTGATGTAGCCCTGTTGGGTTCAGTGGGAGCTGCCAGAGGAGCTGGAGAGCCTTACCTTAAACTTCCATCACACTTGGGAGTGATTCCAGGTAACACTAATGAGCCACCTGGAGCACTAAAAGGACCCACATAATAGGGGCCGCCTCACGCCATTCAGGGAGCCAGAGTTGGGAGGAGGAAGACGAAGTTCAGGAAGACTGAACAGTGTACTTTGGTACTGTACTGTGCCGTACTCTGGGGAGCGAGGAAAAAGTGCTACCCCACCTCTGAATAAAAGGGTGTTGTGTGCTGCACTTGTGTCTCTGCCTGTGTGTGTCGGGTTAAGGCAGCTGTACATGCCTAGGGTTTCACTTTATATATATATATATATATATATATATATATATATATATATATATAAATATGCATTTTTGATGAAAAATTAAAAGTAAAGTACATTGCATACATGTCAATAACTTAAAAGGTGACAATATTTTCAAGTGTCACTTCTGTATGTGTTCTCCTTCCTTTGTTGGTGTACAATCAGAAGTAAGAATGGCACCTTCACTCAAATTCCAGAAAGTTGGTGACTTGAGGCAAGAAAGTTTCTGACACTGCCATTTTTTCAGAAGTCTCCAGTCTGGATGAATTGTCTCCAGTCTGGATAAATTGCTTTTTTATTTCAGGAGTTTGTATCGAGTATTAATCACAGATATTTTTGATGAAACAAGATTGGGCAGGACTGATGCACTGTAGGTGCATGTTTATGATTTGTTAGTATTTAATTCTGTAGTAGTTTATCTAAATCCTGAGTGACTCAACTACCCTACCTAAACTAAACTGTAATAGTAAACCTTACTATTGTGTTCTCCCAGTTATAAATTATAACTGTATACATGTAAGTTGTCACACTGTAAATGGTATTCACTCTAGGAAGGCATTATCTAAATGCATAAACTTATTTGTAAAGCATTCTGAAGTTGAGTAAGCAGAGAACACACACAGGTGAGTGACGCAGGAAGGAAACAGAAAACTTGAAAATGATGTGACTGTACAAGATAAGGTTGAAAGATTTACTTGGTTATTCAGTGCTGGGACTTGTGGGAACCAATTTTAAGAATTGCTTTAGCTTGTTTTTTCTTTGAGCTGTGACTTTGTTTCTTTGTGGTAGGGTGTTGAATCATTAGTGTGACTCTAATTAATATAAGTGGAAAATACCACAGTGAGCTTGGAGAGGTTTTTGAATTTGATAGCTCTATAGTGTACCCAGAAATGATCTGCAAGGCAGCTTTCTGTTTTTTCTTCATAAGAAATTAAGACTCACATAGCCACACTGTTGAAATGCCTTTAAGTCTATACAGTAAAAGCTGTAAGCTATTTTTAATTATGCAACATTTTTATTTCAAGTTTACCCAAGATTATTGCAGTGCCTAAGGGTGATGTTTGCATAGCATGCATTGTTACTCAATCTAATGAATATTTGTATTCAATTAATTTAATCAGTTTAAGATGATAATTCTTAAACAAGGTGACCTTTTAGTGTATTGTACTCTAATACTATAATTACTAGTCATTTTGCAGAAATCCCCACATGACAGAAAAGGAGAATGCAAAAGCAATAAAAACAAAAAAGTAAGAAAATGTATGCATGGCCTAATATTTAGGTGCTTTCAGAGACTTGGTTAGCTGTTTTGAAAGTTGGAGCATTTTAAAATTTTCTATTCACTTCATTAAAGACTTTATCACACTTTTTAATACATATTTTGTAACAGTGAGTCATGCAGTATTCAAAAATAAGTCAATGTAGAATGTAATTACATATACTAGTAGTGTACATAAAATATGTTTTAACACTATTTTAAATTATCATGTGGCTGAAATTGCTTTCATTGATAGCAGACTGCAACAAGTGATGAAAAGATTCATGCGCTGTTCTTAGCTGTTATTGGATATGGATAGTCTCTGGCTATTGTTCAGATTTCTTAAACATAACTATTTTCAAAGAAGTACACAGTGTAGAGTTAAAATTTGTGGTGAAATGTCCTGCTAAAATTGTAGGCTGCATCTGAACATAATAGATAGTAGACTGTTGTGGCAATTTGATAATAAATTACAGTGTCAGAGAAGTAGTTGGGTCAGGTCAGGTCAGGTCAGGATGGGAAGCATGCACTTGTACAACGTGATGCTACACCCACCACATGATGAAACAGCTGGGGATCCTGGTTGGCAATCCCCCAGGCAAACACGAGGTCCAGTCCCTGTTAATCTTTAATCTTTAGATAATGCAGTTGTGAAGCTGTTTTTAGTGTAAAGGAAATACGTATTTAGTCACTGTAGCGTGAAGTGTCACTGAATCAGTCAGTCAGTCAGTCAGTCATTTTCCAACCCACTATATTCTAACTACAGGGTCATGGGCGTCTGCTGGAGCCAATCCCAGCCAACATAGGGTGCAAGGCAGAAAACAAACCCCGGGCAGGGCACCAGCCTACCGCAGGGCACACGTACCCACACACCAAGCACACACTAGGGACAATTTAGATTTTTAGATTTTTTTATTTTAAAATAGACAAGTTCACAAATTTGACAATGTTTATTAATGGAAGATTCTTAAACTTCAAAAATGCTCACAACATGCTGTATTCTGAATCAAAATTTGTCTAGAAATTTTTTCTTGAAGACAAACTTTCCAACTATGAACTAAATCCATCCACTGGGAGACAAGTTGTTTCATGTGGACAGACAGATGGTCAGACATACAGACTTGGCTATTGCAGTAGGTGCTATCTGCATTATATGCAAACACACCTAAAAAGACAAAGAATGTTGTAGATTATTTCGATTTTTCCTGTTTCTTTACTTTAATTTCAAATCCCAGGCAATTTATGTTTGTATGAAGAGTATGTGGAGTTTTTGGCTATTTAGTTGAGTAAAAAGTAAGTCTAATATGCAAAAAATTTGGATCTAGCATATATGTGTATCCAATTTTGTGTACCAAATATTCAACAATAATGCAAAAGGGAATTGTGTGCTGAAGAGTTTTTATGCTTTGGCCAGTTTACAAGCCTTTGGAAAGTGGTCAGAGGAATTTAAGTAAAAGTCCTCAAAGGAGTGGCAACTTTGCTTAGAAACCAATTATATATCCAATTAAGCTACTTTATAGTTTTGTCTGAGCAGTTTCACTTGAAAATATTGTATAAAATGATGGGATGAGGCAATTCAAATTTCAATACCCCCTTTTTGCTTTCAAAGAGTGTTGGCCTAAATGTGCTACATTTAACTTGGTTCTGAATTACACTTTCTTATTTGACCTCTCCACACATAAGAGTAGGAGCTATTTATTCTTGCCCCCAGGAAATTCAGAACTCTGATCATCATACATATGGTTAAATTTTATCAGCTTATAACCATTTCGTAACCCAATTGACAAGAACTGGCAATAATAAATGAAGCTTTTCAATATTTTAAGGGATTTAATATTATAATTTAGGAAGACCTCAGAAGAAGCAGTGAAAAAAGAATATATGCTATTGTACATCATAGTCCCTGATGGTCTGTGTAATCTGGGCGGTATCTGCTGACTATTGCATAATATAGAGCCATGTACCAATAACATAATGCTTTCTTTATTTCAGGAATTGTTGCATTCTCGTAATGTGGATTTAAAGAAGAAAAAAAGAAGGTCTGTAAAATTTTATTTTTTTGTGATGCATTTATTTGAAAGATCCCCGAAAGCCTTTTAGGTTTGTAAATAGCAGAACCCTTAGAGCACTGTTGCTAACCCATGTACTTTATGAAGAGGGCTAAGACACACTAACCTCATATTAAAGATAATGCCATTAGTGAAAGCTTTCAGATACTTGCAGCTGTACCACAGTGTGTGTTCTCAGCAGGACTTTACCCTTTTAAGCCTTGGGTCAGCTGTCTATTTATGTTCTAGTTTAAAAAACATTAAACGCCACACTGAGTGTTAGATTGTGTAATGTATTTAAATTGGCTCTGCATTTAAAAGATAAAACAACTGGGGAATGTGAAAGTGTTAAGCATTAATTTCATTCTCTCTTAAATTAATGGGTATACAATGTCATATAGGGTGGTATGGGCAAGTGGAATTACTGCTTCACAAGCCCAAAGACCTGGGTGTAAATGATTTCTGCTTCGACCCCTAGCTGTGTGGAGTTTCTTCTTTTTCATTTGTCATCTTGTATTTTCTCCTAGTATTCTAGTTACTTCAACTGATAAATCTCAACTGTTCCATTTTGAGACCAAATATACCCAGGAGTTGACTCGTGTCTCGTCAAGCACTGGTTTCTGTTTACCACCTAAAGCTTCCAGGATAGGCTCTGACACCTATAAAAATAAATACAGTAAATAAATAGATAAATAAATAAATAAATAAAATAATCTTCTGAAAATGGATGAACTTATGTATAATGAAAGTGTTTTTTGATTTGTTAATGACGAATTGCACCCAGTAGACACTTGATTAGATACACCTATCTAGTACTGAAAAGCACCTCTTTCTTCATAGTATAAATTCAACAAAATGTTGGAAATTGATCTTTGGTGTTTTGATCCATGCTGACTTAGTAGATTCAAGTAATTCCTGATGTTTTTGGACACATGTCTGACTCAACAGAAATCAGAGAAACATTTAAATTGTTGAGGTCAGGAGATGAAGTAAGGGTCGATACTAGGGAGAACACAAAAGATTTTTCAAACAACCAGAAAACTCTAAACAAAAATCACAAGTCACAAGTCAGAAGTTGAGTCAAAAAAAAGTTAAGGTAAACGTAGAAATTTGCACACCAAATACTTATTTGATCCAAAGTAGGATAAGAAAGATGTGGTGACCCTTTAACCAGTTTCACCAATGATGTCACATGCTGTGCAAAATCCCCTAAGAAAGTGGGGTCCTGGGGACCCACTGTGGCTGTAGGTTTTTGTTCCAACCATATTCACAGTCATTGATAATAATTGATAATAACTGATCTCATTTGAATAACTGGTCTTTTATTTCTCTTATTCTTCATTCGGAAAAGCACATCAGTATGACTTTTACATTTATAATACATTTGGAAATATTTCCATTTTTGGTACAGCTTTATATGCTTAACTTTCTTTTGTTGTTATCCTATTATTTTACCCTTTTCTGTGTAGTGTGCTCTTCTGATATATCCTAATAATGACAATTAACAACAAGAAGGGCAGACACCTCGGCAAAGAGCACTGAATGATAAAGGGCTGAAACGACTTCAGAATCAGACACACTAATTAGTAAATAATGGATTAAATAACCAGAACACCTGGACAAGTACAATAAAAATCAAGATAAGAATACTATTTAAAACTTAAACATTATAATTTCTACATTGATCTCAAAAAACAGAAACTGGGAAATAACACCTCACTTAATTAGTCTGGGAGTCCAATTAACAACAAAAGTTGGTTGGAGCAAAAACTTCCAAGGACCGAGTCTGGTAACCACTGCCCTAGTCAATGGCTGATGCAAAGGCTCGTAAAATGGCAGCTCTGTCAAGAATCTAACATGATGTCATGGGAAGACGGTAAAAAATTACAAATCTTTTGGGAATCGAGATAGCAAGTGCCAAAATTGAATTTCTTGAGGTCAAAAACTCAGTTTAGATGCATCTATGTCAAAAGAACTTTATAAAAGGCAGACAAAGTTAATAAAAGACACCAATCATAACAACACTCATGCTGCAAACCTCACATTCCACCACATCACACTGGGAGGCCAAAAAGGCCATTGGTGTAAAATTAAGTCACCATGTAAAACCAGCTTGAGATGATGCATGTTTTGTGGTATGGTATGTTATCCTGCTGAAAGAATCCATGTGTGAAAGGGGTAGTTATAAAGGGAGTTTTATGGTCAGCAAAGCCTAGGTCCACTGTGTCATTCAAGTGATGTTCTATAGATATTAAGAGCCATAATGTGTTTCAGGAAACCATTCCTTATTCTTTTTACCCTGTCAACACCTGTCTGAACTGAAGCTGTTTTACAAAAATCCTTGACCTACAATGCACATATTGCAGAAGAAATCAAGATTTACCAGACCAATCAGCACACTTTCAGTCTCCACTCGCCTAGTTTTGGTGCCTTCTAAAGCCTCATTTTCCTATTCTTAGCTGGAAAGTGTGGAACCAAAAATGGTTATCTTTAGCTGTAGCTCATCTACTTCAAAATCCATTGCACTATGTGGTAAGAGAGGTCTTTCTGCAAATCACAGTTGAAAACATTGGTAATTGAGTATGTGTGGTGTTTCAATTTAGTCTTCCAGTTAATAAGGTGTTTTCACTGCTCATATCCCATTCTTTATAAACTCTAGAAGCTGTAATGTAAACAAGTTCCAGGAAGGCAGCTGTCTCAGAGATGTTGCAATCACCACATTTAGCACGAACAATCCTACTATGATCAGTTGCTTAGTTCACCTGTACTACATACTGTATATGTTGATTTGTATATGTTGGTTTCTGAATGAATGATGTTTAAAGGAGCAGACCTTTCTGTAGTAGAAAGCAGTTAACTGATCAAGTATGCATGGAGTGTAATTTATAAACCCTTAATGGGGTACCCTCAATCACTACTGTTTTTATGATTAGATTTAGAGGAAATATGCTCCAAGGAGCAGGCTCTGGCACATCTTATATATAAGCGTCTACACATGAAAGTGTGTGCGTCTGTCCGGCCCGGAAGTGAGAGGTGAAGTCAGGGTAAGGGCTCCACCTCCGAGGGTACACAAGCAAAGCCAACACTTCAGCAAAGTGAAACCTCTGAAGAAAGAGTCACTCGCTTAGCAGCTAATACAGTAGCAAGGCCAGCAAAACAGTATCCCTTTTACTTTCCTCCAGCCGTTAATACAAGCGAGGCCAGCACGCAGGCAAAAGGAAACCTCCGAAGAAAGACAGTCGCTTAACCACTAATGCACAAATGATGCAAGCATGTCAGCAACATGAAACCCCCTAGGAGAGAGATGCCCAAAGTAGTTCCTTTCAATTACCTGGTATCTCTACATTTCAATTTTTTTCTGATGATTTCAATAGTTTTTAGGACCCGCTTGCTTTTTACAGCATGGGCTTACACAGCTAATATAGTATAAAAAATTTATTCCAATTTAAAAGCGTCTTAAACCAGTCTGGATGAATTTCTAAAAATCATAAACTCATCATAGAATCACCTGTAAAAAATGCTAAGTTGCATGTAAAAAAACCTATTCAGAAAATTGCAAAAAAAAAGCTAGTCTTAAAAAACAGTGGTTCAAACAGAATGCTCCCTGTTGATAATCCATAAAATTGTTGTTAAAAACACAATCCATACATTTTCAATATATTAAAAAAAATTATTTTAGGTACTTTGACAAATGAGTTGCTATTGAAGCCACTAGAATAAATATACTATAGTTCATGACGGAAATCTAAGGATAACACATGTAGAGAATTTTACTTGGACAGCCTTGCATATTTAGCCACAATTTATAAATGGAAGCCAAAAATATTTTTTTACAATACTGTTGATAAAAGGTGCATAACTGTAGATAAAAATAAACTAACTGGTATTATTGGCATTTACAAGTTTTATATTTACAACTCTTCTAGAATTTATATTATTTTTTATTTAAAAATTACAGAGCTGTATCTTCTATAATGGTCACTGTCCTCTTCTTAAAAATATATATTTTCTTGAAATGTTTCATTTATTTGGTAGACAATTATTTAGCATTTAAGATTTTTCGATTATTTATTTCCTTCATCCTTTTGTCAGATTTTACAGTCTAATGACTTTGCTTTCACATTTATGTGCATTTCTATCATTTATTTTTGTTGTTCTGTTATTTCCCTGTGTTTACGATTGCTATGATATTGAAACTCACAGTATTCACGACTGCATGCTTTAACCTATGACATTTTAGTGACATTTGACATATGACATTTTACTCTGTAAAAGGAAACATTGAAATATTGTATGGTTATCAGCTTACATGATCAGTGTACTTACCGACTGTAAAAAGGGCAGTCAGTCAAAATAATTAAAGAGTAACAAGCCAGGAGAAAGAACGGTGTCAAAGGCAAAGCAAGGATCAAAACTGAAAGTCAAAAAGCAAGAAATATTAAAATCAAAATTCAAGCCATAAATTGTAGTCAGGGGGCAGAGGTCTGTTTCAAAATACCAGTAATCAAAGCTCAAAGTAAGTAGTACGCTAGGTTTGGTCAAATCTTGGATGCTATTAAATATATTAGGGTGATTTTTATATTGATGTATCAATGGTGCAACCCCAGTGCTTCTTGGGAAATCCTCATGGAAACAAACATTGCAGCTCATATGATCCCAAAAACAAAAATGGTCTCAAGAAAAGCCAGTAAAAAATACATAACTTCCAAACAGAGGTTTTAAACAAAATTCCAATTTCAGAATTTGATTACTTAGGTGATAAAACCCCCAAAATGACACCAAGATTAATATTCCAGCTTAAAGGAAACTCAAAAAAATTTGAAATGATGCACAATACATACCAGACAATTATAACAATCAGTTCCTGGACCCAACCTTCAGATTTTTGATTAATTTTCTGTTTGATGTTTCCTTGTTTTCTTGTAGGGTTTTGGAAACTTTCTTGCACATTGTTTAATGTCTCATTTTCTTTTTGTTTTTAGCACTATTGGATCTAGCTTGGGCCCTATAAGAGCTATTTATTGTGGGTGGATACTCACACTTTAGTATTATTTGTAACTTCTTCTCTTGGCTAGAGATGTTGCTTATTAGGGATTTGTTTGAGTAAAATGATATATAACGATTTATAACTAAAGGACATCAGTGCATGTTAAGGACATATGCACTTGTGATGACAGTGAGGAAGCATTTCTTTGCACCGAGGGTTATGGGAAAGTGAAACACACTACTGAGTTAAGTTGTTGAAGCAGAAACCTTGACAACCTTTCTAAAGTATCTTGATGCAATATTGAGATACATTCGTTCTTGGTTAACTAAATGTGCTTGGTGGACTGAATGGATTTGTCAAATTTCTTATGTTCTAATATTTTTATGATGCAAGAGGTATTTCTTTATGTAACTGAAAAAACAAAAGTTCACTAAAGGGGGTCAATTAAGAGATTTTACAAAATAGCAGACTAATTAGAATGAAGTATTTTTCTGATTTTTTTCTTTTTCTTTTTTACTATTTTTTGAGGGATAATGATGTAGACAAACATGTTGTAATATTGGCAGGGGGAATGACTAGCATAATATTTGAAATTGTGCATTTAATACAATTTATTACTGTGTTGGATTAAAAAAACTCTATATAAAGACATTAGCTATGCAAAGAAAAGTTTTTAATTTCTCTCCTGTGCAAGCTGTAAAACTCATAAGAATAATTTGAATTAAACAAAGAATATGAACTTTTAAAATTGATAAATGTATACCAACATATTTTATAAAATAAATTATTTTGTGGTTCCTTTAGAGTAAATATAAAACTATTTCATGTTTTACATAATGTACTATATTTCAAAAATAATATGAATATATAAATACATTTTTATATTCTTGCATTTAAGTAGTATGACTACTAACACTTCCAAGTCTAAATGATATATAGTATTTGTAACAAGCTAGAATAAGTAAGTAGGCAATACCTCACTTTAGAAAGACTTAAAGTGATGAACATGCTGAGTTTTAAAGCTAACTTTTTTTAAAACAAGCATTAACAAAATCCTCTTTAGCATAACCTTCTAAGCTGCTTCCATTGCAAGAGTTTTTAACACTCTTATCCGTTGAAAGCAGAAGACTTTCCCTGAGTTCAGTCAAGGCTGAGGCCCCAAGTAGCAAGCCCTCCATTATAAACATGTTTAGGAACATAGAGAAGGTTATTGTCAGATCTTAGTTTTGATTTCTGTTACAGGTTTATATTTTTCTATGAACATGTATCTGTTTAATATGAATATTTCCAATGGAACTCTTTTATCCATTTAATAAACTCTTCTCTACTTTTTATCATATGGCTCCTTTAAGCTAGGCATCTCCTGTTATTTGTATAAGAAATAATAAATCCTTTAAGACTAAAGATTACTAACTAAAAAAGTGTCCCAATTAAAATAACACAGTAAGATTTTAAGTGTACAATATGAAATGTCTGCTATTTTCTAGCAATACTGCTTTGCTCCTGATAGTTCTGGAATATGGTTAGAAGCAGGAGTTGGGGATTTTCTCTGTGGCAAAATAGGAATATTTCAAGTTTTTTTTTTTTATAATTAGTACTATTCCATACAACTACAGTATGATCTTTATAGTTAATGGTTTTAAAATTAGTTTTGTAAAGCTATAATTATAATTAATTTCTGTGGTTTCATATCATAATAATCATGATAATAATAAAGTATATTACTGTTTTAAGGGTAATTGTTGCAAACCATCTATTTAGTTAATGAAACTGCTTAATTCAGTTTCTGGTAAAAGGAGTGGCTGCCTACCTGGCACCATGGATAAGTCTTCCTGGATAGGGCACACTTTTATGCACAGATTTGCAATTATTCATATTATTCCAGTATATATTTGGAAGTCAGACTAATATACTTAACTTTGAAGATGTAGTAGGAAAACTGAGTACCAAGAGACACTATCCTGGATAATATATGAAGAGCTCGCCAGTGGATAGGATTATAGGCAAAATGTGTGCTATAGGCTTCACTAAGTCTCTTAATAAAGGGATGAGGTATATACAGACATGCACTCACTTATCACAAGTCCAAATAAAAAATGCAATTTATTTAATGGTTACCATAAAAAAATGTTTTTTGTGTCTTTTATCTTTTCACTCTCTTAGGGCTCCAATACCAAGGTCGACGTCTCACAATGAATCTTTTGGTATGTATATTTTTATGAATTGTGATTAATTATACAACAATGCATTATTTTATTCAAGTATAAAGATGCTACTTTTGTTGTGCATTATATAAATACCATTAAAATATTTACTGATTTTAATTTACTGAAATCACCTTTACACAAACTTTAATTTTCAAGGATAACATGTATACATAACATATAACATAATACTCATCAAATTGCAACTTAATTGAACAATTGTTCCTACTGTTCTTGAAATTCTACATTGTTTAGTGATGCATACTGAATACTATGTAATAATCATATTACTTCAATATCAAGAAATGGAAGCAGAAGCCGCAAATGTGTGAATCAAATTTAATAAACATAGTCATTGTTATTCTAGCATACCTGGGCACTGTTTGGGTCATGAAAATTAGTGGCTTTCAGAATTTTCTTGTGTGTATCTTTCAATAGCATCAACAGTGATTTTTATAATTTTTGTTGCATTATTTTAAGTACTTGGCTAGTTTGAAAAATCAATTTACTTCCACATGTTTTCATAAATTTCTGGAAGTGCTCATATATACAGATAATGTCACCGTTTTTGGGAAGCAGGGTTATCACGACATAATAAAATTGCTTCTTTCATGCCCACTGAAAGGCTCTACTAATTTTTGCAAGTCACTACTTCATCATGCTTGCCACTACACCCGGTAGCTTTCCGCTGCATCCTCCATTTCACCAGTATTTTAGTAACATAAAGTCAGGTTTAAGGTGGGAGCTTTACCAGCATACACTCGGTTCATGGCCAGTACTGTCATACTGTGATAAACTGAGATTCATCCATTGATAAATTCAGAGAGGACTGTTATTGTGTTATCTACTAAAACAATTTGCAATCCAAGATTGTGATGTGCAACCCCAAAAATATTTGCGTGCAGTGTTATTTTAATATGCCATTGTGAACTCTGCATTTTGAATGAAGCCAATCAATCCAAAAGATCCAGTTTCTAAAAGTATCAAAGTAGATTTTTTACCAAATAATACACTTTTTAAAAAGTAAAATTAAATTTTTTAAATGTCTTATGTATTGTTGGTGGGGATATTTTTAGGTGTCTTATGAAATGATTATTACTTAGCATGTTATTTAAGTTTTGCCTGTAAGTACTAGTGTGAATTAAAATGAAACATTTTTGTGTAAATTTCATTAAGTAAAAAACCTTATTCTTTCACTGGTATCCAGTAATTTCTGATCTCTCTATTTATATGTATAGACTGCAATAATCTCTTCCGACAGACTTCAAGGAAAAAGGAAAGCAGCATAAATAACGCAAAGAATCATTTTCAGGAAGGTAAGCAACTGTCTGTCCCAATTTGTCCATTGTGTTTTATTTTCAGTAATATAATTTATGTTATACAAGCTGTGGAGTATCAGCCCCAGACACACAGGCACAAAGACACAAGTGCAAAATACACCCTTTCATTTTCTTTTTCTTAGCTCACGGTGCATAAATCACCACCAATAACCTCAGTTTCTTCCTCTCTCTTTCTTTCTTTTCCTCCTCTCTTTACCGCATTCACTCCTCCACACAAACTCTGTCCACCACCTCCCGACTCCGGCTCCTGAAATGGAGTGAGGCGGCCTCTTTTATAGTGCACCCGGAAGTGCTCCAAGTGCACTCCGAGCTTCCCTTGGCAGCACTCCCGAGTGTGGCAGAAGTGCTGTAATAGTCCCCAGAAGTACTCCACATGTTCCTGGATCCTCTTCTGGCAGCACTTCTTGGTGTGGCGGAAGTGCTGCAGTCTATGGCTCGGGGACTGTCCAGGCACCCCCTGGTGGTGACCACAGCTCCCAACAGGGTTGAACCTCCAAGCTCCAAGCTTGTGGTCCTGATGCAATCCAGGGAGGCTGCCCTCTTGCGACCCGGGGGAGGTATTGTTGTAGATATATCCTCTTCCCTGGTCCTTCCATCATTGAGGCATCCCAGCCGCGCAAGGGTCCCAGCCATCTGCCACAAAGCCAAGCATGCATTCATCCATCCATCCATTTCTCAGCATGTTGGAGGCCATTCCAGCAGTACTAGGTGTAAAGCAGGAACCAACCAGTCGATTTAATGATTAATTTTAACACCAGTAAATAAAAGATTAAATACAGGATTGATTTCCTTTTAAAGTTGAACTCCTTACCATGAAAATAATCTAGTAGAAACACATAAATATTAAAGACAAAAAACGGCATTGTAAAGTTAGTTGCAGTTAAGAGGCTGATGGGAGCTGGATTTGTCAGTAAAGAATATAGATTAAGTGTGGCTGGTAAACTAGGAGAATATTCAGCACAGATATTTAGATGGTCTTATACAACTGTAAGGTCAATGAGTGGCATTGCAAAAAAACAGCTTCTTCATTGGTGTGATTGCAATAAAATTTCTTTCATTGTTGAAAATATTGCCGACCAGTTGTTGAAAGAGAAAATATTTTCATCAAAGGTTTGATTAGAGATGAGACAAAATGCGAATTCAACTGATTAAATTTGTCAATGCTGGTCGGATCTGCCTCTAGATGAAGTATTTGCTTTCATTGGCAGTGAGAGTAGGGGGATCTAAAACACAAAGTACAATCAGATTAAAGTTTTAGATATCAAGTTCCCATTAAGTCATTTCCTGATTTCATTTGTTTTCTGGAATCCAAATTGCCTTTTTCAGATATAACCTCTTTCTTTCTGAGGTTTTGATACACATGAAATTAAAGTGAATGTTTTAAGGCCAATACATTCTGCCATCTCTTTGTTATCAAAGTGGCTCTACCTAGGTCCTGATGAAATCTTCTAGCTATGTTGTTGCTTTGTACATTCCTGCTCTTACTCCTGCTAACATGTCTCTATTATTCTTTCCACCATTATGTATAGCCACCATTACCCATGATCTCTTTTCATTTTTTCATCCACAAAACTAGTCAATGAGCAAGAAAAAAATACAATATAATTACAATATAATTGTTTTTTCATTTAGTTTTGTTCTTTACTTTATGTAAAACATCTAGGGTACCAATTGGTGCCAGTGCTAGGTTATTTTGCTCCCTAGGCCAAGCTTATTAGTGCGCCAACCAACTGTTCAGGAGCTAACCAGTGCAGCTGGGTTCCCATCCCTTATGATCTGAGCCCTAGGTGAATGCCTAATTCACCTTAGTGGTGGTGCCAGCCCTGGGTACCATTTGACTTTTGGTAAACCTTGGCTGAAAATCCCTAGAAGAAAGACGTTACTTGATTTGTGCTATTTCATTATACAAACTGTCTAAGAAGGCCGCTTCTTATTTCTCTTTGAACACAACTATTTTGTCTTTCTGTGTTTGGGCTATAACAAAAGTATTCATTACCTGTACTTTCTCTTAAAAATATTGAATAGTACCTGCTCTACATACCTGCTCATCCATTGTTCTTAGCACTTTGTCTTATGATTGGTGATTTTTCTGTCTTTCCCAGTTTTCTTTGATTTCAATTCTGTATCCTCCTGTGGAAAGTTATTCTATGGTTTGATTCTACATTTAAAATTTGATCTCTAACACATAGCGTTGAAATCGGAATAGATATGTTAAATATAAAGTAGAACTTTTCATGTTTGTTTGGATCCAGTTACTTTCTATATAAAAGTATACAGCTTTTCAAACAGATGGGTTATTAATTTCATTTTGAGATAATCATAGATTTTGACACCATGCAACCCTCAACTGGATTAGAATAGGCTCAGAAAATGGATGGATGGATAAATGGCTATAATCTTCAACATGATATGTATTAAAGATTTAAAAAGTAATTATTCCATTTATTTCAGAAATTGTTGAAGACTACTTTATGTCCGACTTTTTAAATGGAGGAGACAGGGTACAGCTTCTTAAAGAAAAGAAGGCAAAAGAAGTTCATACTCAGGTATTTTATACCGAATGTAAAAGGGTGATTTATTTGTTAAGTATATCTTCACTAGTACCCTGAACAAGTTTGTAACTGTCAAAACAAACTTGTAGTTCATGCAACTAGTTATAAAGGATGACATGTAGGCAAAGCAAGAACATTGCAGCCTCCCAGAAACTGGGTGCCAGTTTCATGTCTGGCTGAGCTCTCTCTAATTTGGGGTTTGCCTGATCTTCATATTTGGGTAGATGATTACTAAAAATGTCCTCCCTTGGTCCAAATAAATTCTGATAGGCATCTCTGAATTAATTATATGTACTGTATATAAGGTTGTGAGTAAAGACAGGAGGCAGAATTTTTTTAGATAGATAGATAGATAGATAGATAGATAGATAGATAGATAGATAGATAGATAGATAGATAGATAGATAGATAGATAGATAGATAGATAGATAGATAGATAGATAGATAGATAGATAGATAGATAGATAGATAGATAGATAGATAGATAGATACTTTATTAATCCCAAGGGGAAATTCACATTTCTTTTTAAACAAGAATGCTGTCTATAGTAAGATTTCATCTGTTCAGTTTTCTGTTAGAAAGTAGCCAGCAAAAATCCACAAAGAAGGTGACAGAATGTGCAGTCTTCACAAAGATATTTAGCTTACATAGGATCTGAAGCTGAAGCTGTGAGGCAGTAGCACTGATGACTTTGACCCTTAGTAACAATGGTGATATTTTTCTCAGTGACTATTGAATCAATGTTTAGTGTTAATGTGGGTGCCATAATGATTAAAATCGACCCAAATCTTGACTTTGCATATGTTTTTTTATGAAAATGCCTTTAAGCTGATATTAAAGGAATACTCCACCCAAAAAGGATAGTCTTTTTAATCTGTTACTTACCCTATGTTGTTTGTAGTGATGGCTGAGAAAGATTTTCAATCTCATATTTTCACAGAGAATGTTGATCACAAATTTTATGATGCAACATGCGTCAATGAGGGTCAGACGGGGTGGTGGGGGGGTGGGTCAATACTGAACAACAGCAAACAATATCAAAATGTTCATGAAAAAAAATCTCAAGTTGCTTGTGTCATAAATTCTGTATGTCATCTATCCATTTGTATGCTCACAATATCCAAAACACATGATGTGTTGCTAAAATATTGATAAACAAATCAGAATAGTGCACAAATGATAAGTACGTACAAACAAGATGGAGTTTTTGAATGGAAGATCTGCCTCTCCCCATCTATCTTTGGTCAAGGGTGCTATATTCGCTTTCCGTTCATGCACTTTGATTTTCCAGGATGTATTTATTTAACAATATTTACCATAAAGAGCTAAGTTTTGGGTGTTCTTTAGAGTGGCACAACGTTTTTTTTTAATGTATAATTTTTCCTCTTTTTGCTTCAGACTAAGTGCATTGCAAGTAAGTATGGAAGTGCAGTGCTATAAGGCATGTTTTACTTTTGTCCATGCTCATGGAAAAGCCACACTCATTACCAGTAGTTATGATGTCAATTTCACTCATGTGTTCTTGAAATTTTTTTACTTCATGATATTTTAAGCTTTATAGTCAAGGCTTATGCTCCTGTGGTAGTGCCATAGGACCTGATTTAGTTGTATTTTATATGTCAAATTATTTGATCATATAAAATGGTTTCTGGAAAAGTTGTATTAAATGTACATAGCACTTGGCTGACACAGAAAACAGCACATTTGATCACAGTTCCATATTGCTTCTCTCAATTGCCTTCTTTTTGGCAGTGATGGAAAATGCACCTGAGGTTTCTCATCTACTGAGTCGAAAATATTGTTGACTTATTTCAATCACTCTGCTCAGCAGGGTAAACTGAAATAATCCCTTAAGCCAGTTATTGAAACATTTTTCTCTTGAGTATGCAGAGCAGGACATTTATCAATAAGGGTGATGCCCCAATCAGGCATCTTGATTTGCTTTTAAAAAAATGTTTGTTTTCCTTGTTTTAGATGTGACTATTTCACGTTCAGTTAATTTATGCAGGCATTACACTGTACTTATTCTAGCACACATACTGTATCCCTGCTAATTGCAGATATGTGCATTATGTTTATTTACCAGTCCTGTCAGTTCTATTAAAAAACGGACACAAGAGCTGACCAATCAGATGTAAAACTTACAGCTACTTTAACACATCTGCTGCCAAGACAGCTTCATATATTGCTGTATGTACCTTGTGAAGAAGTGAAAAATTCAGCCCTCTAACAGAAGACAACCATACCTTAAATGCAAAATACGGCCCATAGACAGAAAATGTCCAACTCAGCATCTCTTAAAAAGAACAAACATTTTTAAATTGTGCTTTTCAAACCTTAAACACAGTAACATTTCTGACTGGAGTTGATTTTGAGTTTCTGTATGTACAGTGCATTTTTCAGCTATGCTCTAATAATGTAGTCTAAATGATTTGAATGGTTGTATAGGAGCTTCTCATGCTTTTGCGCAGTTTGTTATGTGTATGTGCAGTGGTAATGTGAATGACAGATGTACAGTCGGTGTTTGTAGCAGTACTGGCTTTATAGCACAGAATTAAAAAACGTGAAAATAAATTGCAAAATTTCTGGATGATACTTTTAATATACAGGTGCTGAGGGTGTCAGTAGGCAGTACTGAAGTTGTTTCTGTGCAGGAGCAGAGTGAAACCTTTTAGAAACCGGAGAGACAGGTTTTAAGAAATTATCCCTGTGCAAACCTTTATATTACAGACAGCAATGTTGTCTAGCCTTTTAAGTGCTTTTGAAAATATATGGAAAATACAGAAATAAGCCCTCAATGTGTGGACAAGAGTTGGTGTTAGGAACATGTGGTAAAGACTGGAAAGCCAGTTCTCACACTCTGATTTTGTCATATGTCCAATTACTCAACATTAATTTTGATTAAACATTTGCAAGAGTTAGGTGGAAAATTGCAAGCAACTGTTTTGATCTCTTTCACCTAGACATCCTCTGGCAGGATAACAGTGATAAAATTATTAATGGATACATTATCTGAGAAGACAGCAGTTAAATCATATCTTGAAAATCCATCATTGGAGGTCTCCTTATGTATGTGTATGATACCTGGGTCAGGTATGTGTGACGATGCGTGTTCTCTTCTGGCTCCCAACGACCTTATGGGAGCCCTGAACCCAACACCGTCAGTAATGTCACCGAGTTGAGCTGACAAATGGGGACAAATCTGACATGAAGCCAGGGAATATTTCCAAAAGTGAAAACGTGCTTTTATTAAAAGAATCAAAAAGTGCAAAAGTGCAGTGTCCATAGTTCCATAAATAAATCCATAAAACAAAGGGCCAGTGAGGATAAAAACCAACAATAAATAAATCCATAAAACACAAGGTTAATATATGCAGTAGTTAATCTCCTTACTCTCCAGCCCTCCTACCATTGCACATTCTGCTCCACGGAGAACCAACAACCACGAGCTCCTTCAGTTAACCTTCGTCTTGGCCCCCTGTCAGGATGTCACTGCCAGACCGCCAAGGTCAACTCTCCTCCCTCGATCCTTCGCGGACCCGCAGTCACTCCTCAGATCCTTCGGGAGGGCACCCCTCCTGCTCACCCCACTCACTCAAATTCAGTGGGGTGAACTAGCCCCCAGAGTGCATCAGCATAACACTCCTTTGCAGGGCCCCAGCTCATGGCGTTTCCACCTTCCTGGTGGCCAGATCGTCACCACCTGATTGCTGTTTTTCCGACCTTTTACCGCATCCGCTTTTCTCTCTCCATCAACCTTTCTCCTTCCTTTTCCTCCTCCACAATTTCTCTCTCCGATTTATCCTCCTCCGCTCGTATACATCCGTCTATATATACACACCCACGGGTGCCTCCGTGGGCGCAGCGCCTTAATTACATGCCACAGGAAGCCAATGAGGCAAACAAGAATGACGCACCCACACGTGCAGGTGCGACTCGCTCCGATCACCTCATTAACTCCCCGCGGTCGTGCAATCACGCCCACGGAGAACGGCATGGCTATACTGATTTAAAAACCGACCTTTTTTTTCGGATGCTGCGGACCCGCTATACCACAGTATGTTAATATGCTTGAGCAGATATGCACAAGACATTATGAAATCATTACTCGGTCATGAACTGGATCCATCAGTTCAACCCTCCACCTCCCTTTCCATCAGCCCATCTAGTTACTGAACCTGCTTAGTCTAGTTTTAGAATTGTGAAGAGCCAATCCTAGATGCCCAATCCCTACTGTGTAATTCAGTAGTGTAGACAGACAAGTTTTATTTTATGTTATGTACCTGGGACCAAACAACACAGATACTAATGAGGACATTCTAAAGGATGTGTTGTCATGCTCAGATGATCTAGCAGTTGTCATGATTTTAATGCTCTATGATTTTGGAGCATGGCATTTTTTGTGAAGGTACACACCCATACGGTGGACTGGCACCACAGCCACGACAACTGGTTGTGTCATCGACTACATATTAAATGATTCTATAATCAATTCTGTGCTGTCCACATTTGTATATTTTTACCCATTGCTGTGTGTTCTACGTTAACTGGTTCTGTTACGTACTACATTCATCCATATTAGAGACATCTCCATAAAATTACAGTTATCTGAAAGAGACACAATTCACTGATTCTGTCAGTACCTCATCGAAAAACAGTCCGAAAAAACTACAGCCTCCTTTGCATGCTCTTCCAGTTTTTTGAAATGAGTCTGAACATGGGTTTTCACAAATGAATCTAATTACTCCAATGAGTGCCTCGTTACTGACAAGCACTGTCTCTGCACTTCTCTTCATACGATTGGTTGGCCCTCCACTCACACGCTTCGATCCTGTAAGATACGTTAACTCATGGCTGTTACGAGGATGATGATCAGCCATTGATTCTCAAAGCAAAGAACGAATTACAAAGACTGAATCTGATGAAAACATGCAAAAAGTTTGGAATTTTCCTTAAAACTCAATCAAATTAAACATTGATTGCGGAACTACATAACAACTTTTTTGTAGAATGTAGAGTTCATTATTATCTTGCGTTAATATTCATCAATTTCAGAAATTCAGTGTTTGTAATTTTAAACTGTCAAGCACAATATTATGCAGTACAATACACTTGATGTTTTGTCTATTTCAAATTTCACCAAATTAACAAAGCATACAGTACTAGGACTCTCGGCCACTATATACTGTACCGTTACAGTACCTCAAACTTGATCCAAATGCAACATATGCATACCACCACCTTTTTGTTTACAAAATAAGCACTGTTTTGGGGCATTTTGAAACCAATATGTAACCTATTTCTTTCACAACATGTGTATTCTGCATTAATGTAATAAAAAATACAGTGGTGTCTTGGTTTGCAAGCATAATTCGTTCTGGAAACATGCATGTAATCCAAAGTACTCATTTATCAAAGCGAATTTCTCCATAAGAAATAATGGAAACTTAGATGATTTGTTTCACAACCCAAAAATATTCATATAAAAATGATTAATACAAACTATAAAGTAAAAATACATAAAACAAATTAACCTGCACTGGTGTGACGGAGACGAGAAAGAGGAGAAAGGGGAGAGGAAGAGGAGGGTTATTATGTAGGATGACTTTCACTCTAACTAACGGAATCACTGCTATCTGTTGGCTCACTGGAATCTTTTTCTTTTTTTGCAACTTTCATAAGGAGCCTATCCAATGACAGTTGCTTTTGCCTCTTATTGAGGATTTCGCGGAAATGTGACATTGCATTAAATGTTAAACAGATTCATTGCTCGCACACAAAATTAAAAAATGCTTTACACATACACACACGTGGTCGCAATGCTATAATGAACAGTATACGCTCGAACGGATGTTGACTATACGAGTGAGGCACACCGACTGAGACCAAACATGGCAGACAATTACCCACAACCCTGCAGTGAGAGAGAGAGAGAACAACCAGTTGTGATCACCTGATGCTCTGCAGACAAAACGTATACGTACTACTCGTATTGCAAGACCTTGCTCATTTATCAAGTTAAAATGTATTAAAAATTTTTGATCATCTTGTAAAACACTCGCAATCCACAGTTTTACTGTATTTTAGTCACATAAAAGACCACAATCAGAACACCAGTCAGGAAATAAAAGCCTGATGCTATTTACCCCCTTCTTATAAATATGTAGTGCTTTAGTAATGATAAGCCTAAATTCACCGCATTGATATCACAGACTCCTCGTTCAAGGAACTACTTCCAGTTGATAGACTTTATATTATCATATAGTTAATCCAGTTTTATTGAAGGCAAAATATTTTCTAGTATCAAACCCTGAGTGTGCAGAGATCTGAAAGATTGTTTGAATGAGTGGAAGTTGACTTTTTCAACTGGTGAAACTTTTGTTGCTAGTACAACAACAACAACATTTATTTATATAGCACATTTTCATACAAAATTTTGCTCAAAGTGCTTTACATAATGAAGAAAAGAAAAATAAAAGACAAAATAAGAAATTAAAATAAGACATTAGTTAACATAGAAAAGGTGTAAGGTCCGATGGCCAGGGTGGACAGAAAAAAAAAAAAAAAAAACTCCAGAAAGCTAGAGAAAAAAATAAAATCTGCAGTGGTTCCAGGCCACGAGACCGCCCAATCCCTTCTGGGCATTCTACCTAACATAAATGAAATAGTCCTCTTTGTAGTTAGGGTTCTCACGGAGTCACTTGATTCTGATGGTCATACAGACTTCTGGCTTTTAATCCATCCATCATTGTTGGAACATCATGGTGCTTTGAGTAGATGGTGGTGGCGCAAGCCACCACCAAAAGGACACCGGAAAAGGAAACAGAAGAGAGAGTAGGGGTTAGTACAGATTTTAAAGCCACCATGAATAGTTATTATAATGAATTGGATATACAGAGTATCAGGATTTAAATTACAGTAAAGTTATGAGAAGGCCATGTTAAAGTAATGTGTTTTCAGCAGTTTTTTGAAGTGCTCCACTGTATTAGCCTGGCGAATTCCTACTGGCAGGCTATTCCAGATTTTAGGTGCATAACAGCAGAAGGCAGCCTCACCACTTCTTTTAAGTTTTGCTCTTGGAATTCTAATGAGACACTCAGTTGAGGATCTGAGGTTACAATTTGGAATATAAGACGTCAGACATTCCGATATATAAGATGGGGCGAGATTATTTAAGGCTTTATAAACCATAAGCAGAATTTTAAAGTCAATCCTGAATAACACAGGTAACCAGTGTAGTGACATCAAAACTGGAGAGATGTGCTCGGATTTTCTTTTCCTAGTTAGGATTCTAGCAGCTGCATTCTGCACTAGTTGCAAATGATTTATGTCTATTTTGGGTAGTCCTGAGAGGAGTGCGTTACAGTAATCTAGTCGACTGAAAACAAACGCGTGAACTAATTTCTCAGCATCTTTCAATGATATAAGAGGTCTAACTTTTGCTATGTTTCTTAAGTGAAAAAAATGCTGTCCTAGTGATCTGATTAATATGCGATTTAAAATTTAGATTACAGTCAACAGTTACCCCTAAGCTTTTTACCTCCGTTTTGACTTTTAATCCTAATGCATCCAGTTTATTTCTAATAGCCTCATTGTATCCATTATTGCCAATCACTAAGATTTCAGTTTTGTCTTTATTTAACTTGAGAAAGTTACTATTCATCCATTCTGAGATACAAGTTAGACATTTTGTTAGTGAATCAAGAGAATCAGGGTCATCAGGTGCAATTGATAAATACAGCTGTGTGTCATCAGCATAGTTGTGGTAGCTCATGTTGTGCCCTGAGATAATCTGACCTAATGGAAGCATGTAGATTGAGAAGAGCAGCGGACCCAGGATAGAGCCTTGTGGAACACCATATCGGATATCATGTGTCTTTGAGTTGTAATTACCACTACTAACAAAGAATTTTCTCCCTGCCAGGTAGGTTTCAAACCAATTTAAGACGCTGCCAGAGAGGCCCACCCATTGACTAAGGCGATTTCTAAGAATATTATGATCAATGGTGTCAAATGCGGCACTCAGATCTAAGAGGATGAGAACTGATAAATGACCTCTGTCTGCATTTACCTGCAAGTCATTTACTACTTTAACGAGTGCAGTTTCTGTGCTGCTCAAGAGTCTTGAACAGGGAACTAGTCATAACTGTCAAAGTTGCCATCAAAATAATAGCCGACAGAAACATCATTATCAGCTGTATTATGTTTCAGTACAAAGAAATACTGCCAACTGCTGAAGACCCCTTTTGCCCTATAAATTTTCAGTTCTATCTCCCCCAAAACGCTAGATAGCAGCTTGCCTGGAGTGTAGTGGTCCCCTGGATTCCCACAGGGGATCCTGGGACTTGGAGTTCGGTTTCTCAGCCCTATTGGGTGCCGTGTTGGGGTGTTGTGAAAGGACCTGGGGAGTCATGCTTCCCTTATAGCCCGGAAGTACTAGGAAGTTACGAGGATGGAAGCCCCAAACTACTTTCGGGCTGATTTAATCAACTTGGGTTCTTAACCTGACCTGGAAGTACTGGCAAGTCACATGGGAGGAAGAACAGAAGCACTTCCAGGTCAAGAACTATTTAAAGGACAGTTGGGAATGCAGCAAGTGAGCCAGACTCGGGTGGAGTTGGACAAAGCTTGCTGGGAGGTGTGGAGGAGAAAACAGAGAGAGAGGGAGAATTGTGTTGATTATTGTATTGTATTAGTTGTGGCAGTGGTGCTTAGGGGCACTATTTATAGAAGAAAAGAGAATTAAAATATTTCTGAGTGCTTTTACCCTGTATACTGAGTGTCTGTCTGTTGGGTTTAAAGGGGCAACAGTGCAGTCCACAATATATTATTGTTGCATTTTTTTAAAATTTTTTGTAAGATTTTTCTTTTCTTGTCTATGTTATTTTATGGCATTTAATGCCAAAGACAAATTTACACCCACCATAGATAAACAAAATACTGTCCTATACAGTATTTGGTATTAAAGCTACATAGCTGAAAAGCTGCCCCTTGAAACTGACCTCTTAAAGGCTAATCATAGAATTTTTGTACCTGTGTGATGCAGTAGGGTAAACTTGGAAGGAATATGCACTTGGATAGTTTTTATTTTTAACCTCTTGTAAATTTAGTTTTGATATTTATCTGATTAATTTTGTTTTTGATTGAGCATATGTATCTTTAATTGTTTTGACTTGCAATTGACCATACTAGCTGCATTTTGGGGAAAAAATGTTTACAGGGCCTCTTCCAGGTGTGCAAGCAAGCAACAGCAGGAGAGGACATATCAGACACCTATCACCAATCCTGGATGTTATATTATGTGTTTTCAATAAAATATTAGAAATTGTCCTCATTGACTCATCTTGTATTTCAATTTGCTGCTCAAGTTTTAGCAGTAAAAAGGTTTTTTTTTCTTCTCTTTTAGCTAATGAATTATGAACCTTGGATTCCAACCTGGGAATGCACTGAAAGCAGGCAAATTACACATGAAATGGTGAGAGAAAAACCATATAATATATTCTGTAGTACAAATTGTATCTCTTCCAAATAAATAAAAGCTTAGTAGAATACAATATAATATAGGGAAAATAACACAACATAAAATAATATCAAAACCCCTGTGACAGATAGGGGGCGCTGTCATCCCCTTGAACCCTCAGACCACACATCAGACACCAGGTAAAAGTCCAGAATTATTATAATAACATTCTGCACTAAGCACTCTCCACTCCACAATACTCCAATAATAATACAAATCAATAATAAATCACACACTAATCAATCCTCCACTCCCAGCAGCTCAGTCACCCTTCCTCCCAACTCGGCTCACTGCTGGGATCTCCCAGAGTCTTTTTATAGTCCCTGACACGGAAATGCTTCTGTCTTCCAGTTCCGGGTCAGATGAAATCTTCTTTTCTTCAGCCCAGAAGTACGTCATTTCCCCTGTCCCCGTGACTGGGAAGTACTTCCGGGTTATACAGAAAATATAAATCCTTATGCCTCCCTTCAGTGTCCCCTGGCGGCCCCCACGGTATCCAGCAGGGTTGTGAAGGAAAACTCCAAGGTCCATGATGCCCTGCTGGAATTTGGGGCACCTCCACGTTGCAGGGAGGGCTCCATCTGGCGGCTTGGGGGTATTGGCCGGGATAAACTGCCGGCCATATATCACACCCCCTTAATCTGATTTAATGCCTTGTCACATTACACAACTTTTCCTGTGATTTTCAATTGTAGCCCTCACTTACATAATCTCAGCGAGTCGGGGGGCAGTCAGTAGCACACTCCTGTGAAGCCAGTCATCTATTGTGACATGCTCGGTGACTCACTCCACCTAGCCCAAGGCTCGTACCAACAAAATCACACAGTGCAGTCCAACAACAGAAAACAATTACTACAGTATCTGTTTGGTTTTAATTCAGTTATTTGCTAATGATGTTATGAAACTGTGTGATCTTGTGGGGCAGTGGCCAGTGTTCATCCAGGAGCTCATATTGTGCATTAAAAAAGGGGTTGGATGTTATTTACTTCATGAAGGACTAAGCAATTTTTTACATTTACATTATTCATTGTTAAAACAGATAATATTACTCAGTTAAACTCACTCACTGATGCTGATTAAACTAGAAATGCACAAGCAGATCAAGTAAACCCCAGGAATAACATCTCTGCACTTCCACTCTGCCTGTATGTTTAAACATCTAAACTAAACTTTAATCTGATTAAAACTAAATGTCTACTTATAACTTTAGTTCAGTTCTTGTCAATTGATGACAAGTTTTGTGTACTCTTGCCGTCTCCCTCAATTAGATGTCACTAGATGACCAAAGCACACATGTGAACAACAACACTGGGATTTTTTTTTTTTAGTTTTACTGAGCTACTTTATCCAGGAACAATGCTTCCAAAATGCTGTGTTTTCTTTTATCAGTGTTTTATGAATATTACACACACTGGGGCTATCTTAAAGTCATGATTAACCTAACCAGCATTGTGCTAGGAATGTAGGGGGAAAAACCACAGACAACAGGTAGGTTTGGGATTTGCATCCAGGATGCTAGATTTGTTACGCAGCAGAATTAGTCATTGTTCCTATATTATATTATATTATATTATATTATATTATATTATATTATATTATATTATATTATATTATATTATATTATATTATCCATCCATCCATCCATTGTCCAACCCGCTGAATCCAAACACAGGGTCACGGGGGTCTGCTGGAGCCAATCCCAGCCAACACAGGGCACAAGGCAGGAACCAATCCCGGGTAGGGTGCCAACCCACCGCAGTATATTATATTATATTATATTATATTATATTATATTATATTATATTATATTATATATGAAATCCTAAGCCTAAAAGTGCAACAATTTTGTGCAACGATTTTATGTGACCTTTTTATGTGACCTTTTTTGTCATGTTTTAAATCTGGCTTATTTTAAAACCTACATATATACAGTATGTTTGGTATCATTCTTTTCAGAATTTATCAAACGCCAATGTGATGTTGTTAGATTTTCAGATTCTTATTCCATTTTTTTTAATTATAAATTAAAAAATATCAACAACTCACGTCCCGCGAGACGAGACTTTGTGCCAAGAAATTTAACCACGCCCGGGGCCGGACATAAACGACAAAGAGTAGGACAGCAGCTGTACAGGCTTTTAAATGTTCAAAGTGCCTTGCGAGATGCAGATCAGGCACGGCAGCAGCAGCAATCCAGCAGCTGATCGAGCAAAGAGGAGGTAAAAAAAAAGCTATTTGTTTCCCATTGTATCACCGTTTAAGAGGGGGTTTCGGAGGAGTGACCACGTTTAACTTGGGGTGCGTTCAGCCACCCTCTTCACAACACGAGGGGCAGAGACGCAAAGTGGCAGTTGTGTAGCGCAGGCAGGGGGGGTTGGCGAGCAGGGGGCGAACCCCCTAATTATATTATATTATATTATATTATATTATATTATATTATATTATATTATATTATATTATATTATATTATACTATCAAAATACCCGTGCTTCGCAGCGGAGAAGTAGTGTGTTAAAGAGGTTATGTAAACATATATATACATATATACATATATATACATATCTACATATACACATATCTACATATACATATATATACATACATATACACATCCACATATACATATATATACATATACAAATTTACATATCTACATATATATATATATATATATATATATATACATATGTACATATATATACATATAAATATATACATATCTACATATATATATACACATATATATATATATATAAATATAGACATACATATATACATACATACATACATTCACATATATATATATATATATATATATATATATATATATATATACTAGCAAAATACCCGTGCTTCGCAGCGGAGAAGTAGTGTGTTAAAGAGGTTATGTAAACATATATATACATATACATATATACATATATATACATATCTACATATACACATATCAACATATATATACACATACATATACACACATACATAAACACACACATATACATATATACATACATACATAGTGCGTTGTAACACGGGCAGTGATTGTTACATGGGAGGGAGACGACAAATCACAGCTTCCCGCTTTCTAATCGGGCCTGTGATTGGTGCTTTGACGGATTCCCAGATCCCACAGTATGTCCCCTTAGGAGAGGCGTTAGGCAAGTGTAATTGAATAGCGGTGCTGCAAGTTTAGCTTTACACCTGTTTTTAAGGCTTATTGACTGAAAGGGGCTTTCATGAAAAAACTTAGGGCTTTGCTACAGGATACACCCTCCACAAGTTAAGGAAGTAAAAATAAAGGTATATATTTCTGTTTTATTTAAAGCTTTTAAGTTTGTATGCGGGCAGTATGGTGGTGCAGTGAAAGGTGCCAGTTAGGAGACCCGGGTTCGCTTCCCTGCGTGGAGTTTGAATGTTCTCCCCGTGTCTGTCTGGGTTTCCTCCGGGTACTCCGGGTTCCTCCCACAGTCCAAAGACATGCAGGTTAGGTGCATTGGCGATTCTAAATTGTCCCTGGTGTGTGGGTGTGTGTGGGTGTGTGCGCCCTGCGGTGGGCTGGCACCTTGCCCGGGGTTTGTTTCCTGCCTTGTGCCCTGTGTTGGCAGGGATTGGCTCATGTATTTAGGATATAGCGGGTTGGATAATGGATGGATGGACATTTGTTTGCATAGCCCCATTTGCCCGTTTTCGTTTTTTTTTCATTCTTCAGTAATATTTCAGCAAACCCGGAGCTTGTCAGTTCAAATCCTGGTACTGACACCACTGTGTGACCCTGAGGAAGTCACTTCAACTGCCTGTGCTGCAAAAAACCAAAGTAATGTAACAAATTGTACCTCAGATGTTGCAAGTTGCTGGAATAAAGGCATAAGTTAAATAGATAAATATGTATTATACACTTAGGAACTATTCATTTATTTTCAGTTAAGTCATCTGCAGCAAACCTTTATAAATGAGGGTTTCTCCTTTTTAGTGCAAACTGTTTCTTCTTCATCGAGGTTTTCTCTTGGAGAGCTTTTTTCAGTTCATTGAAAATTAAAGCAGCAGCTGCCAAAATATGTAGCTTTCTTATTAATTTTTCAACATTGTGTAAAATAACTATAAAGTAACATAAAAGGTTTAAATACTCGTTATCCTTTTACACTAAAATATTACTAAAGAGATACAAAAAAAGTAAAATGCATATGTCGTTTTTCTTTAAGGAGATTAAATATTACTGAAGAAAAAAAAAAAAACCTAAAACAGCCAAATGGGGCTATGCATACGAACTTAAAAGGTTTAAATAAAACAGAAATATATACCTTTTATTTTTACTTCCTTAACTTGTGGAGGGTGTATCTTGTAGCAAAGCCCTAAGTTTTTTCATGAAAGCCCGTTTCAGTCAATAAGTCTTAAAAAGAGGTGTAAAGATATTGACAATAAGCTATGCAAACCCACCAAGACATGCAATCGTTTAAATCAATGCGCGAGTCGAAAAACACCATCTGATACTATTAGTTAACGATTAACACATTTCTATATGTATTGTAAGCATACAATACAACTGATAATATGTTGCGCTTATTTATCTGGTGTACCGACATTTTTGCACGTTTAACGGCTGAAATCTAACGTGGTTATGAATGAATGAAAACAGTTTGCATTTTCCTTTTTAATAAAAAGCGAGCTTTTAAGCCTGAGAAATCACTCCGTAAATGCACACGTTTAATTCTTTATCACTTCAAACAACTGAACTATCCAGAACATTTCAGGCATACATCCAGCATTCAAACTATGTATAAAAAGCACAACTGTTAAAGGAATTCAGCATTTCTTAATTGAAAATGTTCCTTTAATCCTCAACATGTCTCAATGAGTCGTTCTGGTGGTTTTACTTGACATTTTGATATTCTGGTTAATTGTGTTTGCAGTTGAGATGTTCTTTCCTGATTTATACTTGTTTACTCGTTAATATTTGTTTCGCTGGTGTTAGTGTTCTGATTAGAGGTTATTGGTCCTTTGATGTCTTGACGGTTTCTTCTTAGAACAGCTCCTATTACGCAATTCCGTCACATACTGGTCTATTGTTTCTCCGCTTTTCTGGAAACATGTAAAAAAACTTGTGCCGCTCAAACGTCACATTGCGCTTTGGGTTGCAATACATTTCGAATTTTTCAACTATTTTGTTCAATTTCATATTGTCTCCATCTTCTTCAAACTGAAAATTGTTATACACCTCTAGCGCCTTTTCGCCAATTACATGTAGAAGCATAGACACTTTCATTTTTTCACTTTTCCTATCTGCTTCAATCGCAGCAAGATACAACTCGAATCTGTGTTTAAATCTTTTCCAATTTTCAGCTACATTTCCCTTTAACTGGAGATTTGGTGGGGGCTGTAATCCTAACATATTTTTTTTTCTCTTTTGCTAGAACGTCTTAGCGCTTTCTGATCACGTTTTCGGGTTACTCACAGACACGCGACTCGTTCAAAAGCTGAACCTCTTCTTCAGATTCCTCTTCCAATCCGCCACTTCTGACACCATGTAGTGATCTTGTTAGGTTCGTAGTTTAATCAATACACAGGATTGAAAGATATAATAACTTTTTAATAGACAGACTTTAGAGACATTTACTGTACAAGTTACTAATCGTTCTTTAGTTCACGCCCATTCTCCTACTTGTATCGGCATTCACAGGCATTACTAATCATTCTGTAAGTATCCCTTAATAGACCTTACTAATCAACTATCATTACAAAATCCAACGTGGTTTGTGCCCTTCAGAATGAAACAGTTAGCATTTACCTTTTTAATAAAAGGCAAGCTTTTAAGCCTGAGAAATCACCCCGTAAATGCACACGTTTAATTGCACATGTGTTAATATGTATGCTTACACAGTATTAAAAGACACTCAAAAATTAACGCCATTTACGTTTTTTCCCGCGTTTGAGAAAAGACGAGCTTTTAAGCCTGAGAAATCACCCCGTAAATGCACACGTTTAATTGCACATGTGTTAATATGTATGCTTACACAGTATTAAAAGACACTCAAAAATTAACGTCATTTACCTTTGTTCCCGCGTTTGACTCGTGCTGTAAATCTCTTCCTTGTTTTTAGTTCAAGTGATTACGTAGGAGGCGTGACTCCGCCTCCTCCATTAGAGTATATGGACAAAGAACAGGTTCCAGTTATGACCATTACACGTAGAATTTCGAAATGAAACCTGCCTAACTTTTGTAAGTAAGCTGTAAGGAATGAGCCTGCCAAATTTCAGCCTTCCACCTACACGGGAAGTTGGAGAATTAGTGATGAGTCAGTCAGTCAGTGAGTTAGTGAGGGCTTTGCCTTTTATTAATTAGTATAGATTATATTATATTATATTATTTCCTTATTTGCTTTGATTGGTAATACTGGGTCTCCCTAAGCAATGACTGGTGTAAGGTATTTGTTTATGTTAAACTAGACACGATATTGACCCAGTGTAATCCAACAGCATGTAAGAATAGTAAAGCAAATACTCAAACCGATGGTCACAATTAGGTGAAACATATGAGAGATCTACCCACACTTCTTTTGATAGGTGTTATTTCTGTTCATTATGTAACTCCTAGAGCATTTGTTAGGGCATGTTTGTTTGTTTCCTTAAATAAATTAAAAGAAATCATTTTCATAATGCTATCCAGATGGTAATATCCTCCATCACAACATTTGCTTCTAATCTTTGTGCCACATGGTATCCTCAATCCAGTAGAGTATGCAGAAGGAGCTTTCACCTTTTAGAGTCTGAAACACAAAGAGGATTATTTTTGTGTCAAATAATGCAGTGCTTTGCGTTGCCAGTAGTGTATCATTCATTTAACCCATGCTTAAAAATTCTTTAGAGTTTCTCTTTCATATTATCTGCGAATTCTACATTTTAAAATCATTTTCATGTATTACAAATAGCACACATTCCATAACTATAGACTTTTAAAATATGTCTAAAAAAGTATTTTTCTGTTACAAAAACTAAAGAAAACATTACAGTTAATGTAGATTTTAATAAAAAATGTTCTCATTTTCAGTTAAGAAAAATGCTTTCAGGGTATCTGTAATTTGTTTTCAATTTCTTAATTTTCTCTTTCAGATTGTTATCAATTTTAGCAATTAATATCTGAAAACAGTATTAATCTCTTTATATTTATAAATTTACTCTCTCCAGGCCTGGATGATGACGAGCTAAGTCCCAAATATCAAAATACTGTATTGTGTTTTATTTTAACAACAACAAAACACTAGGTGGATATTCACAGAGAGACACATGCAAGCGATTTACAAAGCAGAGAGAAAGTAAACTTTGCTACACTGCAACCTTTTATTTATGTCATGTTATATAAGATGGTGGTGTCATTTAAGTTGTGTACAAAATAAAGACCTAGTGAAAACATATTGTTTTTGAGCAATCTTCTGGTGGCAATTTTCTTGCTTTGAGTCTAGCTTTGTTTACAACTTTGAATTTAGTCAGCTCCTTTAACTATGACACACAGTCTCTTTACTTTAATTATTTCTGACTTTGCCTTTGTCTGATTTACTTTTTTGTAACATGCCTAGAATTTCTGCTATTCATTAACAAAATGCAGGCCATCTTTAGTTTTACTTTAACTCTCGATGGCTATAACATGTCTCTACAAAACTCTACTTGCATTACCTTCTTATCAATTAAGCCTCTATCTCTGCTTACTTTTACTAGAAATGCTGTTGTTGGAGTTGCTTTCTGGGCCAAGCCCTCCAGGTCAAATCATTCTCTTGGTGCACTTGGAAAAACTGCATCTCTGAAACTGCTCTTACAGGAAAACTGGAAGAAACACTTCATTTGAAAGACTAGAATGACTCTGTACTCATCTCATGTTCTTGATTCAGATTTTCATACTGAAGACTTTCTCTTGCTCTTCTACAACCACACAAGAATAGTTTCACAAAAAGTAGTTTACATTACTATCTTTGGCCCACCTACTGCATCCATTGTAATGCACAATAAACTGTCACTGCTGGGCTTCTTTGCTGTTCCGGAATGGTTTTTGGATACCCAGGTGGCTTTTTGCCATTTCCTAATTTTTTAACTCTAGTGGTATCAGTGTTACTTACTTTGAGGTATCTTAAAATAGCAAGGCTTACCTTCTTTGCACAATCTACCTGTCCACCTTAACATATTGAAGACTTCTATAGATAATGTAGTTTTTCTGGAATGCTTATTGGATACTTCCCCCTTTGTGTACTACTATCATGTCACTGCCAATTCTTTACTGGATTCCTCTTCCTAAACTCAAAGTATTAGCTGCTGGTATGGCATTACCTAAAACTGTTACTGTTGATAACTAATAATGTTAAGTACTGCATGTGAATTTCCCAAATGTATGATATACTGTAACTTCTGTTATTACTTGTTGCTTAGTAGCACTTATCTTCAGGACACTGTTTATCTTGTAGATTATGGAAGCTGCAGAAGATGAAATTGAATTAAAAGGTACCCTAAAAAGACTGCAAAAACTTGTTCGTGTAAGAAAAATCAACCAGAACAATCAAGAAGATGGGAAAAATATATTAATTTCTAGTACTAATAGTAAGTAAACCCTTGCTCCAATCTTATCGATACCTTGTCAATTAGAATCTTTCCCTACCTTTCATAGACCTACATTGTGAAAAAATGCACATTTATTGGTATAAAAAAACACTTATCTATACCTCAATGTGTAAATAATGGTGCCTTCATTATGTTATATTCAAATTTAAATAATCAGAGCTCAATTGTATTATTAAAACAATAAACATCCATATACATTGGTCAGATAGATTCTAACTAGTATACAGTATCTTTATAATTATAAATATTTATAATATTTATATATGTTTGTCCTGAGTTCCAAGATGTCTTTTTATACAACAATGTGTTGTTTCCAATACATGGTTTCTAGTGACATCAAAGTAGTTCAATTTAATTTTTGTGATATTCTCTTGCCTTGTTATTATGGCAAAAGGTGTATTATTTCAAAATAGTTATTGAGAAAAATGTAGCAAAACGAGAAGAAGAGAAGATTGTCATCTCTCCACATAAGGTGTAACATTAAGAGACAAAAGATAAATATCAAAAATGTTTAAACTGATAAGTGAAGGATCAACAAAGATAGGACTCAAAGTAATAAAATTCAAACACAATATATAGAACTGATATCTCACAGCATACATGCTTATGCCCCTGTCTGCTGGGTGTACTGGGGATTCCACATGCGTACTACTCAAACACTTCACAAAGTATTCCTGTTTAACCTCCTGTCAGGTCTCTCCAACATCAGTGAATGTTTATCTAAATTTTCTCTAAAATATTGACATAGCACGTTTCCCATGAAACAGGGATCACCTCTGGTTAAAACCCAAACCATTTCAGGAGCCACTGGTTATTGGTACTGTACTTTGGCCTAATCGTAGTCCCCCTGGTCTCCTTATACCCCCTGTTCTGTAACGTACCTCAAAAACTGGATCTCTAAGTGTTTCTGGCTGTTCTGCATATTATGGATACTCCTTAGAGTCGATTCATCATCTGGTCATCTCTTTACTTTCCTGCCAGCAGACATGCCACCTGCATACTTGAGGTCTAATCGTGACACCAACACATTAAAAAAACAGCAATATTTTATCTCTGTCAGTTAAAAAGCTGTTTTTTATGTCATTTATTAGTGAGAATTTCTGATTAAATTTCATGTATTTACCAAATTTCCTTCACTCTATTTTTTTGACATGGAACTACACTTTTACGGGCTGAAAAAGAGACACCTGGGTTCTGTTACTGACTTGGCAACTGTTTGAGTAGTGTTACTACATTGTCTTTATATTTGGGAAGGTTTCCTCAGGCTACTCAAATTTCTTCTCCATCCCAAAGATGTACAGTATCTGTGACCATAAACTTCTCAATTAATCATGGCCTGAGATACATAGGTGTTATGTCCAGCATTGGTTCCTGCCTAGCACTTAATAAGGCCCAAGAAGGCTACAGTTCTCTGTGATAATAGTGTATAATAGATAAATAAATAGATGGATAATAAACCTACATTTAAGACATTTTTTTTATACCCTACAGTGATAGGCATTTGCTGGTCTTCTTATCTTTAAAGGTCATATGCAAGACAACTTCATGGTGGAGGACAGTCCAGTGATTTCGTGCATTAAGTTACCAAAAAGCCAAGACAAGAAGCAAGTCAAGGAGCCATTAAAACAAAACCAGAATACTGACCTAACTTTAGATTTTGCCTGGAATTCCTTGGATAGACCATATCGTCCCAAATGGAACTACCAAGTAGACTACCATCCTCCTTGGGGCAATGGTTATCACACGTGTAGAAGAGCCATTCCTGAGTATCGAGTTTATGGTCATGATTTCACTCTCCCAAGGTCAAAAGACTGGGACAAATATGAATGCTGTGCACATGACAAGTTTCCAGCACGGTTTACACGCTCAGCAACTGACATGGACCTCTATGATTCAAAGGTGAGGATACTAAGGCATCGTAATGTGTTTGTTAAAATAGATGTTGTTTTATTTATGAATATGGATCCATCGTTATGCTTTATTGTTAGGAGAAGCTTTCTTAAAGGGGCCTTCAGAAATGTGGCAATTCTTGCTATTTGATACAAGACATGATTTGATACAACTTGTGTACACAGCACCTTTACAGTACATATGGGTTTTGTTAACTGTATTGTGCTACATGCTCATATTAAGATTTGCCCTTTTTATGACACATTGAACTTTTCAGATTTCTGGTAAGTTCATTCAAAGACTTGACTGGATTCCACCAGTGGACATTCTGGTTACTTGATGTGTTCTCAGAAGAAGTAGATGTGTTAATACATTTTAAGATATTTGTTGGGTCAGAAACTGTGACATGTTTGAATGGTGAGGAGGCGCAGATTTAGATACACTTATTTAAAACGTCTTGAACTCCTTTGTACTTTATTTTGTATAGCCTGGGTTTTAACCCACCTTTTTCACCATGAGGCAAAGCATTTACGCAAATTACATAAAAGTAGGAGGCAATCTGGCAACAGTATTAATGCTCTTTAACGAGATCAAATATGATGTTTCGAAGAAATACTTAAAGTCCTCCAAAAGACTGACTGAAGTTTCATATTCAATAAATAAAAATAAATAAATGACTGTTATTACAATGGAATGAGGTCTTTGTATAGTGAAAGTATTACTCTCCATTTATGGGTGAGTCATATTATGAACACATTCATCCCACTTGTATATCTTTTGAAGCCTATTGAGTTCTTAAAATTCAGTGTGAAACACATAACTATTTGCGTCAGTATTTAAAATGTATAAAATGAGGTAATCTCGTGGCCTCTTTAAAAAACTGGAATGATGCTAAGGAGGTCAAGACTATAAAAAGGTGCCTTCTTTCACTAACAAAACACACACATGGAGGGTCAACATTGGGAGTATACACAGAAAAAAGAATAGTAAGAGCAAACAAAATGCAGCTTCTAATAAACAAACATAAACAACTAACTGTTTTGTCTGCTTCCAAACTACCACTGAGTATTCCCACTCTTACATTTTCTACCAGGATGGGATTTAGACATGGTGAGGCAGCTGTAGAAGGCCCTATGTGGCAATGGTTACCAGACAATATGGTTATGTAGCAACTGAACATTGCAAGAATACCACTAAGATGCATAAAAACACCTGAGGGGGTGCGAGAAATGTTTTCCTGTTTAGAAGTTTAAAAATAAGCAAGTAAAGCTTTATGAAATGAAAACAATCCTGACATTTTCAGAGGCCTCTTCAGATTGAGGAGTCTAAGCTGTAGCCTGTTTATCTCATGCCCAAATTCAGCCCGGTTTTCAAAGTTGATATTTTCCTACTGCTAATGAGTTCATCTAAAAAATCACCTCTGGATTCAGAGGTCAATGGCCCTCTGGGTCAAAAGAGTGTCAAAACATCACCTAGTGTCACTTACAGGGTCCATGTCATTTGTTATTTGACAATATAGACACTTACTGTATATAGAGTTCCTATTCCTTCCATCACAGCTTTTTGCAGTCAATAAATGTATAAGAAAACCCATGATTCCTTTCCTACTCATATATTTCATGCTTTGATGTTTTATGGATCAACTAAAAGATGGGTTGCATTATTATAATTGAACTGTTTCCTGGGATTTAAGAAGGATGGTATAAATACTATGTACTTATAATAAGTCAACAACATAATATCCTAGTAACAATGAAATCATACTCTTCCTTGGCATTGCCCCTTTAGATTTCTTTTTGGGAAACTGTACAGATATAGAATTACAGTAATTGGTCCAAATCAGCCCTTCTTTGACTGAATTCTTCATTTAGTCAATGTCACTGATTAGCCCACTTAAATATTTGGACATTGATATTTCATCTTTTTGCATCACACTGTTCCTCCCATTATCACTGAATCTTTAGAAACATCTAAAAGAGATTAGAATCTCTTTCCTTCTAGTGCTGTCTTCCTCTGTTATCTCATTCTATGTTAATAATTATTATAATAAACTGTATTCCCTATTTTAATTTATTAGTGATAAGTTGCCCTTCCTCTGCCTTTAATGCAATATTTTGAGCAAATTCTAGAACTTTAACTTGCTCTGTTAAGCACCACATTCTTATCCACTATAAACAGCCTGGTAGGTCGGCTACCTGTGCCAGATCAGGAATTATACCATTGGGCATTTGTTCTCTGTGCATTCTGGAGCTAGCCATCACCCTTGACAATCCTCCAACCTTGCTTATAACTGAATCTAATATAGTAGATGACACCTCTTTCCATCTACTGTATTTTATTTTGAAATTGAAGTTTTATTTTTGAAAACTTTGAAATTGGGCCCTTTTAATTCTAAAAACATTATTAATCTTTATCAAAGCAATCTCTCATTTGTTATATCCAAGCCCTGTTATTTCAAGGCAGTTGTTTAACTTTTCTTTGGGGCAAAGTAACTCTTGGAGACATCTTTAATAAGGAGGGATTCCAGATATTTCAAGTTTAACGTCTTGCTTTGACCTTCCCCCACCCTTCTCCTTTTTTCTTCGATCTCCAACTCAGATCTGTTCTCAAAGTCTGTAATGTTCTCGTATCCTTCTCACTTCTTCTCCATCCTGTCAGTCAGTCATTTTCCAACCCGCTATATCCTCTCCTTCCATATTATAGATTTTTCCTTTACATTAACTGTCACTTCTAACCCAAGGGCAGTTCAACATGAGACATTTCCCAGAGCTTCTTATCAGTCCCTTCCAAAGTATTTGATCTGTCACCATGATTTTTACTCTGCACCTTCATTTCGTAGCCTCCTTAGTGCTACATTTTTTCTCAAAACAACACATAAAAAGTGTTGCATTTTTTGGCTTGAAAAATTACATTTTTATTAAATCTCCTCCTTCTACTGTAAAGCGTGCAAAATGCTAAAAGCACAAAGTGAGAAGTGTAGAAAGTATAATAATAATAATAATAATAATAATAATAATAATAATATGAACAGCACACTGCACATGTGTGAGTGACGCAAGCGTCACTTTCAGATTCACCAGAATCACTTTCTGTTTCACTGACCGTTTCAATTTTGCTGCTTGAAGACAGATTCACTTCATCCTCACTTCTTACAAGTTGCCATTATGAGGCTAGGAGAAGACGCATCGATACCATTGCTAGGTAATTCTTGGACCTGACACTTACACAACACATGCCTATGCTGTTGCCTGAGTAATGCACTTTTAACGTCTGAGTAAACCTCGGGTCTTGCGCAACATGGGTTTATACAGGTGCCTGAGTAACACTCGGGACTAACACTTTTAGCAGTTTTTACAGCCTGAGTGACACTTGTGTCTATTGCTAAGGAGGTTTTAAAATTTACTATTTAAGAATATTAACCTTATTATCTAAAAATTCAAACCATCAAAATATAAAACCTAAATACTTGCATAGATGTCACCCTCCATAAATGCTACCACCATAAGACTGTCCACAGACTCTTGCTGTTAATTCTGCCCTGCAAAACCCCAGACACCTTCCTGCCTGTGTTTTGCATACAGTATGTCCTCCCGTATTTCCTTGTGGCCTGCCATCTCAAACCTCCTGGTTATTATCTTCTCCACCAATATCCCTCTTTTGCCTCATATATTTCTACCCTTGGTCCTCCCATCTGTTTCCCTTAATCCCATCTAGAGATTGTTGTTTTTCCTCAGGCAAAATCTCTGCAAGCTTTCTTTAACCCGTAGATAGAAATCTACAAATGTGTTGTCCTTGGACATTTGACAAGGTTCTTTCATTAGCCTTTCTTGAACTTTCTGCAATAAAAATGAACAAGTCATCCACGACCAACATTACTCAGTAGCCAGACCAAGAACAGTCACAGCCATATTTCTAACTCTTAATCTCTAGTGTTTTGGGGCTGGCTGTAGGGGGGTCTGTTATTCTTTCTGGTTTTGCAGGCAATAACTGTGTTTCACCATTAATCTCCTGCAAGTCTCAAACATGATGGAAGCAGGGTAGATTACTTGTTTAATGTAACATACAATCCTATTGTGTATCTATATTATGTTACCTGATCTAAATATGCTATCTTAAAAACAGAAGATAACCTGAGTAGTATACAGTATTCAATGCAGTAAAATGATTAGCATTTGATGGCAACCTACTCAATGTATTTTCCCATAAATAATTTATAGTAAGCCTAGAAATCAGGCAAATAAACCTAAATGTATTAAATCTAGCAAGTTACTGGTCATAACATGGTTCCCATGAAACACTATTTGCATATACAAATGCATTCAAGAATTTTCACCAAGGCCATTTCAATGAAAGGAATCAGCGGTTAATGGATTTTTATGTTGCTACATGTCAAACTGTAGCATTTTATTTTCCAGCGGAAGGGATTATCAGAAATGGATTATGAAGTATAATCTGGGATTGTGATTTTTTCATCAGACTGATTAAAAAAGGCAAGGTTAAGCCACATAATTTTGTCTGGTCTCTTCTGAATTCTGCTTATGCAGCTCCATACCATTTCATTTAGGTCATCTAATATATCATAATTAACAGCAAAGTCAAGGTTAATAAGTCAAATTAATTTCAAAATATAATGATTTTATGGTGCACAGTTCTGTTTTAGTGGGAAATCAATACAGAATCTACCTTCAAATACTACTGTTCTTGCTGTCCATAGTGAGCTTTAAGGTATAGCTAGAAGTGAATGTCAGGGCTACACTAAAAAAAGAATGCTAGACCAAATTGTTTTGGTGTTGCTAGTTAATCACAAAGTGTATCCATGTTATGCTGTAGTGAAGAGAAGTAGATTTATTAAAATATATATTTTATAGTCCCTTTAACTGCAGCTATCACAGAACAACTTAAATATTTACAAGGGATAAGCAAAACTTGCAAACATTTGTCCTCTCCTGCTGATATGTAGTGGATCTCGCCAATTGAGATGGTTCTTTTGGCTTGTGTTTCCAACCCACTTGTTAATTGTTAAGTGCATCTTATGCCGGCTATCTTTAATGACAATTATTAGCAATAAATAAATGTCACAAAATGCATCCCTTTAAATTCGAATTGTGACAATTTTTAGGAAATTAAGATATATACCTGACTAGAACAGTACAAAGCAACACATTAGCAAACTCACAGCATGTTGGATCTCAGTATGCACATATGAAAAATGCACTTCTGTTGTCTTCACACAGTAAATTATTGGGTGGCATCAGATTTTCACCTTAGAGTTGCTCAACAGTGACAAAGAGAAGCTCACTAGCAACTAGCGAAAGGATCTCTACAATTAAAGGAAAATTAAATAATTTATGAGCTTACTTCAAATTTCTATATTTTTGTATGAAAGATCATCCATCTAGTTTGATAACTGCATTTCAGAGCCTTTCAAATAATGATTTTGAACAGGCTGAAAAAAAAGCAGGTGGAAGTGCCGATTAACCTTCTATTGTACATTTTAGCAAATTTGTTAAAATGCACTTTAAAATGTGTTTTGTTAAAAACCATCATATTTACACTGCAAAAATGGACAGGCCAAAAAAACAGGAGTAGTTTTGCTTTTATTTAATGGTGTAGGCAACATTTACATGACAAGATTTCATAAAATAAGTTAAATAATCTTAAATATAAATTCCATGATAAGTCAATATATCTTACAATAAGCAAAACACTTTTACTTGCTTAGATTTCATTTTTTCCAGTGTAGACATAAATATCCACATATATAGTATTTCGTTTTTTTATAACATAAATTATAGCTAGTGGCAACATCATCATAAATATGAGCAAAGTGCTGTTATTTCCTCAGAACTTTGGCCAAAAATACAAATTATGATACACAGGATACGTGAGAGTCAATTTGAGTTGTGAACCTGTAATTCTTAAACCAAGCATTATTTAGTTTTTTCTTCTTACAAAGAGTATTTCATTTAATGTTTAAACAAAGTTCTGACAAGACATTACTGTAATTCTTTATTCTTACATAACATGGGCTCAGACACGTCATCTATAGATGGATGCACATGAGCACGTGACAGCAGGAAAGCATTTATTGACACAAAGTGTGACGCAAAGCAACAGACAACAGAAAGGAGCACAAACAATCTCAAAAATAAATTTAGAAATCATACAGGCACAAACCATTGCAAAATCTTTAAAAAAAACAAATTTCAAAACGACTAGAGATCATAACACAAACCAGTTATGAACATATTGTTGTTTTATGGTCTTTTGGAATCTTTTCTTTCATCAGAGCACCATGCCCGAGTGGCACAAGACTTAGTGAAGGTTTGATTCTTCCTTTTCTCGGACTTCTGTTTCTATAATGAGTATGAAATGATGACTAAGTCCCTAATGAATAATTTGTATGCTGCCACATCTAAGGTGTGGTTTGTTATTATTTTATTCAAGGATTAAGTTAGAGAAAAATTACAAAATTACAAAAAATAGAAAAATCTCTTGACTACTGTTCCCTAATTGAAATATATACAGTAGCTGTCTATATTGTTATACAAAAGGAAATAGATGATCTGTTATGAACATCAGCGATAAATCTTTGTTTACAAAGCGATTTTTCAGCACTTTACATACTGTGTGCTTATACTTAAAACCAATTAATTAAAAAATGAATTAAGTAAAGATATTTTAATCCTGACATTTTTTAATTTCATCACCTAAGGATAATTAATAGACAGCGTTATGCTTGTCCGTCCTTCCGTTTTTAAATGTTTTTTCCAGTGTTAGATTGAGGGAACTGGAGTGTATCTCCGAAGCATCAGACACCAGGTCAGGGTGGAGTGCCTGTGCACCACCACATTCAGAATATTAATTACAGCAGAGGTGGGATAGACTCCATAAACACATATCCAATGGTTCAGTTGCAATAAGTTTCTGTTAGCGGATGTTGTGAAGACAGTAATGAACAGTGATGTAATGTCCAGGGGAAGCAAAGTTGCAAAACTGCGTCCTGCCATTTAGGGAACCTACTGCACTGGTAGAATCTGTTTCTTTATGTAAATGTTTACATTTCCTGAACAAGGTCTTTTACAAAAACTTCTAATGGGGAAGAAAATGCTGTTCCCTTTGATAGTATCAAAATTTCAAATCTGTTATGTTAATTCCAAAAATGTTTGGTAACACCTTAGAACAGAGGCTTCCAAAGTGCATCTGTCATACAGTTACTGTTAAATGCTTTGTTTGTTTTAATTAAGGTTGCAGAACTCCTTTGATACTTTAGAAAAAAGTGTGTCTTTATGTCACTGCTATGTGGCAAGACATTCGCAAAAGCTTTATTTGTGTTATAACATCAGTATGTAGCTAATAGATGCAGTGCAGCAAGCTCACAAACCTCTGTTCTAGGGTGTTGCCACTTGCTATGACTGTTCATTTTAAAATCTAAACGTAATTATAAATGGCATCTTAGTATTAGAGCATTTGCATATTCTGTATATGCATTGAAATTATTGTATCATCAATAATGTTATTGTCTTCAATACATAATGATTAATGATCTTCTCGTGCAAGTTTATAAATAACATTTTTAATATAAGATGGCACGGTGGTGCAGTAGTTAGCCTTGCCATGCAGCTCACAGTTAAAACTTTAAATCCTAGCATGTGCTAGATTCTGCAGATCCCCCATGTCTGCGTCTTATTTCTAAATCCAAGATACTCTAAATTAGCTCCATATGTATGAGCGTCTAAACGTGTGTCTAGTGATCGATGGGCTTCCTGTCTTGTGAGCAAGGCTGCTACAATTGTAATCGGTCCCCCACGATCGTGAATAAGATGATGAATATAGGTGTTAAACACCATATCTACTCCAAACTAGATTTAGTGGGATTGATGAATGGATGGATGGTTTAATGTAGGGCTTAAAAGAAACAGGTATCCATTTGAGTTTGAAAAGAAAACATGAGAAAATACAGTATAAGATACTTTTTGGCAATAAAAGGTTCTTGGATATTATTTTATTCTGCTCACCTTCTCTACCTCCTGTTCCTTTACTTAGTTCACTTTTAACATGTTAACTATGAAGTGCAGGTCATCTTTTCTACATGACATGGTTTTAGGTACAGTTTTAGTGTTATACAAATGCACATTTTTATTTATTTAATTAATTCACAACAAATTTGTGTTGTGTAAAATTGATCTAGGCTGTATGTTAACTTTACAATATTTTTATTTTCACAGACTTACTAAGGTTTGGTAATAATTGCATATGAAATCAGATTTAGTATGTTTGTATCTTCTGTGTTTGACAAATGAATTTTGTCTTGTGTTTGTTTAGTCCACAAGAATAGTTGATTGAAATAAAGTCTAATTACACAGAAAGATTTTTATTTTCAAAAGTGTGCCTTTTTACCTTTAATATTTTATTGTGCTACTATCTTTTCTTTTTTTTTTTTTTTTTACTTCAAATGAGGCCACACCCTCCTTTGACAGAGGAAGTTAATTTCTCTTTTTTCTTAAACTGCCAGTGTGAGTTAAACTACTAGACTGTTCAGACACATTTCAGGGGATTTACTAATTGCTAAAAGGAATAAAAATGTTACAGAGGAAATCTTCAAATGTTTCAGATAAACAAAAGACTCAAAAGCCAAAGGTAAGATTATAACTCATGTAAACTAATATTTGAATAACGTTTGGTTTAAAATGAGGTTATGATGGGGAAGGAGTAGAACTAATCATTGTAGCTGGAGATAACGCAGCATTAAATAGCAAAGAGTAAAGAGTAAGCTGGAATTCGATAGTGGCAGAAAGTAGTAGCACAAAAAGTTTACAAACATATGAACTGTGACATACCAAACCAACTTAAAACAGGAAATGTTTATAATCATATCAATGTGTAATTTCATTTTCAATTTCCTTACATTTTGACTGAAGCAGATCTTACAAATGCTTTAAATTTAATTTAAATGTAAAACATGTGCCTCAGAATATATTAATATCTTTATTAATCTATCAATTAATATATAATATTATATTAATATTATGCATAATATTTTTTATGCATACCTACTTGCTGAAGTATATTCAGTTTCCTAACCTGCTTATCTAAGGCAGAGTCACAGGGCAGCTGGAGCCTATCCCAGCTAGCATAGGGAGCAAGGCAGGAGCAATCCCTGGGCAAGGTGCCACTCCATCACAGGGTGAACACACACACACATACTAGGGATATTAAATGTATAAAGGCAATCTTTTTAAAATTACAAGATAAATAGTCAATTATAAATCTAAGGAAAAAGTTTACAGTCTTTGGGAAGTACAAAAACTCTCCTGAAATGTTTCTGACCTGAACAGAACTATGAAGCAAGATCTCTGCCCAAACTGATGAATTTATTACTTACCAAACACACACAGTTACCATACTGCACAATTAATTCTCATGTATCACTATAATGCAACTTAACATTTTTTTTAAATATTATAGAATCTTTGTGAGGTTTTCATTATTTCTCTGTGTCTGTGTCTTAATGCTTCTGTCATCGTGGCTTGTTCAAATTTCAGAAGTATGTGTGGTAGGCTGATGTGTGTGAGTTAGTGTGCACTGTGATGTGTTGGTCTCCAATTCAGGACTGGTTCCTGCCTTGCGTTTATTGTTTCTGGCATGTGTTATGTTAAATATACCTTCAATGTTTGTCCATTCAACTTTTCATAATGGGATTTCCTGCTTAGGACTGCTGGGAGGAAGAACATACCATCATCATCCCCATTACCAATTTTAATGATCCATATCCATTTACTCAGTTTAGTCAGCTCTCCTGCAAAGCTTTTTCTATTTCCACAGTCCTCATTATCTTTTTTGAAGAAACCCATTGTCCACCTTAATAAAAATACCATTGTCTTTTTGTATGGGTGTCTGTATATCTGTGTTTTCAATCCAGTTATTATATCTGTTATATGCCATCTGGTATGGGATCTGTAACAGCCAAATAATTGTGATATATCATCTGTTGGAATAAAAAATGCAGTGCATTTTACTATTGTTTGCACTACAAAATTAATTCCAGTAGATGGTACCTTTCAGACGTTAATGCTGAATATGTCCAACAGAGAGTAACTGCTGATTGGACAGAAATCAGCTTATCCTACTTAATAAAAGTGTGTGTGTATGTTTCAATGTATCTGTGTGTTCGTGTCATTGCTAGGGCTAGAAAATTTGAAAAATAGGCAAAACATGTAAAATGAGGATAAAGAAATATGAAATGATAATAACAATATCAAATAAAAATAAGAAAGGTGGTCTTATTGGCCTGTTTATTGTCCGACGTTATATGCTAGAAACAGCCCTGTGGTAGTGACTTTCTTGCACTTGTTCTGGCCATGTGAACAAGGTTTATACCTGTAATGCTAATGACTGATAACTTTGCATGGTGGGAGATTGATAATTGAAAATAAAGATAACATATATAATAGTGGTCAGTTCGACAAGCGACACCAACAGGAAACAGGTAGTTGTATCCAAAGACGAAAAGGCTGCTGCAAGGGAAAGGGATCAGATGCGTATTATTATACTAGACCTAATAGACAACCCATGTTTAAAATTAAAACATGAGGTCTATGTTGATTACAGATTTTCATCCTGTCTTAGAAGAATAGCAAAGCTGGTTTCAATTTAATCTGAAGGAAGGAAGGAGAACCATATGAGTATTTATTGCATGAAATAATTTATTGATATACTGTATAACACTATTTACAAAAGGCTAATTTACAGTAATGATTACTTTTTCTTCTAGATTCATTTTAATCTATTTACATGTACTGTACATATCAACCCCATTTTAAACATTCTAAATTTGTAACCCATTAACAGCTGTGTTCGGTGTTCTTCCAGACAGACCTGAAGTGGAGAAGGACAAGCAAACGGTGATTGCATTCACTACATTTTTGGCACACAGACTTATTTTGTTAAACTGGAAGAATCCTAACTCTCCTCTGATAAGTCAGTGGGAAACCGATGTTTTATATTATTTGAAATTGGAAAAAATCAAATTCTCAGTTAGAGGATCTGTACAGAATCTTTTCAAAACCTGGCAGGATCTAATCAATATTATTTTAGAATAAGAGAAATTCCTTCTCCATTTTTTATTTACCTATATATATTTCTTCCTTTCTTTTGTTTATTGTTGCCTTATTAAAAAGCCCTAAGCAATTCTCCTTTGGCTAAGCTCTCCTTCTCAGGGGTGGGGTTTGATTTGTCTTCAAAAATTTTTTTTTGTTATAAATTAATCTATTTGTATGGAATGATTACAATAAAATTAATAAATAAAATTAAAAAAAAAAAAACATTCTAAATTTGTTGTGTGTATTATCCTGAATTAATCTGTCACTGAGATACTGTATCATCTGCCAAAAGAAAAAAATATATGAACGATGTCCTACTTAGCACTAAAAAGGGCTTGACTTCCTTTGTCACACACACTAAAATACTGCACTTTAAATATTTTAATTCACCATCTTGGATGGCACTGTTCCGCAGTTGTATGCATTACCCCTTAAGTGCTACCACTTTAGTTCTGAGTGAAACTATTTTAGGAGGCAAGTTTGGGCAGGGGATCACTAGCAGAAGGAAGTGATAACTAAGTTTTCTAGAGAGAGAAAGAGAGGTACCGTAAGTTACTAGAATGCATTAGCTAAGCAAATAAGCAGCCTGATCTGATCACGAGTCTGACGTTAGCACATTCTGCCCTTTGTGCTAATGCTTGCTGGGATAGGCTCCAGCTTTCCTATGACCTTGCTCTGTAAAAGATGGTTAGGATCTCAGTTTCATCCAAAAATGTGCAGATCAGCTTAACTGGCATCTCTAAATTCAATGTTTACTGTTTAGTTTAGATTAGTGCAATTAACAGCTTCGACTTTCACCAAGATTACAAAACACTATCAAATATATAAATAGAACAGTACAATTAAACTCGACAAATAATTATAAATACCAATTTAAAATGCAACATTGATAGATACCAAAAGGAACTTGAAGCATGCCACAAAAATTATAACAGAAAGTGTAAAAGGAAGGTTTTAAGCTGCCATATGTACTACAAAGCAGGGAACAGCACAGCAGTGATTAAATTATAGGATAGCTTTCAAAGCTAGCAGTCAAAGTGAGGATAAGGACAGTGTGGCAATGAGAGTAGTATTTAAGTGAATAGAAGGGCTTGTTGAAACTCATAAATGAAGGGAGAGCAGACAAAAAACAAGGGGAATGACTGAGTCCTCAGTTTAGATTCTGTGCTCAGTATGGTTATGTAAATAAATGTGCAACGTAACAGAATGGCATCACATCCAAGGGTTGTCCCTGTCTTGCAGCTTTTTTAAGCAGCTGCCCAGTAGGATTAATGGTCTGAGCAGGTTCAGAAAACGTATGTCTGATATAAGAAATGTGGTGCAGTGGTAGTGCTGCTTTCTTGCAGTAAGAACACAAGGGTGTACATCCCAGGCACTCCATGCATGATGTTTGCATGTTCTTCTTGGGTCCATGTATGCATCATCTCTGCATGCTTCAGTCCCAACACATACAGGTTAGGTGGACTTGTAAGGCTAAATTGGCTCTAATGTATGCATGTGTTCACCATGCAGTGGGTTAGTGCCCAGGGGAAGGATTTAATGAATATTATAATCTTTGATGCAACCTGAACTTTTACATGAAAATATGATGTGAAAACCTTTTACATTGTTTCATTTTATCCACATCAGTTCATTTTTTGCTGAAGACAGTAAGCTTTTCAGAAATAGAAAGTGTTGATTCAGTCTATATTGTTCCTCCTTGTTTAACTAGTGAATATGTTTTGCTTTTTCGATAAAATGTGAAAAAGATATCCAAAGTCTTTACTTGTAATATCCAAATATAGCTACAAATTTACAACCACATATTTTTCCAAGATAGAACTAGTTTATGGAGGTGAAATCAAACTTCCTTTACTAATTATTTTTTCTGAAAGCTAGTAGTGATCTGACAATTATGCCGCTTGCATGAACATTTAATATCAGTCCATTTTTGTTTTGTTTTTCCTAAAGAAAAAATTTGGCACAATAAAGTTGTGCCGGTGCCAGCAAAGTAACATAATCCTATAGTTTTGCAGTTTTTAAATGTTAACTGTATAATATATATTACAACTTGTCTCCTACCTCAAACTGAAATAATATATTATCTGGTTCTCTTAACATGTTGTATTTAACGATAGCTGCCTTATTGTACATAATGCCGATTCAATCCTTAACAGGGAAGGAAGAATTGGAAAAAATTGTACCTAATTAGAAATGATCAAGTTTAAAGATTCATTTTTTCTAACAGCGATAAAATCATAAAGGATCGATTTTGCACACTGGCATCAGGAAAACTGATCAGGAATATTTAATTCAGTATAATTTTTCATTCCCTTTTATTGTTCCTTCAGTGATCAATGAGTTCTGTATTGTAAATGTTGTCTATGCCTGTTTTAGAGACATAATTACTATTCAGGGTTTACTCTTGTACATACCCACATTTACACTCAAACAGGAAATTGTCAATTCATAGCACATCTTTGCAATAAGGGAGGAAAGTGGACAGAGGCAGCCTTAGGGGGGTGCAGGGCCTAGGGCTGACCAACCCCCATGTGGGGCCGGTTATGTCAAACGCTGTTACCGGTATGTGTGGACTGTATAAACTTGAATGTGAATTTAATAAAAATAACATTAACATACACCGGATTTTCTCATTACAGTATTCAGCTAAATATTTTGCAAGATAACACGCGGACTTTATCAAAATATAACTGGAGAATATAACTTGACAAATCAGCTCGAATGAGACACACCAACCTCAAAAGCGGGGCCCACTCAGGCACAGGGCCTGGGACGGTCACCCCACTTGCCACCCCCAAATGTTGCTGTTGAAAGTGAACAGAAGAAACTCACAGTTAACATAATGAATAAAAACTAATTTCTAAACTGATAATGATGAATGACATATTGGATTAAAAATGTCACACTGGCCTGTTTATATTTTGATTAAATGATATGTATTTTTTTTTCTTGTTTTAGCGGTCATCCAGCTTTGGAAGGTTTGATGCCTTCAGACATCATCCGTCAAGAACAAAAGCAGAGGATAATGTGGAGATTAATGTATGTTTATTGAGCTTTTCTACATTTTTGTTGTTTTTAATTAAAAAGTCTAAAATACACTGTATTTAGATACTACAGATAGTAAGACATTGTCAACACTAATCATTCATGAACAACAAAACAATTTTGCAAAAAACAATATTCACTCATTATTCAGTCACAGTACTGCATAGGAGCAGAGTCTGTCCTGGCAATATTGGGAACTAGGCAAGAACAGACCCAGACTTTTGCAAGGTGCACACCCAATTTAGAGACATCTTTGGGATATGAATGAAGACTTATTACCTGGATAAAATGACAAAGTAGACACATTAAAAACATGTAATCTGCACATAGACAGTGCCCAGTTCAAGATTCAAATAGAGCTGTGAGGATGCAAAAGTAGCCCTGTGCTTCCGCATTCATAAATATATTCAGACAACCTATTTTTACAGAGTATGTGAAAACAAGACATAGTTCAACAAGGTGGGAATGACAACAGAAAACCCTGATATTTGTTTTGCAAAAGAAAGGAAACATTGTTATAACTAAAATATGCTATGCAAGCCTAGTGCACCTTGTTCATCAGTCTCTTGTAGACTGATTCCATGTTATATTAGTTTTTGATTTTGAGGACTCATAACCAGAAGGGCAAAGAATAGTGGAAGAGCTGTAGTCTGTTTCTGAATATCAGGCTTTCTGGCTAGAGGTGTAAGAGACAAGCTTGGTGGTGGTATCACTTCAATATCCTTCCCTAGTGCACCCTTTTACTCTCCCAGTAAGATCTGTGCAATATGACACATTTTGAGAATAATTTATTGTGATCATCAGCTATATAACAAAGAATTCAATGCAGTATGACCTGATATGCTGATGAAGCATTCACAGTTTTGTGTTTATGTTTTAATCAAATTGCATGTTTTACTCTAGGCAGTGTGTTATGGGCTGAAGTGTGCTCTTTCTCATTATGATCTTGGTTTGTGTCAAACTAAAATTGAATGTCATGGTACATGCAAAGGAAAATACTAGGGTCAGAACCGAAATATTTTGAATTAGGTCCTTATTAGGCTGTGTGTTAGATTTAGGGACTTTACCCCACCAGTATTTCACAAACAAAGGTATCCATCAGAGCATTTTTCAAACCCACTTAATCCATTTCTGGATAACTGGGAGTCGGCTTTTACATTGGCAGCACTGTACTGAGTGAAGTCCTGGATAGGATGCCAGAACATTGCTGGATGTGCTTATGTCCACTTACATTAAGCCAATTTAAAGTCTTCAGTTAGCCCAACACATTTATCCCAGGGATGTGGGGGAAAACCCACAGAGACACAGTGAAAATGCAAAAATTCTAACAAGGGCCAGAATTTTAAAAAGACTTCTGGAGCTGTATGGCAGCAGCAGTGACCACTGTGTCACTCTGCCACTCCAAACATAAGAAATAAAGCTCTTTTCATAACAACCATAAATGTTTCTATTTTGGTAGCCATAATGTTGCAACCCTCCATTTTCTTAACAGAATCAGTGTTATGGAAAAACTGGAGCCAATCACACCAGAATTAAACTCAAAACAAGGATGTAGCTGGGATAGGTTGTTGGCAAGGTCTGAAATATGAGATGTGCCGGGAGGTCTTGGACAACCCAATTAGCTTTTTGGATTCCCTTTAAAACTTGAAATCAGGGTGGGTGCTTGAAAAAAAACTTTAAAAATTATTTACAGTTTTATAAGTGAGTACCCATTATTGGGTTTGCAAGAAAGTATTGTATCAGCCAGCAGACAGCCTCTTTACAGGCTGGGCCAAGCAAGACGATTGAGTGTTATTAGCCCGTCAGGCAGGGAAGAAATGCACGTAATTTGAAAGTCTCAAAAGGATTGGAGAAAGAGGACAGATAGGTTTATAGAAAAAGTGTCAGTAGGAGCACCACTCAGCTATTAGTGCTTGGCTTGGTCTCAGTGTTGCTAAAGATTGTGCTGGTAGATAACAGCAAGTGAGAAAGATTGCTGATACCATGATTCTGACAATTTCACATTTTCAGGAGAACATTGCTTTGCATTGAAATGGCAATACTTTTCATGCTCTTATCTGAGTAGAGCCATAGCACTGGTTTGCAGAAAGGTGGTGTATGTCTCATGAAAAATGTTTGATCTGCATCATGCTGATCAGAAGTACAAGGTGGCATGGCTTATGCTTGCCGATTGCCTGTGTTCAAAGTGATTTGGCTAGTCAAGATATGCATGTCCTATCTTGTTGCACACTTCATAGCTAATTTATTGCATATTCCATAGTAGCAGAGTAAAATTTCAATGCTCAGAAAACAGAGCACTAACGGGACCTCCTGATAACCACAAGGTATTTGCCATACTGGGTGTTGGTCCTTTGCAGAGCCAATATGTGTTTCTTCCCTTCAAAAATGTTTCCTCAGTATATTGTCTGATATCCAAAATGTCTCTACTTTTTGTGTAGTTCCCAGATAAGGCAATGATTTTTTATTTCTTTCCTAAACTCTCGCAACACAACTGTTTCCTGAAACAAATGGTGTTTAAACGGAAGTTAAATAGCTGCAGAGTTATGTATTTGGAAAAAATGGGTTAGGTGCTTGGACTTGGTTTGCCTTTTTATAGTTAATGGAGAAGATGAGGTTTTGAATAATGGATGAAACTTTAAAAGGTAAATCTGAGTAAATATTGATTTTCATTTTATTTCTGTTATTTTAGAATGAAATTTTTTGGGTGTGAACCATGGCATAACCACAACCTAAAGTGTTAATCGTTACTATAATCCAATAACAGTATGAACTAGGTGATATCAGTATTGCAGTTGTCACAACTTCTTGAAAACCTATTTCAGATAAATATACAACACTGTTGCTGATAATATTGCTTGAAATGCCCCAGCCAAACGTTAGCAGATTGCTAAAAAAGAGTCTTTAGTATCTTTTTTTCTTACTGACTATACATCCATTCATATTCTATTTTACATAATCCAATGTAAGTTCGTCACTAGGATAACTAGCTGATCCATGTATTGCAGGTCAGTTCTGTACATTAGTCCCAATTTAGGTGTCCCAATTTATATCTTTGTTTTCCATTATTTCTCATTGCAGTAGCTTAAACAAGTGCACATTTTTGCATGCTGAACCTTGCTAGCTGTACCTTGGAACACTTTGTTTAATTGTCAACAACACTAGGTCATTCACAAGATCTGACCAATTAGATTTCTTGTGATTGTAAGGATCACACCTATGTCAAAGTTTGTGTTTGTAGTGTATGCACCAAGAGAAGATTGTTTCTTCTAAGAAAGAACATTTCAAAACTGGTTTTTTTTTGTAAATTTTAGCTCAATAATTAGTGATAATACAAATAATGTTGTTAACCGATTTTGATATAAATGTTTACAGCTTGTGTTTAGAGCTTTGTGTTCTACAATGGGGTCTTTTTCCCTTTGTTGTTTTAATGTTTGTTGACATGCTTTAGATATTTTAGTTCCTTAATCACCGCCATCATGAAATCCCGTTGTTAGGTCTGCTTCCCCATGTTTCTAGGGGCGTGGCCTCTGAGGTTGTGACTTGTGCTTAATCGATGCAGCAGAAAAAAAGGAAGGCTAGGGATTCATTTCTTTACCCAATCTGCAAATACCAAAAACTCTCAAAAAGCATTGTGGAAACTCTACTTGCAAGTTACTTTTAGTTTTGACCTCTTAATTTTTTTTCTCGACCTTGAATTTTGTCTTTCTTTTTGGCTTCGGGTTCCTTTTGTTCTTGACCTTTTTTTTTTTTGTTACACACATCTTCTGGTCAAGTTCAAAAAAGTTTACTTGCCAGTGCCCTGAAAGAACACTGTCACCCTGTGGAGGCCTCATACTGTACACACGTAAGCTCAGCATTAGTTCACACCTTCACACTTCACAACTTTTTCTTTCGCAGTAATTTGGCTTCCTCTTGTTCCCTACCTGATACAACCTTTACCTTTGCTCTTCTATCTACTCCAAGTTCCCCTGATTGAGAATAGGGAGGATTTTATAACTCTGTACACGGGAGTATTTCCATTCTCATTTCTGTTCTGCCAGGAAGGACTTATGGGTCACCCCCATCCTCATAAAACATCTGAGTACTGCAGCAACTGCATTTTGCGTGTGGCTTTTCCAGGAGCTTGGACATCAGAACAGGGTACTGCTACTGCCATCTAGTAGGCTGGGGGTTTGATGTAATTTTGCAATATATGCCCATTACTTTATCATTCCAGCTAGGATGCATCACACACCTGTGTTCCTTTCTGCTGACTAGTTTGTGTCTAAACTGAAAACAATCTGTTTTGTAAAAAGAGTATTGAAATGGAGCACTAATGAGTTATTCATTGGTAGTGGAGCTTTCCCTTTGTGGTGTTAGAGTGACTTCTCATCTATGCTCAGTTTCTTCCCTGAACATCACAATAGTCTTAAACCATTCTGGCCTTTCTTTCTTTCTGGCAGTATCTCAAAATGAAAGTTGTGGTCTCTGTCTTCCATTTATATAAACAGGCCCGCATAACATAACCTGTTTAATTATTTCTTTTCTACTTTGATCAAGTCAGATATGTTGCAGTCATTTGCAGGAAGAGAAGTGTTTCAGAACGTTCAGAAAAAATAACAGGAATTGTTGTAAGACAGAGAAAAACAGTCATATACTCTTTAGATTACCCTCTGAATGAAGAGTAACCACCTGGATTCTCTTCACATCCAGTAAAATACAAAGAAACTGGATATATTCTAAAAGATGATTTCTACAATAGATGAAGAAAAGCCTCATGAAAAGCACTTACAAGTAGACAATCAGTACAGTAAGAACACAAAGTAACGAAGAGAACAGCACAATTTGAGCAAGCACACAGAATCTCACAAGTCTTTCCCACTCATCTGTCTCTTTTGAGCCTCTTCCCTTTCCTTCCCTTGATCCATCTTTCCATCCAACTCAAAGCACAAATAGACTTTGACATGAAGAGGCTTTAAGAACCATAACTGGGTTATATTCGGCCAGAGCACATAATCATTTCTGAGTCAGAGGTGGTCTGCTTTGGGCTATAGGGGTCTATACGCCTCTACACTCTTAAGTGCTGAATGTTTTTGATACAAATTAGAAAAAACTGAAAGCATTTTTTATGCATACTGTAGTTTAATTTTATTAATATCAAAAACCTTCTTTATGGCAACTAACAATAAGTTAAATGATGTTTAATAATTTCTAAATACACCCATCTTTGATACTCAATGTCATTTTTAGCGAATTAATGCCTTCTAATTAATTTTTAGGCTGCAGAAGGAGAGGCTGGTGATGAAAGCAGTGATTCGCATTTGAGCAAAACATCCAGTACTACTGGTGGAATCAGTCAAAAAATAAGAGATATTTCCTTGACAATGAAGAAAAAGATGGGAAAGAAGTACTCCAAAGCACTATCAGAAGAGATGGTATGTTTCACCAGTTTTCCAAGTGGTAATAAAAGTGAAATATATGGTCTTCTTCCTTGGTAATGTACATTTGCATTGTATTATATCAGACTTGCTGAAATAAAACAAGGACTATTGACCTAGAAAAGGTTTGGTCATTAGTCATAGTTTGAGGTTTACTGAATTCATAGGAAATGTAATGCAATATGTTGGTACATATTTATATAAATATGAAAACAAAAAGTGCATCATAAAATTAAAAAATTGATCTGCAATAGCCACAGTAAATATCATCATTCGTCAGGTGAATAACTGTATTGCCTAATCACCACATTTCATATAAGTATAATGTTGAACAGACAGGAGATTGTATGTATTCAAACCTTGTAAATTAATATTTTGTGTCAATTTTGCTGCAAATATAGCTCTTAGTCTTTCATAGGGTAGATTTCAAAAAGCTTCATGCACAGGATAAGAGTGGTCTGTGGCAATTTTATTTTTTGGGCAGACGTCCCCCAGCTCAAGTTTCTAAGACAGTGCTTCTGGATGGCAATTTTATAATTGTGACTCACACATTTTCTTAAAATAAGGGTGGGGTATCTTCTGTTTGCCAACAGTCATCTGCTGATTCTCACATTAGCTTTAATATGTTATTTTGTTTTTCCAACAATACATTGTGGTAGTCCTTCTAACTCAGAACAATATATAAAGAGCATAAATGTAACAAAAATGGCATCTGCATTAAACAGAAAAAATTATAGGATGTATGTAAAAAATTAAAAAAATAAGAGCAAGTAAAGCTAAACACAGCAGCTTCTTTGGGCCTGACAAGGTAGATTTTCATCCCCTGTCTATCTGATTGGTTGACTTGCCCCTTACAGTTCTCATGTGTTTATGTCTTCCATCCTCTATTTCTTTCTCTCAACTATAAAATCTGTTCATTACAAATGTCCACTAAGACGCTCCTGGTGTTTCTGCACACTATCATTATGACAATGACCTTGTTTCTATGCCATCTTAGGACTTTTGTTGTTCATTGGGGCTGCCATTTGCTTGTCTTTCAAGAAAGTGTCCATATTGTTTAAATATTACCATTCCCATCACTGGTCATCTGAAACATTCTTTAATCAGGTCACACCTACGGGAAATGGTGTCACACAGCTTTTGGCTTGTGTCTTTTGGTACCTGCTCCCTGTCTGTTAATAGACTTTGTTTTCTGATATAGCCTCTGTAGTTCAATTCTTGTTTTCAGCCTTCTGTTTCCTTAATTCTGATCACATTCAGATCATTATAGTAGCTCCCACATTGCCTACTGCACCGCCACTGTACAAAGGAGAGCATGGTGCCATATTTCAAGTTCAAGCACTTTATTGTCATTGTGTAACACAACGAAATTACTTTTTGTGACAGCCCCAAGGTGCATTTAAAGAAAAGTCAAATAATTCCAAATATGTCATATACAGTGTTACGTGATCAAGTAACCAGAGCAAATTATTATGGCTCAAAATACAGCAGCATAAATTGTTATTGCACCTGTTAATGCATAGTACATTACATATTCTATATTGTATTACATTAGTATATTGCACTTTACCAATATAGCTTATTACATATGTTCAATTAAAAATGATCTCAGACTGAGGAGATTCAGAGTTCAGAAAGTTTATGGCAGATGGGAAAAAGCTATTTTTTAGTCTGTTTGTGTGTACACAGATTGACCTAAAGTGTCTTCCTGATGGGAGGAGCTCAAACAAAGAATTTCCAGTATGAGTTTTGTCCTTGAGAATGTTTTTGGCCCTTCTCACACAGCGAGTCTTATATGAGAGTTGTATTTTCCTTCTGTATGGTCTCTAGTGGCCAAAAGTTGTTGCCAATTCAGGCATTTCCTCCATGACCTTACTCTCTCTTCTGCAAAGAGATCAGTCAACCCTACCACCCCTCAAAGTTGTACACTCTCTAGCTTCCTCCTAGGCTTGCCTTTCTTTCTCTTTCAGTCTTTCTCTCTCTTTTTCATGCTTTGCTTCACTTTTTACTTGCCGAGTAACTGAAGTACAGCAGGTCGATATTCTTACACTCAACCTTCCTTTCTGAATTTAAGGTAGCAAGTACATTTAAAAGTGTTAAAGGGTGTTGGCCATATTATATATTTACATTTGTTATGTAGTTTTCAAAATTGTAATAGGAGTTTTAATGCATTTTTTTTATTAACTTGGTTAGCATTTTCCATTGCTCTTTCAATCTAACGTAAGTTCTTTTAGAGTTCATTTACACATTTGATAATTAAATAATAATACAGTATGTCATGTAAGATTTTTGCCAGCTTACTGTAAATGGTTACCTTTATGAAAAAGAACATAAAATAATCAATAAGGATTGCAAGAATCATCAGTGACAATCAGTTTTACTAAAGTTGATTCAGTGAATTTACAATTATAGTATGTGCATGAGTGTAACGCAGCACACTAAAAACTGAAAATGATGACATACTTAATTATGACAAACATTTCAAAGAATCTTGAAGGAAACTAAGTTAGATACTGTGGTTAAAGCTGTTGAGGTATTTTTCCACCATGACATTCCAAGCTGTCAGCATAACCAAATTGTCTTTGGTTAAAGTCATCTTCCAAATATATAATATTAATAATAATGTGGGGCATCATGGGGATTGGCTTCAGTGAAATTGTTGCCAATTTTAAGGCACTGTTTTTTACATAATCTATTTATAACATTACTCCACCCCATGCATCCTGAGCAGATAAGAACTATGAGTAAGGAAAGATCAACTAGATGAAGCAGACAATAGATTGAAATGAGAGGTGCCATGTTCTGGTTCTAAGGCACATGGACCTCAGATGATATCAGCAATTTTAAAAGTATGAGTATGACTGAAAAACAGCCTAAATTATTCAAGTCTCATTCTAATTAACAAAATAATTAAATCTAAGTCCAAAGGAGCAATAAATCTAAAAAGCTTGGCAAATATCAACTTATCAAGGGATAAGACAGCAAGAAAAAGGATAAAGATTAAAAATGATTGATTAGTTTATGTGTAAATCTTCACTGTATATGTTTTACAACAAAAAAGGAACCTGGCAGACAACTATATGGTAAGGTAAGCAGAGCAAAAGTAAACTGAAGTATATTTTCCTGAGGGGGCACACACCCAATTTTACCCTGTGGCCTAATAGCATTAAAAGAACACATCCACAAACACGTTTCAAAACATAAGGTGGCAGGCAAAACACTTAAACATTAAATACTTTAAAGAAAAAATAGCACTTAGCTTAACTTTTAATGCTAACTTAACTTCTTGAAACAAAGCACTATGAAGGCACCGCATCAAAATCAAAATGATCAACAAGTGTCTTTGGTACAAGAGGATCATGGGTAATTTTTAGGTTTTATCTTTCCAGATTACTTCTCTGCCCCCTGCATTGGTGCTCTTCTCCTAGTGGCATCTACCTTCTATTATCAGTCATGCCTTCTTGCACTGGCTTGTTATTTGGTAGTGTTCCTATCTTTCGAGCATTACGATTATCTGTATCGTTTGGAAGGTTTTTGAAGGACTGTCATTTGTCACATGGTGTTTTCCTTGCCCTGACAGCATTTTACCAGCAGGATTCCCCTTCACAGTAATTTGTAAAATGTTAAACACCACATACTGCAATCTATACATGTTGACAAGGGTTAGTGAATATTATGTATTGGAGTAATGTAATGCTACTCTTTAACTATTTACAATTTTTTGCAAATGATATGTGTCATTACAATATTTAAGATAGTATTTCAAAAAACAAACAGATATTCTTGAATAAATCAATGTTTCATATAGTTAAATCAGAGACTCTTTCTAAATACACAATGATTTCTTGCCATATCTGCAATTTTTTATGACCTTACCTGCTGGATATCTATGCTCTTCACTTTAATTTTAATCCTAAAGAAAAAGTTAACTTTGTCTACTTCTGCTGTTATTCTTTGTACAAAATGCAGTTAAATGTATTGATGCATGCTTTTGAATTATTCTTTAAGGGTTATACCATAATGAGACAGTATTTTACTTAACTTGATGGCTTGGGAGTAGTGGTGTAACTGTTGGAAGTGCAGGTGGGGCAGTTGCACTGGAGACAGTAAGGCTTTGGTTAACAATGGATGTATGGTTGTTGTTTAACAAGGCCTAACCTACTTTATATCAGAATGAAGACATTATTGATGTTATCATTCCCACAAGCCTAATTAGGAATATTAAACCTTTCATGCAGCGTATATGCTTGACAATGTTTCATTGATGGTGGACATTATTTAATTTTCATTTTATTATTTTCTGAGGGAGACCTAATTTAATTTTTTGCATTAGAGCCCAAATATTTTCTCTAATTGCACTTTTGTGACAGATGCTGAACAGTATATGTTCGTTTAAGTCTCTTTTTAATTAGATGTCTGCGCATCATTAATGTTGAACCCCTTATTATGCTTTTTTCTTTGAAACATATTGAAATATGCCAGTCAAATTTACCACTAATGTTATGGCATATGACAGCTGGCACCTTCCTGTATGTCTATGAAATTGTGCTGATAATAATAATAGCAATAATAATAATAATATGTTTTATTTGTATGGTACCTTTCCAATGCTCAAAGCACTTCATAGAAATTCAAATGGAACAAAAGGGAAAAAGGAGAAAAAAAGATCAAATATACAACATCGGACACAAAGTAATATTAGTATAAAACAGGAAATAAAATATAAATATGGGGAGCACAAAGATTTGAACTTGATCAGTTCATTTGGGATGTAGTTTATCCTGGGAAGACTGAACATAAGGCAGGAACCAACTTTGGATGAGTATTATGATTGAAACTTAAGGTCTAAACGGTCAATGCCTAAAAACAGGGAAACAGCTAACAGCCTGGCTCAAACAAATCCAAAATATAACTTTCCATTCATCCATTATCCAACCCGCTATATCCTAACTAGAGGGTCACGGGGGTCTGCTGGAGCCAATCCCAGCCAACACAGGGCACAATGCAGGAAACAAACCCCAGGCAGGGCACCAGCCCACCGCAGAAATATTACTATTTAATTAATTTATTAATTATTTAATATCAAAATATTTAATTATTTAATTAATTTATTAATCATCTCATATTAAGTATCATCTATATATTCTACACCGATCCCTCTCCCACTTGGACAGAGGCAGTGGTGCAGTAAGAGTTATGTTTCTGGACTTCTCTAGCGCCTTCCACACCATCCAACCTCTGCTCCTCAGGGACAAGCTGGCAGAGATGGGAGTAGATTCATACTTGGTAGCATGGATCGTGGACTATCTTACAGACAGACCTCAGTATGTGCATCTCAGGAACTGCAGGTCTGACATTGTGGTCAGCAACACAGGAGCGCCGCAGGGGACTGTACTTTCTCTGGTCTTGTTCAGCCTATATACATCGGACTTCCAATACAACTCAGAGTTCTGCCACGTGCAAAAGTTCGCTGACGACACTGCTATCATGGGCTGCATCAGGAGTGGGCAGGAAGGAGGAGTATAGGAACCTAATCAAGGACTTTGTTAAATGGTGCGACTCAAACCACCTACAACTGAACACCAAGGAGCTGGTGCTGAATTTTAGGAGGACCAAGCCCCTCATGGACTCCGTGATCATCAGAGGTGACTGTGTGCAGAGGGTGCAGACCTATAAATACCTGGGAGTGAAGCTGGATCATAAACTGGACTGGACTGCCAATACAGATAGATAGATAGATAGATAGATAGATAGATAGATAGATAGATAGATAGATAGATAGATAGATAGATAGATAGATAGATAGATAGATAGATAGATAGATAGATAGATAGATAGATAGATAGATAGATAGATAGATACTTTCCCAAGGGGAAATTCACATACTCCAGCAGCAGCATACTGATAAAGAAAATATTAAATTAAATTAAAGAGTGATAACAATGCAGGTATAACACACATACAATAACTTTTTATTTATCCCAAGAGGACATTAAAACTCTACAGGTGCTTGTAGAGCTCTTATAACAACTGGGGCTTGTAAATTAATTAAGAGCCTCACCTCACCATCACCAAAAACAATTAATTATATAACAACATTATTACCCTGAGAGAGGACATCATTTTACATGAAAAGAGCAAAAATAAGATAATTAACAACACAATAAAAAATACCAAATTAGGCTAAAACACTTTGAGAAAAAGAAAAGAAATGGAAAACGAAAGCACACACAAACAAGATTCAGGGGCAAGACCCACACCAAACCACAACATAGAGGGTCAGTCCATTGCAGAACTCATTTGTGCGCACACCTATGGCTGTAATTTTGAATCAAAAGTTAACCTACTACTTTGGGATGTGGGAGGAAGATATTAGTGCAAGAATAGCAAAAACCATGAAGACATGAGTTCTTATATTTTGATATTCTTACAAATTTGTATTCTAAAAAACGTACTAAATTATGGGGGCATTACATGGTTTTTAAACAGGTAATGAATCAAAATGAAACAAAATTCTTCCATCCATTTAGAATTCTGTGTGTATCTGCTACAAAATTATAGCACATGGACAACCTTTGATAAGAAAAAAGAATGCTGCACTAGTTTGCTCTTAACAAGTCCTGAACTATTAGTATAAATGGTTATTTCTCAACTGGGGCCCTGTCCTGGAGTTGTTTTTGCCTTACACCCTACGATTTCTGAGACTAGCTACAGCTGCCATGTGACCCTATCCTGGATAAGCAGGTTAGGAGGATGGATGGAAAGATCAATTAATGTGCAATATGTCAGCAGAGTTTTCAATGGTAAGTAATTTGTTTCCACAATGGAATGTTACTGCTGTAATCAGTCAGGTAATTTTTTTTTAAAAATACACATTTTCAAATAATTCTTAAAAATCTTTTGTATACTGTAGCACACATTTCCCAAAATGTCAGAGAACCAGTAAGAAGTCTTCCAGTCAAAATACAGTACTAAACAAGGTAGTGAAAAATTTAACAATATTTAAAAATGAGCTGAGTACTGCACTTATCTCAAACTAGATCAAACTGATTGGCAAAGTGCCTAGTCATCTATGGCTCAAATCATTCACTGGAGGCATGAAAGTTTTAAAAAGTAAATATGTTGTTTATGCTCAGCATGAATCTGGTAAAATCTAACACTCAGGAAGGTTTAATATTTCAGATTTCACAAGTAATTGACTCCTAATATAGTATTGTCCAAAACCAAGCATCAATTTTCATATTTCTTAAGTATTAAGTTCCACACATTATGGTGTATAGTATAGATACACAGTAAGTTTAGTGTTGCTAGACTTAGAAGGATTACACAAACTGTATTTTATTTTCCTCTACCTACTTTGTGAGTTTGTAATGAGTACTCGTACAATTATAATTTTTTTTTTCACCTGTTGTATATCCCCTTCCCAAAATGTATTGAAACTTTGTTTTGCATTTTTTTTCAAGCTAGCACTCAGCAGCACAGCTGAATTGTTCTCAAGTTTACTTATCCAAACCTGACTCTTCTATGATTATTTAACTTAAAATTAAATGTAATTTGGTACTAGAGTAGGACAGTGGTTTGTGCTTTTTTCACATTCTGAAGATTTGTTCTTCACTACATTGGCCTGCCGTGATTGTGTGTGTGTGTGTGTGTCTTGCAATGGTGTTTTGTCCAAACCTTCTGTTGGAATAGGCTCCAGCTCCTCTAACATTAAATACTATTAAACTGGCTCAGGAAAGGACAGATGAAAAAATAGAAAGTAATTCTGCTGACTTTAATACATGGAACCTGGCACAGATATAAAATAAGAGTGCAGAATTTATTTATTTAATATATTTTAGAGTAAGCCAATATAGTGTTAACAGTACTTCAATTACTAGGTAAAGGCTGATGCTGTGCAGAAGTGGGACTAAAACTGAAGTTCAAATGAACAAGGTGATAAGATGCGAACAGGAAGACACATTGTGGTTGATGCCGCCCGACCTTTATATCAGTATGAAAAATTAAGTTTAAGGTACTTTCTGCATGTCTGGAGAGTTGTGGTTATATTAAATATATAATGAATGTGTTTAAGAAATATTACTTTTAATATTTTTAGTTGATTTCTAAATTAACCCAACAATTCCAATTTTACTATAATCTAACAGTCTAGTAGAAAATATTTATTACTTTTTCTAGTAGCTCACACAAGAACCCTGAGTGCAAACTGCCTTGAAGGTACACAAAGTGCTTTGACGGTCATGTAAAGGCTCTTTGGCAGTCTTGTGAAGACTTCTGACTGGAAAGAAACCATCCTATTGTATGTGAAATATTTTCAAGTTCCTCCTTTGTCTTTTCAATATAAGTTTGACTGCACTAAAAAAATGAAAAACAAAAAATCAAATCAAAATGCTTAACATTTAAATAATTTTTGTTTTTTAATTCTTTTTAGTTTACTTTGAAGATAACTGCTATTGAAACAGTGTTTGCTATCTGTTCATGTTCTACCCGCTAGGTAGAAAATTTAAATGCTTGTAAAATCTCTCTGTCTTTATTCAGAACCACTTGTAATCTTTCTAGTTAGCCAATAAAAGGTGTCATTTTGCTTGGCTTTTCTCTACATTCAGAACCACTTGAAAAAGTGGTTTATTCTGTCAGCATGCCAGCCTGTTCTTTTCAAGCTTTACGTTTCTGTTTCTCTGTTAAGAAAGCACAAAAATGCTAGAAAACAAGTGAGTAATAACAGCCACAAGATGGAAACATTGTAAGGAGCAGATGAAAATCGCTGTCTGAAAAATAGCAAAAGATCAACAGGCAGTAACCATTAATCAAAAACTAAGTCCAAAAATAAATCCAAGAAAATCACTAGGAATTGATTTGTCTTATTTAAATAACAATAAGAAAACTAAATAATCCACATGCCCAAATTGTAAAAATAAATTCCAGGCCAAAAAAATACAGATTCACGACATTGTTAGCTCCTCACTTGAATGATCATGTTTTAATTCAGAGACTACATGTAAAATATCTACTGTATTTCTTGATTTTGCATGTATTCACAGTGGACAGTCCCTGTAACAGCATGTACTTCACTCAATTCCTAGTCATCTCCTTTTTCAGGTCCATTTAAAAGCACTTGCTAAATGTACTCTTCTTTCTATCAGTCTTCTTATCCCGCTCAGTTAAATGTAGGGTCATGACATTCAAGAGAATCCAACATATTAGCAAGGCAGGAATCACTCCTGGACAGGGTAACAATCCAACACAGGACAAGCACTGAGGCACATGTCTGCCCTCTTTTACGCCAAGCCAATTTCGAGAAACTACTTAATCTAATAAAAATGTTTGTGATGTAGGATGGAATGTGGAGAACTAGCATAAGACCACTTCAAAATGTGCAAATTCCCTCCAGAGAGTGCCCAATATGGGAATTAAAACTTAGAATTTTGAAGAATTGTTAACCAGTTTTCTGCCATGTTGCCCTCTCCAGAAAGCATAGATTAGCCCTATCTACAGCAGAATTTAAATAAAGATGTAATTTGTTAAAAGAATATTTCATGCACTGTGCAAGTGTCATGCCATTGGTTATTCCATAATCCTGCCAGAACTGACATCTGTATGTTTTAGTTCCCTTGCAACATCTTGCCTATTATACAAATAGCCCAGGATAGGTTTCTATGTGACTGACCTTGAATAAAGAATGTGAAAATATGTGTTAATGATTTGTTTCAGTTTATTCAATTGTATTCTCTAAAAAAAATTACTCCTATTTTTATTTTTATGTACTATGTAAGACAATGCATTGTTTGATTAGTACTTGTGTTCTCCATTTTTATGAAAAACTTATAAACAAACTTTTGATTTGATTAATTGCTGCCTCAATTTCTGAATGCCAGTTTGATTCCAGGATATAGTGCTTTCATAGTCTAACTTGCATATACATGTAAATCTTATTTCCCCACCAATTTTTTGACAGACTCACTTCTGGGTTGATTGTCATCTCCAAACTACAGAGCTGTGAGTAAAAATGTCCTGGCATCTCCAGTCATTCGGTGTGGTGTAGAGTTGATTTCTGGAAATACATCATGAGACTGAAAAAACATATGGATTGATTGTCATTTGTGTGTTGCCTGTAACTGAGCAATGCACATTATATGGCAAGTCAAGTAAACATGCTCAGATCCCTAACAAGTATTTTAAAATGAAATGGGTTGACAATCATATTTCTGGTTTTTTAATGAATTTGAGCTATAGCTTTTTTTGGTATGTGTTTTTTTTTCCAGGAAATGAAGCACACATAGATCAAATTGCATTTTAGATATCAAAGATTTAACTGCTGATGCTATAAAAAGACAGGAAGTTATTCTAAGAGCTCTGAAGTCTGTCACAAATATAGTTTGGATATTTGTCACCAAGCTAACCAGAGCTGACATCCTGAACAATGTGTAGATAGGTAGACTTATCAGTGGTAGGTCTGGGAGCCTGACCTTTCAACACATCGATGGCTACAGACATTTACTATAGAGGGTATTCATATATATAGCAGTCTAATTATATCAAATAAAGTCATCTCAAAGGTACTTGATTGCACTGCACTCATAAACCAAAGAAAATCAAATAACCTCTGAAAAGCATTCAGAATTTGAATTAAAAGAAAAAGACTTATAAAAGCTTTATTTCAGTTTTCACTTAAGCAGAGTTGTGGCATAATGCATGAATAATCAGTTCATGTAATTTGGACAGAATTACTTTCTGTGTTTCATTTTTATTCAGCATCAGTAAAATAAACCTCAAGTCTTCCAAACATTTTGATCTTTTTTTGTACAAGTTAAAGATGTATTGTAAGACATTTAGAGACATGATTTCCTTTGCCATATTAACACTTCACTGGTTCCACCACTCACTTACTACCGCTGGATGGTTGCATGCCTTTTATACTTGACCATACATTTTTCTTCTCACATAGACAAGAGGTCTATTAATTTTTTACATTTAAGATGTCTCACATAAAGGTTTTCCAATGTTGTATCTGTTCTAGTGTCTATATAAACACAGAGAACTTCAGTTTCTGTATTACATCTTGTCTGAAAAATGGGCCCGAGTTGCTTCCAAAGCTTGCATATTGTTATCTTTTTAGTTAGCCAATAAAAGGTGTGATTTTGCTTGACTTCTCACTATACCTGGAGTTGGAAAACACACAAAACTGATTAGTAAAGAACTGATAAGAGCTCAGGGTTCTCTCAGTTATACGGAAGTCAGTATATTAAGTTATGTTCCTGCAGTTATACAGTACATAGGGGCTTCCAAGATGAATTCTTCTCTGAGGCATCTCTGGTTTTGACTTTACTTATGATGCAAGAAGTGAATTTATACTAGTCTTCAGGAGATTATATTTAACCAAAGATATATAACCCTGGTGTGAGATGGTAGAATGGTGTCTATCTAGTGTCTTGGCAATACAGTAAAATATTGGAAGCATTTCTTACAGTTGAAAAGCTTAAGTGGTAGAGTTGGTTTCTCAATAGTGCAGAAGTAAAAAGATGTATTGTTATCTGTATGATAGGTAGGTATATGTAAGTTGTGGTTATTTATTTTTTCTGTCAGTGGAAACAAATATTATTTAGATTTTGATTGGTATAAAAAAATCACAGTAGTGGGCCCCCACTTATTGTCTCCTCTAATAGCCAATTTACCTGGATAACACTCTTTGCATCTTCCAAAATAAAATTACAAATGTGCAATTATTTGCACATAGTAAACAGAAAGAGATGCAAATAATAAAATATCCATGAAAATGTTAACAAATGCAGAAATCATGACAGTATTCTTCTGTCACCTTGGTGATCACTCTTGTGCATTTTTTCTTCTTGGTTCTGATCTCAGCAGACCCAGTCTGCAATGTATTGCCTTGTGCATAAAGCGTTCTGAGCGTCAGGTATAAACCCGGCTTTACTCTTATGTATACTTTAATAGCTTGATGGCCTATCCCTGAACAGCAATCATGATTATAGCTATGGTAGATTTAAAGAAGAGCTGATTTGGAGGTGAGCAGATGCCACTACTTCCTTTGTGGTTTCTCTTAATAGCTGACTTGGTGTTCTTTCCCACAAAACATTAATATATTAATATTGCCAGACATCTGTATTCAGAATCAAGCAGCATAGCAGTTAGACATGTTTTCATAATTGTTTGCATGTTTTTCATGATTGTTTTTTATTTTTTCAATTGTCTTATTTTATAGAGAGATAGTCATCTTCTATAATTTTGAATATTCAGGTCTTTGTGATGTCACAGATTTAATTGCCCTGCTTGTGGTAGTTCGGAGGCACCAGTATGTTGGTAGTGGTATATAAAGAGTACAGACAACTTTTCTGATAAATCATTGTCATCTATGAGAAATGTATCCACAGGTTTTTTTTTTCTTTTTTTGATTTTTTTGCACATTGATTTCAGGACATTAATTCTTTTATGTCCTACTCCTTTTAGATTTTTAATTTGTTATTCCTTCATTATTTTTTTTCAACAAAGTTTTGCTTTGCTCTTTTTGAGCTACTTTATTAAAGACAGGTGTTCATATGTGATCTTGCAGTGTCGGTGGATGAAGCTAGACTTTTGTGCTATTTTTTAACCAAGACAAGCAGATTAAAACAATGAATAACACTCCTAAACTCAAAAAGTGACTCTGAAATAGTCAATTAACTTGTTATTAATTGATGAAATCAGACATAGAAAACACCAACAATTTATTCCATTAATAAGATAAATAAAAGCCCTAAACAATGAAAATAATGATAGAATTTGCTAAACAATTAAGAATAATAATCTTAAAAAGTCATCCTTCAACAATGGAAAAATTACTGAGGCCAAAACCAAAAAAATTAATATCAGAGAATCAGTGAAAGTTTAACTAAGACCAAAAGAATAAAATAAAGGTGTAAAATCCAAAAATTCAAAAACCTGAAGTCCAAAATAAAAATATAATCTCTAAAGAGACACAAAAACAAATATAAGGTACTGTAGATAATGTACAGTTGTTAAGCAAAGAAACAGATATGAGGACAAAAGAGAGGTCAAAGAACACAGCTACAAGGCTGTGGCAACTGCTGTCTTTTATAGACCACTTAGGTGTTTGTCGCAACAGACAGGACCAATTCTGGTGATCACCTTGCCCCCACAAAATCAATACACAGAGTTATAAGTGATCTGGGGTAAAGTTGCAAATATGAAGTGTAAGTGTGTGAGGAAAAACATAACTAGGTCAAGGTTCTGCTGCAACTCTACCACTAGAGGACTCCTAGTTTAGTCACTGTAATAGCGTTCTTTCTTCATTTTTGTGCTAGGGACGAATACAGATTAATTATGAGGAGACTTCATAGTAATCAAGGTGCCTCGGAGGTACATCAGCAATAACATTACATATGTTTATGAATGCTGTGACCAGATGTCCAACACCTGGAGTTGTGATTTGCATACATTCAACCTGTGTTACCTTATCCTTATCTGCCTTTTAATTATCTGAATGTTTTTGATAGAGTAACTGTTTTGGTAAATCTGATTTTCACAAATATATGTGCTTAGCAGAGATCATCACTTCTTTGGAATCAAGATCTTTTAGAAATAAAACCTAGTGCCAACAAGCAAATAGTTTCACCTAGCAAAGAGAATACACCTATAAACCCAATTAAATGATTATATTAACTTGTTTTCTTTCAATGTGGATTGCTTACAGTTTTCAGTATGAACAAGTAAAAGAAACCCAATGGAAAACTGGTGATTAAACTTGGTCTTTTAAGTGGCATTAAGTGGCGTTTTTTGGTAATGACATCTTCTGATGGTCTGAATGATGTAGTTGAAGAACATGTTTCATCCATGCTAGATGCCCTTTTTACAATGAGGGCAGTAAAGTGCTCCAATTACTGGACATTGTTGTAAATTGCAAAAAAATGATTCACGTATGTGCACCCACTCCATATGAAAACTGATTGTAGCGACTCATCAGTCAGTTAATGACTTCCAGAACAGTGGGCATGATGAAGTGAAGGATGGCTGAGACATTACTGACCTTTCAGCCAGGTCCCTGAGAAGTGACAGCAGAAAGTTAATATAAACTACATATGCGGCATTGGCCTTCTTAAAAGGGATTTAAAATTGAGTCTATATATCATATTCATCACTTCTGAGGTTATATATGTTTGCAGTGTTAATGTACATTATAATAATGGCTCAGTGATATGAATTATTATACACGTGAGTCGTATTTTACCTTGCTTGGCTCTGCATTTCCCTACTTGTTCAAGGGTGTCCCCAAGATGTTTTGTTATGTATATGCAAATACAAAAATATCGAAAATATTTCTGGTCCCAGGCATTTTGGATTAGAGATACTCAACCTGTATATGATTTACGCAGGTCACTCAGCTACTCTGATTGTACTTGTGTGAAGTTTACAATTTGTTGGTTTTGTAAAATTCAGCCCAATCTATAACTTGCTTAAAATAATCATAGTGTATTGCTGACTGTGGGTGTAGTACTAGGGTGTTGTACTGTGTTAACCATTATGAATGTAGTGAGAAGTCAAGCAAAATGTCATCTTTTATTGGCTAACTAAAAAGATTACAATACTGTATGCAAGCTTTCACGGCAACTCACATCTTGCCTGAAGAAGGGGCCTGAGTTGCCTTGAAAGCTTGGCATACAGTATTGTAATCTTTTTAGTTAGCCAATAAAACGTGTCATTTTGCTTGACGTCTCATGACAATGGGTACAAAGTCATAATTTCCATGGTAATGAGAGAAGAAAATGAACACAAGATTGTGACAAATGCTGTCTTTTTATGCCACACCCAAGACGATAAATTCACTCTACAATAACTTCTACATTCTAATCTTTATTATAAGGCAAATTTGTTTTAAACACTGATGCTGTTGTATAACAACAGAACAGAATGCATGCACATGCATATTTACTGCCAATTCTGAATGATAATTTTTCCCTGAAACTGTCAAATTTTAGAAGGCTGCTGACCAATTGATTTTTAACAGCCAATTTAGCCTTATTACCTATCCCTTTTAAAAACAGGAAGGTAGAAAATTACTAAACAGAACTTAACTGATTTTTATTGTATTGGTATGTTTTGCTATGTATATTCAAGGCAAAATTAACATGTCTTCTATTTTTTATAATAGTGATTATGGAAAAAATATTAATGTAAAAACTGATTGATTTTCACTTTAATTTATTTCATTACCTTAACTAATGGTGTCTTTCTTGATACTTACTTTCCAGACGGACGATGGAGAAAAGGACTGTACTCATAAAGACAGTGACCATGAAAGCCATCCACCTATAGAGAAAGCCTTTCTGCATCCCAGCGAATCAATGGAAAGTCTCTACAGTCTCAACAGTGGACAGAGTTCCTCTAGTAAGTAATAAAGTAGAAATTAACATATAAAACAATATCTAAAATTTTTGAAAAGGCACAGGGAAGAAAAATATGAACACCACATAGCAGTATAATAATTTTATATGTTTTGTTAATTTCAATAAATCAACACTTGTCAGGATCAGTTTGCTATGCAGCTGGTGTTCCTGTGACAGTGTTGTTACACTGATGTATACAGCATCATATGTAATAAAATCAGTATCAAAAAAGAGTTGAATATTCTAACATGGGTAAGGAATATACTCTGGAAACCATTTAAAATGAAAATGCTGCAGACATGTTGCTTATACAGCACATCAGAAAAATGTGTGGGATGGGAACAATGGCAAGGATAACATTGAGAAGGAAGACTGTGACTAAGTGTATTATAATGTTATACCATTACACTCCATGGTGATTGAAGAGGAGGAGTGATTCACCACATTAGTTAGGTCTATGCACAGAACAATGCTGAATGCTTGCTATATGTCGCTTTTGTGGAGGGAACAAATTATGAATGTGCCACCCTTTCAGTCTTTTAGATTTAAGCCTGATATACCATAAAACACAATTAATTCAGTGCATTTTGGTTTACGTTTTTGCTCTTCATGCTCTTAAATTTTCTTGTTTATTCTTAAGAGTATAATATGTTACCTTATTACATAAAGTAAACATATATATATTATATTATTATTATATTATATATATATATATTAACAAAATTAGGCAACTGCAGTACAAGGGAAACCTAAAAAAATACCTGTAAATGTTTACAGAAATGTTTTTATAGTCTAGACAAATTTCTCATGTTCAGCCTAAACTAAGGAAAGTCTGCTTATACCACAAGTACAACAAGAACAAGTGTAAAACAACTTTCAACTTTTAATCTTGTTTATTTATCAAATTCTCTTAGTCGAGTTTAAGGTCACTCTGGACCAAAGAGGCTATCCTGATGGTATCAGGATCAAGGCGGGAAAAGAACCCTGGTGGAAACACGTCTATCACGGGGCTCACTCTTACTATCATGTGAAACCTGGTCTTGTTTAAACCTTTAAGAATTGCAAAAGCCTCTTTCTGGACAATTTTCTTTCCCCTCTGATATTCAAATTCCTTAGCTTTTTCACATATTCTGCCCACATGGCAAAATAAGGATTTGTCCTGAAAAATATAGTTAATATAGTAATATATGAATGCCTTAAAAAAAGTAGTCACTTGGCATGCAAAGTCAAAACTAGGAGATCAATACTGAAAATTACTGAGCCAATAATGAATTCCAAAAATGAAGATCATAAAATTCTAAACTATCAAATCAAAGGCAAAAATTTAAAAAAAAACATGAGATTTATGGAATTTTTTAATTTCCAATTTCTAGGATGCATGTAGAACTGTGACACCAAGTTTTACAACAGTAGGTACAACATCATCAATAGCAATTAGTGGTAAACATGACGACTGTAAACAACATGATGTTCAGGTTGAATGGCTCACAAAATAGTGACATTGGTAAACATGGTATTGTGATAAAAATCATAAATAATAAATAATGTTACAATTAACAGCAATATAATGTTTTAATGAGTACACAGTCACGAAACCACATAATTAAAAACCAAGATGCAAGCATCAGTCTGCCTGTGTAAGTGTTATGACATGGCCAGGGTTGTTGACTAACTAAACTTTAATTCTTGTTAATTTTTTGTTGTTATTTAAATGTAATTCTTCATATTCTTTTATTAATTCTGTTTTTGGTTTTGCTGTGTTCTAAATGTTTGATATTGTTTTTATTAAATTATCGTATAATGTTGTATTATATTTACAGTAGCCTCAGTAATTGTGCACACAGGTAATAGAATAATTTAAAAATATTTGCTGTCTCTTGCCCTGTGTGTACATTCAGAGTCTTTCCTCTGTTTTCGCGTGTGTGTAAATGTCTTTTCACTGGCACTTCCTGCCTTGAACGCAAAGCTGCCTTTCTTGCCTCCTGTCCTGTTTTATACTTGCCGTATCTAAAGCAGACTTTCTCAGCGTGCCTCCCATGCCCTTAACCTTCCTGGTCCAACTGACACACGCACGTCTTCTTTCAAACTGGCTGAACACACCAAAGCCATACTGACAAATTAGATTGCTCTGAGGAACTTGACACACAGACCTTTGTTTTTTATTACATAGTAGATAGATTTTATGTATTAGCTTGCTTTGCATCCTGTACATACAGCCAAAGGGGGCAGGGCCACCTGATTATGCAGCTGTAGAGCTGCATCAGCAGTGTAAAAGGATCATAGTTCTCTTGGCAGCTTCAGCATTGTTGATTTTGATTCATGCTTTTTTTCATATTGCTTCACTTTGCTTTTCTTTTGATGTTTGTATTTCCTGGCATTTGACCCCTGTTATCAATCTCTGTTTCCTGCTTTGTGGGTTATTGGATTTATTTAATATTAGGTTTGCCTTGGTAACAAATCTATTTCCACTGTACATTTTAATACTAATTCGTGTATTGACATCTTTTTTTGAACTCTTTAGGACATTTTTGAATATTATAGGAATTTTAATTGTCATTGTTTGATCAGATGGTTTTCTACTTTTCTACATCCCTGATAGTTACTGGGCCTAGATAGGCTTGAAAGACTGACTTTTAAATATGAAGCTAAGCATCTTAGTGGGTATGGCTGTTCAATTAAGCTTAAACTAGAAGTGAGAAAAGTAAGGGCTTTTTGTGCTTTTTTTTAAGGCTGCTCCCCTTTTCCTGCTTCTTTGTAATGGAGGATCTTGCTGGAAAGATGTAAACACACCAGGCCAAGAGATGAAATATTGCAAAGCAATAGGCAAACATTATATTTAAGGACATACAAAAGGTCAGATTACTGGTTAAAATCAGAAAAACAAGACAAAAGGGTTCAAATCTATATATTGAAATTCTAACAGCATAATGTAATAATTCATCAGGGAACCTGCTAGAATTTAAAATGCTTATTGCGCTGAGAAATAAAAGGGTTCTTAAATATACTGTTCTTAAATCTTGGTAATCTAAACCTACAATCTGATGGTAACATTTGAAACATTGAAAACAAAGGGTGCGTGGTTTTTCCAGTTTTATGCAATGAGAATACTTCTCCATGTGGAAGCCAGTAAGAGTTAGGAAAGTGGAAGGGAAAATGAACACAATACAGGGAAGTTAGCAGGAGAACTTACTTCAGTTGCCAAGAGACCTAAAACTTCGAAAGACTAGACTTTCAATCACAGTATTACCCAAAACACAGTGTCCAAGCCACAAGGGATTGTTTTTTAAAGAAAAATGTCAGTATTTTAAAATGGGGAAGTATAAAGGGTACTTTATAAAACAATTAAGAATAAATAACAAACGTGAGAAAATATTGGGTCATCAACAACCTCCATGCAATTATGATGAATCTGAGCAGTTTTAAGAAGAAAGGAAAAATATACCAAAACACATGCAGCTATATTATCTGCAGTTGCTGCCTGTAATAAATATTGAATAATTAAGAATATTTACATATTAATATAACATAACATTAGCAAACCCTACCAGTTAAGGGTTGCAGGTAATAGTGCATATCCCAAGAGCACTGGGTGTAAAGCAGGAAGGATTCCTGGAAGGGCAAAAATCAATTTTATGTGCCACTCACAAACACATCCACAATTAACTCATAATTTGGAATTACCAGTTAACCGAAACTGTACATCTTGTGAAATGTAGAAGGAAAACAGGTGTACTCAGAGGACCCATGAGTACTCAGCTATAGACAATTTATTTTCATGTGATAGCATGTGACCAGGCAGCAATAATTTTGTATTCACATCAGTCTCCTGGACCTTATACAATTTGGCAGCTGCTAAGTATTGTGTTTATGAAGTTGCTAGTCCCTGTCCTTGGTATCTGCATTGCAGTTCTTCATTCTGGGCTTATCTGCATTGCTTGTTAGCTCATAGCCAATGGGCAGCTGCCACAGCTTTCAAATATGTGTAGCTATTCCGCCATATAAGTGTCAGCTGACTTCTCATTCTTTTCTGTCCGTCAGTTTGTCTGCTGCTTCTCAAGAGCTACACCAGGAGTGTTTAGGGTGCTGATTTGTTTAAATACTGGTTTTTATTATTTCTGATCTTAGTAAGTCCTTTCATAAAGATTGCAGATTCCTTCCAAAACCTGCTTTGCTAATACATATTTAACTTTGTAAATTCCACAAGCTTGCTCCTGACAAATGGGTTCTAGAACTAACCTTTAAAAATGTGAAAGTGTTTTGATAATAACCCTGCTTTGAGCGTGGCAAGAGTTCTTTTGAGTATTTTCCTAAAGAGACTTTGCCAATCTAAAAAATGACAATGATCTGTCTCAAGGAAAAAATTTAATTAGTGGCTCAATTTATTCTTAATTTACCACAAGCAATTTGTAACATTTGCACTATTGGTTATAATTGTGCAGTTCTTCATAAAGCAGACTATTTTAGGTGTATGGTACAATGTGCAACTCGTTCTGGCCTTAACAAAATTGTTGCTATTTTAAAACTATATTGGCTGTCTTAATCCAATCATAAGTAATCAAACAGTAAATTATTAATTCACTATTATAAAGTAATATTCAGTTCATTAGTCTCACAAGTAATAAGATCCAGAATTATTACAGTTTTGAATAAAAATTAACAAAAAGCTGACTTTTGGGGAGCAGGTACAGAGCAAACTGAACCCAGAATAACATTGGAGAGGCTGAAGTGTAATGAAATAAGGTAATTTATTTGCCAGCACTGATAAGTATAGATAGCTATGTGTAAGGGAAACAGAAACAGAACATACAGCAGAAACAAAACAATAAAACCTAAGCCCATTAATACAAATGAATGTCTCTGGCTAACTCATGTGGCAGCTGTTCCAGTGTTCCACTCCAACAACCAAACAAATACCACCAACCTCTCATCCTCCTGACAGACAAGCCTTTGCCTCTCACTCCTCTCCAGACTCCAAGCTTGTCTGGACTTTAAAGCCCCAGCTCTGAAATACTTCAGTTTCAGCCTGGGAATTGTTTTCTGGGCTGGGGTTGGCCCAGTAAGACTCCACACTCCTTGAATCCTACACCCTCCAGCTGGCAGTGTAGAGTGTTGTATGTATTACTAAAGAACACAGAAACACGAAGAGAGTTAGACTAGACTTAGACCTGAATTAATTGCTTTTAATTGCACAAAGTGTTTAATTGCTTTGTGTATGTGGTCTTTGTTTTTCATCCTATGATATGTGCAAGATACACTTGTTCAACTAAAATAAGTTGCTTAAGTGCTACTTAATTGTTGATGAATGTGTATAGTTCATCCTGTCACAATTCATAAAAGCCAATGTACAAGACTGGAGTGTTTTAGGGTATGTTAGAGTGTTTGCACACAAAAAAGAAGGGATTTGCAATCAAAAAACAATTTTCAGAAGAACACATTGTGATGACCCAGGGCACAACTGTCGCCCCAGTCCGACACAAATAGGCAAGTACACCAGCTAGTCCAACAAGAGCCTTTATTCATAGAAAGCCACCCAGATCCAAAGCAGTCTCCAAGGACTGGTACCAGCAAGTCACTAATACAGTGAAATTCCATCCATTTCCTTCAGAGCCTTTTGTCCTTCACAGGTGAGCCTCATCAGCATTATCCTCCAACTCTGGCCCCTTTTTAAGCCACACTCAGGAGCACTCCATGTGGTTCATTAAGGAGGTCTGGAATTGCTCCCAGGTTTGGCTGAGGCACAAAGTAGGGCTCTGCAGCTCCTGCAGTTCCCACAGCTCCCCCTTGCAGCATCCATGGATCCCAACAGGGCTGTGCTGGCAAATAGTAATTCCCACACAGCCCTGCAGGAATCCGAGACCGCGTTGCAACACAAGGGGGCTGCCAACTAACATTTCAAGGAAGAGAGTATCCCGTGGAAGTCCTCTCCAGCTGTCTTTCCACCTTGGAGGCATCCTGGCTGGGTAATGGTGCCAGCCGGCATCTGTCAAATCATGTTAAGAAAAGTCAAAATAACATAATTGACATATGTGAAAAAGTACAAAGAAGTAGAGGAAGAAAAAAGTCAGAATGGACAAATGCAAGGGTGAACAGTATATGGTTTAATAAAAAACAAGACCCATCCAAAAACAGGTGCTTGGCTGATTTCTTTTTTTTCTGGGTGTCTTTGCTGATTTACAATATAATTAGCTATAAGGAATACACTGCAGCTACTGTTGTTAAGTAATATTTACTACATACAGTATTTAATGTTTGCTACTTTATTTTACTTACTACTTCAGTTTTCATAGTTTTTTTTTTTGTTCATTCACATTGTAAATTTCCCCTTGGGATTAATAAAGTCTATTTACCGGTAATTTAATCTAATATTTTTGTATCTAGGTGGTGTTACCAGTGGTTCTGATGGGTCAAGTAACAGGGACAGTCTTAGACTGGATGAAGATGTTCCGTATTCTGGTCCTTTCTGTGGAAGAGCCAAAGTTCATACTGACTTCATTCCCAGCCCATATGACACAGATTCTCTCAAACTTAAGGTATGAAGGGTGGCCACCTAATACTGGGCTGATCTTTGGGAAAAATATTATATTTTGAAAATGAAAAAAAAGCATTACTGATAGATATCTGTCACATTTCTATAGAAATGTGGCCTAGTAACTCAGGTTTTGAATCTTAGATGCTTGCCTTTGTCTCTCAATTTCCTTTGTAAAGTGCCATTTGGGAAAAAAAGAATCCAGCGGTTTCCAGCTAAGGTCCAAGTTTGAATAGTAACGTTTATATTTTCATGGCACAAGGCAATAGCAATATGTTACATGTTATATGCTGCACATGTGACAACGACATCCAACTTGAACTTATGCCCTAATTCATGAAACTACTTCTTCAATTCTTTTCTCCTATTCATCTGTCACCCTGAGCAAGTCCCTTCATCAACATGACCTTCGGTGGTAAAAAAAAATATATGTTTTTGAAAAAAAATTGCAACATAAGTTATTTTTAGGTAGCCTTAAGTAAACTCATCTACCAAATTAATATAATCACTAGCCCTAATACGGCGCAATGACTATATCTGCCTCCTTAACTAATCCTGGGTTTAAGTCTGACTTCTAATGTCTGTGTGGAGTTTTCACATTCTCCAGAATATCTGAATGTTTTTTTTTCAGGTAATCCAATTTTTCTCCCATATCTCAAAGAGATGCTGATTCAATTGACTGGTGAACCCAAAATTAACCCTTGTGGATATGTGAATGAGTGGGAATAGGACCAAGGTCTTGTTCTGCCTAAGTGACTAATTTCTCAGTGTTTGACAGCCATACCTTGAACATTAAAAATATATTTATATATATCTATATTACTTTCTTCATCAACTACACTTGATGTATTTCCCATTTAAAGTTTTTCAAGATAACGTTTCTTCCTTTATTTGCAGAAAGGTGATATCATTGAAATAATCAGTAAACCTCCAATGGGAACATGGACTGGCATGCTTCACAACAAAGTTGGGTGTTTTAAATTTATTTATGTGGATGTTCTCACAGAAGAGCATTTTGAACCCAGAAAACTGAGACCACACAGGAGAAGTAAAAGGCCAAGACCAAAAACTCTACAGGAACTACTGAAGCGTTTAGAATTACAGGTAAATTTTATGACATTTAAAGAAAATATCCCTCTGTATTTACCACATTTCAATCTATATATGCCTCAGTAAAATATTTTTAAAAGTTATCCATCCATCCTTTATCCAACCCGCTATATCCTAACACAGGGTCACGGGGGTTTGCTGGAGCCAATCCCTGCCAACACAGGGCGCAAGGCAGGAAACAAACCCCAGCCAGGGCGCCAGCCCAACACAGGGTGTGCACACACACACACCTCACACACACTAGGGACATTCAGAATCGCCAATGCAACTAACCTGCATGTCTTTGGACTGTGGGAGGGAAACCAGAGCACCTGGAGGAAACCAATCAGACATGGGGAGAACATGCAAACTCCACGCAGGGAGGACCCGGGAAGCGAACCCGGGCCTCCTAACTGCGAGGCAGCAGTGCTATCCACTGCGCCACTGTGCTGCCTATTTAAAAGTTATTTTACTTGAAAATAAGTTTCAAATGAATATTTTGCCTAAAACAAAACAAGACCTTAATGTTGTAAGTATATGGATTAAAACCAAGCATAAAATGATTCAATTTGCTTGTAGAATTTATCAAAGAAGACTGTTGCTCCTATACTCCCATCTTGTCCAGACTCCTGGCTGTTTTAATTCTGGTCTTTTCCTCCTTGATAGCTGTTCTTACCTCCCTCTGGATCATGTCACGACACTCCTTCCCTCTTGCTTTGTCAAAGCGGGAAAATTCAAAGCTATCCGGGTCAGCTCTTCTTCTGGCCACAGCTCCAACCAGCATTTCATAGTGAAGTAATAAATGTACATGAGAAAAAATTAAAAGACATAGACACACTAAAAAAGTAGATGTAGTACCTTTCTAACTTCCCCCAAATACAATATATGGATGTTTTTTCGGTATATAAACATCACGTTTGGCTTTTGGCAGTATGTGTTCAGCATTAAACAATTTAAGACTTAAAAAATGGTGGTACTTTGAAACATTTCAACTTCTATAGATGTTATGCCAACAAAAAAGGCTGGGAACCCCTGGTGTAGTATAGATCTGTTAATAACACTGTATTAATAGTGTTAATTATACTGTACTAGCCATACCCCGCGGCTCTGGCCGCATGAGTAGTGAAACAGGACAAACGTTAAAAATCAATAGCAAAAAGGTATCGCTATCTAAGTGGAGGCAAGTTACACACAAAACATAGAGGTATACCGGCTCCCCACTCCTGACGTCACGCTTCCCCCTCCCCTCGGCCCGCAGCCTCTGTCAGTTTATATTAGTATGAATATACTGCTCCTGCAAGCGAACTGTAATTCTTAGCGCGATGACAGAAGTCACAAAATCAACCAGAATGTCCAAGCAAATTATAGAAAAAAACCCAATCTAAATCTGTTAAGTGGCTCTCTTGTGAAATGCGGACAGACTGACAGACGTTGGATTTTATATATACAGAGATAATCCACACGTACTGGGAGGACTTTCATATAATGTTTCAGTGTTCTTGCTCCTTGCAGCTGCGATGAGAGTAGCTGCTTTCTTTCAAGCTAGTTTCATAAGATATTTTGTAGGTATTAGATATGTGATTTACATTGATGTTTTAGCTAAGGTCTCATTCTCTGAGAATTGCAATAAATGTTTAGATACTGTTATACTTAAGGAGTGTATGGCTGCAGTCTTTTACTGGACATCTACTGATAAGTAAGTAACTCATTAAATAAATGGTTTTGTTAACAGAGAAGTACAAAATAATGAGTAATGTCATCATTATGGGTGGGTCAGTCATTTCAAAATAGCATAAACCGGAAATACCAGTCAACCAGAAATAAATGTGTTTTGTGATGACTGTATGAATCTTGCAATAACCTTCAAAAAGAATAAAGATGGTGGCCCAGCTTGTAGCCACCAGGCAAAATAATACATGTCCTGATTTGAGAAAACTTTTACTTAAATAATGCTAGACTTACATACTGATATACTATGAAGGCACTGAGAAGTAGCATTAGCCAGGGATGAGTCACCTGTAGTATGAGCTGGCATTTCATTATGCAAAAGAACAGCTTCATAGCAAGCAGCAGGTGCGCCTAATAAAAACGAGAAGCCTGCAATGTCACAAACAAAATGACATCTTATGCAGCAATTATGAGCCATCCTTTTAAAGGACAGTGAGCCATCTAAAATAGCCCTGTAAAGAACAAAAGAATCCATATTGGACATTAACACAGCATTATAATACTTTTGGCATTCATAGTTGTCAATTGAGTTTACAGCTAGCTCAAGAATTAATCAAATAGTCCATACTCTCCTCATTATTACAGTTCCTTACAGTAAAATATAGCTAACCAGGATATTAAATTCCAGTTTATAAAATCATATATAATTAAACGTTATTCAGTTTAAATAAAAAATATTAGAGGATTTAAGTACAGAATTTAATATAAGAATTTAATATGAAATTAAAGGTTATAATTAGAAACCACTCTAAGTCCACATTTTCATCTTACATTAGAAGATGTGTTCATAAACATAAATCATAAGGTGAAACATTATCTAAGATATAATGTCCATGTCTTTTAAATCAATTTTCATAGGAAAAATTGACTTAAAATATATGGCATTGATTTTGCAATAAATGCCATAACCTATGATAGGTATACTTCCTCATGAGGAGAAGAAATTTACAGATGCTTCATCAAGTATCAAATCTTTCAACATAGATACATCTGGTAAAAGATCTCTGATTAATCTTAACTGTGATGATGGTGTACAGTATATACCGTATGTTGGCTCTGTGCAGGCCTCCACACCAAACTTGCCTAGCCATGTGCTTATTGACGTGGCTTTGTGCATAGAGGCACAGTCGTGATGTAACAGAAAAGGTCCATTCCCCAAACTGTTGCCACAATGTTGGAAGTGCACAGTTGTCTAAAATGCCTTTGTATGCTGTAACATTAATAGTTCCCTTCATTATAATCAATGTGCCTAGCCCAAACCCTGAAAAACAGCCCCATATCATTAGGCCACCTCCACCCAACTTTACAGAAGGCACTGTGCAGTCTGAAATGTGGAATTCTCCTGGGATCTGCCAAGCCCAGATCCATCCATCGGACCACCAAGTAGCGAAGCATGATTTGTCACTCTATTGAACATGTTTCCACTGTTCTAGAGCCCAACAGCAGCATGCTTTACACTCCAGTTGACTCTTGGCATTGCACATAGTGATCTTAGGCTTATGTGCAGCTCCTTGTCCATGGAAACCATTTCATGATGCTACCAATGCACAGTTTTTGTGCTGATGTTGTTTCCAGAGGCAATTTAGAAGTCTGTTGTTAGTGATTCAACAGAGGATAGGTAATTCTTACATGCTGTGCGCTTCAGCAGTCGGTGGCCTTACTCTTTGAGTTTGCATGGTCTACCACTTTGATCCTGAGCTGTTGTTCCTTGATGCTTTCACTTCACAATTTGGCACATGTAACCAAGCTGAAATTTAAACTAGTCACTTGTGGTGAAGGTGGCATCCTATGAAAATGCCACATTTAAAGTCACTGAGCTCTTCAGTATGACCCATTGCACTGCTAATGTCTGTCAATGGAGACTGTATGGCTATGTAATTGATTTTTTTGCACCTGTTAACAATGGGCACGGCTGAATCATCTGAACCCAATAATTTCAGGGGTGTCCACATAGATTTTGCCATATAGTGTACACAACCTCGGCAAAACGTAAACAAGTAAATGTGGGGTATTTACGACCTTACCCTCTGATATGTAATACAGAATATTTTAATTACACTGTGATTACTCAAGGCTACTATTTGCACATTGTTCAATGTAAAACTATTAAACTTTATTAAAGCTTTATTATACCTTGTGCTCTTACATATTTATATCTCTTAGATTAAATTATAGTAAAATAATTAGTATTTAGTTTAATACTGTGGCACATATGCTCATTTCCTCCAACACACCGTTTATGACAGATTAGTTAAGTCACTTGGTTGTGTAGCTATTGAGCTAACCTTGCCTAAACACCCCTCACTCATTTTTGACATCTAGTTACCTTTTGGATTTATTGTACATTGCTTTGTGTCTTAATTCTTTCATCAACGATGTAAAATAAAATTAGTGCAGAGACAAGAGAAACAGGAAAAACATTACATATGATTGTAAAGTGGGCACTTTAACGCCAACTGCTATCCTACAGTTACATCACAGAAAAAAAGGTAGGTACTTTTTTGCTTAGAAGCAGCTTTTCCACAACAGCTAAAACATCTTGTTCAAGTGGAAACTGTGGTCTGTTGGTCAGGTGTCATGACGCCGTATGCCTTTTATTGGTTACACAGATGTGCAGCCTGTCAACATCCTCCGGATGCATCTTTCTATCATTCTAGAGATAGGGTGTTTAAACTATGGTTATAGAGGTGTAATTTGCGCCAGCAAATTGGTACAGCATTGTAATTTCTAAAGTATAAAGGTATCAATAAATTATTCAGTGTCATAAATATTATTATGATTGATTAGTCTCTAAAAATGTTTTGTGTGGTTGGACTGTAGATAATCTGCAAGCCTACAGCTGATCCAGACTGTAATGAGAATGTTATCTTCAGTTAGTTCTTCAAAATTCTTTAAAAAAATTCCTAAAAAATTCAAATTCAAAAGTTTTTTATTACAGCATGCTCTATAGTAAATGCAAAGTGTTAAAATCATTAAGCACAACATATACTACTTTTACTCAAAAATGCAGGATGTAATATTCAAAGTCAGTAATATAAAACATAACATTTTCAACCCTGATTAGTACAATCCAGACATGTGAAGACCAGAGCCTATAATGGCATCAGTGGGCACAAAGCAGGAACAAACTCTGGGCAAGACATCAGTGCATCCCAAGGACCATTTATGCCCACCAAGACTCACAAACACAGGCCAATTTTGAACCATTGGTTAACTTACTGTTACATGTATTTCTTGGGTTACGTGGAAGGAAAACTTGCACAAATGTGGCAGAAACCTTCAAACTCTGCACTAACATTGTTCATCCACAGGTTCAGTAGTATGTATTATTTATTCTCTCTATATATAAAATCCTAAGCCTATTAGTGCAACGATTTTATGTGATGTTTTTGTGTCACGTTTTTTATCAAACTTTAAATCGGGCTTATTTTAAAACCTACATACTGTATATCCATCCATCCATCCATTTTCCAACCCGCTGAATCCGAACACAGTGTCATGGGGGTCTGCTGGAGCCAATCCCAGCCGACACAGGGCACAAGGCAGGAACCAATCCCGGGCAGGGTGCCAACCCACCGCAGACATACTGTATATATGTTTGGTATTCATTCTTTTCAGAATTTATCGAACTTTAATGTGATGGTGTTAGATTTTCAGATTCTTATTCTGTTTTTAAATTCTAAACTAAAAAATATCAAGAACTCGCGTCCCACGAGACGAGACTTTGAACCAAGAGATTTAACCACACCAGGGGCCGGAAATAAAAGACAAAGAGTAGGACAGCTGCTGTACAGGCTTTTAAATGTTCAAAGAGCCGCACGAGATTCAGACCATGCAGCATGGCAGCAGCAGCAAGCCAGCAGCTGATCGAACAAAGAGAAGGTAAAAAAAAACTGTATTTGTTTCCCATTGTATCACTGTTTAAGAGGGGGTTTCGGAGGAGCGTCCGCATCTCCTTGGGGTGTGTTCAGCCCCCCTCTTCACAACGCGAGCGGCAGAGATACGAAGTAGCTGCTGTGTAGCGCAGACCAGAGGGGTTGGCGAGCAAAGTGAGCAGGGAGCAAACCCCCTAGTAAAGTATAAGTAAGCGTATACAATAAGATGATAATATAATAAAATGATAATAAATATATTCAGTAAAGGGACTTGATATGAAAAGCTTTTAGGACAAATCATGCAAAAAACATTTGGGTGTCTCAATTTCATCCATCCATCCATCCATTTTCCAACCCACTGAATCCGAACACAGGGTCACGGGGGTCTGCCGGAGCCAATCCCAGCCAACACAGGGCACAAGGCAGGAACCAATCCTGGGCAGGGTGCCAACCCACCACAGGACACACACAAACACACCCACACACCAAGCACACACTAGGGCCAATTTAGAATCGCCAATCCACCTAACCTGCATGTTTTTGGACTGTGGGAGGAAACTGGAGCGCCCGGAGGAAACCGACACGGACACGGGGAGAACATGCAAACTCCATGCAGGGAGGACCCGGGAAGCGAACCCGGGCCTCCTAACTGCGAGGCAGCAGTGCTACCACTGCGCCACCGTGCCGCCCTCTCAATTTCATTTTTATATTTATTTAACTTTAAACTTTTCCTGTAATCTTTAAAAAAGCAGGGTCAGAAAATGAATACATGATTGGATGCTCATGATAAATTAAGTGTTAGGATTTAAGTTTTAGCAACCTTTCACAAAATAAGCAAACAGTCCTTCTCTTCTCAGATTGTAATGACCAACTTTTCATTGTTGTTACTGAGGAGAACTAGCTCATCAAGAAACACTGTACTGCAGTTGAGCTGGTGAGACATAATCCAAAACCATAAGTCAGGTAAACCTTGAAATATGTCCTACATCTGCCAAAGACCTTATACTCTTATAATACTATCTTTCATGTCCCACCAAATTGAGAACATGCACAAAGTTAAATATTCTGGGTCTGGAATATTGCATTAATAAATTGACATCAATATTTGTTATACTGCTCTTTTAACCCATTATAGGAGATATTAATCAATGTGTAGAATCTGAAACATTTTTACAAATAACAAAAACCCTAATCTGGAGCAGTGCTAAAAAGACAGTTGGATTTGTTTTGAACAGTCTCAGCCATTGATTACCTTAAGGAACTACTTCAAACAGAGGAATGCACAGCAATCACAAGGAATGTACTGTCATCTTTGATTTCTTAGATATATTCAACAGGGTATCCAACTTCACCAATATTGCCATACATACACTTTCTAGGTCTCTAGAGCTGAGCTAACCTACCTCAATGAACAGGTGTTTAATGAGAAAGTGTCACTGTCTCATGTCATTGGTACTCAAGATATCCTTAGAAACCTAATGGAAAGCCAGTGTATGCTGAACATAGACCTCCTTTCACCAGTGTTCTCAATAGTATAGTAAATGTAAATCTATTGGGTGTTAAACAGATGCTGTAGATGAGCCTGCTGTCAGTGTAACAACGACTATCTTCTGATTGTATTGTTTTGATTTCTTTGCAATATTTGCTGCATTAGATTTGATATTTTCTCCTATGTATTTCTTGTCTCCATACAAGTCATTTTTTGTACAAAAGGTATGAATTTCTGTTGCACGTTATAAATACAGTGGCTGCTGATTTTTTCACCAGTAAAGTAACTCCAGAAGCTAAAGCTCAGAGTTTATATCATCTGCCTGAAGAATAAATGCCACTTCCTGTTACAAATTTACCTCATGTCACACCAGTGTTCATCTTCTTTTGACTTATCTTCTTTTGGGCCACTTCTTTGGCCCCACAGCCCTCAGTTTAGTTAGGTATTATAGGTTTGCTTTACTTAGGTCAAGTGTGAAAAAAGAATTGCATTGTCTTTGTGATGTAGAATAATTATTGTCCATATGAAATATGAATGGTATGTCCATGTATATATGAGCTTTGTTAGACTGCTCCAGTTTCTTTCTATATATCAAAGATACATTTGACAATTGTAAATTAGCACAGTGTGCTAACAACCCATCCATACTTAGTTCCAGAATTATGTATGTTTTTACTAGAGTAGGCTGTGATTCTTTTATTGAATGGAAAAGTGACTTCATAAAAGAAAATCAATGGATTAAATAGACCTTGCATGCAAGTTACATGTTTTATATAAAATATGAGCTGGCCGTTCAAGAAAAAAAGCTTGGTTCGAAAATACACTGCTGAAAAATATTAAAGGAACACTTAAATCACACATCAGATCTCAATGAATGAACTATTCAAGTGGAAATTTTTACTGAGTGATACTGTGTAATTTGTTGAAAACAAAATGATGTAACAACAGTCAAAGGAAACCAAAAATGACCAATCCATTGAGGGCTGGATTCAACATCACACTAAAAATCAAAGTAAAAAATTGAAATCACAGGCTGATCCAACTTGTATGAATTTCATCATGGTAACTCATAATGTGATAAAGTAGTGTGTATGGCCCCCATGTTGACTGTATGCATTCCTGACAACATCTGGGCATGCTTCTGATGAGACGGTGGATGGTGACCTGGGGGATCTCCTCCCAGACCTGGATCAGGGCATTAGTGAGCCTGGACAGTCTGTGGCACTACTTGGCAGCATTGGATGCAACGATACATAATGTCCCAGAGGTTCTTAATTGGATTCAGGTCAAGGGAACAGTTAATGGCATCAACGCTTTCATCATCCAGGAACTGCCTACACACCCTGGCCACGTGAGGCTAGGCATTGTCCTGCACCAGGAGGAACCCAGGGCCCACTGCACCAGCGCATGAGACAATTTTATTAACTTCTAGTTTAATGGCTAGTTTTATTCTTTTTACACATAAGCATTCAGAAATGCACACGCATACATATTGGTATTTATATATTCATTCAAACTGGTCTATCTGTATATTTTCATTTGTATATTTTCAAACCGAAGTACAGTATATATATATATATATATATATATATATATATATATATATATATATATATATATATATATACAGTGGAACCTCAAGATACGATCACCTCTGTATACGAGAAATTCAAAATACGAGGAAAGTATGAGCGAAAAATTCAGATCTAAATACGAGCATTGGCTCGCGTAACGAGCCACGAGCCAGGCTGTGGGTATAGCTCGCGGCTTAGCAAGGGGGCGTGGTAGCAGTTGCGAGCCGCGATCTGCGGTGTCTGCGTTTCTCACTTAAGTGCACAGGTGGGAAACTGCCCACATCCATGATTGTTCCTGTGGCTGATGGGCTGCAGCTGCCATGTCCTCCCCGCATATATAGAGAAGCGCGAGCCGGTTAAGGGGGAGAAAAAGTAAAAGAAAAGAGAGGAGAGAGAGAGAGATAGAGAGAGAGAGAGAGAGAGAGAGAGAGAGAGTGCGCGCGCGCAGGCAGGCAGGCGGGCGAGTGAGTGCAGGCTCGCGTGTAGCTGAACAGTGAGCTGAACAGGCGAGCCAAACAGCTGAAGCAGGACGGTGTAGAGAAGGTCAGCTGCATTAAGAGTGTCTCGCCTGTTGCAGAGCCCGCAGGTGAGACGCTAACAGAGAAGAAGCACCGGGGATTGTCATCTGTTTTTTAAAGACGGCATCCTTTTGACGTTTTAACCTCGTGTTAAAGGATTGTTATTCTTGTGTATTTTAAACCTCCACTTCACAACTGTTTTAAGGATTATTTATTTAAAGATTTATTGAATGCTCTACTGCACTTTGGACACCTGTTTTGATTCTTTTAATAATCAGTTATATTATTTACCAGTGTTATTTATTAAAGGTAGACTACAGTATATATAATTTATCAGTGTTATTTGTTAGGAAAATTGATTTTTATGTTAATATATTTGGGGTGCAGAACGGATTAACTGGATTTCCATTATTTTCAATGGGGAAGTTTGTTCTAGATACGAGAAATTCGCTATACAAGCTCAGTGCTGGAACGAATTAAACTCGTATCTAGAGGTTCCACTGTATATATATATATATATATATATATATATATATATATATATATATATATATATATATATATGGTTGAAATAGTTTTACTGTCAAATAATGCAAAGAGTATGTGACACGTGTTTCGCCCTAATTCTGAGCTCATCAGGCATACACACTCACTGCACCCCCTCTGGGGGAATCGAACCTCGAATGTCAGCACCAGAGGCAAAGCCTCTAACGTTGTGCCACGGCATGTGGTTTGTTCATTTGACAGCATATATATACTGTACGTATATCTTGACTTCATTTAATCAGTTCTGTTTTGGACTTTGTCTTGTAAACATCTCTTAAAAAATACCTTTTTGCAGTCAGGATATATTATATGGGTGGCTGCCCCAAACCTTTATAATGTCTTTTCGTCATTCTTGTGATGTACAGGTCAAATTCAACAAAGTGCCAGGGATCTAAACAATATTTCATTGTAATGAAAATTTCGTAGTAATGAGATTCTGTATTTGTCACTATAGTGCTTTCTTTAACTTTCATCCAGGTGTTTGCAATCATTCACATAGCTTCTTTCACATTAATTTTCATCTCTTCCTGTCTACAAGTTATGCTGATGAGAATTTTTCTCAGCATTTCCTTTCAATAATTCACTTTTAGGGTGTGAAAGATGCCCAAATCCGATGGCTGAAGTACTGACGTGCAATTGGGTGGGAAGAACTCAATGCGAACATTATCTAAATGTGGAAATATGCTGTGGGCACCACAGTTATCAATTGGAAGCAGAATCTTCCTTTACTTCTTCTTCATATCTTTGTCAAGTTGTCGCAGCCAGTTTCCCAAAATGTCTTGAGTCATCCAAGCTCGCTGGTTTGCTTTATACTCACAGGGAAGGAATGTAATGCTCTTCAAACATCAAGGATTGGTCAACTTGTCGTTGATGAGAGTAATAACTTTGTGGCTACCAGCTGAATTGCGGTAAAGTAGAGCTGTCAACCTTTGTTTAGATTTTTTTCGTCCTTGGCATGGATAACCTTTGAGTGCTAAAGTGCGATGTTGTAGCATATGGTAGAAGATTCCAGTCTCATCATAAGCAGATATGATTTTCCTGATTTTACCTGCATGCCATTCATTTGCTTTTTCAAATGGAACTGCAGATTCTTCTCCACAGATTTCTTTGGCTGTAATTTCCAATTTTATATTCCAAAACGATCCCAAAAGCAAATTAGCCAACCCCAGCTGTCAGTGAAATCTTCGTGGCCCAAGGAGATAGATAGTGACTTTCCTTTTTCTTGTATAAGTGTCCCACTAATAGGAATGTTGCTTGAACGAGCATCACTAAACCACATAAAAACTGTTTTTTCGATATCTTCAAATGCAGCAGTTCGTTTACATTTGTTCTGAGGCCCAAGGTTTGCAACCCAAGATCCCACCAGGACCATCTTAAAAGAAGCAGCCTCACTCCATTCAGAGAGCCAGAGTTGGGTGAAAAAGGACAAAGCTTGCTGGAGGAGGAGTGGAGGCGAGAAAAGGAAAGAAAAGAACAGTGTTGACTATACTTTAAGCTGCTGTACTTTAGGGAGCGAGGAAGAAGCATTTCCCCTGCTGAAAATAAGTGTGTGCTGTGTTGAACATGTGGCTCTGTGTCTGTCTGTGTTGGGTTAGGGCGGCTGTATGCGCTTCAGTGGTCCATAATATATACAGTATATATATATATATATATATATATATATATATATATATATATATATATATATATATATAAACTGTCCTGCTATCAATGACGCAAATGTCTTAAGATCTGATTCTTCAAAGTTAAACTAAAATAATTGATTCCCAATTGATAGTACTCTGTACTGTATTCCTTTTGTACTAAATACTAAGGTATTCCTGATTAACTACAGTATACAGTAACTGCAAATACACATCTGAAAAATATCCTGTTTACATGTTTAATTAGCATTAGGTAGAAAGTCTACTAAAGTTAACATTTTAAATAAAAACATCAAATGCTATTTTGCAGCAAGTAGCAAATTGCAAGATCCCTCACAAGGTTAAGACACACAAGATTTGGTGTTGTTTTAACTTACTGAGTTAATAATAAATTATATTCACTGTAAAACAATGAAATTTAAAAAAATCACTTCCCAAATTGTAATCGATTTTTAATCTCCACAGGAATATGAATCATCTCTCCTGCTGAATGGCTATCAGACACTAGAAGATTTAAAAGATTTAAGGGAGAATCATTTGATAGAACTGAATATTTTGGATCCAGATCATCGAGCCAGACTTCTAGCTGCAATTGAAGTTCTAGGGGATATTGAAAGTAAGTAAAAGTATGAGTAAAACAGTTAATGTCTGATGTAGGATGCAGTGCTAAGGCTTATAGTGATTTTGTTGATGATTTTAAAGATGAAGTAAAGAACTCAGTTTAATGTTTAGATGCACTCTGAGCATGTTACCCAACCTTCCTGCTATCTGTCTGTTAGAAAGTTTATTTTTATATCCTTTTGAAAGCCACTTCCTATTAAAGTGTCATACTGAAAACATGATTGATGAAGTTATTTCTTTTTAAGTTAGTTTCAGTAAAATGACACCACTTCAAAGGTACCACTTTTCCATTGTAGAAGTTGTACTTTGCGACTATAGGTGAATTAATAAAGTGATGGATGCTGTGCACAATAAACATAGATACATAATCACTCACATAAATATGCATAAAGCACATACATTCTCAAATCACCATAATTCAATGCAGGGTGGCAACAGACCATCACGTATCCCAGCAGCCCTAAAGAGGACACCTGCCTATCACAGGGCATAAACACACTCACTCACATTATGATTGTGCAACATTTGCAAAGCTGGCATGGAAAGTATCAATTTTGTGTGCTTAATATTCTTTCCTGTCTTACACCCAAGGTTGCCAAAATAGGCTCTGGCTCCTGTGTTCCAAAATGTAATTTCAGCAAATGGATGGATATAAGAATATTAATGAGTAATCAACTGTTTAACTGTAATGAAATCTACAAAAACGGAATGCCTTTCAGGATTCCCATTTTTGTTTTTGAGGTAAATAGTCAAATACACAAGCAGGAGTTAACACCAAATGTTGATAATGAGCCCCTTTAGATTGAATTGTCTAATTCCAATGTCACAATAAACAACTTCTCATCACAGGTGATGTCAAAATTGATGTGACAATCTTGTCACCTGAGAGTGTCTGATTATACAACCAGTTTTATCAGAAAATCAACCCTTTTCCTGACATTCAATAATATGCTACCTAAACCACTGGTTGTGCAAAGGGTTTAGAGGTGTGACAAGTTTATCTGCAATCTTGGCCCTTTTTTGCTTTTTTCCATTCTGTCATGATATGTAAAATACAAGACATCAGAGAGATAAGTCCCTCTTCTGTCTTCAAAGTCAAAAATACCCATGTTCCTTATTCCTATTAACTGCATTATATATGTTGTACATCATGGTGGGCGCTCATTGATTCTCACCTCTCGCACACATAGAGCTCACTCCTGTGACTTAACACAAATTTTTCCAGGACAAAATGCAGACTGGATGAAATGAGTAGCTGGGTTTGTCAAATTAAATGACTGCTGGTCATATCAACATACCACGACTGCCCCCAGCTATCTAAGATTATATAAATAAGGTCTGTGACTGAAAGTCATGTGCTGTGACGCACCTATCACATAAGCTGGTTACCCTCAGAAACTTGTCTTCTGATTGAGTTGTGACTTTGGGTCTGCCAGAGCTCTTCCTATCAGAGTTTCTTCCAGTTTCCAATTACCTTTGATTGTGAAAGACATTGTACTCACTGACACTTTGATTTTTTTTTGTGCTTTTTCCCTAAATGAAAGGCGTACACTTCTAAGGGTAATAATGCTCTGTCATATTTAATTTGCTAATTGACATTTTCTTGTCATTATCACTGGAATATCATCCAAGAAGTACTTCAGAGGGTGTAGTAACTCTGCTTCGAGATAGACAGAGGGTTTAGAAGTAATCAACAGAATTTAGGACACTTGTGCAAATTGTTTGCTTCAACTTACAAGGCTTAATTTACTTTAATTGCTGCAGAACATCTGAAAGTTGTAACCTATTAGTTGTTCCCTGAAGAAGGCCATTTGTTAATATTCTTATATTTCCTTTTTCTCAATTTTTGCTAACTTAAACTTTAAATTGAAACCTCTGGCATCTTACTGTGTACCTTTTCACCATTTTAGGCCATTCATTGCATTTCATGTGATTACATTTGAAGTACAAATGAGATGTTCTAAAACTTTTGACCTATAGTGTACATGTTTTAATCCAGGCATCTGTGCACTGTTTGCACATTCTTACTGTGTTTGAACTGGTTTCTTTTACATACAATTTCATCCCATCCTCTCAAGATAAACAACATGTATAATATAATAGGAACAACATTTAATCTTAATCATGATAGGCCATAGCTTATTCTGACAGCATCAGGAGTAGAGCAGGTGTCAGTACTGGATGGGACTCCAGTACATGGCATTGCACATTAACAAATACACTGATACATGGGGTCATTTTAGTGCTGCCAGTTAAACTAACATATATAACTTTGGGAATGTGGAAGTTAAAGCAGAGTACATGGAGGAAAAACCCACACAGGAGAATGTAACAACTCTGCACAGACAGCAGCTGGGTCAGGATCAAAAAAATAATACAAATCCTCCATATTTCAGAGCTACTGATGAAATTGTATGTAGGATTTGAAGCCAGCACTCCATGTCTGTTTTGAAGTAGCACTAACCATAGTCATACATTGCTGCCCACAGGTTAAATAACAATTTTAAATTTCTGCAAGTGTGATTGTCATTGAATATGACCTTACAGTGCAGTTTGTCTCATTCTATTGTCATGTGGACTAGAAGGGCGGAGTGGTGGCTCTGAGGTTAGGGATCTGCACTGGCAATCGGAAGATTGCTGGTTCAAATCCCGTAAATGCCAAAAGGGATTCTGCTCTGTTGGGCCCTTCAGCAAGGTCCTTAACCTGCAATTGCTGAGCGCTTTGAGTAGTGAGAAAAGCGCTATATAAATGCAAACAATTATTAAAACAATTATTAAGGTGTATGAGAAAGTCCAGAGTGATGCGCAAAAATAGCTATTTCATTTATAAACATTCTGCAACATTTAATAGGTTTAATAAATATTATAGTGCCAAACAAACTTTTAGAATGACCAAACTTGTGAGTGTAAGGCAAAATTAATTTTGAAGTTAACCAGTATCGGTAGGATGTGGCATATAAATTGGTTAAGCTGACTGCCAACTAACCTGAAATAGTTTTAGACTTCTTTCAAGTTTTTTCTTTCATGTATTTGTTTCTTTCAATATTTAACTTCTGTCTGGTTTCCCTTTTCATTTTACTGCTTTCCTGCCAAGGTGATGCACTGGTTAATGCTGCCAGATCAAGTGTCCTGGGTTTGAATCCCACACCTGGTGGCCATCTGTGTAGAGTTTGCATGTTCTCCCTGTGTTTGTGTGAATTTGTCTCCAAATACTCCCCCCACACTCCCCATTCTTAATTGGTCCCATGTGAGTGTGCACAAGAGTGAACCCAGTAATGGTTCAGTGTCCAGCACTGATTCCTATATTTTCTGCCTTATGCTACTGGGAGCAGCATTGGCCCGCCACAATCCTAAATTGTATTAAACAGGTTTCAGAATGTGATATTTCATGAATCTTTTACACTTCTTTCTCTCTTTCAGTGGTCCTACAAATTCTTTGAATCTCATTGGTTTTATCTAAACATTTTCATTTCCCTAGTCTTATTAATCCTGGCTCATTGGAGCCTCACTGCTTAGCACACTTCAGAACATACAGTAGTCCTGTATATCCAACAGCTCCCTGCTATACTGTTTACTATTAGGGGAGTCAACTAATTTCCTGCTCACATGGCTCTGTTTGCTGTTTTAATGCTCACTAAACACAAATTGTCAAACAAAAAAAAGACAATGTGAGCTTCTATGTGGCTGTCCTGCAAGTCCACCTTTATCATGAATATATCATGCAGTAGGCATCTTTAACCAACTTAGGGCCAGGCACTAGTCGACTACAGAACATACACATACACACATACACATTACACATAGTCACTCCAGAATTACTCATACTTGCTTTCCAAATAATTTCTGTCAGAGAGTGAATTGAAAAAAATGCATTTGCTCGATTATCTTCTGCAGTGCATAATGAGAATACTGGCTTAGTCTGATTTTTACTCTTTCACATTTTTATTCCATATGTCAAAATGTCACAGGATTTATAGAAGCTATGCTGTATGATAATCTAAATATAACCAGGATTTCCAACAAAGCTTCTTTGGGATGAAATCCTCCCATCCATTTTTGGTATCCACACAATCCAGGGATCAGAGGGCCACAACCAGTTCAAGGAAGTCTCCCGGAGCCATTCCTAGATTCTCATTCCATATATAAAGACTTATTTTTGAAAAATACTATATTTTGCAAATGTACCTATGTAAGAAAAATGAAATACCATGCCATTCGCATAAGTAAGATATTAAAGGTCAATATTCCACTCTTGAAAGAAAACTGCTATTCGTTATAAATGAAACTTATGTGAATGTTATATTTTATTTTCCGCTTTCCTAAACTATTCTTGAAAATTTTTTTCATTTAGAGAATTTTTACATTTGTAAACTGAACATTTCTGTTTAAAAGTAAAACTTCATATAGAAACTGGAGGCAGCACTGTGGTACAGTGTGTTGAGCTCCTTAAAAGCTGATGTCACCTGGTCATGGGGTATGTCATATATTCAGACTGCAGTTTCTGATCTCATCACCGGACCATGTCAGTTTAACTGAGTAAAAATCACTGGCCATGTCACATTTACTGACTGAATGATGACCTTCCAGTACAACCGTGCTTTCCCCCTTTTTCTGACAGCTAATAGCGTGCTACCTCAAGCAGCACCATCTTAACAGCATCATAGGCTCCTGGGCAAAGTAGTGCTCTGGTGCCCATACTTTAATAGCAAAACAGAAACATACATAGGCATCAGAAACATTGTGGGCGCTTATGCTCCTAGGGCCCCCAGCCAAAGCCTATTGTGCCCATATGTTAAGATGACCCTCGCTACCTGATGGAGCCAGTGCTGTATGAAGGGTTAACAGGTACAATGAGTTCAGTCGCAGTCTCAGTCGTTTTTCCTTTTTCCATTCTATCAGGTGTGTAAAACACAAGACATCAGAGAGACAAGCTTCTCTTCTGCTTGTGAGATCCAAAGCTCCCTTGTTCCTTATTATTCGCCACTGCATTACATGAATTTCACTACCAGATGAGCATTCATTGGTTGTCAGCTGTCATAGACACAGAGCCTGGCCCCAAGACAAAAATCAAAGGTTTGATTTTATCAAGGAAAATTGCAAACTAGTTGGAGTGAGTCGCTGCGCATGTCACATTATGCAACTGGCTTTACAGAAGCACTTTGTTGACTGACTGCCTCCGGCTTCCTAAGATTAAACAAATGAAGGCTATGACTGAAAGACACTGGAAAAGTTTTGTAATGTGATATAGCCTTTAATTTGCATTTTCCAGAAATTGTGTCTGATTTCCAGCCTTAATGCCATCTGTGTGGAACATTTACAGTACAACCCCCCTCCAAATGTTCATTTGGCTGTTTATTTTATTCCATCATCCCAAAGTCAAGTAAATTAGATTTATTGGCTGCTCAAAACCAGCCTGTAGCTGTGCTCAGGCTATGATGACCAGAATTCCATGCAAACAAGATTCTAGGCTGTAACTTCCTGTGACCTTGTAGTGGAAAAAGTAGGTCCAGAAAATCAGACCTCTTTAGTGCAGGAACATTTAAAAGATCTATAAAGTGCACAATTTTTTTTTTTCTCACGAGGCAGGCTACATACATTCTTTAGAAAGAGAAGAGGATTTTATCTGCCCTCTCCATCTGAAATGTCATAAACAGGAAACCTAACATCTATTAGTTTATTTTTAGTAAACTAAAATTTTCTTCTCACAGCAAGAGGTTATCAACAGGTACAAAGCTTTAGGAAATGTTGAAAACGAGTAATGAAAGAAAATGGAATCATCCATTTGATATTAATCTCTTCACCAAAGGCTTACCTCCCCCAAAAAGACTTTAGAAAATGTACACATATTCCCTTATGCTTAATAAAGCAAATTTTTATTCAAAAATCATTTTTGTATAAAAGGTTGGTTGAAATCAAAACCTGAAGCTACTGATGTCTGAACCTGTTTGAGTCATGTTTGAACTAATAAAAGATACTGTAACATGAAAATACAGAATAAAATGCATCTGTAATGAAGGAATTGTGATGCTTTCTTACTGCAGAATTGAGTCTGCAATGCAAAAAATGCATACTAGCAGACATGGTCATGCTGATGCTGGCTGACCATTTGCTTTGAGTCATGGAAATTAAGCCTTGAAAGCTCATCAATACACAGTATACAGTCCTGAGGGGTCAGAGCCTGTGCTGGTACGGCTGAGTGAAAAGTGCTATATAAATAAATTTCCCTTGACATGACTGTTGTTTTCGAGTACACCTGTGATAGACTAGCAGCTATTTCTTGCAGATTAACTTCTAAATACTATCAGCTCAGATCTGGACGAATGAAGAACTGGGAAATACTAAGCTGCTCTACTCATTATTCTGTACATTATTTTGTCATTTTTAAGAACCAAATAGTTAACACTCCACTCTTCTATGCAAGTGTTACATGTGGCTTGCTGAAATGCGTTTATTTTTTATGTTTTATAGATGACCTTGAGAGTGGACACCATCTAAGTCCTCAGACAACCTCAGAAACTTTTAAAGGAGACCAATTGCACACAAACGAATGTCCAAGGGATTCAGGCTGTTATGTTACTACAGAATGCTCAGACACAGGCAAAGAAGACACAGAAGCTGACAACCTACCACAGATAACAGCAGAGTATTAAAAGAAGACTTACTATATTTTAAGAGCAATATGGATAGAAAGTGACATGAGTATTTATTTTAGCAGAATTTGCAAATGAAGGGACTAGATTCAGATTTGCATGGATGGATTTGTAAAATAATTCTTTAACAAACCTCCTTTATCTTTCAGTTGGAGATTTTGACATCTCTGTTCCCTTTTAAAACCATCCATATTAAAAATACCTAAGTTTAGTAGTTTGTTTTAAAATGCAAACTGAAGGTGTATCAGGGTGAAATTTGTGGAGAGTTAAGAAGTAAGGTATCTTTTGTAAGTGTAACTTTTTAGGAATTCTTTTTCGACAGAACTGATTGGATTTCCATCTCACTCTATAAATTTTAGACATGTTTCCCTCAACGCATGTGGCTTGATCCTGATTAGAGAATCTTTGTATGGCTTCGAGGCATAGTTTGGAGCAGAAACTATTTGTAACTATTTTACTAAAAGTATTAATTTATTTAAGGTTTAAAAAATACAGAAATCCTAGCAGTAAAATCTATGCTAATATAATGAAAGAATTTTAAGTCCATCTTGGAAACTTTTATAATTTTGCTGTGATTTTCATAGAAGACTAATGTCCAAAGAGATTTTCCACAGGTACTTCGAATTCCTCTGTCATCCCAAATACGTACGGTTTAGAGTGCCTGTTATCTCCAAATTGGCCTTGTGTCAGTGAGCATGCATGTATGTTTATGTGTGTGCCCAGTGATGGACAGGCCTCCTGTCCAGAGCTGCTGTTTACCGTAACCAGATGCTACTTTCTACCCACTGTTATGAAATAATCAAGTTCAGCAAATGAATGGCACTAGATGGCTCAGAAAGAGAACTAGCAGACAAAGAAAGGAGTGGAAATCCTTTGAGGCTGAATGTACTGTAATATCATATTTGTTCTGTTGTGCCAGATATGTATTTTAGAGCAGTACCTGCAAATCTGAACCATACTAAACAGTTGGAGAGCCAGATGTACAGTGTAAAAAACATAGTTGCAAATAATAGATGTAAATTCTAAATCAAAATGTTTGCCCTCTAATACTATTTCTAATTTGCAATTTTCTTCATCATTAATGTATAACCATTGTTTTGCAAGTGTGTGACTTAGCCTTCATTTATGTGTCCTTTCTGCTTCCTTCATATTTATTGTTGTATTAATTAGTATCATTTACATAGCCTTTTCTTCATGTCATGTGCTCACCTAGGAACACAAGTGTCAATGCATGAACAACTTTAGACAGTTCATATTTATCAGCCTTATTATTTTCATCACACACTTTCTGCCTGTGTCATGTTGTTTCCAGTAAAATCAGCTCACGGTGCACATGGTATGTTGATTTCTGGCAAGTGGCATTTGGTTATGGTGTAATGTATTTGAAGTCTATATATTATAGTATTCCTAAACTCTGACTTCCTGTTAAATACGGTGGAATTTTGATTTTTTTTTTTGTCATTCTTATTTGTCTTTATTTATTAATGTTATTTCTTGAGTAGAGTTTGTCTGTTTTATATATATCAATATATGTTATATATAAGTTTCATAGATATTTTTCTGTTAATGTGTTAAAGACATATTATGGGCCTTTTTGTGTGTAAACATCTCTTCATGATCATTTAATGTATATAGTGGTTGTGTTATGTACAATTTTTAGATATACAGTATATAATATCTGTAACCGTATTTTTAATAAAGTGTAAAAATTATATTTATAGTAGGTGAATGGGGATGGATGAGGATCAGTATTCATCTAGATCACTATGGCTACTGTAGAATATATAAAGCACTTTGTAATGGAGTGCCCTATAAAAGGCCTTGGCATGAACGTATGAAGCAAGTTGGATTTGCCTGATGATTATTGTGAGCAATGGAAGGAAAGACCAAGAAATGAGAGACTGAGAAACTCAAAGGATGATGCAAACACAAAAGTCAAAGTCAAAAAGCAAGGTCAAAACCAAAAGAAAACTCCTGACACCAGGCCTACCTGTTAGAAAGCTAAATAATGAGAAGAACAAATGTATAGTATGCTTGTCCACCAAGTAATGCCAACACACCAATTGCTGCCACATATGAACAGGAAGCTATAAAGAGATTATCCCTTGTGGCAATCACTGTCACATGGAAACCCCAAAACACATTCCAGGCAGAGTCAACCAAAAAGACAAGGCAGAAAATAAAAAGTAAGACCTATTTAAAATCACTGTAAATTTGTGGACATATTTAAAACCCTCAGATTCCAAAACCTCAGAATGAATGAAAACCATTACTAACAAAATGTATTATACTTAAGAAACAATAAAATATAGTTGTTAGTTCATATAAACTCTGCAGACTTTTCTAGTCAGGGAGACATTTTTTGTATATTTTTGGTAGCAAGTTAACAGTCAGTCCTTGAATGTAATGTGTTGGAAACAGGAAATATGGGCAAGTGTAAGGATCTGAGCATCTTTGACAAGGGTCTATGACTAGACAAATGGGTCAGAGCATCTCCAAAACAGCATGTCTTGTAATATCTTCCCAGTATGTAGTGGTTAGTACCTACAAAAAGTGGTCTAAAAAAGGACAACTAGTGAAACTGTGACAGGGTCATGGGTGTCCAAGGCTCACTGATGCGTGTTGGAAGCAAAGCCAGAGCCTGTCTGGTCCAGTCCCACCAAAGAGCTCCTGTAGCAGAAATTGCTGAAAATGCTGGCCATGAGGAAAAGCTGTTGGAACACACAATGCATTGTAGCTTGCTGTGTATGGGGCTGTGCAGCTGTAGACCGATTAGAGTGCTCATGTTCACTGCTGAAATTGTCTACAATGAACATGTGAGGGTCAGAACTGGACAATGGAGCAATGGAAGAAGGTGGCATGTTCTGGTAAATCATTCTTTTAGATCATGGTAGATGGCCGGGTGCATATTTGTTGTTTACCTGGGGAGGAGATGACACCAGGATGCACTATGGGAAGAAGGCAAGTTGGCAGAGGCAGTGTGATGCTCTGGATAATGTTCTACTGGGAAACCGTGGGTTCTGGCATTCATGTGGATGTTACCTTGACACGTACCACCTATTGAAAGATTGTTGCAGAACATGTACATCCCTTCATGGCAACAGTATTCCCTGATGGCATTGGCCTCTTTCAGCAGAATAATGTACCCTGCCACACTGCAAAAATTGTTCAGGAATGGTTTGCGGAACATGGCAAAGAGTTCAAGGTGTTGAGTCAGCCTCCAAATTCCCTACATCTCGATCAGATTGAGCTTCTGTGGAATGTGCTGGGAAAACAAGTCCAATTCATGGAGGCCCCACCTCACAACTTATAAGACTTAAAGGTTTTGCTAGTAATGTCTTGGTGCCAGATATCACAGGTCATCTTCTGAGATCTTGTGCAGTCCATGCCGGGACAGGTCAGAGCTGTTTTGGAGGCACATGGGGGATCAACAGAATATTGGACAGGTGGTTTTAATGCTGTGGCTGACAGGTGTATGAAATAATTCTGGTGATACATGGATTTCAGGATAATATTGCAATGTCCATTTGATGTCCACCCTGGAGCTCATCTTTCACGGCTTTTACTGTATGTTCTCTGTGGATAACCTGATTCTATCTGATCACACCTTTGTGTTATAATTTAGAAGCCCGATCCCCCCCTTGCTCTTTGTGACATAAAAGGAAAGAATGCATTCAGCCCAAATGGTTCACATTATCCATGCACCTGTATACAGTAAATGGTAGATGCTGAGAAAAATCCATCATTACATACATTATTCAACTCACTCTTTCCATAACTGACTCACATGGAGCTGTAATCTATTATGATTGCATGAATGGGATGAATGTGCAGACTCCATAAAGTAGCCAGTCCAGAAATCAAAACCCATTTCCCTGCAATTGTCACCCCTGTGCCACAGATCAATGGGTAAACAATGATAAAATTTGCAAATTGAATAATGAAACAACTGAACTGCCACCAGGTCAACAGCTGTTTGTCTATAATTAATTTCTACTTAACATATTATACTGGACTCTGGGACTGATCCTGTCTAAATAATCCTAAGCATGCTCCTGTATAAACAGTAGGCTCTGCCACCAAAACAAATGTGACATGGTGGTTTTTGCTAGAAGGTTGTGTAAATTAGTAAGGTGTTGGCTGAAGCAAGCCACTTCCTGTTTCATTATGAGACTTCCTTTTAAAATTGCATAAAAAAAGTTACCAATTAACTGGCTTTCAGAATGAGGAACTACTTTAGTCTGCTTTCCAGTTGGGTCAAATATTACATTTTTCAGGTTTGTCTATAACTTCCAACTTTGTTCTCAGCCATGCTGGATTAACAGGGTTCATTCAATACATCAAATACATAATACATACAAAACATAAGGTTGGTGTGGTAGCTAGCTCTACTGCCACACTGCTACTAAGGCCTTGTTTCAATTCCCAGGCTGCTCACCACCTGTATGCCACTGTGTTGTCAGGACAGTGTGGAGTTTTAAAGATGTGACTGTTAGGTTGATCGATGATTTAAAAGAGCCCAGTTTAAATGAATGTGGATGCATGTGCCCTGAGATGATTTGGTGCCATGTCTAAGGTTGTTCCCAACCCTTAAAATGATTTCAGCAGCTAGAAGGGTGATTAATGTTAATTTGCAATGCTTTTTCAAATAAAAAATGTACTATTTATGCTTATTTTTGAACTAACTTGTATAACTTAAATTAGAACTGATATTGATCCTATGCATTTTAGTGCATTTTAAGTCATCCATTTGGTAGAATTTACTTTTTTATTTGATTGCATTGCAGAAAATAATTAAGTTTTCGACTAAATAATAATGTGAATCTTTATAACAATGTTGTGACAAGCTGAGGAGTGGAGAACCCATTACAGTACATGTTTTAGATATGCCTGAGGGCACTTTCACTTTTTGCTCCTGCCATCACCCCTCTGCTTCAATGGCCTCTGGAATGAACCCCAAATTAGAAATCTGCACAGTGCCTTCAACCTGTAATCTCTGGGCTTGGCAGGTTGGCACATCACAATACCCTTTATTTATTTAGCCTGTTTGAGTCTCTCTTCCTTTAAAGGTCAGTAATGAACATATAAAGTACAATGAAGGACCCTTAAACAGAGCTTTCTGTATATTGTGACCTGTAGGGGGCGCCACTGAGCCACTCCAACACACCAACACAAATCCCAGGTTCAAGTAAGTGAATTTTATTTTCATAATATCTTTGCAAGATTTCTTTGTATCATTAATAGAATCAACCAAGAAAAAATTGTCTTTGCTCCCTCTCTTTCTTCCTCTTCTCTTTCCACTCCTCTAGGTGAGCTGCAATCATCGGCCTCCCAACTTTCATTCCCTGAAATGTGGCATCAGAGCCCTTTTATGCCACACCTGGGAGTACTTCCGGTGTTATAGCACTACACACTGAAAGCACTTCTGGGTCAGGCAGAAGTTCCTTAAAGTAGGACAATCTGGCCCTACAGCTCCTCCTGGTGGTACCCATGGCACCCAGCAGGGCTATCTAATGGGACTGCTATTCCCAGCACCTGCCCTGTGGGTATCCATGGAAGCACTGTAGCCCAGGGGGACTGCCACATATTGTACTGGGGGAGCAAATAGTGGTGTCTCCCTGTCCTTCCTTTAAACTGGCCACCCAGCTGGGTAAGGAAACTTCAGCCATCGCAGCCTTAACACCAGCCCACACTTGGTGTTCATGACAATATATAGAACAATATAGATAAATGTAAGGTATGGACATATACCTACATGAATATTTGCTGGATATTTATATATAATCACATAATAGAAAATCAGAATATAGTACAGTATTATAGAAATTAGAATGTATGATTAAGCACTTATTTAATTAGGTACTTGTTTTACTTTGTGATTTTGCATCTTATATTATTTGTAAGTATACTGTAATCGCGCCAATATACAACAGTTTAAGCACTGTTAAGCACTGAATGGCATTAAACTGTCAGATAGTTAAAATACTGTTAGGCACTGAAATGCATTGAGTCTTCCATGTAACCACTGTACCAATGAACTGACACCCTGAAAGCCGATCCCAAAGACGGGGTTGAGGAGTAGTAAGTAATAAGACTGCATGGTTTAGAGGTGGTAATCATTAGCATAATGAATATGGGGCATAGATGGATAAAACTCAATAAAGAGTTGGCTTGACTGAAGGGTGTCCAGACAAAGTGCAAAGGGCAAAGTGTCATTAGGTGTTGTCCATTAGTACAGCAGGAGTGTCAAAGCAACTTATATGTTAAGATAAGTATAAAAATGAATTTGAGGCCAGAAATAGCAGGTTTCTTGACTGAGAAAGCATGGCTGATTATTATCTTTAATAAAAGTCTGAAATCTATCTATCTATCTAAAGTAAAGAAGAGTAAAACACAGCCACCACTGAATAAGATTCATAAGTCAAGTCAACCCAGGTCAAGTGGCTTCATTGTCATACTATCCATACACAGTATTGCAGCATGCAGTAGCATGAAATAACATTCCCCAGAACAGTGGTGCAACATATACGTAAACACAGGACAAGGGCAAGACAGATACAGAATCATATTATACTAGATATAGATAGATAGATAGATAGATAGATAGATAGATAGATAGATAGATAGATAGATAGATAGATAGATAGATAGATGGCTATGGGGGTGGTGTTAATTAACCAAGTAAGGTCAGCTGCCTGTTGCACATCAAGGAATTTGGTGCTCTTGACCAATTCTACTGCAATTCTGATGTGCAGTGGGGTCAAGGATCATATCTTTTGTATTGTCCACATTAAGAGACAGATTGTTGCACTTACACCAGGCTGCCAATCATCATATCTCCATTCCCTAAGCTGGCTCATCCCCATTTCTGATTAGATCCACCACCATTTTTCATCTGCAAACTTAATACTGGTGTTAGAGCTGTACGCAGCCGTAAAATCAGCAGAGTGGACAGAACTTGACTGAAGTGGGGGAACCAGTTCTCAGCTTGATGGTACTAGAGATGATGTTTCTGACCCAGACTGTTAGGGGTCTCTCTGTCAGGAAGTCCAGGATTCAGTTGCATAGCATAGTGACGTAACTTAGCAGACCCATCTTTCCTATGGGCTTCTGAGGGATGATGGCATTAAAAGCTGAACTAAAGTCAATGAAAAACATCCTAGCATTAAGTGTCTTTTCTATCCACATGAGACAGGGCCAGATAAAGAGTAGTCGATATTGCATCTTCAGTGGAATGGTTTAAGCAATATGCAAACTGGAGAGGGTCATGTGATGTGGGAAGTCTGTTTTTCAACTGGCCCTAAACTAGCCTCTTGAATCACTTTGAGAGCACTTTGAGTTCTATAGGGTGATATTCATTGAGGCAAGAGATGGAGGACTTCTTTGGTATGGGTATGATGGTGGTGGTTTTGAAGCACTTAGGGATGACTGTCTACCTCAGAGAAATGTCTGTAAAGATATCTGTCAGCTGGCTTGCAAGTTTCCTGAGCACTCAGCCAGGTATGTTGTCCGGTCCAGCTGCTTTCCATGGGTTTATATTTCACAACAAAGTTCTTCTTACTTCAAAAGTGGACAAGCACCGTTTTTCCTGAGAAGGGATTAACTTCCTTGCAGGTATGTCACTCAGGGCATCAAACCATGTATTGAATTTATTTAGAACTTCTGGAAAGCAGGCATCTCCACTGCAAACAGGTGGTGTGATCTTATAGTTTGTGATGGCATGGATTTCTTGTCACGTGTGCTGTGTGTCTCTGAAAGTGACCACCTGAAAGTGGCTGTTGATTTTCTGACCATATTCTCATTTAGCTGCTTTGAAGCCATGATAGGTTTGCCCTCACTGTCCTGAGGGGCTACCTTGTCACCTGGTCTGAAGGCAGCATTACAGGCTTTTAACAGTGCACATACCTCCAATGTCATGCATGGTTTCTGATTTGCACATTCAGTTGGTGTTTGAGAAAGTCACATCATCTATGCACTTGTTAATGTAGCTAGTAATTGATGATGCATACTCCTCTAAGTTGATCTGATGGCCATAGGTAGCAGCTGCTTTAAACATGGCCCAGTCAGTGTAATCAAAACATTCCTACATGGCTGAAATAGCCCCTGGCTACTCCTGGATTTGCCCGAGAATTGCTTTGGACCATTTAAGCAGTGTTCTGTATACAGACAGTAGCATAATGGAAACAGAAATAGAAAAACAAAAAAGATATAGACAGGGAATGACTTTGTAGGCATCACAAGAGTTTGTAAACACAAGGTCCAGTTTCTTCTCTTCCCTGGTTAGAAAATTCATATGCTGATAAAAGTTGGGAAGAACTGTGTTCAAGTTTGCATTATTAAGATGTCCAGCCACAATAATAAAACTGCTCAGATGTGTGGTCTGCAGCTCTGTAATGTACACTCAGTGCTTCTTTAGAATTAAATCCTAAATAAAATAAAAATAACAGTAAACTCTCATGGCAAGCAAAAAGGATGGCATTTTACAGTGAGACGTTTCAGTGCCAGGGAGCAGTGGCTTGACTCTACTGCAATGTTTCTGCAGTTTTCTTTGTGGCTGATGGCAAGAAAGCAATTGGAAGCAGGGAGAACCCTGTTTAATCAAACAAAAAATAAAGAAACAAAATTGGTGCTTAAACGCACAGCTGAGGTCAGTTTCTCAGTCTCTCTCTAACCCTAATTTCTCATTCACTGTTCTCTTTCTATTGTATATGTCTCTGGCTCAGGTCCCGGTCTGCATGAAAACAGCACCTTTACACTCTGTTGTTTTACATGGCAGTTTGTCTGTAAGAGGTGAGTCTTGTTCTGAATGTCATTGTTGGTCAGGAATGCCCTCACTGAGCATATTCTCTAGGCCACAGGTGTCAGACTAAAGGCCTGTAGGGCCGCAGTGGCTGCAGGTTTTAATTCTAACCCTTTTCCTAATCAATGACCAGTTTTCACTGCTAATTCACTTCTTTTCCCTTCATTGTAATAGCCCTGTTTTTAAGGATTCAGTCCTCTGAATTGATTGTTTTCTTCATTTAATGACAGCCAAACAGAAATAACACATGAAACGATCCAACAGATGACCAGCTAAATTGGAGCTTCAAACTCCAACCAATTTCTTAATGAGAAGCTGATTCTTACTGTTAATTAAACCTGTTATTTAATTCCATGGCATTTTGGTGACCTGAGAGATTAACCTTACTGAGACCACCACCTTCCTCTATTTTCAGATATTGTGTGATGGGCACAGGTGAGTTGGTCACGTGGATGTTCGTTTTTTTGTCTTGTTAATGTTTGGCTACTAATTAAGCAAAAACAAAAAACTAAGGCCCTGAGTCAAGTTAATTAAAATTAAGGCAAAAAAATTAATTAGTAACAAATTAATTAAAAAGATGGTTTGAATAAAAACCTGCAGCCCTCCAGGATCAGAGTTTGACACTCCCTCTTGCCCCGGAGTGGTATTGCTCACCTCAGTCAAGGGACTCCCAGATGCATATGCCTAAAAATATATGTATATTTAAAGAGTGACATATCCAAATGGAGGGAGTGGTTCATTGACATTTTCCCAATTGACAATACCATTTAAGAATTAGGATGGAAACGTAATCTCTGATTGTTTTTGAGTTTGTCATGCTAACACTATCTTGCAGTAATGTGCAGACACTTCACCTCCATAGCATTTTCTTCTGCCCATATCACACTGCTTTAAGCCAATGCATTCTGAGTTCTTCTCAGTGGACTCCATAAGTACTTCCAGAATTGCTGCCAATCACAGCTGAATATCAGCGGATGAATATAGGGGACTGCTTGGGACAATGGCACTGGCTTTGAGTGGGAAGTTAGTCAGAAGTGGAGGAGCCCTGGAAGTGTGTAAGGCTTCGCGAGTTGCAAGGAAAGATTAGAAAGGAAGATGGACACAAGCACGTCAAAAGTGTCCTTCTGTTTGTTTCTCTGGTGTACTGAATTGTGGCCTAAACCAGGCATGTCAAACACACGGCCCCCGGGCCGCATGCGGCCCAACAACAGAAATCTGTGCGGCCCACATGACAGATCCTAGTTAGCACTAAACTTCTACAAAATGATTACTATTGTTTGTGATTGAATCATTCTGCATCTTCGGCGTTACATATTGACTTTTCTTACTTCTGCCTTTTGACAAAAGCGCGTTTTCCCATGGCATTACGGTAGCAGGGGCAGCCTTAGGCATGTGCAAACTGTACACCTGCACAGGGCCGCCACGCCAATATATATTGAACTAGCAAAATACCCGCGCTTCGCAGCGGAGAAGTAGTGTGTTAAAGAGGTTATGAAAAAGTAAAGGAAACATTTTAAAAATAACGTAACATGATTGTCAATGTAATTGTGTTGTCATTGTTATGAGTGTTGCTGTCATATATATATACATATACACATATACACACACATATACACACATATACAGATATATTATATATACATATACACATATATTTTTTATATATATATTATATATATATATATATATATATATATATATATATATATATATATATATATATATACATACACATAGATACATACATACATACATATACACACATAGATGCACTTACAATAACATAGAAATCAATATAAACAACATTAACATCATTATCATATGAGAATATGAAGTAATATATAAGAAGCACATTTCATATAAATATAAATAATTAAACAGTAAAATCTTCTTGTATAATTTGCTACCATGGCTTTTCGTTGGTCTGTCCAGGATATTTAAATCACCTGTAGCTTGCAAACTGTTTCACCTATTGACTTGAAATGTGGTACACATATAATACGTCACGTCTGCTATCCGCTTTATGGGTGATGATCGTATTACTCTTTTTATGTTTATTTTATTTTAGAATCAACTCCTATCTGCGCACACCAGGGTGGCCGTGGGCAGATGCGTATGGTGTATTCACTCCATGTTATCGTGCATTGCGCTGTCACTGGTATTTTGATAAAAGAATTTGAACAATATATAAGAAGCGTATAAATTATTAAACAGTAAAACATTAACATTTAAGAAGTAAAGTTACATTGAGTACTACTGCAGTGCCTTCGGGTATACCTCATTTTTTCTTTGCCCATTACATGCTTGAATGTATACATTTTTTGGTGTACCTACCCGAGAACACGCGACATATAACCGACCGTGGGAGAAGCATGGATTTTAAAGAAGCGTTGAGTTCATCTGCTGGTCTCCCTCGTGGAATAACTGGTAATGTTTCAGTAAAATCTACAGCGAGTAAAACGACATTACCTCCTTTTTTTTTTGTACGATCTCTGAGATGTTGCTTTTTTCGGTTCAAGGCTTCATAAGCTCTTTTATGTTCCATGGTGTACTTAATAAGTACTAATTATCCCAAACCATCATCTTTGAATGTTGCAAGACTTTCGCCTTGTATGTAGATCGGGGTAATTACATTCATTGCATTCCTAGTCTGAATCACAATCTGATTGTATGGGTGGTTACCTGGCACTGTAGGGTTGCCACCCGTCCTTTAAAATACGGAATCGTGCCGCGTTTGACAATGAAATTACGCGTCCCGTTTTGAATCAATACTGGACGGGATTTATCCCGTATTTTTTTAATCATTTTTTTTTTAAAGCAGCGTCTCATGCAAATCATCCCACACGCATTTTATGAAGATGCCTCCTTTCCTACTTTTGATTGGGTAATACTTGATGTCATTGTTAGTTTGATTGGTGTTTTTAACTGTCCAGTGAGGAGGGCGTGTCTTTTAAGTACAGTCTGCAAAGTGTTGGCACTGAGATGTGGCGTCAGCGCCATACTTGAAGCCCCTAACGTTGCGGTCAGCAAGTCGGCTAACATCCGCCATGTGCCGTCTTTCAGTTGCGAGAAGCAGATCATAGAATGGTTGAAACTGTTGCCCCTAACGTTGCGCCACGGCGTGTGGTTCGTTTATACCTCGTGTCTTCTCATTAAACTTTTATCTCGCGAATATGTTATTGCAATCCGCAGCGGGAGCGTTTCTATAAACTTTATTTAAACTTACGTTTTACACCGTGGTTTGTTTCCCTTATGAACATGCTTGTATGCTTAACTCACTCCGTTCTCAATTGTTTAATTAATTTTTTGCTCTTCGCTGTTTGCGGCTGTTCCTCCATTTCCCCCTACTTCGTTCTTTTATCTCGCGAATATGTTATTGCAATCCTTAACGGGAGCGTTTCAATAAACTGATTGAAAATAGTTTTGCATTTACCTTTTTAGTAAAAGGCAAGCTTTTAAGCCTGAGAAATCACCCCGTAAATGCACACGTTTAATTGCACATGTGTTAATATGTATGGTTACACAGTATTAAAAGACAGTGAACAACGTCAGTTACCTTTGTTCCCGCGTTTGATAAAAGGTGAGCTTTTAAGCCTGAGAAATCATCCCGTAAATGCACACGTTTAATTGCACATGTGTTAATATGTATGCTTACACAGTATTAAAAGACAGTCAAAAATTAACGTCATTTACCTTCGTTCCCGCGTGTGACTCGTGCTGTAAATCTCTTCCTTGTTTTTAGTTCACGTGATTACGTAGGAGGCGTGATGACGCGATACGTGACTCCGCCTCCTCCATTACAGTGTATGGACAAAAAATATGTTCCAGTTATGACCATTACGCTTTGAATTTCGAAATGAAACCTGCCTAACTTTTGTAAGTAAGCTGTAAGGAATGAGCCTGCCAAATTTTAGCCTTCCACCTACACGGGAAGTTGGAGAATTAGTGATGAGTCAGTCAGTCAGTCAGTCAGTGAGTGAGTCAGTCAGTGAGGGCTTTGCCTTTTATTATTATAGATATAAAACAGAAAAAGAAAATAACGACACAGCTGACGGCAATGTGGCCGAAAAACATTGTGTTTCTTGTTAATTAGTACGCTGTATTTACTAATGTCGCTCGAGTCGGAGCAGTAAGCTATATGTAGTATTATAACATTCTGCCGTAATGAGAATATCATGGGCCGCCACTTGGTTTTCAAGTTGTGGACACGCGCATATAGAAGTCTGTCATGAGCACGAGGCGGCTATGCAGTGTCCGCAACAGACGTGGCCATCCGCCGTGCATAAGATACCATATTGACATTGGTGGGCGAAGGAGCCATCGATTCTTTCTCTGCTCAGGGCTGCCACGAGCCTAGAGCCACCCCTGGCAGGCTACACTACTGGCTAGGCTGCTGAGACTGGCCACTGGGCAGAACTGACCATCACGAGTAGTAATAGCTTGCATATTTTCACATTTTTTTGCTCTAGTTTTATGTAATTTGTGCTAGTATTGTAATGAACAGTTAGTGCAGACTACAGCTGAAGATCTGAAGTGGACGCGAGAAGTTGGTGAGTTGTTTATTAACAAATTTTTGTGATTTTGAGTTTGTAAAATTAGTGTAGGTCAGGGGGCTTTTTGCATATTGGCTTTTTTTTACAATATAAACTTTGAAGTAAACATAGTAAAGTAAAATTTGATTTTTGGAGGATTTGTTTTCCAACTTGAATTACTGAGCAATGAATTCAATGAGCGTTTTTGTGATTTCAGTTCACACGAACAGGACTTTGTACTGTTTACGTCACCATACTCTTACAACGTTGAGAATGTGCCTGAGAAGGTCCAAATGGAATTGATTGAAGTGCAGTCAGATTCTATTCTGAAGGCAAAATACAATGAAGTTGGTGTGCCAGGCTTGTATGCTTACCTGCTACCCTCGTATGTGCAGATCCGTAAGTTGGCATCGAGAGTACTGTCTATGTTCGGAAGCACTTACTTTTATGAGCAATTGTTTTCGTTAATGAAAGCTACCAAAACCCCACATTGCTCAAGACTTACCATCGAGCACCTTTCATCCCTCATAAAAGTTGCAGCTGCACAAGATTTCAAGCCTGATATTAACGAACTGGTTACTAACAAGAGATGCCAAGTGTTGGGACAAAAGAAATAGATCTCACACTGTAAGACTCCTATATAAGCAATGAATATAATATAATGAATATAATATAATAATATAAGGACCTAGCTAAGAGGTTATATGGAAATAAACTGCTTTTCTTTAAACTTTAAACTTTAAGTGTTACATTTTTTTAAGTTTTCAGTATCGGAAAGAAAGCTACAGTAACTTTGTATAATAGTATTTGTTACAGTGCAGCCCACTGATGCATGTATGGCAGTCAAAGCGGCTCACCAATGGTAGTGAGTTTGACATGCCTGGCCTAAACAGCAAAAAGGAGGGAGGGAAAATAAAAGTGCCACATCTTTGCTCATTCTTGTACTGAGCAATCTATTATGTAGATAACTAGGCCACTGAAAAAATGATGAGACATTTAACACACAAATGAGAGAACTATGCATGAAATTGCCGCTAAATAAAATGTGACAAAAAATATGCCATAAATTACAGAAAAGACACATACACTTAAAGTGGGATAACTTAATGAATGAGGCAAGCAAAAGAGTATTGATGTTGTTAATGGAATTACAGAATCTGGATTTTATTTTTTGGAAAATATCTTTATATGTGCATCATCTTCTCTTTTGATGTGATTTTGTATTATGAACTGGTTTTGTTGGCCCTGAGGTTTGCCTTTTTGCATCACATTTGCTTTTTGCCTTTATTTCAGCAAATAAATTCTTTAAATATTAAAGGATTATTGTTTTGTTATAGTGAGCCATGATTTTTGCAGTTCTCCTCAGTATCACAAGAAGAATCTTTGGAAAACAGTACCAGAATAATCTGATTGTAAATATAGAGAAGGGTCAGTACAATCATAAAATGGTGGAAGGCACTTTAAAAAGTCATTGGTTAAAAAAAATCAAGATCATGAATAGTATAAAAAATAAAAAGTAATATTACCTGAACTTATATGATATCTTTCATATTGATCACTATCACAAAAAATGAATGCTAAAAACACTTTGTTAAGGAAATTGTATTAAATATTAGTCATGATCACCACTCTAATAATCCAAGATGGGTGTCCATTCTTATAACAGAACTGAAGGAGCTTGTATATGAACAGCTTGGTTCACTCTATGAGACAGAGTAAATCAGGAAGAACTTTAATTTATAAAACTAGAATAATTTGTATAATACAACAATGAAATACTTCAGCTTGCACCAACCAACAGTCAGATAAATAATACAATCCATAACACACCCTATGTCTTTACAGATATAAAAATCCCCAAATATCTAGATATAGTCTTTGACAAATATCTTATTATTGAATAGGAACTTCTTATATACAATTAAAGAATAAATATCATATGATCTCATCATCTTCATTGTGAATGTGCTGGAAGGGATAAGTAAAAGTTATCTTGGTTAAATAGAATAGCACATTCAGAAATACACACAAAAAATTTCCCTAACCCTCTTCCAGTACTTTTACAGTGAATACAGCTACAGTCATACATTCAAAAATTCATGTATATGAGTTCTGCTATAAATGGTTATTTTTTACTATTTATTTACACACAGACTAGGAAAACATTTACACAAACACATAAAAGTAGACAATCGAGTACTATTAATAACTAGCCTAGCGAAATGCATGTTTATTAAAATAAGCTTAATGGTAAGTCAGTCTGTTTCAATTGTGTTATACAGATATGCATTACATTAGTCTTTCTTTGTAAATTTTGTCTTTTTATCAGACTTTCTAAACCTTATGTCCCTCTTTCTTTGTGGTTCATGTTGCCTTTCTTCATTACACATTTTAGCCGTGTTGTGGACATGATGCACAGTTTACTATTTTAGGCTGGCCACTTGTCTTTGTTCATAAATTCCTGCACTCTCATGGACACCAGACAACATTATGCCTGGGTGGGTGCACAGACACTGGACGGGTGGACAAATTATCACTTTATATTTATAGAAATAGAATCTAGAACGTATAAACTATAAGACAAGGACTCTTTCAAATGTAAACATACATGGACAAACTATAAAAGAAGATAAAGGCTGAAGGTCCCACACAAGACTCTTTTATATAACCAAGTAATAGAATGCTCTGGTTACAAAGAGAAGAAAGGAAATGAGGTGAATTGAGATGAACATGGTATTATATAGTTTATTGAACCAATTCTTGTACTTGAATATGATTACAAAAAGTGCTGCTAAAACAATGTGCTGCTTGCTGTCCTTCTATTTTCCACAATGGGTTAACATCTGAGTAATGTCTTGTTGGAATCGATCAAGCAATCCAGCCATTGGACCATTTCTCCAAACCAAGTGTTATTACACCGAAAGGGTTACAAGGAAAGGAGAGAGGACCAGCAAGGGAACTGAAAGCAACCGAAAACACAGGGTAAAGACTAACCTATAGTAGAAAGATATGCAGATTTCCAAAAGAGAATTTTCAAAGGAAAACTTGAAAAGCTTTCTTTTAAATGTCAACAAAGCTGAACAGTGCTTTATTCAAAATGTCAGTGTTTTATACTGTCATAGAGATAACAACAGCAATTGCAACTTCTGGGGAAACGGCCTTAGCAAGCTCATGTTGCATCTAGCAATAGAGCCACAAAATATTGGCATCCATAACCAAACAAAATGCCATCACAGTAATATTAAAATAACGTTCTTAAATAATACATTGTTAACGCAACCTCCTTGGAAAATTTAATACATCCCATTAGATTCCCCATGTTAAAAACCATACTTTGAAGAATGATATTTCTTTTCCAAAAATGTATCCTTTGTATCCTTTGCATCCATTTCAGCTGGACTCATAACACCACGCCACCTGGAGAGCTGGCAGAACAGACAGTGAACTCCTCTCTTAACCCTATCATACTAAGCCTCTTGTTCTGATGATGTACTGTCTCCCTGTACGTTGATGTTGTAGCTATTTTTTAAAGAGTTAAATGTGCATCAAAAGTCAAACTAAGTGCTTCTTCTCTCCCTTTCATGTGTTTTGTGCATATGTGTGTTGTTGGACTGGCAATAGATGAAATTGTGAGAACATATTTTTTTCATGGATCTCATGCTTATTGCAGAGTTCACAGACGTTTCCCATGGAAACAATTTGGACAAACAAAAGTGGAGTACATTATTGGCCAGGAACTTCAGGTGAATTGATTTCTTCATGTTTAATCCACCATATCTCAAGTTTTGTGCTGAGTACCTAAACCAACTGTGCAGCTTTCTCTTGAAATTCAGCCACTCTGTTTCAACAGAATGTCAGATACGTGTGAATCAGTAGGGATTTGTACAGCACCATCTAGATAGATAGATAGATAGATAGATAGATAGATAGATAGATAGATAGATAGATAGATAGATAGATAGATAGATAGATAGATAGATAGATAGATAGATAGATAGATAGATAGATAGATAGATAGATAGATAGATAGATAGATAGATACTTTATTAATCCCGGGGGAAATTCACATACTCCAGCAGCAAAAAATATTAAATTAAAGAGTAATAAAAAATGCAGGTAAAAAACAGACAATAACTTGAATAATGTTCAACGTTTACCCCCTCTGGTGGAATTGAAGAGTCGCCTAGTTTGGGGGAGGAATGATCTTCTCAGTCTGTCAGTGGAGCAGGACAGTGACAGCAGTCTGTCGCTGAAACTGCTCCTCTGTCTGGAGATGACACTGTTTAATGGATGTAGTGGATTCTCCATAATTGATAGGAGCCTGCTGAGTGCCTGTTGCTCTGCTACGGATGTCAAACCGTCCAGCTCTATGCCAACAATAGAGCCTGCCTTCCTCACCAGTTTGTCCAGGCGTGAGGCATCCTTCTTCTTAATGCTGCCTCCCCAGCACACCACTGCGTAGAAGAGGGCACTCACCACAACCATCTGATAGAACATCTGCAGCATCTTACTGCAGATGTTGAAGGATGCCAGTCTTCTAAGGAAGTACAGGCGGCTCTGTCCTTTCTTGCACAGAGAATCAGTATTGGCAGTCCAGTCCAATTTATCGTCCAGCTGCACTCCCAGGTATTTATAAGTCTTCACCCTCTGCACACAGTCACCTCTGATGATCACGGGGTCCATGAGGGGCCTGGGTCTCCTAAAATCCACCACCAGTTCCTTGGTTTTGCTGGTGTTCAGTTGTAGGTGGTTTAAGTCGCACCATTTAACAAAGTCCTTGATGAGGTTTCTATACTCCTCCTCCTGCCCACTCCTGATGCAGCCCACGATAGCAGTGTCGTCAGCAAACTTTTGCATGTGGCAGGACTCCGAGTTATATTGGAAGTCCGATGTATATAGGCTGAACAGGACCAGAGAAAGTACAGTCCCCTGCGGCGCTCCTGTGTTGCTGACCACAATGTCAGATCTGCAATTCCCGAGACGCACATACTGAGGTCTGTTTGTAAGATAGTCCACGATCCATGCCACCAGGTATGAATCTACTCCCATCTCTGTCAGCTTGTCCCTAAGGAGCAGAGGTTGGATGGTGTTGAAGGCGCTAGAGAAGTCTAGAAACATAATTCTTACAGCGCCACTGCCTCTGTCCAAGTGGGAGAGGGATCGATGTAGCATATAGATGATGGCATCTTCCGCTCCCACCTTCTCCTGGTATGCGAACTGCAGAGGGTCGAGGGCGTGTTGGACCTGTGGCCTCAGGTGGTGAAGCAGCAGCCGCTCCATGGTCTTCATCACATGTGATGTTAGAGCGACAGGCCGGAAGTTATTCAGCTCACCAGGACGTGATACCTTTGGGACTGGGGTGATGCAAGATGTTTTCCAAAGCCTCGGGACTTTCCCCTGTTCCAGGCTCAGGTTGAAGATGCGCTGTAGAGGACCCCCTAGCTCTGATGCACAGACCTTCAGCAGTCGTGGCGATACTCCATCTGGACCTGCTGCTTTGCTGGCACGAAGTCTCCTCAGCTCTCTGCTCACTTGCGCTGCTGTAATTGTGGGTGGGGATGTCTCTCCTATGTTGGTATCAGCAGAAGGATGGGTGGAGAGTGAGAGTGGGTTAGGGTGGTCAAACCTGTTAAAGAAGATGTTCATTTGGTTTGCTCTCTTCACGTCTCTCTCGATGGTGGTACTCCGCTTCGAGCTGCAGCCAGTGATGATCTTCATCCCATCCCACACTTCCTTCATGCTGTTGTTCTGCAACTTCTGCTCCAGCTTTCTCCTGTACTGCTCCTTCGCCGCCCTGAGCTGGACTCGGAGTTCCTTCTGCACGCGCTTGAGCTCATGCTGATCACTGTCTTTAAAGGCTCTTTTCTTCTGGTTCAAAAGGCCCTTGATGTCACTTGTAATCCATGGCTTGTTGTTAGCATAGCAGTGTACAGTTCTTACTGGAACTACAATGTCCATACAGAAGTTGATGTAGTCAGTAGTGCAGTCAACAACCTCCTCAATGTTCTCACTATGTGATCCCTGCAGGATATCCCAGTCTGTAGTTCCAAAACATTGTCTCAGAGCATTCTCAGCCTCCGGGGACCACTTCCTGAATGATCGTGTGGTTACAGGTAGGACTCTCACTTTTGGTTTGTATCTACTCGGGGGTAGTGGAAATGCAGAATGTTTGGTAGCAGTATATGCATTTTCCAAAGTGGAAAAGTGGTGTAAGTAAACCCTTGAACTGACAATGATCATTTTTTAAATTTTAATAGTCTGCCATACAGATCATTTAAATTAGTTTTTAAAGGAGGTAACTGAAAACATCTTGATGCAGAAAATAAAAAGAAAAAAAGTCTTCAAAATCAAATTGAATCTACGGAATATTTTAGTTATAGCTAAGATATTACATGTATTCTCATTAATTTTTTTTCAGTGAAAGCTTGACTTTAAATTATCAGTTTAATTAACAACTTTATAATAAAAAAGACAAGTGAATAGCTTGTTAGAAGTTTTCCACCACTTTATACTTGATTCCCATGTCACATGTTAAAAAGAAAAAGAGGTAAGACAAGTAAAGGAAATAACCTGTTGTTTGCTAGGAAACCAAAGTGTCAACAGGGTCACAATTCAGATTGAACAGGTCAGGAAGAGGAGAATGTCATTAACAGACCAGACTAGATGACTCCCAGATATGTTTGGGTATTATAACTATATGTATGTAGGGAATGAGTCAAAACAGAAAGGTCCTGGGGTCTGTTGCAGAAATCTTGATCATGTCTTCCTAGGCCAATAGACAGCAGTAGATTAGAAAGTGCTAAGGACCTGTACTATTTAGAAAAGCTCAGATAACTTAAAAGCAGTTCTTACTGCTTGTTGCTTTTAAACAAGGTGTTATGGAATTAGAAGCTGCAATATAGTGCAGTGGCCAGGTGTTTTCAGAGTTTTGTACATCTGACTGACCTGTAACTCCAGAGATGACATGGAAGTGAACATCAAATACATATTTAAAGGAACAATTAAACAAAAACACTTCTTGAATTTGAAGCAAGTCAAAGACATGGAAGATCCATGGATGGGGGAAGTTGTCCAAAATAATAGTGTTAGATTAGGTGCCAACCAACAGATTATATTTGTATTCGGTTAGCAGGCACCGTTACTTAAAATGCCTAAAAAAATCAGGATTTTGATACAATTGGTTCTGAATTTTTTTCTTAATTGAAAGGCTTGGAGTCATAAAGTATGTTTGAACCTGCAAGTCCCTGCACTAACCAATGACCCACATTCTTTTTAGGGTATGACCTACAGGATCTGCTAAGTTTAATCTATTTATGTACATTTTCTTTTTGTTATAACACACTGAATAAGTTACCAAGTACTGTAATAGACAGTATGACTTTGAGCACCTTCAGATCTCAACTTGGCAATATTCTGTAAAAGTTAGATTAACCATAAACTGCCAAGTGATGTTGGGTAACTTCCAGAGTTCTTGTTAAAATTGTTTTCACGCTTATTTTTACGCATTTTGGCACAGTTTTATGCATAGTCCTGTAATAGCAACCAAGCAATTTAAGCATAAACACTGCACTCATATCATACTCATGGTGGAAACTGATATTTAGTAGGAAAATGTATCATTTTTTAAGAAGACAAGCAGACTTGCAACAAGCCCTGTTCTACACAAAATTATTTAAATAGAAGCAAAGGTCTGTGATATGGTTTGCATATTTATAGCTATGTATTTTAATTAATAAGGCCAGCAGGTGGCAGTGTAACCCTAGCCACCACTGGAAAGAAAACTGCTCAAGCTGAATCAGATCTATCATTCTCTCTATCTATCTAGATTATAAAATATTACACACAAACATATTGTAGTCCTTTGGTACAACTTGTCATCTCATTATATGCATTCTTCCTCAAACCCACAAAATACCTGTGAGTATTTCACAAAATTTGTTCTTTATCGTCCCCCAAAATACAATGCATCCTTCTTATCCAATCTGATTGAACTTTTGACCCACCTAAGCTCTTACTCTCAGAGAATTATCCTTCTTGGTGATTTCAACATCCATATTGACATCCCCACATCTAAACTGAGGAATGAATTCCTATCCTTACTGGACTGTTTTGACTTGACACAACATGTTGATTTTCCAACCCACTCTGGCTGTCATATATTGGATCTGATCTGCACTTCTGGACTATCTGTTGCCAACATTTACAGCACTGATTTGGGACTCTCTGACCATAAAGCAGTATTTTTCGCTGTTTCACTGTCTTTCCCTCCTCTTACCTGTAAACGACAAATTTCTTACAGAAACCTTAAAAATATCTGTCCCTCTATCCTTTCTGGATCCATTTCTGATCTTTTACTGTCTTCACCTATTCCACCAACACTAGATAGTCTTGTTGACCACTATAATTCAGCCCTTCATTCAGCATTAGATAAAACAGCTCCTTTAAAACATAAGGAGGTTTCCTTTAAACATTCAGCTCCTTGGTATAACTCTGAATTGCGATCTATGAAAGCAGCTGGCCAACACATTGAGAGAATGTCACGTAAGACTGGCCTCACCGTGCACATCCAGGCTTTCTCTGACCACCAAAGAGCTTACAGAGAAGCACTAACTGCTGCCAAGAACACCCATTATGGCAGAATAATAGAAAGTGGCCATGATAACCCAAGGGTTCTGTTCTCTGTAGTTAATAAACTACTTGAACCAGCATCTGGCCCAACTACCTCTTCTACTGAAGTCTGTGAGGAATTCCTCCACTTTTTCCGTAACAAAATTAACGATCTAAATAATTCAACTAACATAAATACATCATCTGTTTATATCTCTCCCTGTTTTCCCACTCCATCCAGCTCCTTCTCTAAGTTCTCACCAGTCACATCTGTGTCTGTTAATAACCTGCTTTGTAAGATGAGGCCGACTACTTGTGTACTGGACCCCATCCCCACCACACTACTTAAATCCTGCCTTCATGCCATAATCCCGACTGTTACAACAATAATAAACTCATCTGTTGACACTGGCTCTGTGCCGCTCACTTTTAAAATTGCTTCTGTAACCCCAATGTTAAAAAAGTCTGGTCTTGATGCTGACAATCTTAACAATTTCCGGCCTATTTCCCACTTACCTTTCCTGTCAAAAGTTTTTAAGTGTGTTGTAGCTTCCCAACTCACCAATTACCTAACCTCTAATAATTTGATGGAACCCTTTCAGTCTGGTTTCAGGGCGCGGCACAGCTGTGAAACTGCTCTGCTACGGGTAACCAATGATTTGCTTATGGCAGCAGACTCTGGACAAACCAGCATATTAATTCTATTAGACCTCAGTGCAACATTTGACACTGTAAGACATGACATTCTACTGTCCAGAATGGAGAACATGCTGGGTATCTCTGGCACTGCCCTCCAGTGGTTCAAGTCCTATCTGACTGATAGGCAAGAGTTTGTTAGTCTTGGCAAGAGCAGATCCAGCTCAGCGCCAGTCACACAAGGAGTCCCTCAAGGCTCTGTCCTCGGTCCTCTGCTTTTCTGTATTTACATGCTTCCCCTTGGCCATATTATCCGTAGCTATGGACTGGGTTATCATTTTTATGCAGATGATACTCAACTCTACTTCAATGTTAAAAGTGGAACTTCATCAGAACTTTCTCAGCTCACAACCTGCCTTAGTGAAATTAAAACCTGGAGGGAGCAGAACTCTTTAAAATTAAATTGCAATAAAACTGAACTCCTGCAAATTGGGACTAAAATGCAACTTAATAAAATGAGCTCCTTCCCAGTCTATCTTGGCGGTGATCTCATCAGACCTGCCTCTAATGTAAAAAATCTTTGTGTCATTTTTGATTCCTCCCTCTCTTATTCCACCCACATAAATCACATTAAGAAACTTTCTTACTTTCACCTCCGTAACATATCCCGTGTTCGCTCCTTCCTCTCCTTTTCTAACGCTGAGAAACTTGTCCATGCTTTTATCACATCCCGCATCGATTATTGTAATTCCCTACTGGCAGGTGCCCCTTCTAATCTTATATCACAGTTCCAGCTTATTCAAAACTCAGCTGCAAGAGTCCTTACTCGAACCAGCAGCAGCGAGCACATAACACCCATCCTGCTCCGTCTCCACTGGCTCCCTGTGTCTTACAGAATCGAATATAAAATCCTACTAATAACCTAGAAAACCTTAAATAACCTCGCGCCAAACTACATCAATGACCTTCTCCATCACTATGTGTCTGCCTGCCCACTAAGGTCCTCTGATTCTGGCAATCTTGTTGTGCCCCTCACTAATCTACACTCCATGGGTGACAGGGCCTTCAGCTGTATAGCGCCCAGACTCTGGAATGACCTACCAAAATTAATCAGGTCAGCTGACTCCATGAATTCTTTTAAAAAACAACTCAAAACTCATCTGTTCAGGAAGGCTTTTAGCTCTATTTGACTTTATTACCCTTCTCTCAGTTTACTTCTCTGTCAAGATGCTAATGTAACCTGTGTGTGTGTGCTAGACCATCAATTATGTTGTCTGTTTCTTTTTTTTTTCAGAATTCACTGTCTTAATCTTCTTTATTTATTTATTTGGTTTGTACAATGCTATATACTGTATACGCTGCCGTTCTTTATTATATTCTGTAAGTGCCTTGAGCATGGGAAAGGTGCTATATAAATAAAATGTATTATTATTATTATTATTATTATTATTAAAGGAAACACACATATCAGAAGAAGTTAATATCCACCACCAGTCCATGAAAATTCAAATTTAACATAACATTTCCTTGCCTTTACTGACAGTTTTCACATTGTTTCCAGTTTTAAAGTTTTGAAGATGGTCTTGACATTGCAGGCATCTGATGCTGATGTACCAATACATTCTTCTCAAGAACACTTGCATTTTCAAAATTATTTTCTATTTGCAGGTTTCAAGCATTGTTTCTAGCCAGTGACCCACAAGTAAAAGTTGAAGAAACACAGAACAGACGTTTTGTTACTTATCAACTGCACTTCACGTTCACTTGTAATCTATTGTATAGTCCTGCTATAAATGTAAGTGTACTTTCCACACATGTGTAAATATACACTCAAACAGAACTTATCACAGAATAGCCGTCAGCTGTGTTGTTAGCTATGGCACCAAGCGTGCAATGTCGAAACCCCACACTTTGAGACAACATGTGTGTGTTATGTGTTGCCCAGTAGATGGCACCCACTTCTCTCCTTCTGCACTTTAAAATAACTACTGATACCCACGTCCGACGCTTCAATTGTGCAAACAGAAAGTTGAATATAAAGGTAAAGGTGCAAATTGATTTAGTTAATTAGAACAAAATAAGTGATATGGTGGTTTCAACATACCATACCATTGTTTAAACCCATTTAATCTTGATCTGGGTTGTGGGGGGCTGGAGCCTATCACAGTAAGAATACAAGGCAGGAACAATCACTAGATAGGGTGCCAGCCTATCACAGAGTAAACACAATCATACACATACTAGGTCTAAAATTAACTTTGACAATCCATCTAAGTTAAACATAGCAATTTTAGTCTTTGCATTTGCACTATTGGCGGCACGGTGGCGCAGTGGGTAGCGCTGCTGCCTCGCAGTTGGGAGACCTGGGGACCCGGGTTCGCTTCCCGGGTCCTCCCTGCGTGGAGTTTGCATGTTCTCCCCGTGTCTGCGTGGGTTTCCTCCGGGCGCTCCAGTTTCCTCCCACAGTCCAAAGACATGCAGGTTAGGTGGATTGGCGATTCTAAATTGGCCCTAGTGTGTGCTTGGTGTGTGGGTGTGTTTGTGTGTGTCCTGCGGTGGGTTGGCACCCTGCCCGGGATTGTTTCCTGCCTTGTGCCCTGTGTTGGCTGGGATTGGCTCCAGCAGACCCCCGTGACCCTGTGTTCGGATTCAGCGGGTTGGAAAATGGATGGATGGATGGATTTGCACTATTACAAAACACTGAGGACTGCATTATACAGTATTATGGTCACTTGACCCTAGTAGTTCAATCACCTCTACACCCCCAACTCTATCCTGATTATTACAAAATACTAAATCCTAATAAGCTTCAACCTGAGTTGGTGCTTTAACATACTGTGATAAAAAACAGTGACTGATTAATCCTAAAAACTCCTACTTCTGTACTCCACCATTTGCATGGTAATCCCAGTTAATATTTGGATAATTAAAGTCCCCATGAATATAATGTCCCCCTGTAAACTTGCCTTTTTAATATTACTAAAAAGATGTGTGTTGAAATTACTGTCTGCATTGGGTGGTCTATTACACACTCTTAAAATAAGGCCTCTTGTCCTAATGCTTTACAGGTGAAGCCACATATCCTCACTAAGATGGGGCTCATCGTCGAACTGAAGAGGACTTGCATTTAGATTTTGTTTGACATAAACATCAACCCCACCTCCTTTTCTGTTCTGTCTATCCTTCCTAAAAATGAGTATCCCTCATTGTTATACTCATCCCCATCTTTGTTATTTAGCCACGTTTCCTTTATTGCTATAATATCATAATTATGCTCTGCTACATGCAACTCCAACTCACTTGCCTTATTTTTGATACTTCTAGCATTAAGCCAAGCTATTTTTAATGTATTACTCCTCCTACATTAAAACATTGGATTAGAATTCACATTACTATACATTTTTATTTCTACACTGTTTTTTGTTCCTCCATGTATAGTTCTAAACCTGGCATGTCCCAAACTCCATGCCACCCCCGCCCCCCCCAGTTTAAACAATCCTTGACTAACTTACACATACACCTCCCCAATACATTGGTGCACCTCCAGTTCAGATGTAACTTGTCATGACAGAACAGGTCCCAACTGTTGCAAAAGGAGTCCCAATGCCACAAAAACCTAGACCCTTCTACCCTGCACCAAGATTTGTGCCACACGTGGCACTGGCAGAACTTCAGAGAAGACTACCTAACAACACTATGGGCGGAGTGGTGGCTCTGAGGCTAGGGATCTGCATTGGCAATTGGAAGATTGCCAGTTCAGATCCCGTAAATGCCAAAAGGGGCTCTGCTCTGTTGGGCCCTTGAGCAAGGCCTTTAACCTGCAATTGCTGAGTGCTTTGAGTAGTGAGAAAAGCACTATATAAATGCAAAGAATTTTTTTTTTTTTTGCCAGTTCTGCTCCTCAGCCTGATATCTAACTCTTTGAATTTGGATTGCAGAACTGACAGACTACCCTTATGTATACAATTTGTTCCAACATGGACAATGACAACTGGATCCACCTCCGCTCTGGCCAAGAGTCAATCATCCCTTCAAGGGAGGTCTCCCACCTGTGCACCTGGAAGGCAACACACTGTGAATCTCTACAGCAAACCTGTGCTTCAATCCCCCTAATTATTGAGTCCCCAAGTATCACTACCTCTCTCTTTCTGGGAACTGGTTTTGAGGTGGCCTATAGGGGCTCCTCATCCCTGTCTACCACCTCAGAATCATCCGAGACACTGTCCATCTCTGCAAGGACCTGAAAATGATTTGACACTTCTAATTCTGGGGTTGATGCCCCTGAACAGAGTTTGCACCCATTACTTTACGCCGTGTGACCGTGACCCACCTATCTCTACCGGTCTGATCTGGAATCTCCTTCTGTACCATCTTAGAGGTGCACACTACCTCTGTAAAGGACACCTGGGCCAGGTCCGCCAATTCTCTACTACAACACTCCTCCTCCAGTACAGCGATCCTGAGCTTGAGGTGCTGAATTAGCTGGCATATCCTGCAGATGTAGCCCTCATAGACATCTGGCTCCTCAAGCCATCATCTAAAAAGTCCAATATCCAGCAGGACTTGCATTGCTCCGGCCTCATTGTTTAAAGTTGATTCAGGATTACTAAAACTGACTTAACTTTTTTTTTTAATTAAAATTAAATTATTTAACTTAAATGGTAAAACTAAAAGACTTAAGCCATAGAAATTAGATTATAGAACTGCTACTGCTATTTTACACCTTCTGCCCCATTAAACTCCTGTAATATTCTCCCTTTCAACTACCTACTGTTTGTACTTCTATGAGGTTAACTTTACCTGTCTTTGTCCGTTTTGCTAATTTTGCACACCTCTTACTTAAAATGCTCTCCACTCACACTGTTTGCATTTCCCGTATTAATGAACCCTTACGTTGTCACTCCACTGTTTTACTTCCAAATCGCTAAGAACTGTTTAATCTAAAATAAATAAATAAAACTTGCTTAGTGAGTACCTGCTGCTGGTTAATTTCTTACTATTTTACATGCTCCTACAGCCCCTTGTGCCTGATCGGCATCTTAATACTGGTTGCTTACATAATAATAATAATAATAATAATAATAATACATTTTATTTATATAACGCCTTTCCCATGCTCAAGGCACTTACAGAATATAAGAAAGAATGGCAGGGTATACAGTATATAGCGTTGTACAAACCAGATAAATAAATAAAGAAGATTACGACAGTGAATTCGGAGAAAAAGCCTAACAGACAACATAATTGATGGTCTAGCACACACACATACAGGATACATGAGCATCTTGACAGAGAGGTAAACTGAGAGAAGGGTAATAAAGTCAAGTATAGTTATAAGCCTTCCTGAACAGATGAGTTTTGAGTTGTTTTTTAAAAGAATTCATGGAGTCAGCTGACCTGATTAATTTTGGTAGGTCATTCCAGAGTCTGGGCGCTATACAGCTGAAGGCCCTGTCACCCATGGAGTGTAGATTAGTGTGGGGCACAACAAGACTGCCAGAATCAGAGGACCTTAGTGGGCGGGCAGGCACATAGTGATGGAGAAGGTCACTGATGTAGTTTGGTACAAGGTTCTTTAAGGCTTTGTAGGTTATTAGTAGGATTTTATATTCGATTCTGTAAGACACAGGGAGCCAGTGAAGGCGGAGCAGGATGGGTGTGATGTGCTCGCTGCTGCTGGTTCGAGTAAGGACTCTTACAGCTGAGTTTCGAATAAGCTGGAACTGTGATATAAGATTAGAAGGGGCACCTGCCAGTAGGGAATTACAATAATCGATGCGATTAAAAGCATGGACAAGTTTCCCAGCATTAGAGAAGGAGAGGAAGGAGCAAACACGGGATATGTTACGGAGGTGAAAGTAAGAAAGTTTCTTAATGTGATTTATGTGGGCGGAATAAGAGAGGGAGGAATCAAAAATGACACCAAGATTCTTTGCAGTAGAAGCAGGTCTGATGAGATCACCGCCAAGATGAACTGGGAAGGAGCTCATTTTATTAAGTTGCATTTTAGTCCCAATTTGCAGGAGTTCAGTTTTGTTGCAATTTAATTTTAAAGAGTTCTGCTCCCTCCAGGTTTTAATTTCACTAAGGCAGGTTGTGAGCTGAGAAAGCTCTGATGAAGTTCCACTTTTAACATTAGCGTTGAGTATCATCTGCATAAAAATGATAACCCAGTCCATAGCTACGTATAATATGGCCAAGGGGAAGCATGTAAATACAGAAGAGAAGAGGGCCGAGGACAGAGCCCTGAGGAACTCCTTGTGTGACTGGCGCTGAGCTAGATCTGCTTTTGCCAAGATTAACAAACTCTTACCTATCAGTCAGATAGGACTTGAACCACTGGAGGGCAGTGCCAGAGATACCCAGCATGTTCTCCATTCTGGACAGTAGAATGTCATGTCTTACAGTGTCAAATGCTGCACTGAGGTCTAATAGAATTAATATGCTGGTTTGTCCAGAGTATGCTGCCATAAGCAAATCATTGGTTACCCGTAGCAGAGCAGTTTCACAGCTGTGCCGCTCCCTGAAACCAGACTGAAAGTGTTCCATCAAGTTATTAGCGGTTAAGTAATTGGTGAGTTGGGAAGCTACAACACGCTCAAGAAGTTTTGACAGGAAGGGAAAGTGGGAAATAGGCCGGAAATTGTTAAGATTGTCAGCATCAAGACCAGACTTTTTTAACATTGGGGTTACAGAAGCAATTTTAAAAGTGAGCAGTACAAACCCAGTGTCGAGGGATGAGTTTATTATTGTTGTAACAGTCAGGATTATGGCATGAAGGCAGGATTTAAGTAGTGTGCTGGGGATGGGGTCCAGTACACAAGTAGTCGGCTTTATTTTACAAAGCAGGTTATTAACAAACGCAGATGTGACTGGTGAGAACTTAGAGAAGGAGCTGGATGGAGTGGGAAAACAGGGAGAGATATAAACAGATGATGTATTTATGTTAGTTGAATTATTTAGATCTTTAATTTTGTTACGGAAAAAGTGGAGGAATTCCTCACAGACTTCAGTAGAAGAGGTAGTTGGGCCAGATGCGGGTTCAAGTAGTTTATTAACTACAGAGAACAAAACCCTTGGGTTATCATGGCCACATTCTATTATTCTACCATAGTGGGTGTTCTTGGCAGAACTTAGTGCTTCTCTGTAAGCTCTTTGGTGGTCAGAGAAAGCCTGGATGTGCACGGTGAGGCCAGTCTTACGTGACATTCTCTCAAGGTGTCGGCCAGCTGCTTTCTACTTACACACCGCTGAGCCTTCCCCTTTATTGCTTTAAAGTCAGCCGTGATCATTTTTTTTTTAAACTAAGGAATCGCTGTTTCAGTTGCTTGTTAAGTATATATTGCAATGACATGGTTATTTACTTACAGATGCCAATATCAATTATTGCTGCTTTCCGCCCTGCCTCTTCAATGCTAATTCTAATACAAATACAGGAACAAGTATGCGTACAAGTAAATTTTCCAAGCACACATCCAAACACCCAGCTGCTTTTGCTCCTGTGCAGGCAAAAAAAGCAAAAAACCCTTCTAAAGGGAAAGAAAGCTTTAAAAATTCCCGCATGGATCCTTAACGGCAACCAAAACCCAAAATTATAGGAGCAAAATGTATTTTTAATTATCTCACACCACAGAAAGTATGAAAACTCTCAGTACCCTCTCTCAATTGCAATGTTGACATCAGCACGTCTCAGCCTCTCAGCGTCAGGTTTGTGGATAATCTCATTTTATAGATGAGAACATCTATGGAATGTGGTAGTCCTGGATTGACCTAAGGCGTTCATTGGAGAGAAGGAAAGGTATGATGTGTTGGATACAATCTCAATGGCTGTATTTTAATTGTGGAAAAAGTAGAATAAACTCACAGTGGGGAGGTGGTAGCCAATAATTTGTGCACACCATAAATTTTTGCAAACTTCTGTCCGCAGCAGAGAAAGTCATACTAAACTGATGGGAGAAGATTAACACCATTTTAGTAAAGATACTTTGAAAAACTATCATAGCTTCGTCTGACACCTTGTACTTTATTAACTGATTCAGAAAGAACAGCCTTCCCTGTTTATAACAGAATTGTTGACCATCAATGGTGGAATGATAATTGAGGTCACAGCAGGCATCTTGCAGTCTATGGCATCAACACAGTCTGATGAAGTTTCCTACATTTTACGTATATTATCCCTTATAAAAATTTAAAGACTTTCAGCCCCCTGTTTGTATTTTAAAAAAGTACATCACATCACGGTCCAACCAACAAGGTATGTTCCACTTGAACATACAGTATATACATTTATTTGTCAGACACCTTTATCCAAGGTGACTTACAAACATTTTTAATACAATTGGTTACATTTCTTTTGGTTTTCCAATTGGAGCACAGGCTGGTCAAGTGCCTTGCTCATGGTCACAGAGGTGTCAGTAGCAGAATTTGAACCCACAACCTCAGGGTTTGAAGCCTTAACCAGTACACCACATTGCCTATATCCAGAATATATTGTCACACACATGCAAGTAGGAGGCAGCTAAAGGGCTTGAGTAACTGTTAATACTACATCAGACCAGGGGGAGGCGGGGTGTGCTGACTGCCTCTCTCAGTCTCTTACATACCATTCCCGGGAAATCCAGTCAGGATCCAGCGCCTCTGATGATGTCACTTCTGGTTCCGGCATAGATGACATCATTTCCTTTTCTAGCCCTTAAAACCGCCATCTTACCTCCACTTAATCAGTTCTGTTGTGGACTCTGTACTATGCACATCGTTCTACTAAAAAATCAACTTTTGCAGCCAGGAAAACAATATACGGGTGGCTGCCCCAAATCTTTATGATGTCTTGGTCTAATTCTTATCAAAATACACAAATGTATGTATATATTGTGGACGACCGGTGCGCATACAGCCGTTCTAACCTGGCACAGACAGAGACATAAATTGCCACACGACACACATTTATTTACAGACAGGTTTCTTCTTTGCTCCCCAAAGTACAGTACAGTACATCCAGCACCACAACACAGTCCTTTCTTCAGCTGCCAATTCCCAGTCCTTCCTCCTCCACCCCTCCCTGGCAAGCTTCATCCTTCTTCCTCCCGACTCTGGCTCCCCAAATGGAGTGAGGCAGCTCATTTTATGATGGCCCTGGGAGTGTTCCAGATGGCTCATTAATCAGACCAGGAATCACTCCCAGGTGTGAGGGAGAGCCCAATGTAGGGTTCTGCAGCTCACCCTGGCAGCCCCCATGGAACCCAACAGGGCTGTGCCAAACTTTAAGCCCCAGTATACCCTGCCCAGGAGAGCTACCCTCTAGCATTCCAGGGAAGGTATTGTCCTGTCAATGCTCATTGCCCTGGTCCTTCCATGCGGTTGGCGTCCTGGCCAAGTAATGGCCGTAGCTGCCCGTCACAAAATATATATATCTTTGATAAGCCTCAGGAATTGTGCAGTCTCTAATACAGCTTCTGTTTGCATCTTTGTATGTGGGCAGAACTTTCAACAAATAAGCATGATTACAGTGCACTAACAGAAGCACAGTAAGGTCCAAATCAAAACACAGATTTACTGGGCACCCTGCAATTATAAAGTCTCAGAGACAGTAAGTGTATTTTACAAGCATTTCTTTTTTCACTTATGACTAAATCTGAAGTTTAAACTCAGAATTTGAGGGCCTTAGCTGCATGAAGTCTTAATCTGTGACTGATGGCCAACTACATTTACTTTACTTAGTATAAACCCTAAACTAATTAGGTCATCAGTATTGTTATCTATGTTCTCTGCTTCTCATAATACATGACTTTTTTCATTAGTTTGCAAAGATTTACCACTAGTTTTCCTGTTTTGCCCCTGCTGTGGCAAATTTAAACTTAATGTTTGGTATTTCTATTCGGTTTTTTTTTCCCTTACTATCATCATGTTATAACATGCCGGCTAAATCGAGGTATGTAATAAGCCACTGAAATGAGAGGGGACGTTGCTGCTAATGCTGTCATCTACTACTTTTGCCACAGTGCTGAGAAGCTGTCCAGTGAAGGCATTTAATCCCAACCTTTCCCGTCCAGTTGCCATAAAATCCCAGGTGCCCTGGAAGAAGGAATCATTACTGGCTAGGGCAACTAATTGGATGGAGCTCTGATAGTGACTGCATCTTGTTTTTTTTTAGATCCACGCTGAAGGAACACACACCAACAAGCATTACTTTGTTTTCTTTTTTTTTTCTGCTGTTTCCACTAAATAAAAGGGACAACCTGGTTGGTGGCCCAAAATTTCCTTGCTGCATTCAGGGCTATTACTCCCGCACCTGGCCAAAACACTCCCACTCAAACTAGATCAAATAAGTATTTTTGGATGTAGTAAAAATTTCAAATATATAGATGAAATCCGAAACTCTTTAAAAACAGCACTATCAACTTTGTCACAATGTTGCACTTCTTTCTATTAACCAAGTGTTTCTTAAACTAAATCTCAGGTCATGGACATATCTGTGCTAGCTTTTCACATAACTGTGATGAAAAATTGCAAAGTTCATCCCAGTGTTAATTCTGTGTTGAATGATATGCTGTCCGCCTACTATTCACTGTGGCAGAATGTGAAACAACACCGTTGACATATCAAAGAGATATTTTGTTTCTGTGGCACTAAAATATAGGTATTCCCCACCTCCCATCTCACAACTTATTATATAATCTGACAGACAAAGACTGACAATAAACACATGTATACGAAAGAGTGAGAGAGAGAAATGACAAGTAAGCTTGTCAGGGAAGAGACTGCAGTGTTGCACTGAAATGTAGAAATGAAAATTAACAAGTGCGGGACAAGAATGTGACTATTTTCAGGGTGTTATGTAGAGTGAGTGAATTGGGTGTGTATCTCTCTCTCTCTATAAATATATTAAAGAAAACAAAAAAATACTTTTTATTATTTTGCTATTGTTATTTGTCTCTTTATGATTCTTCTGTCATTATGACAATAATCTTTACCTTGGGTTCCAGTATGGTATTGATTTTTGAATTTAGGTCTTCAGATAAATAGTTTAACAAACCTTGTATTTTCTCATCCTTCAGGTGTAAACCTGAAACTATGAAAACCTCACAAACAGACAAAGAAAGAAAGAGTTGCTCCACAGGTTATGGTTGCTACACTCGAGCACACTTTAATAATAAGAAGACAAATAATACAATAATAAACAAATAAATAATACAAGAATAAACTGTTTCATGTAATCACAACTGTAAATCTACTTTGGCCCACCCATGTATTCTTATCATAATTAAAAATTCTGAAAAATCAAAGCAGTTTACAGACATAAGAAAAAGTTTGGGAACCCCTCTTAATTCTTTGGATTTTTGTTTATCATTGGCTGAGCTTTCAAAGTAGCAACTTCCTTTTAATATATGACATGCCTTATGGAAACAGTAGTATTTCAGCAGTGACATTAAGTTTATTGGATTAACAGAAAATATGCAATGTGCATCTTAACAAAATTAGACAGGTGCATAAATTTGGACACCCCAACAGAGACATTACATCAATACTTAGTTGAGCCTCCTTTTGCAAATATAACAGCCTGTAGACGCCTCCTATAACCTTTGATGAGTGTCTGCATTCTGGACGGAGGTAATTTTTCACCATTCTTCTATACAAAATCTCTCCAGTTCAATTTGATGGCTGCCGAGCATGGACAGCCTGCTTCAAATCATCCCATAGATTTTCGATGATATTCAAGTCAGGGGACTGTGACAGTCATTCAAGAACATTGTACTTCTCCCTCTGCATGAATGCCGTTGTAGATTTCGAACTATTTTGGGTCATTGTCTTGTTGGAATATCCAACCCCTGCGTAACTTCAACTTTGTGACTGATGCTTGAAAATTATCCTGAAGAATCTGTTGATATTGGATTGAATTCATCTGACCCTCGACTTTAACAAGGGCCCCAGTCCCTGAACTAGCCACACAGCCACAAAGCATGATGGAACCTCCACCAAATTTGACAGTAGGTAGCAGGTGTTTTACTTGGAATGCGGTGTTCTTCTTCTGCCATGCAAAGCGCGTTTTGTTATGACCAAATAACTCAATTTTTGTCTCATCAGTCCAAAGCACTTTGTTTCAAAATTAATCTGGCTTGTCTAAATAAGCATTTGCAAACAACAAGCAACTCTGTTTGTGGTGTGAGTGCAGAAAGGGCTTCTTTCTCATCACCCTGCCATACAGATGTTCTTTGTGCAAATTGCGCTGAATTGTAGAACGATGTACAGATTACACCATCTGCAGCAAGATGTTCTTGCAGGTCTTTGGAGGTGATCTGTGGGTTGTCTGGAACTATTCTCACAATCCTGCGCATATGCCACTCCTGTATTTTTCTTGGCATTCCAGACCTGGGGTTAACAGCAACTGTGCCTGTGGCCTTCCATTTCTTGATTACATTTCTTAGAATTGAAACTGACACTTTAAACCTCTGAGATAGCTTTTTGTAGCCTTCCCCTAAACCATGATACTGAACAATCTTTGTTTTCAGATCTTTTGAGAGTTTCTTTGAGGATCCCATGCTGTCACTCTTCAGAGGAGAGTCAAAGCGAAGCACAACTTGCAATTGACCACCTTAAATACATTTTCTCACGATTGGACACACCATTCTATGAAGTTCAAGGCTTAACGAGCTAATCCAACCAATTGGGTGTTACAAGTAATCAGTATTAGTATCAGTATCAGTATTATCAGTATCATGCTCTATTGTTGGCATGGAGCTGGACAGTTTAACATCTGTGGCAGAGCGAAGGGCACTCAGCAGGCTCCTATCAATTATGGAGAATCCACTGCATCCACTTAATAGTATCATCTCCAGACAGAAGAGCAGCTTCAGCGACAGACTGCTGTCACTGTCCTGCTCCACAGACAGATTGAGGAGATCGTTCCTCCCCCAAACTATGCGACTCTTTAATTCCATCCGGGGGGGTAAACGTTAACATTTAACATTATACATAGTTATTGTCTGTTTTTCACCTGCATTATTATCATTCTTTAATTTAATATTATTTATTGTATCAGTATGCTGCTGCTGAAGAATGTGAATTTCCCATTGGGATTAATAAAGTATCTATCTATCTATCTATTAAGCAGTTACATACATTCAAATCAGCAAAATTACAAGGGTACCCAAATTTTTGCACAGCCAGTTTTTCACATTTGATTTAATTTCATACAACTAAATACTGCTTTACTAAAAATCTTTGTTCGGAAAACACCCCAGTACACAGATGTTCTTAGGAAATGAAAGACATACCACAGTTATCTTTTTGTTGAAAGTAAATTATTATACAGGCTGAGAGGGGTTCCCAAACTTTTTCATATGACTGTGCATCTGCTTTGGAGGCCTAACTTGAAAAGTACACTGCAACTTGTTTTCTTTTTTTTTTTAATTTAGGGAATCCAATGCCGTTCATTATTTTTAAGCATGGTGAGATATCACTATACACAATCTTTACGAGTGTCTAAAATGAACAAAATGTTGCTTGGTACTGTTAGCCGCTACTAATTCCAGTTGGTTCAGTTGGCTAGCCTGGCGGCCCATCCAGTGCTGGTTACCGTCTGAGGCACCCTGAGTCCGCTCTATCCTCTTCGATGTATGTTGTACTGTTATAAGTGGATTTTGAATATCAACAATTATTTGTATGTGTTAAGTCTTCCACCTAGTGGAATTTCAAAGATAAAGCACAACGTGAGAAATGTTATCATGAAAGATCTCGTGAATTAACTTCCAGTCACTAAAAAATCTTTATTAGATTGTGTCGAAATCCTGAATTTTTGTATAAAACATTCTCAGTTTAGTCGCGTGTATTTAAAACGATTCAAATGCATATAAGCACACAAATAAGTATAATTAAAAATAAAACTCCCGTCACGCACGGCTGTGTGCTTAAACGTACGCTAGCAGAGAAACTCCACCTTCGCCGCGACTCTGCTCACGCTAAAGCGGGTTTGTAAAATGGATGAATATACTTAACAAATATTTACATGCTAATTAATCAACGTCATCGCTATAAAATTATGTTCGTCTACTATATTACCTTCTACAGCTGAATTTTAAGGCCGAGTCAGAACAAACAATAGCTGCTTCCTACTCCCTTATCGTCGTTTGTGGGTGTTGTAGTTCTTTTCCAATCGCTTCATTGTTAGAAAACACGTGCTAGTACTATAGAAAAGACTACAAGTACCGGCAGTCTCGCGGAGCAGTTCGTGATTCATGCTTCTAAGTACAGTCATCGCTAATCACAGACGTCAAAAAAAAAAAAAAAAAAAAAAAGCGCTACTCATTCCCTTAATGAAGCAAGTAAAACTCTAATTTAAGTTAGCATTAACTGAATGGTAAAAAACGTATACCCGAATCTTTTATAAACTAACACAATCCATAATGTGACAATTTAGTAGTTTTTTATTATTATCCAAGTGGGCACTTTAATTTACGTTTTTGTTAAATCCAGACATGTGAGACTGCTACATATCCTGTGCATATACATACCTGCTACATACACAAATATAGTCTATATTTTAAAAGAAAGCCATTATTAAAAAGTATGACAATTATGTTAAAACTCTCAAGTTGCTTTTTCAAAAAGAGAGAAAAGAAATCATCTAGATTAGGGCTTTTATTTTGACAGTGACAATTTAATAGTTTTTTTTATTATTATCCAAGCGGGCACTTTAATTTACGTTTTTGTTAAATCCAGACATGTGAGGCTGATAAATATCCTGTGCATATACATACCTGCTACAAACACAAATATAGTCAATATTTTAAAAGAAAGCCATTATTAAAAATTATGGCAATTACGTTAAAACTCTCAAGTTGCTTTTTCAAAAGAGAGAAAAGAAATTGATCTAGTGTGGGACTTTTATTTTGACACGTATGTGACACCAGAACAGGAAGTCAGTCTTCCTGTTATGTCACGTTGCAGTTAGCACTTCGCCGGTAGATATGAGAATTTTTCAGTCGTTTTATTCTCTTCGCTTTTGAAAATGGCTGGCCAAATGTCAATATTAGGTAAGAATTTTTTTTCGATTCTACTCATTCTAAAGGCTATTTCTGAAAATTGCGCTTTGGTGTTCGTGTCAAATTATATGGATTCGTACATGGTATCGAGTCTAATAAAAGAGCATAAAAACGGTTAAATACAGCAACGATCTTTGGGAGCTTTTGTATGAGTCACTTGCCTAGTAGCGTTTGTGCGTTTTAATAAAAATAGGTTGGGTTAAATATTAGCACTTCAGTTCCATCAGCTTATGTCAAGTGGTTTACAAAATTTTGTTCTGTTCATAGTATTTCTTAAATTATTGGAAGAACGTTCAGTTGTAAATATTTATTTTCTTATTTAACTTGGTGAATTGAGCTGCAGATGTCTTCAACACGGTCTGAATGGCCTTGTTAGCAGTGTGTACTAAAAAATATGGATACAGGTATACTTTGGCCGGGTACTCCTTTGAACACATAGCGTTAAGATTCTATGGTAAAAATGCCTTCTCCCCTGGGCAACACGATTGCAAGTTAGCAGGCATAGATCTAAAAGAGAGGTTAGGTAACGATGCAGGGAACGCAGTGCCATTTGTGCGTTAGCACGCATTCGTCACAAACTGGCTACTTTTTAAAATGTACTGTTTACAAAACACATGCTAACAACTTGAAAGTGGGTACTTATGTCATGTGGGAGTCTGAATGCCTAAACAGATCGTTTTTAACAAGGCATCAGTGTAAAGCAGAAAGTGACTTTTCAATTTAAGAGCTTTTTGGAATGATAACCAGCAACCATATGGGAATCACAGAACTGAGTTCCATAACCACTGGTCACAACAAAGTGGACATTAAATGGTTTGTTTTCTTTTCTTTTAAAAATAACTTCATGGTTCCTATTATGCTCTTTTATGCAATGTATGTTTTAGCCAGCCAAGGGAGTAGTGGCTGCGGCGGAAATGTCATATGCCTTAATAAACTGATCAGGAAGGCCAGTTTTTTAACTGGACTTACCCTGGGTCCATTGAAAGCAGTGACAGAAAAGAGAATAATAGTAAAATTAGACATCATTTCTAACTAATTAAGGTGGAAAGGATTTGGAACTGGCCCAACTCCATATAATGAGAAATGTTTCTTTTCTTTTATATAAGTTGTATGAATTGTTATATCTCATGGCGAGTTCAGGTACTGTGACATTTTGGATAATGTGGAGAGCTGACTTGAACCTCTTATTTCAGATGTTATTTAAATGCTAGATGGGTTTCATCAGACTGTGGAAAAAACAGGAGGGGGAAGTGAAGATTTATGTGAATGAGCAATGGTGAAAAAGTGAGCACAATACAATTTAAGCTAAACTTATGATCCACACATTGAAATGTAGACTGAATTGGTCCATGTTACTGCCCTGTGAAGTAGGTTACATTATGGGGACCTCAAACAAGAAAACATACTTTTATCAGCATGTCTCATTCATGGACAATACAAGTTGGACCTGCTGTATTAAAATGTTAATGTTTTAAATATAAACCTACAATCTGAGCAGGTCTGACGTCGTCTTACTGCCACTTACAACCCTATATATACACCAACATCAGGCACAATATCAAAACTACCTGCTTAATATTGTGTAGGTCCCCTTGTGCTGTCTGAACAGCTCTTACCCATCAAGGCATGGACTCCACAAGACCTTTGTCAAGTCAAGCGTCAACTGGATTTATTGTCATACCATCTATACACAGTGTTGCAGCATACAGTGGCATGAAATAACATTCTCCAAGACAGTGGTGCAACATATACAGTAGATGAAGGTGAATTGGTGGTATTTGGCACCAAGACATTAGCAGAAGATCCTTCAAGTCCTAAAAATTGTGAGGTGCTCAAAGAGGCCACTGTTGCCATGAAGGGGTGTACGTGGTCTACAACAATCTTTTGGTAGGTGGTATGTGTCAAAGTAACATCCACATGAATACCAGGTCCCAAAGTTTCCCAGAAGAACATTACCCAGAGCCTCACACTGCTTCTGTCATGCGGCCATCTCTTCCCCAGGTAAATTATGCACAAGCATCCAGTAGTCCACATGATCTAAAAGAAAAGCAGGATTCATCAGACCAGGCCTTCTCCTTCCATTGCTCCATGGTCCAGTTCTGATGCTCACATGCCCCTTGTAGGCACTTTTAGAGGAGAACAGGGGTTAGTATGGGCATTCTAACCGGTCAGCTAGCTATGCAGCCCTGTATACAGCAAGCTATAATGCATTATGTGTTCTAGCACCTTGCCCTCATGGCCAGCTTTTAGTTTCTCAGCAGTTTGTGCTACAGTAGCTCTTCTGTGGGATAGGATCACACAGGCTAGCCTTCGCTCCCCGCACACATTAATCGGTATTGGGTGCTCATGACCCTATTATCCATTCACTAGTTGTCCTTCCTCGATTCAGTAGGTACTTACACTTGCCCATTTTACCTGCTTCTAACAAGTCACCTTCAAGGACTGTTCACTTACTGCCTGATATATCCCACCTCTTGACAGGTGCAATTGTAACAAGATAATCAATGTTATTCACTTAATCTGTCAGCGGCTTTAATGTTGTGACTGATTGGTGTGTATGTATGTATATGCATAAATAATTTTTTTGAGCTTCTGTAAAATTTTAATTTCTCCTCAAGGACAAATAAAGTATAATCTAATATATTCTAATCCAGTGGTCTCAATCTCCAGTCCTGGAGGGCCGCAGAAGCTACAGGGTTTCATTCTAAATATTTTCTTAAATTAGTGACCTGTTTTTGCTGCTAATTAACTTATTTTGAATTCATTTCAACTGACTTGCTCTTGAAGACTCAGACCCCTTAATTGTTTCTTTTTCTTTAATTAGCAGCCAAACAATAATGAGATACAAAATGAGCCAAAACATGACCAGCAAACTGTGTCCATCATACAATATCTGAAAATTAAGAAAGATGAAGGTCTCAGGAATGTTGATGTGCTCAGGTGCCCGAAACACTGTAACAGTGCTCTTAGAAAAGAGAAAATCAACAATTTCAGAAATGTATGCTATTGCATAATGAGACCAGCAACAAGCCATAGAATTAAAGAACGGGTTTAATTAACATCAAGAATCGGCTCCTAAGCAACTGGTTGGAGTGAAGTTGGTTCGAGTTGAAGGCCCTGATGTAGTTGATCTTCTGCTGGCTCACTCACTTAACATTTCATTTCTGCTTGGGCGCCATTTAAGGAAAGAAATGAAGCAATTAAGAGGAATGATAAAGAAATTCAGTGGAATAAATCTTAAAAAAACAAGTCAATTAAAATGAAAGGAAAAGGAGTTAATTAACAGCAAAAATTGGTCACCAATTAAGAAAAGGGTTAGAATGAAAACCTGCAGCCACTGTGGCCCTTCAGGATCGGAGTTTGAGACCACTGTTCTAACTAATGCTGACCATCTAAACAGTGTACAGTATTGTATTGGGTAACATTTAGCCACTGGCTAATTCATTATGGTGCATTAAGAAATGGTCTGTTGTCCTTCCCACCTTCAGAATGTATAATGCTTTCTCCTATAGTGCCAGTATTCATTCTTAACTACTTACACCATACAATTGAATGAATACATCTCAGTTTTTGTCCAGTTGGTGATAATGTGTATCTACTGTCATTCCCTTTATATACAAAACAGTGACACAATAATATATATATATTATAAAAAAAACTTAGGACTAGACTGATCTTTTGAAGAGAGATCTTTGAGAGACAGAGAGCCACTTTCACATCCCGCGAAACAGGCAAGTCACGTCATACTTACAACCTTTGGAAGCAAGTCCCGTGATACACATGCAGAGCAGGTTAGAGATAATGGAAGTAGGAAAATTCTAAAGTCTCAAGAAAATGAGAGTAAAGCTCACATTAGCGCAAACAAATGGAAAATATTACTCAGTGAAATAACCTAACAGCGAGAAGAGAGACAAGGCAGTGGCTTTAAAACGTTTGAAGTGCCGCATGAAATGCAGATCACGCCGCACAGGAACAGTAGCAGACCAGCAGCTGATTAAGCAAAGAGGAGGTAAAAATAACGGCTGTTATTCAATTCCCATTGTATCACCGTTAAAGAGGGGTTTCGGAGGAGCAACCGCATCTCCTTGCCTCTTCACAATGGCATGTAGCACTGGCGGGGTAGGCGAGTGAAGTACAGATCACATGGCACGGCAGCAGCAGCAGCAATCCAGTAGCTGATCAAGCAAAGAGGAGGTATCACCATTTAACAGGGGTTTCGGAGGAACGGCCTCGTCTCCTTGGGGGTGCATTCAGTATATATATATATTTGTCTGATGCCTTTATCCAAAGTAACTTGCAATATCTGAGATACAACTGGTTACATTTATTTTGTACGGGTCTGCCCCAATAGCCAAAGAATCCATTCCAGTTGAAATGTGCCACTCAATCCCTGTATTGGGTGTATTGCTGGCAGTGAAACTTTGAAGCACAACCATGAATTCGAACTGCAGGAAAAAAAATGGAGTTCCTGTAGCTTAAAAAATGTCCGTCTTCTGACCATTTTGTAAAATGAGTTTTTGTAAAATGAATTGTGTTGAAACACTATCCGTCTGTTGAAAAAGCAAGTTCAAGTTCTCAAAATCTGTTAAACTATTTTAATTCCATAAATTCCTGTGGCAATGCATTGTCCCTCTGAGTTCCATTGGCTGAGGTGAGGAGAGTACAAATGTATACAAGCATTAAGTAAAAATGCGTTGACCAACCTGTTTTTTAGGTTTGCATTTTTCACAGTCCCCCAATCTCCTTTTGTACATCTCTGTGAAACCAATTAGTTTATTTTTAAATTCATTCTCTCACTCTTTAATTGAGTTCCATAAACCTGACTGCTAACATTAATTGCATGTGCTCATGTCACTGCCTGTACCATACTCAAAATACTCCCAGACAGTAATTCTCCTTCTCAACCAGTCATGTGCTCGTGTTCCGAATGTAGATTTGTTTAGTTTTCACTCTTTTCACTCAGCTTTTAGTTTGCTTTTCATTTGGACTAATATAATGCTTGTTTCAAAATTTTATAGTTTTCATTAACAGTAACAATTTTAGTGCAGAGAAAACCGCCCTTAACAAATTGCCGGTTCATTGAAGGGGGTACACACACATACTGTACATACACATGCACATACATAGTGGGACCAATTCAGAGTAGTCAACCAGATCTGCATGTCTTTGGACTTGAGAGAGGAAAGCCAACTTTGAATCTGCAGGAATTTGCAAATTCCACACAAACAATGACTAAGTTAAGGAGATGAACCCAGGATGCTTCATTCAGAAGGCCACAGTATTAACCACTGCTCCTGTCATGTAGCTGCCAGAAATATACAGTTCTTCCTAGTCACTGTTTAACTACAGATGAAGGAGCAAGGATATCATTTTTATAATTTTTAGTTAAGTATTCCAAGTTGGATGGTAGCAAAGCTCCTTTTCCAGTACATCATGTATAATGGTGCTTGCTAGTGTGGCCATACCATGTGGTCCAAATTCAAGGTTGCATATGTTGTAGTCACATCAGATTCATATAGGTCTAAAATATTTAAAGTCCTAAATTTTTATTTGTATTTGTGTCTTTTTTAATTCCAAATATACATGTTTATCGTCTCTTTTTCCACTGGGTAGTTTTTAGAGTTGAACAACAGGTGGCACATGTTCTGTCTGTCCAACATGATGAATAAGCTCCCAATCTTTAAGCTGAAACCACTATTCAAAATATTTTATTGTGTAACTGATAAATATTTAATCACGCTAATGCAGCTTGCCTTTAGTGATTGTGCCACTTTTTGTATTTTCAGGTTCTGCTGTCCTTGCGTTGTTCTTGGCTGGTTATTTGGGTCAACAGTATCTACCACCTCCTAAACCAAAAGTAGTTGGCTTTGATCTTGGAACTACTTTCTGTTCTGTTGGTGTGTTTCATCCCGGACTAGGTGAAGTGGAGGTAATTGGAGATGAAAAAGGTCGGAAGAGCATCCCAAGTGTCGTGTCCTTTGCTGACTCTAATATTTATGTTGGATATGAAGGTCAAAAAATGGCAGATTCTTTTCCTCAGAATACAATATATGATGCTAAAAGATTTATTGGAAAAATATTTAGTGCTGAAGAACTGAACAGAGAAAAAAGAAGATACCAGTTTAAGGTAAATTATTTTTTTGAGTGTCTACTGCAAATCTTCTGTACATCTTAGACAAGAATGAATGTATTCACCTAAATATTTGAAAACTTGTATATAGTTTAGGTTTTTAACTGTAATGTTGTAATGTATGCATTCATGTTTTTCTTTTGATTCTATGAACAACATGGTCAAACATCAAAAATGCAACTGCTAAGCTACATAAAAGTGATTCCTTTTTTAATACTTGATGTATATTCTTTTCTGCATTCATACCTTCGTGTTTTAATACGAATTATATGTACTACTTCTTTTACACTGACCCAAATCATTGCTGTCAAGGACTAGAATACTTAATCTAATCTAATTACAGCCACAATTAGAGTTAGTTTTCATGTACTTTCCATTACATGCTGAGGAATGCCAGGGCAAATATTGAAATGGAAATAATGCAGAGTGATACAGTGTTAAGAACAGCTGACATATAGCTCCTGAGCCTTGAATTCAAATCCCAACCCAGACACTGTCCATTAGATGTGTACACATTTTCTACATGTCTTCAATGAGTCTGTATTTCTGTAATTGCCTGTATCCCAGATGTATGACTTACCACTGGGTGAGTGATGTATAAGTGTGTCTCATGGTTTGTACCTAGTGCTGCTGGAATGAACAAGCAAGTCTTAAACTGAATAAATTTGAAAGTATACTGTATATTAGACCAATAAATATATAATTTCTGCGCCTTATACATTTTAACTGTAATAGCTGAGACAGTAACCATATTTTTGTATTAATGTAAAGGGGTGTGTGTGCTTGCACGTTTGTATGTATACACTTCAGTATAGGTTGAAGTCCATATTAACACTGCAATGAAAAGGGATGTAGTAGGAAGTAAGCTTACAGCAGTTTTGTAATGGCAATAAATGTATGACACAGTATGAAAAGCAGTGTATTGCAAAAAGATTATGTGCAACTGAATTGGACTGAGTAGTTGTAATTCTTTGGTTTTGTTGTTAAAAATGTAAGTATATGCCATCATTCGATTTGTTGATAATTCAAACTCACCCTTAATATATTATTTATTGCAAAAGTATTCAGACCATTGACCAGTTTTCTGATTTCACTGAATAATATATTCAGTAAGCACACTTCTAACATTTTGTAGAACCACTTTCTGCAGCAATTACATTATGTACCAGCTTTGCATTGTTCAGTATTGATTTTGACCCATTCTACCAATCAGATTTGAACCAAATTGTTCAGTTCTGTAGGATGACATTTATGCACTGCAATTTTCAAATAGTAAATAGAGGGAATTTTGAGGGATGATTATTTCTAGGCAATGTATGTGTGGTATTGCTTTCTGATAATTAAACCAGGGCAGACTGTGATTGCAAAACAAATGGATATTGTTTTGCACAGTTTTCCTAATTTATACATTTGTAATATTTTATCTATAACTTCATTTTTAATGAATAATGATTCCCTCAACTTGGTTATATCCTTTTTCACATTTATGTATTTTATCTTCTGGGAGGAGTCAGCAACACACAAACTGTTTTCCAGCTATCCTAAACATATTCAGAATCTATTTTAAAAAGCTGTATTGTCCGCCTGTGTTCAGTTTCTAAACAAAAACGTTGTTTCCAGAGTTTCACACTGGTGAAACAGAGAGAAGAAAAGGAATCCAAGCAATGAGGGACCACAATTTTTGTACACCATAAGTCACCACTACAACACTCATGTTTGTAGCTGGCACGTTAAATCTGATGAATACATAAAGTTTACATGCTGCCTTAAAATTTTATACTGGCCTGTTTTTTTTTTTTTTTTTTTTTTTGTTGTTGTTGGAACAAATTTCCCTTGTCAGTATGACACCAATCAGATTCTTAAAGGCCCAATGCTTGTCTTGGAGTTAATGTTTGAGAGTCTCTGCTGACGGAAAACAGCACAGCAGGTCCCTTCTCAGTGAATCATGACTATGAACTGGCACCTACCCCTCTGAAATATCTACAATTTGCAGTATGATTACATTATTTGTTTCTGACTAACAGCATGAATGGTGAGTTTAAAGTTCTCTAAGTTCATGACAGGAACTTAATAAAGACACATACAACAAACATGAAACAACATGTGAAAACAATGCAAATTTTTAAGGTTGCTATGGGTATTTTATAAGTTTTTATAAGATTACAGCTAATTTTTTTTATTATATGTTACAATATATTGACATACAGTGCATCTGGAAAGTATTCACAGTGCATCACTTTTTCCACATTTTGTTATGTTACAGCCTTATTCCAAAATGGATTAAATTCATTTTTTTCCTCAGAATTCTACACACAACACCCCATAATGACAACGTGAAAAAAGTTTACTTGAGATTTTTGCAAATTTATTAAAAATAAAAAAATTGAGAAAGCACATGTACATAAGTATTCACAGCCTTTGCCATGAAGCTCAAAATTGAGCTCAGGTGCATCCTGTTTCCCCTGATCATCCTTGAGATGTTTCTGCAGCTTAATTGGAGTCCACCTGTGGTAAATTCAGTTGATTGGACATGATTTGGAAAGGCACACACCTGTTTATATAAGGTCCCACAGTTGACAGTTCATGTCAGAGCACAAATTAAGCATGAAGTCAAAGGAATTGTCTGTAGACCTCCGAGACAGGATTGTCTCGAGGCACAAATCTGGGGAAGGTTACAGAAAAATTTCTGCTGCTTTGAAGGTCCCAATGAGCACAGTGGCCTCCATCATCCATAAGTGGAAGAAGTTCGAAATCATCAGGGGCCTCATGTATAAACGGTGCATACGCACAGAAATGTTGCGTACGAACGTTTCCACGCTCAAATCGCGATGTATAAAACCTAAACTTGGCGTAAAGCCACGCACATTTCCACGGTAACTCATACCTTGGCGTACGCAATTTCTCCGCTCGGTTTTGCAGACTGGCGGCACCCAGCGTCAAAGCAGTGCTACTGTTCCTGCGTGGTCACCCTTTCTTTCTTAGCTCCACATTCCTGACGCGGCTTTATAAGTACACTGAAACTAACTGCATATTGTTTATTAGTGTAATGCATCTGATTGTAATTAACCAGCAGCAATATAATGGTCCAGGGAATAGCCATAGTATTCCAAATACCTTAACTGCTTTAGCGTTGTAACTCTCACTGCATCTTCTTCTTCTTTCAGCTGCTCCCGTTAAGGGTTGCCACAGCAGATCATCTTTTTCCATATTACTCTCACTGCACCACTCGGAGTATTTATATCACTGTATCTGAGTGGGGAATCACAGCAGCAGCTGATCGGAAAGAGAAATAGCGGTATACAGCATGAAGCAGACGCTGCCTGAGCCACGGCAAAACGCTTTAGAGACTTCCCAGTACGGACTTCGCGGTTTAGAAAAGGTTTCATCCCAAGAACTCTAAACGCACTCAATCAGTCCATCAAGTGCTCCTTGTAGAACTGTTTACTTATAAGTACAATAACCTCACTGTAAACTTGCACTACAGTTATAATATTGCACAACCTGCGCCACTTAATAAAGCGCGTATTTACATATGATGACGGTATTCATTTTTAAGACGAAATGCAGCAAAATATGTTGATTATATTATACAGATAAAACTTTAACTTAATTTAAATAATCTGTATTGTTAATAATTAAACATGTGAGGACACGGTGCCGCAGCGCTAGCTAGTTCAGGGATTGTTCCTGCATTGCGTTGTATTCTTGCGCTGACACGACACTGGAAAGATAGACGGATAGAATAATTAAACACGTACTACGAAGATATTTCAATGTTCCTTAAAAGTTTTGAAGAATCGGCGTTCTAAGCTTACAAATGGCTTCACGTCTATTACATAACTGATTGTGTGGCGATTGGGTATTTGGAGAAAGAAAAGTAAGGACAGGAATTGGAGGTTAGTATGTTTGAAAGAGACAATACTGCTGTGATAAATTATTTAATTGAAGGTCGCACATGGCGCAGCAAGCCTCTTGCGTGAGATATGAACAAGCACTGCACCACCGTGTTCCCATGTTTAATAACATGCTTTCATTCCTATCATCATGAAAAAGATATCATGTTTACATCTCAGTATTTAATTATTCAGAGAGCTGTAATATCACGAATGTAATGGATTATGTGTCCTGTTGGAGAAAGAGAAAGCCCGTTTAAGAAGCAGGTAGTGATTCACACACAGAGCACAAAGAAGATCATATACAGAACAAAGCATTTAACGTCCTACTTTAGTTACAATGGGATTTGAGAAACTGGTAAATGAAACGATTTGAAGATGAAGTTTATGATGTTCTACTTTAATGGCAAAATAAACTACGTGATTAAAGTGGAAATTTCGAGATTAAAGTTGACATTTCATGTTTTTTTCTCCACTGTGTGCCTATTTTTTTGTCTGTACCTTAATAAGCTTTCATATGACACTCAGACGGTGGGCTACGACTTGCCTTTTCACGGCGACTTTGATATGTGATTTCGTTTTTATTTCGGGCACTGTGCGACTTTGTGAACTTGAGCTTTCAAGTTTCTACGACACTCTGTCACTCGATCAACTTCCTTTTGTTGATTATACCACTGTTTAAACCAACAAATAGTACGTTTTTCCTTTGCCTCCACTTGGTATTCGCTGAAATTCTTATATTTTCCCCCGTGCTTTTCCCATTGTCTTTTCTCAGAAGGCTATTTATATTGATTTGCATATTCAAAGAGGCGTAATTCTGGGAGGAGTTGGGGCGGGACAGAAGGTGCGTACACGTGCGTTACTTTTCACTCTGATCGGGATTTATGTAGTGGAAGAACGTGAAAGTTTGCGTACGTACAGATTCCTGCATCTGGATTTTTCTGTGAGTACGCACATTCCCGCTTTTGTGCTTACGCCATGTTATAGTGTAAGTTCTATGCATGGTGTTATACATGAGGCCCCAGGACTCTTCCTAGAGCTGGCCGGCCATCTAAACTGAGCGATCAGGGGAGACGGGCCTTAGTCAGGGAGGTGACCAAGAACCCGATGGTCACTCTGTCAGAGCTCCAGAGGTCCTCTGTGGAGAGAGGAGAACCTTCCAGAAGGACAACAATCTCTGCAGCAATCCACCAATCAGGCCTGTATGGTAGAGTGGCCAGACGGAAGCCACTCCTTAGTAAAAGGCACATGGCAGCCCGCCTGGAGTTTGCCAAAAGGCACCTGAAGGACTCTCAGACCATGAGAAAGAAAATTCTCTGGTCTGATGAGACAAAGATTGAACTCTTTGGTGTGAATGCCAGGCGTCACGTTTGGAGGAAACCAGGCACCGCTCATCACCAGGCCAATACCGTCCCTACAGTGAAGCATGGTGGTGGCAGCATCATGCTGTGAGGATGTTTTTCAGCGGCAGGAACTGGGAGACTAGTCAGGATAAAGGGAAAGATGACGGCAGCAATGTACAGAGACATCCTGGATGAAAACCTGCTCCAGAGCGCTCTTGACCTCAGACTGGGGCGACGGTTCATCTTTCAACAGGACAACGACCCTAAGCACACAGCCAAGATATCAAAGGAGTGGCTTCAGGACAACTCTGTGAATGTCCTTGAGTGGCCCAGCCAGAGCCCTGACTTGAATCCGATTGATCATCTCTGGAGAGATCTTAAAATGGCTGTGCACCGACGCTTCCTATGTAACCTGATGGAGCTTGAGAGGTGTTGCAAAGAGGAATGGGCGAAACTGGCCAAGGATAGGTGTGCCAAGCTTGTGGCATCATATTCAAAAAGACTTGAGGCTGTAATTGCTGCCAAAGGTGCATCGACAAAGTATTGAGCAAAGGCTGTGAATACTTATGTACATGTGATTTCTCAGTTTTTTTATTTTTAATAAATTTGCAAAAACATCAAGCAAACTTTTTTCACGTTGTCATTATGGGGTGTTGTGTGTAGAATTTTGAGGAAAAAAATGAATTTAATCCATTTTGGAATAAGGCTGTAACATAACAAAATGTGGGAAAAGTGATGCGCTGTGAATACTTTCCAGATGCACTGTATGTTGAAATGAAGAAAGCTAACATTAAATATAAAAAAGGTTATCTGAAACTGTAATACTTCGGGTACAAGAAAGTTAACACATTCGCCTTGGTAATTACAAAGCCATTCCTCCATAAAAAGTTTATAACCTTTGTCCAGTTTTGATGCTTTTGTTATGTAGTGCTTTTCAACAGTACTGCTTACATTGCAAAAGTTGATTTTTGGAAGTTAAAGTAGAGAAATGTGTTCTTGTTATGCTATTGCTTTTCACCAGTGTAAACTAATATAATATAATATAATCTATATAAATAAAATTCTTTTCGTGTTTGAAATGGAAATGACGTATGACCATGGGTAACGGAAATTTCGTATGACCACAGAACATATTAAAATATTGGAACTTATTATTTGTGTGAGAGTTATTTTACTGATATTGAAAAGAAGAAAAAAGACTGTTTAAATAAGGAGCTGTGAAGGTGAATGTAAAGAAGAAGCCAGCGGTAAAGCAAGTGAGACTTCATAATAAGGACGGTTGGGTGCACGGAGAAGGAGTGCCGGCTAACCTAGAAGGACCTTCAGAGCATACGGCTTTACTTTGCTTTTATGGTGTGGGCGTCGGCCATGGACAGACGCTAACGCAGAGACACCCGGGCGAGACAGACTTCTTCCTTCAACAAAGGAATCATCGCCAGGCCGGTGAGATCGCTTCTTTTACATTTAAATTCAGTATACGAGTCAGCGGAACGTATCTGACTTGATCACTGGATTCACTGCAGATTTCCCAGGCCATGTGAATTTAGACTTTAAAACAAAGTTAATATAAAAGAGACTGGGGAACGTGTGGGGATTGTGTGTGTGTGTCTAATTTATATTTGTATATAGATGTAATATAGGTTTAAGTACTGTGAATATATTTGTGCTGTTTGTAAATAGGGTAATTTTCCGTTTCTTTTCCTTGCTTGCTTTCTTTCTTTGCTGTTTCACCGTTTTCTGAGGACTATATTATAGAGTGTTTAAGGGGATGGCATATTAATTAGGGTTTGTGTAGTTATTATAGATTTGACAAGGATTTAAGGGGTGTTTATTGTTTTGTTTGATTTATAATATATTCTTTTTTGATTGTTTAAAGAATTGTTGGGGTGATTAGTTCCTTTGTATAAATTCATAAAAGACAACTCCAGATGAGGATATCAAATTGGGGCTAAGGTTCGGTTGGGTTCCGTACTTAATAGAGTTAATTTTCGTAAGAGTAGGAGATTTATACGCTTCTTATATCTTCTTCAAATTCTTTTATCAAAATGTTGTACTACTTAATAATTAATATTTATATAATTTTTATTTATTATAAATGCTCTTTTTTTTATTTGTTCAAAAATAACATTGGTAATTAACAAACTTATTTTATAAATACTACATTTTAATTTTTTACCCTTTCACTCAGTGAGCGAAGCCACTGGGTAATCAGCGAATATAATATAATATAATCTTCTTATATAAATTAGCTAGAAATAGCTTTTTATGCATTTTATCGTTCACCAATTAACTATCCCCTAATATCTGAATAGATATAGCACTTAACTGAAATTACTGAATTCCTTAACAAAATGGTTTTTCCAATACCAAATGCTCTGAACAAACGACATTATAAGTTGGACTCTACGGTACAATATCACATTTATCAGAGACTAAATGCATTTCCTGAAATAATTCGAACCCCTGGGGACAAATAAAGTTCTATCTAATCTAATTTAGTGACACTAAATACTACCTTTGTCATAATAAATAGATGACCTGAATCTGTAAATAAATTGCATCAGTCACTGGTGGGCTGGTTGACTCAGTGATCCTTTTTGAGCTCTAGTCTTTAAAATAAAAAAAACATTTAAAGCAAAGGAACAATACTTTTAACTTGTAAATAATGAAAAAGTAGTATGTAAAAGACTTCCATCCATTCATTATCCAACCCGCTGAATCTGAACACAGGGTCACGGGGGTCTGCTGGAGCCAATCCCAGCCAACACAGGGTATAAGGCAGGAACCAATCCCGGGCAGGGTGCCAACCCACCACAGGACACACACAAACACACCCACACACCAAGCACACACTAGGGCCAATTTAGAATCGCCAATCCACCTAACCTGCATGTCTTTGGACTGTGGGGGGAAACTGGAGTGCCCGGAGGAAACCCACGCAGACACGGGGAGAACATGCAAACTCCACGCAGGGAGGACCCGGGAAGCGAACCCAGGTCCCCAGGTCTCCCAACTGCGAGGCAGCAGCGCTACCCACTGCGCCACCGTGCCGCCTGTAAAAGACTTAATATGCCTAATTGTTTTTGAATGCACAACTACATATTGCATTGTTTAGAGTTAAAAAAAAGTATTGTGTGGTATATTTTATATTTTTTTTATTGTTGCATGTTTTTAAAAGTAGTAAAATTTACAATTAGATCATTATTTATACAACATCATATTCCATCATATTTTATGCTTTAATCTGTTCCTAGGTTGAGCATTTTATTTACAGGTAATATTTTTTTTTCTCATTTAGGTTTTATATAACAATGGAACAGCAGAATTTTCAATATCGACAAATAGAACATTTACTGTTACTCCTGAATATATTGGATCCCGCTTGCTCTTAAAGTTGAAGAAGATGGCAGAAAAGTCTCTTGGAGTTCCAGTAACTAATGCAGTCATTTCTGTTCCGGCAGAATTTGATGAAAGACAGAGAAACTACACCATAAAAGCAGCAAATCTTGCAGGTTGTAGTATTTATTTCATAAATATTGTTCTTGCAGTAAATAAATAGGTTGAATATTTCTTAGAGAAATTACACATTTTATATGGTTGTTTCAATTATTTTCCTTTTTTTAACAGAGAATGCTATTACTTTTTTAAGAGTAACCCACAAAATGTATTTTGTAACTTTTGTTTTGCTGAAATACTTTACATTTTACAATCCAATTTTTTGTTTTAAGGTATGAATATTCTTCGTTTGATCAACGAACCTACAGCAGCAGCAATGGCATACGGGCTGCACAAAGTGGATGTCATGAATGTTTTGGTTGTGGACCTTGGAGGTGGCACATTAGATGTCTCCTTGTTGAATAAGCAAGGAGGAATGTTTCTAACCAGAGCTATGGCAGGTACAATTATATAACACCTTAGTTGTTTCTTATAGCATGTAACATGTTTGCTTAATTACATTAAAAATAGTACTGTTCTTAATTTTTATTGTTAATATTAAGACATATCAAGCTGCCTCTGTGTCTTGCTCCAATTCTAGCAGTCCATTGCATAGGGATGCCTTTGAATAAATATACAATAGACAAGATAAAGAGCACATTTTTACACTTTAGAACAAAGTGCTTTTTAACCTGTTCAGCCACATCTATGTAGCATTTTCATTTTTGTGTTCTGTTTATGTTAATTTTGTTTCTGGGATATTTGGGTATCACCTTTTATTAACTCAACACAGCAGTCCAAGATCTGAAATCTGTACAGTTCTGTAAATTCCAGGGGCCTCATGTATAAACGGTGCACACGCACAAAAATGTTGCGTACTCCCATTTCCACACTCACATTGGGATGTATAAAATCTAAACTTGGCGTAAAGCCACGCACGTTTTCACGCTATCTCAATCCCTGGCGTATGCAAATTCTCCGCTTGGTTTTGCAAACTGGTGGCACCCAGCATCAAAGCAGTGCTTTTGTTCCAGTGTGGTTACCCTTTCTTTTTTAGATCCACATCCCTGACGCGGCTTTATCAAATACACTGAAATTAACCGCATATTGTTTATTATTTTAAGGCATCTGATTGTAATTAACCTGTAACAATATAATGGTCCATGGAATGGCCAAACTATTCCAAATACCATAGCTGCTTTAGTTGTTCCTCTCACTGCACCACTCAGAGTATTTATCCCACTGTATCTGAGTGTGCAATCACAGCTCTCAAGCAGCTGATCGGAAAGAGAATTATCGGTATACAGCATCAAGCACACGCTGCCTCAGCCATGCACTATTTGAACTGCTTCCATATGGCAAACGCTTCATAGCCTTTCATGTAGGGACCTCGGAGTTTAGAAACAGTATCATTCCAAGAGCTCTATATGCACTTAATCAGTCCATCAGGTGCTCCTTATAGAACTGTTCGTACCTATAAGTACAATTACCTCACTGTAAACTTGCGATAGTTATAATACTGCACAACAGCCACTTTATAAAGCGTGTATTTACATATATCATTTTTAAGATTAAATGCAGCAAAATATTTTTTTTACATTATACAGATAAAATTTTAACATCATTTAAATAATCTGTATTGTTAATAATTAAACATGTGAGGACATGGTGTCACAGCGCTACCAACAAGCTGGCGCCCCATTCAGGGATTGTTCCTGCCTCGCACTGTATCCTTGCTGGGGCTGGCACAACACTGGATGGATAAATGGATAGAATAATTAAACATGTACTACAAAGATATTTCAGTGTTCCTGAAAAGTTTTGAAGAATCGCCGTTCTAAGCTTACAGATGGCTTGACATCTACAGAGCTGATTGTGTGGCCATTGGGTACTTGGAAAAAGAAAAGGAAGGACAGGAATAGAAGGTTAGTACGTTTGAAAGAGACAGTACTGCTGCAATAAATTATTTCATCGAAGGTCGTGCACAGCGCAGCAAGCATCTTGCATGAGGCGGTAACAATCTCTGGATGGGGCACCAGTTCGTCAATATCACTGTGCCACCGTGTTCCCATGTTTAATAACATGCTTTAATTGATATGATATGAATACTGAAATGATATTCAAAGAGGCATAATTCTGGGAGGAGTTGGGGAGTGGCGGCAGGCACGTGTACGTGCGTTACTTTTCACACTGGGATTTATGTAGAGGAAGAATGTGGAAGTTGGTGCATGCATAGATTCATGCATCTGGATTTTTGTGTGCGTACGCACATTTCTGCTTTTGTCCATACGCCATGTTTTAGTGTGAATTCTACGCACGGCGTTATGCATGCGGCCCCAGGTATGCATCACATTGAATCTTTAAAGTGAATGGGAGGTTTTGAAGGTTAAATTAAAAGTAAGTGTTAACCTGTATGCAACAGTGAAATAAGATTCATACTTAAATTAATGCACTGTTGGAATTGTTAGAAATACAAACTGGGAACTCCAAAAGAAAAATACATTTTAGAGACACTTTTAGCTCATATTAGCTTTACCTCTGATTTCTCACTCTTGTGTGTTATAAAACGTGTTAGTAATTAGCTTAGAATCCATTTTAGAATGAATTGTACTTACCTAATGCTTTTCTTGTTGTCTTCTTTCACACTCATAAAATGGCAGCAATTTGCTGATAACTTTTGTGAATATTAGTGAATCCAAAAACTTGCAGATTTGCATTTTTGTTGCAAGTTCTGAATAAAAGACACTTGAGAAGAATGAAGTGGTAAATGTAACACAAAGTGCTCATCACAAAGGGGTAATAAAAAGTTTCAGTTAATATCTAAATGCATTGCTGTTGACCACTGCCTTCCTGCTATGCCACCACATTATTTTACATGTAAACAAATACCATTGTGACTGTGAAACCTTGAAAAAATCTTTTTGCACTCAATTATCAAAAAACAACTAAAATGCAGCTTCCTGGAGTTAATATTTTGAAATGTTTGCTTGTTCATTTCTCTTTTGTCTTATTGTGTTTTTATCTTTATCCTTCTTCTAGGCAATAACAAACTTGGAGGGCAAGACTTCAATCAAAGGCTACTTCAACATGTGTTTGAAAGCATTCAGCAGCAATATGGGGCCTTTCCATTACTTAAAAGGGATGTGTATAATTTGCGTCAGGCAGTGGAAAGAACAAAGCTGAATTTAACTTTTCAGCACTCTTCAAAAATCAGTATACCTCTTACTTTGAAGTCTGAGGCCAAGCTCAATGAGCCATCAGAAGAAGACACCATTCAAAGTGTTCTGTTTGAAGAAGAAATAACAAGAGAACTCTTTGAAAAGCTTAATGCAGATCTTTTTCAAAAGATTCTTATTCCTATTGAAAGGGTTTTGAGAGATGGTTTGCTGGACAAATCAGAAGTGGATGAGATTGTTCTGGTTGGTGGATCAACTAGAATACCTCGTATTCGCCAGATAATTGCTGAATATTTTGGGAAACAGCCCAATGTATCAGTGGACCCAGACCTGGCAGTGGTAATTGGGGTAGCTATTCAGGCAGGAATCATGGGAGGTTCATGGCCTTTACAGGTCAGTGCAATTGAAATTCCAAACAGACACTTAAAGAAAACAAATTTTAATTAATACTTCAGAGGTTTTTTCGCTTAGTCAAATTTCATCCGTACCATGTATTATAATTATTTGAAATACATACAAAAATATTTATTTTGCATTTCCATTAAAGTCAAAGTGTTACTGCTATACATAATGCCTTGTTTTGGATCTTTTTAGTTATCTCCTAAAAGCCAATGCAGATAAAATTTAGAAAATGAGAATGTAATTTAATATTTGTTTTAACATTTCAGTTAAGGGTTACTGAAGTAATGTTAACAGCTGTATAATTTCAAGGTCATATACCATGTTACCTATTTGAACAGTCCTGATAAAACTCTGCTAAGTAATCTTGAGATTAATATTAAGAGGCTTTTGTTCATCATGTGGGTATTTCTTTTTTTAGATTGCATCCAGTTCTGTTCCTTCAGTTTTTCAGTGGCCTCGAGTATTTAAGAAAGTTAATGCCTAATTAATTCAGAGTTCTTATTGTAAATAATGTATTTATTATTTTTTTTATCTTTCAGTAATATTAAGTTACTTAAATTTCCTTTACATGGGTATTTAATTTTTAATATATTTTTATTATTGGCAATTTATTTTTTCACATATTCAGAACCACAGTGATAAACTATATAAAGAAACATTAATTTATATTTAACGGTTTATTTTATGAAGTGTATTTGATTTATTAGAAAAAAAACATTCCAAAGAAAGCTATTTTTCTAAGATTGTATATTGTAATATATAATATTTCAGCATTTAACCCCTTTACACGGTTGTCTTTATTTATTCATATATATATATAATATATATATATAATAATGTATTTATACAGTAAATGTTTGAGGTTGGGCAACACATGTCCAGCAGTACTTCAGTGGTTACTGACTTTTGCTTTAAACAATTCTTAATTTGAGGTCAATCTCTGGTATTAACTGCTGTTATCTGCTCTTCTTGCTTAATAGAATTTTCATATCCTTCTGTGTACAGTTTTAGTTATGACTAAAAGGGTGGATTTAACTTTCTTATGATGTTTAAACTGAAGCATACTGTGGTCAAAGCCTTTTGGTGCACTGAGAATGATTTGCAGTCTGCGTAAAGCGGTAAAGTGACAGCATATTTCAGTTTCAACAAGTTTCTAAATTAGAAGTCAATTCTTGTTTTTGAAACATGTTTGTTAATTTAGTGTAGTTTATTCCTGCTTGAATTCTGCTGAGTAATCTATATCCAGTCATGGTCTTTCAGAAAGTGCACTGCTTCACCATGAAATTGTTGAAATTATACATGCTTTGACATTCAAATTTATTTCATTTTGTTTGCATTGAAACAACAGAAAAAGTATAGAAAAAAACGTAAAATCTGAGATCATTCCATATGTTGAATTCCAGAAAAGGACTAGACAAAATTATTGCCACCTTTTTAAAATTGTAACAAATAATTGTAATTCAAATCATGTGTTGCTCCTTTAATTTCTGTTTAAACTCATCAACTCAAGTAACATGTACACTATAGAAATCACACTGGCAATCAGTTTAAATGGAAAAAAGTTGACAAAAGCTTTGTGTCTGTATGTAGCACACTGAACGTTGAGAAGAGAAAGAAGAGCAAATCTCCAAGGATTTGAGAAACAAAATTTTAGAAAAGTCCATCTCCAGAGATCTTAATGTTCCTGTGTTCATTGTGTGCAGTGTCATGAAGAAGGTTATAGCCCATTGGCACTGTAGCTAACCTCCCCGGACATGGAAAAATTAATAGAAGATTGCAACAGAGGATTGTTCAATTGGTGCATAAAAAACCTCAGTCAACTTCCAAGCAAATTTAAGCTAACCTGCAGACACAGGGTACAACAGTGTCAGATTGCACTATTTGTCATCATCTGAATAAAATGGGATGCTATGGTAGGAGATCCACAGGAACTCCACTGCCAACACAGAGACATAAACAATTCTGACTGGAGTTTGCCAAAACTTACCTGAAAAAGCCAACATACTTTTAAGAGAACATCCTGTGGATAGGTGAGATTTTTGGTAAATCACATTGTTATACCATCTATATATATTAAATAAGGTCTTCAAAGAAAATAACATGGTCCCTGTGGCCAACCATGGTGGAGGTTTGCAGATATTTTTTGGTTACTAAAATAGGGAAGGGATTGTGTTTAAAAAAAAAAAAAAATGCTTTAGTTGCCTCACATTTTTATGCAATCATTTTGTTCACCCCACTGAATTAAAGCTGAAAGTCTGCACTTCAATTGCATCTGAGTTACTTCATTTAAAATTCATTGTGGTAATGTACAGAACCAAAATTAGAAAAAAGTTGTCTCTGTCAAAATATTTATGGACCTAACTGTGTGTGTGTGTGTATGTATATATATATATATATATATATATATATATATATATATATATATATATATAATATAATATAATATAGTAACAAAAGACAAAAAGAAAACAAAGGTTTGGGGCACCACCCAGTGTTCCCTGTATAATTGAGGATGTTGGGAAAAGACACAGGTCTGCACCTGGACTAGGCGTATACGTCTGTCAATCTTCTGCTCTGCAGAGGGAGGAAGAGAAGAAGCATTAAGAGACAGTGAGAACCGCTGACTTGTCAAATTGTGATTCAACCCCAAGCCCTGAATCTGTCTCCCAAGCACAGATTGCCTTTCAGACCTAAGAATGTAATACTCTGATCATCACTTTTTCAAAGAAACAAACCAGTCGCAGTGGCGCATTGTAAGATGCTTTGCCAGGGTTCGATTCCCATAAGGGGATACAAGAGTGCATACACCTGACTAGCCCCAATAATGGAGAAAAATGTGTTGTGTACTCTTTGTATTATTTGGCAGATACTGTATAACATATCCATGATCTGCTTCTCGCAACTCAGAGGACATGGCATTAGAATTTCTAATGGGGAAACCACAGTAATTGTTCCAAGACAATATTGCTTTCCACTCTTCCTGTTAATGCATCAATGTAGCACATAGGGTACTGGCACTTATGTATCGACTTCAAGTAATGCTTTGCATTTACATTCACATCTATAGACATTAATGGGGGACTACTTACAGCTGATGAAAAACACAAACAGACATACTGTACTTGAGTGAATGATCTTTAACATCTAATAATGATGATAGTATATATTCAAACTCACACTCGTTTAAAAAAAGCACTTTTCTTTAACATTGTGTTTTGAAATGACCATCATCAAAAGCCAAGTCACTTGGATCTAATGCATAAAGTGAGTACAGCATGTTCAACAGTAAGCAGCTCAAGTAAAGTAATAAAATTATGACTTATAATTTAACTGATGCCACTCCAAGGTGACTTACAAAATGTGAATTACTGGTTACATTTCTTTTGTTTGTCCATTTGGAGTACAGGCTCATGAAGAGACTTGATCGTCACACAGTGTCAGCAGTAGGATTTGAACCCACAATGTTGGGATTTGAAGTCCTAGGTCCAAAGCCTTAACGTATAAAATATACTGCCTGCCAATAATTGTAGCCTTTGGTAAAAATAAAATAACACAAAATAAGAAAACCATACAAATATATACAGAAAAGCACTTAGTTACATAATATTTCTGGTACACCTGGTTAACAAAAGCCTTTAAATGACTATAACTATAATTGACACCCATAGTTTTATGAAATTTGCAGAGGTACATAGCTAGTAAATATGTGAGTATGAATATTAAAATCATCCTATCTCATGGACTCTCAGACCTCATAAATGCATCACGTATATGCAAACAATAAAAATGTGATCTGATATTTAAATATAATTCACAATAACAAACAAACACAACCTGTTTAAATGAATAATACACACATATTTGAACCTTGTCTTGCCAATAATGAATATATTGTTTTAAAATTCACAGTCCAAGCTGAAAAAATAACGTAAACCTCTTGGCTAACAAATGCCCCAAAAGCCTACGTACATGTACAATGCACTGTTGATGAAAGAGAGCTTCTGTAGAGGGGTCTAACTGTGCCACTTTGGCCACTGTATGTATAATTTATGCAAAATGATTAACATTCTTCATTTCTTCACCACTTTGTTTTGATTATACTACAGATATCATTTTTGAATTTTATGCATTTCATGTTTTAATTTTTAATAATTTTATTAAGTATGATTTTTTTCAAATGTATACAATGTTATATTTTAATTGTACTATAATATAGATGATTATGTAAATATGAATATTTCACAATTTTTGTGTTTACACTGTAATGGTAAGTATACTTTTTGGGTCCAAATATTTGCCCACCTTCAGCATGGGAGTTTTAAGTGACTGGCTGGGTTTTTTCATTTGTGCGGTGTAGGCAGGTTTTTGTTTAAGCCATAAAGTTGCCAGTTCAGTCCCTGCCTCCAATTCCAACAAAGTTATTTAGTTCTGTGCACAATGGCAACAACGCTGCTATTATTTGTCTTAGAACTGGTTGAATTTCTTAGAATTGTAAGATGTGATAGTAAAAATTGGACGGGTTTAACATGAGCATTACCCACAATGTAAGTCATTCAGACATTGATTTCTTCTTGTTACCTAAAAAATACTAGTGATGGTCATTTGTAATGTTTTCTCTCTTTTTTAAAAATGTTACAAGTTACATTTTGAAAGATCTGCAGACTACATTTTTTAAATTTTTTAAACTGCTCAAAGACTAATTTCTATTTTTTATAGGAAAATTCATGTCTGTTTTGTTCTAATGCTTTTTTTAATTGTCCAAAGTGTTAATTTTGTCTCATTGTACACATTACAGTAATATTTAAAATTTGGGAAAAAAAATAAAGTTGCATTTTATTTAGACATTTTTGTTTTTAAAGTCAGACTTGATAGACCACATATTTTTGATATTTAAATTGTTTGAAATTATTCCTCCATTTTCTAAACCCGTTGTGTCCAAATAGGAAAAAACATTGCCTTTCCTAAAATCAAAATTAGCACAAAAGATTCTTACTAGGTGGCATTTGGGACCTTCATAATGTGCACAGATTTGCTGTACCTACTTGTTTTAACTGAGGTAAACTGCAGCCTATCATGGCAACATCAAAAATTCGACAGAAACCCATAAATGCCTCATTAAAACACCCAATGTTTCTTATCACTTTAGTCCATTTTGCATGAAAACCAGAATTGAAGATCGGCATGGTTTGCTGTGTAAATGATTAAGTTTGCATGCCCTTACTTACATTCAAACCTGCCAGATGAGAGTTATACATCAGACTCCATAATAAGGCAATAAATGGACAATGTCATGTGCTAGTGCCCTCTGAATGCCTGTAATTTCACCGCAGTGCACAAACAATGATAAGGAATGAAATGTTGGACTTCTTGAGACTGGATGCTGAGGCTGATGGCCTTACACAAGAGCAGTATGGATGTGACAGATGAAGTTGTCAATGATTGCAGGAAGGTGTCTCAGCCATTAGGAAAGCACCACTATGAAGAGATTTGGCTACCTACAAGAGAGACTCCACTCATGGCACCTACTGTTACATCTGGCATTATCCACGCACCATCAAGGTTTGAAAAAACATAATATATTAAACATATGTGGGAAAATAACCAGCTAGCTTGATTAAGGCTTTATGCATTTGGCAGTTATTAAGAAAGATGAATTCTTGTTTTTGGTAACACACTGAAAAGATTGATTAGAACATTTCTGCAAGTCTAACCACTATTCAAATGGCATATATAATAGCAGGACTCTCAATATAATGTCTTTTACAAACTTTGGAAAAAAACTACAAAATGTAATATTTTGGACCAATATCAGACATAAGCATTTTACTCAAAATATGCCATTCAGACTGGATTAGGAATTTTCCAAAAGTTCATTTCTGGTATTTCAGACTAAAAAATAAAATTTTCCATACCAGTCCTGTTTTAGTAAAATGTGATGTCTTGCAAAAGTATTCATCACCATTCTCTGGATTTCAAAATATACACACGTTCCTCCAATAAGTATTTTTATTGACAACATAAGTGTTCTGACCGCTATATTTCAAGCTATAGTAAATCATTATTTAAATGTATATATCTAAAAACTAAAAAAATGCTGCTTGCATAAGTATCAAACTCACACACATCAGTATATAGTAGGGTAAGTCTGATCCAGCTTGGCACATTGCTCAGGAGTGATTCTTTCCCATTCTTCCTGACATGTTTTCTGCAGATCATTCAGGTTGGTTGGAGTCTTGATGTGGTTGAAATCGGGACTTTGACTATGCCATTGTAATACAGTTTTTTTTTTTTTTTTTTTTTTGAGACACTCTAGTGTTGCCTTGGCTTTCTGTTTGAAATGCTGGAAAGTGAACCTTCTCCCAAGCCTAAGCTAACCAGGTTCTCTTCCTGTATTTCCCAATATTTAGTCCCATCCATTCTTCCAATTGACTTAACAGAAATCCCAGTCCCTGCAGATGAAAAGCATTCCTTCTGCCTTCACCATTCTTCACTATAGAGATGGTGTTTTTTGATGCATGAGATTTGTTTGGTTTGTGCCATACATAGCCCTCAAAATTTTGGCTAAAAAGCATGATCTTGGTTTCAGCTGGCCACGTTACCTTTCCTACAATCTAGCTTGGTACATCTCATGTATTATGGCGAAATGCAAACATGTCTATTTAAGAATATTCCTGAGTTGTGGCTTCTTGCACATGTCCCTCATTCTTGCTTCAGTGCTAAGTTTTGACAGACAACCTTCTGTACACACCGACTTGGTGGTGTGATACTCCTTACACTTCCCTGATGATGGACCCAGTAGTGCTCACTGAGATACCCAAGAACTTTATTTTTTGTGCCCTTTTTCCACAACTTATACATTTGTATCACTTTTTATGCTCTTTAGTCATAATGTTAGCAGTGGGTTCACAGCCTGGCTAATGACCTAGGCCAGGGGTAGGCAACATCGGTCCTGGTGAGCCGCAGTGGCTACAGGTTTTCATTCCAACCCAATTGCTTAATTAGAAACCAATCATTGCCAATCTCAGACCTTATTTAATTTTATGGCTTGTTAGTCTGTGCAATGTAAGGCTCTTATATCGTAGATTTTTTTCCTTTCCAAGGATATCATCCAAATGATATGAAGCCTAAAACAGATCATTTTCAGTCTGTCACATTTTTCTATTAAGTGTTTTATTAAATCAAACAGTGCATGATGAACACACACAGATGTAATTGGAAAAAAGCTATCTGGAGAACTGCTGGCTGCTTTGTCTTTTACATCTTATTGCTAATAAGGAGCAATTAAAACACTGAATGCAGCAGTTTAAGATTGAAATAAGCAATTAAGGTTGGAGAACCTTAACAAGCGAGACCACTAAAATGAAGCATCAAAATGTCACTTAAGCAATATGTGCTTCATCAGCAATAATTGAGTTCTCGTTAAGGAACTGGGTTGGAACAAAAACCTGCACATACTGCGGCTCACCAGGACCGACGTTGCCTACCCCTGACCTAGGCATACACAGAGAGATTTTTATAATCAATAAATGGGACCTTTGCTCTTAATTGTTCACTGGTAGGAACTAATTATTCAATGAGATCCAAATGAGAGGCTGTCTTGTTTAGGAACACTTTGCTACTTTAAGCATTTGGAGCTTTAAGTGGTTGATTACTTAAGCAAGCTGTGTGTGTGTATACAGTGCATCCGGAAAGTTTTCACAGCGCATCACTTTTTCCACATTTTGTTATGTTACAGCCTTATTCCAAAATGGATTAAATTCATTTTTCCTCAGAATTCTGCACACAACACCCCATAATGACAACATGAAAAAAGTTTACTTGAGGTTTTTGCAAATTTATTAAAAAAAAAAAAAAACTGAGTATTTGCTCAATACTTTGTCGATGCACCTTTTGCAGCAATTACAGCCTCAAGTATTTTTTAATATGATGCCACAAGCTTGGCACACCTATCCTTGACCAGTTTTGCCAGTTCCTCTTTGCAGCACCTCTCAAGCTCCATCAGGTTGGATGGGAAGCGTCGGTGCACAGCCATTTTAAGATCTCTCCAGAGATGTTCAATTCAAGTCTGGGCTCTGGCTGGGCCAATCAAGGACATTCACAGAGTTGTCCTGAAGCCACTCCTTTGATATCTTGGCTGTGTGCTTAGGGTCGTTGTCCTGCTGAAAGATGAACCGTCGCCCCAGTCTCAGGTCAAGAGCTCTCTGGAGCAGGTTTTCATCCAGGCTGACTCTGTACATTGCTGCAGTCATCTTTCCTTTATCCTGACTAGTCTCCCTGTTCCTCGCCGCTGAAAAACATCCCCCACAGCATGATGCTGTCACACACCATGCTTCACTGTAGGGATGGTGCCAGGTTTCCCTCAAATGTGACGCCTGGCATTCACACCAAAGAGTTCAATCTTTGTCTCATCAGACCAGAGAATTTTCTTTTCCATGGTCTGAGAGTCCTTCAGGTGCCTTTTGGGAAACTCCAGGCGGGCCTGCCATGTGCCTTTTACTAAGGGAGTGCTTCTGTCTGGCCACTCTACCATACAGGCCTGATTGGTGGATTGCTGCAGAGATGGTTGTCCCTTCTAGAAGGTTCTCCTCTTCTCCACAGAGGACCTCTGGAGCTCTGACAGAGTGACCATCGGGTTCTGGTCACCTCCCTGACTAAGGCCCTTCTCCCCAGATCGTTCAGTTTAGATGGCCGGCCAGCTCTAGGAAGAGTCCTGGTGGTTTCGAACTTCTTCCACTTACGGTTGATGGAGGCCACTGTGCTCATTGGGACCTTCAAAACAGCATAAAGTTTTCTGTAACCTTCCCCAGATTTGTGCCTCGAGACAATTCTGTCTCGGAGGTCTACAGTTAATTCCTTTGACTTCATGCTTGGTTTGTGCTTTGACATGAACTGTCAACTGTGGGACCTTATATAGACAGGTGTGTGCCTTTCCAAATCATGTCCAACCAACTGAATTTACCACAGGTGGACTCCAATTAAGCTGCAGAAACATCTCAAGGATGATCAGGGGGAAACAGGATGCACCTGAGCTCAATTTCGAGCTTCATGGCAAAGGCTGTGAATACTTATGTACATGTGCTTTCTCAATTATTTTATTTTTAATAAATTTGCAAAAATCTCAAGTAAACTTTTTTCACGTTGTCTTTATGGGGTGTTGTGTGTAGAATTCTGAGGAAAAAAATGAATTTAATCCATTTTGGAATAAGGCTAACATAACAAAATGTGGAAAAAGTGATGCGGTGTGTATATTATATATATATATAAATATGAAATAAAGAGCCTTGACACAAAACAAAGGTTTGGGGCAGCCACCCATGTACTTGTCCTTGGCTGCAAAATAAGGCAAAGTATTCAGCACAACAATGTACAGAATGGAGTCTAAAACAGAACTGATCAACAGAGGAAGGGTGTGGTGTTTTATAGGGAGGTTTGCGGAAGTGATGTCGTCCTCAAAGCCAAGGCGGAAGTGACGTGTTCATATTCAGGTAGGATTTCCTGTGTCTGGTCTGCAGGGAAAAAATAAGAGGGTTGAATGTACCCTGCCACCCTCTGGCTGGGCATTGAACTCCCTTCTTTTGGTCCCTATGGCTGGCTCCCATGTGCACGGGTGACACACCCCCCCCCCCTCAGCCCAGACCCCATGGCATATCTGTTCATGAGGTCAGGACACCTAGAAAGGGCATCATCATTGGCTTGCAGGGAACCCTGACAATAAATGACTGAAAACTTGTAATACTGTAGATCCAAAAAACCACCTCGTGACATGAGGGTTCGACTCTTTGTGTAAGGCCATCCACTGTCCTGGTGCATGGTCTGTAACAAGGTTGAACTCCTGGCCCAAGAGGTAATATCTCAGCTAAGTAATCACCCACTTAACCACCAGTGCTTCTCGCTCCCCTGCCGCATACCTGGTTTCTCAGTCCAATGGTTTCCTGACTCAGGTACAGGACGGAGTGTTCATCTCTGTCGACACTCTGGCTCAGCACAGCACCCAGGCCTGTGTCCAAATTGTCAGTCTAGAAAATGAAAGGAAAGGAAAAGCTAGGAGCCTTCAAAGTCACAAAATGCAGTTTCCGATTTATCATCCCATACCACATAATTCGGGTTCCTCTTCCTTGTGAGGTTTGTCAAGGGCACCACTCACTCGCAGAAACAGAGCACAAACCAGTGATAGTACCCCACCAATCTGAGAAATGCCTCTTGGTTTTCGGACAGGGCCAATTTAAAATGTCATTGACTCTGGAACACTGTGGCCTTACAGTACCCTGGACCCTGGTACCAGGTAGCCCAAATATTTGGCTTCGACCAACCCAAAGAAACACTTCTTTGGGTTAATTAGTAGACTGACTTCTCCTAGTGCCTGCAATACTGCTTGTATCTGCTGTAGGTGTTCCTTCCAGGTTCTGGCATAAATGACAACGTCATTCAGGTAGGCAGCACAGTATGCGTTATGGGGACAGAGCACTTTGTCCACCATACGTTGGAAAGTTGTGGGTGCCCCATGTAACACAAATGGAAGGACACAAGACTGCCAGTGTCCACTAGGGGTACTAAATGCGGTCTTTTCCTTCGTTGATTCCATTAAGGGAACCTGCCAGTACCCCTTAGTCATATCAAGAGTGGTCAGAAATTTAGATTGTCCTAGCCTCTCGTGGAGGTCATCCACTCGTGGCATCGGACATGCATCGAATTGGGAGACCTGGTTAAGATAATGGAAGTCATTGCAGAACTTCCAACTCTCATCCGGCTTTCCGACCAATACGATGGGACTGGACCAGGGACTATGACTTTCCTCTATTACACCTAGTTCCAGCATCTGTTTGATCTCCAGCTCCACTTCTGCACGTTTTGCCTCAGGAATCTGGTACAGGCGTTTTTGGATGATTACCCTATTACGATCACCATGTCATGCACAGTCAGTGCAGTCCGTCCCAGGTTTTCACTCACCACCTCAGGGATAGACAACACAACTGATTCCAGTTCTCGTCTTTGACTGATGGACAAATTAGAGCCGAAGTTAAGGTCTACTTTATGAGCAAAGAAAGAGCGGGGTTGGCCAGAGGACAGATCAGGATCCCTGTCCTTTCACAGTTTCAGCAGGTTGACATGGTATACCTGTTCGCTTGGCCAACAATTTGGTTGTTTTACCAAATAATTGACAAGCCCTTTCCTCTCCTTAACTTCGTAAGGTCCTTGCCAATATGCCAACAATTTAGAGTGTGAGGTAGGAACCAGCACCATGACACGATTTCCCGGCTGGAACTCCAGAAGAGACGTGCCATGGTCGTAACAACGGGCCTGAGCTGCTTGCGCCCTTTCCAAGTGACCTTTTAATATAGGCCAGATTTTAGTGGACCTATTGCGTAACTGCGCAATATTCTCCAAGATGTTAGTCGAAGGGAGGGCCTACTATATACTGTATATATATATATATATATATATATATATATATATATATATATATATATATATATATATATATAGTATATATAATATACATGGTTGAAAATAGTTTTACTGTCAAATACTGTATGCGACACGTGTCTAACCCTAATTCTGGGCTCATCAGGCGTACACATTCACTGCACTCCTTCTCGGGAATCGAACCTCGGACATCAGCGCTAGAGGCAAAGCCCCTAACATTGCGCCACAGCGTGTGGTTCGTTCATCTGACAGCATGTAGATCAGGGTAATTACATTCATGGCATTCGTAGTCTGAATCACAATCTGATAACCACCCATACAATCAGATTGTGATTCAGACTACGAATGCCATTAATCTAATTACCCCGAGGTTTCTAAACCTAAACTCAAGAACATATTCGTTCTACTCACCAGTGCATCATAGCTACTCAAGAATCGATTATTTCTTTATAGATAATAATTTCTTGCCTACAATTAAATCTTGTAAATACGATACAATTGTTATCTCCGATCATGCACCTCTAGTTTTGGAGCTAAAACCATTATGCCCCCCACACTCACCTCGCAAATGGCGCCTTAACCCACTTCTATTAGGAGACGAGAACTGTACAGAATTTATATCCAAACAAATTAGCTTCTTCCTAGAGACAAACACACCCTCGGAGGTCTCTGCAGGAACACTCTGGGAAACTCTAAAGACCTTCTTAAGAGGACAGATTATTTCATATCTTTGCCACAGAAATACATTAGAAACCAAGAAAGTGTCAGAGCTAAGAAGCGAAATTACTAGAATAGATGAAGAACAAGCCAGGCGTCCAAGTGAGGCTCTTCATAGGAAAAGGCAGGCTCTGCATACAGAACTCAACATCTTGACAACTAAAGAAACTGAACAACTTATTTATAAATCAAGACATCATTACTACGAGCACGAAGAGGAAGCTAATAACCTTTTAGCTCAACAAATCCACAAGCAAGAAGTTCACAATGCAATCCCAGTAATCACCGGCACTAATGGAGATGTGTGCATTATATTTTTATGGTCAATGATTTCATTTAGAGACTACTATAAAACCTTATATTCTCCATCCATCCATCCATTTTCCAACCCGCTGAATCCGAACACAGGGTCACGGGGGTCTGCTGGAGCCAATCCCAGCCAACACAGGGCACAAGGCAGGAAACAATCCTGGGCAGGGTGCCAACCCACCGCAGGACACACACAAACACACCCACACACCAAGCACACACTAGGGCCAATTTAGAATCGCCAATCCACCTAACCTGCATGTCTGTGGACTGTGGGAGGAAACCGGAGCGCCCGGAGGAAACCCACGCAGGCACGGGGAGAACATGCAAACTCCATGCAGGGAGGACCCGGGAAGCGAACCCAGGTCCCCAGATCTCCCAACTGTGAGGCAGCAGCGCTACCCACTGCGCCACCGTGCCGCCCTACCTTATATTCTACTGAGTTTAAAGAAGACAACACACAATCTTATGCATTTCTGGATACATTACAGATACCACAAATAGATACTTTTCGTGCTGAGGAACTGGATAAACCTCTGACCCTATCAGAATTGCAAGATGCTATAAAGTCACTTCAAGGCAGGAAATCAGCAGGCCCTGATGGCTACCCTATAGAATTTTATAAGAAATTCTCCACTCAGCTAGCTCCCCTCTTATTGGCAACATTTACAGAAGCTACAGACAATCAAATTCTACCTCAAACTTTTCGTCAAGCATTAATCACTGTCTTTCCTAAACAAAATAAGGACTTGTTACAATGTGCATCATACAGACCAATTTCACTTCTGAAAAATGGATGGAGAAAGTAGGATGGAGAAAGTGCTGCCTTCGGTAATATCACAGGATCAAACTGGATTTATTAAAGGCCGACAAACAGAACCTGCCCGATTTTCCTCATCTCGTACCCTCCACTATGCTGGAAAAAATACTGCTCAACTTCGAGGACTTAGACACCATTTCTGCAATATATATAATTTTATTAGAGTCCCATCCTTTTAAAGATCCAAGAGGACAATGGGAAAAAGATCTCTTAATTAATATATCAGAAAAGGAGTGGAAGGTAGAAATGCAGAGAATTCACTTGAGCTCCATATGCGCAAAGCATAGAATTATCCAACTAAAAATTATATATCGAGCTCATCTGTCTCGCTTAAAACTGTCCAAAATGTTTCCAGGGCAAGATCCAACCTGCGAACGCTGCAACCATGCTCCTGCCTCACTGGGTCACATGTTTTGGGCATGCACCAAATTAACATCATTTTGGACCAAACTTTTTAAGTGCCTTTCAGACAGCCTTGGTGTCACAATCCCTCCTAACCCACTAATAGCTGTGTTTGGTGTTCTTCCAGATGGATTTGAAATGGAGAAGGACAAGCAAACTGTGATTGCATTCACTACACTTTTGGCACGCAGACTTATTTTGTTAAATTGGAAGAATCCTAACTCTCCTCTAATAAGTCAGTGGGAAACTGTTGTTTTATATTATTTGAAATTGGAAAAAATCAAATTCTCAGTTAGAGGATCTGTACAGAATTTTTCAAAACCTGGCAGAATTTAATCAATAATATTTTAGAACTAGTCATTTAGCCCGTTACAATAACGGGCGCTAGAACAGTAGTGCATAAACATTAGTAGGAACAGTCTATATTAAATGGCAAGGGACTTTGACCTCATTCTTTTTGTTGGTCGTATTTTTCTTTCTTTCAGCCTTTCTTTTGTTGATGTTTACTTGCTGAGCTGACCGTTCTTCATGGGCTGCCACCATGTATTGTGTGTCTTTAATTTTCTGTGACAGTAATACTGTCTTGTACAGCTCTATTCAATAAGGGCGCGCACAAAAAGGCGAGCTTCAAAAGGGCGACCTCAATTGAGCGCGGCGAATAAAGGCGTTCGTAGATAATTTAGTTCAAATGGCTCTGGAATATGTGAAGAACAACAAAGGTGCAGAGCTTTATTTACGTGCGCCTTTATTCGTTGCACCCAATTGAGGTCGCCCTTTTGAGGCTCGCCTTTTTGTGCGCGCCCTTACTGAAGGATACCTGTGCGCGCCCATATTGAAGGATACCGTCTTGTACGTCCACTGGCTTGTACATCCGTAATATACCTTTAATTTTCTCTGGCGGTAATACAGGCGTGCACGTCGGTAATATGCCTTTAATCTCCTCTGACAGTAATACTGGCTTGTATGTAGCTGTAATATGCATCACTGTATTGTGTACCTTTAATTTCCTCTCGCAGTAATACTGGTTTGTATTTCCGTAAAACGCCTCTAACTTTCTCTGACAGTAATATCATGCATCGCACTGTGCCCTGCGCATGCGCACTTCACCAGAAGGCACCCACACACGGACACCTGGACGCACATAGGGATTTTATATATATAGATAAGAAGAAATAATTATTTCCGCATTTCTTTTCCTTCTCCATTTATCTTTTCTTGCCCTATTAAACTCAATAATTTAGGCATGTTTACAAGCCTTAAGTATTACTCCTTTGGCCATGCTCTCCTTCTCAGGGGTGGGGTTTAATTTGCTTTCAATCCTATTTTTTGTAAAAATGGATCTATATGTACGGAATGATTACAATAAAATTAATAAAAATAAATAAATAAATAAAAATAAATAAGTAGTTCTCTCATGAAAAGCGGACAGACATACATACAGAGAGACATTGGATTTTATAAATTATATATTAGTAAACCTTCAAAATAATGCAGTTAAAGTCTCAACAGCATTCTGAACATTTCTGGAGCTTAGTAGAGACAGATATCTATAAGAATCTTCATCAAGCACCTCTAAAAATGTCTGCTTTGTTTGGGTCTAAACACCTCTGTGAGTCTGCCTTTTCTGACATGTCATGAAATCAAAGTTCAGAACAAGACTAACAGATGAACATTTAAATGACTCAATAAGAGTGAACCTAAGTGGCTACACTCTACCATACACCTCTCTTGTTGACTCCATACAGTGCCAGTCATCTCACTAACTAAAAAACACATCACACATACAACTGGACATGTGAATACTCTTGTGAAGTGAAACAGCAACATGTTTCAAAATGACAAATGAATAAATAATATCTGTGTATTTGTAATTGCATTGTTTTGTTTTGACAGCATTCATGTTTTAATGCAATAGTATGAGATACACTAGAAAATGCATACAGACATACAAAATGCACTTGCAGGTGAATTAAATATTTTTTGTGATGTTTTAATGCAAAATGTGAGTTGTGGACACCAACATTTTGTAAATGTTCAGGCAAAACAAGTTTATTCAGTTTGTTTGGGTTGAAATAAGCTATGAGAATAAACGTTAGAAAACATGAGTAGGTCTTGGCCATTTTCATTTTGTAAAAGTAGCTCTCAGAGGAAAAAAGGTTGGAGACCCCTGGTCTAGATAGATAGATAGACATGCAGAAAAAGGTGCTTTTATAGAGGGTAGACAGGAAGGGGTGTGTTTGTAGGGCTGGAACCAGAAGTGATGTCATGCTGTGAACCTTCTTTGGAGTGTCTGAAGAAGAGGGAGGTGGGAAGGAGAGAGGGAGAGTTAGTACAATCACTTGAGCCCTTTGACTGCCTCCCACAATCGCCTTATGTATATATATATTTAGAAATCTGAAATCCAGAAAATGGAGGTGACTGTCAAAGGGTTTGAATACTTTTGCAAGGCACTATAAATGAGTGTAAACATTTAGTTTCTACCAGAGGTGTGACCAGAACATCATGTGTGGGTGGGCATTTGGCTTGTCTGGGGGGGTAAAAAATATCCATCTATCCATCCATCCCCATTTTTGTAGGGGGGGTCAAATAATAATAACAACTTAGTTTTATATAACATATAAAAGCAAAAGTTGTGGCATAAATCATAATCTATTGTTCAATAAAATTAACAGAGGCAATGGAACTTATTATTATTTTTTGTGAACAAATATAGAACTACATCTACAAGGTAAATATCAATAAAGTCAAATGTATACAACATATGAGAGCAAGAACAGAAACGTGGCTTATTGTAGTCATGGGAGGCTATAGGACATCAGTTTCCAGCGTTTAACCTGGATATTATCTACAGGACCAGTCTGCGGTTACTCTTGGCAAATTCTGAAATAAATTCATTCATGTCTAGATTTTCTGTGATGTTTTTCTGTTGTGCCAGAATGACTAAATTCCTCTTCCTTGAATGCAGCATTGTTCGGCGGAGTGGAGTGAGAATGCGGTTCAAAGTAGAGAAAGAGCTTTCGCATGCAGCTGAAGACACACCAATGATGAGTGCTGTGATGCAGACATGGCTCTGACGTGCGTGATACTAGACGCGTGTTTGTGGAAGCCGCCACCATCTTTTTCTAGAGCTTTTTTCCAATTAGTGTAGCCGTGTTTGGTGAATATGTCCTCGCGGTCCAAATTGGAAACACTAAATATGTGGCAGGCAAAGCAAAAGCTGCCATCACGGACAACAAAATATTCAAGCCATGATCGAGACTGATATCAGCTTGCACTAAAACATCTGAGTGTCTTTCTGAATGCGCGCTTGGGATAATTAATTAAAATGGGCTGGGATGGGCTATCCATATTTAAGTCAGGCAGACCGGACTGTATATTTTGTTGAAGGCAGCGGTTTGGAGTACCCGACACGGGCGCAGAGCTGGAGGATTGTGTAGGCTTATCTACATCTTTTGGAGTTTCAGTTCCCGACTTGGGTGCGCTGTGCTCCGTGTTGGTAGCAACAGTGCTGGGCTCAACCGTGGAGCCAGCAGCTTGCAGAGGGACAGAGGTTGAAGATGTCTGCTTTTTAAAAGCCACCTATGCATAGCCTTTGGTGTTACCAACCAGAAAATAAAAGAAGAATGGAACGTATATGCTGTTTTAATTAAAGAATGCGGTCAACAAGTTCAAAACGTGCTGCAAAATGTGCTGCGAAGTAAACTGTGAGCAGCACGGTGCCTGTCTAGTGGAGGAGACACTGACGAATACGCCCCACATTCAAACGGGCCGATTGGAAAGCAACTCAATTTTGAAAATCAAATGTTATTCTTCTCCAGGGTTTTCATTGGACAGACAGAGCATTTCGCAGGGGGGGCACGGCTTGTCTCTGGGGGGGCAATGCCCACCCTAGCCCTCCCATGGTCATGCCTCTGGTTTCTACCATCCATGGGACTTTTTTTCCCATGCGCACTTGAAAATATTGTTAAAGGCAAAACTAAATATTGTTTGATGTTAATATGAGGGATGACCCAAAAACAACGAGAATTTTTTTTTTTTTTGGAGCCTGGAGGAGCATTAGTTCCAACGTTTGCTGCTAAGTGAGTGTACTAGACTGCCCTCTACGTCATTTGTCCCAGAGACATCCTTGAAGAGCTCAAACGACATATTGGTCTCGTCCGTTATAGGAGATGGACGTCTGAAGCAGAGCTCCGCTAGCAGTTTCATATTATATAGAGGTATCCTGTATTTAACCCGACCAAGGAACTTCCACTACAATATACAAGCATGAGTAACAAGAAGAAACGTCAGAAAGAACCGGAAAAAAAAATTAAAGCTGCTTCAAAGTCTGGACAGACATCCGGCCCGAGTGCAAGGTATGGCCTCTCGGAGACTGACCTGGAACAGGCAGACGAATGCGCAGATTTCCTAGGACCCCACTCCATTGTATCATCTCCAGTCGAGAGTGAAAATGGGAGCGAAGGTGCAAGTGATACAGGTCGCGATGGATCGCCGATTTCTGAGGATCATCCGAGACTAGAAAAGGCCTCTGCAGGATGTGCTCTCATCTACTCATCGCATGCATTTCCACTCGCGGAGCACGAAATCCGAAGCAAACTGTCCGAACTGAAAGAGATGATTGCTACACTGGCCGCCGCCATGGCTACGGCCATAAATGAGCTTAAGAATGATAACAAGAATGAGCTTAAGAAGGCTAACACTGAGCTTAAGAAGGAGCTTAAGAAGGATAGCATCGAGCTTAAAAAGGATAACAAAGACCGGGAAACGCGTCTATTTAAACGTTTTGACGTGAACTTTAAGGGCATGTTGGAGAAATTATTGGAACACATCGAAGAAAATAGATCCAAACTGAAAATGCTTGCCTACCAAATTAATGACGTTACAGATCAGCTGGATGACGTTAAGCAGGCATTCACGGCTCAAGTTGAAACAGCGGAACAATTGGCGTCTAATGCCGATGAAAAAGCTACAGCTGCGAATTCCGAATGCAAAAAACTCGGAGACAGACTTGCGGCCCTGGAAGATGGGTGCAGAAGAAATATAAAAATTGAGGGTATACCTGAGAAACGAGAAAGCTCAAGCCCAGTGAAATTTGCAGTAGAATTACTCTAAAATAATTGGAGATGATGTTAAACTCGACACTGAGGTTGCAGCAGCTTATCGCATATACAGATCAAGCACCTTTAAACCTAGGTCTTTTATTGTCCGTTTCAAGCGATTACGATGTAAGCTTGATGTGATGGCGCATCTCAGACACGAGCAAGAGATTATATTTGAAAATAATCTTATTCGTATTTTCCCCGACTTCTCACCATTAACAGCTGCAAAACGCACAGCCTACTTTAACATTAAAAAGTTGCTACAGAAAGCTGATATCAAATACAGCCTCTTGTATCCCGCCAAACTTAAAGTGGAAGTTCAAGACCAATATTTTGTATTTTCAAGCAAGGAGGAAGCTGAAAAGGAACTAAAGAAGCTGTTTCCAACACTCTTTTGAAAGTTAATAAGGAGCCGTATACTGTCAAGACATGGGAAGGACCTATCATCTGCTGTCGGATCCACTTTTAAAGAGACTGGTATTATAATTATACATCCTTTTCTTTACTTGGACATTATATGTTTATGTCTTAATTACAGTTATAGACGTGAGTGTGGACGTGTGGAAGTACTTAAAGTAGGGTTTTTTTTTTACTACCTTAAAGTAGACTGTTTAACATCATACTCTCGGTTTATTGCTATTTCTACTATTACATTACTATTACTATTACATTTATATTATTACATTATACTATTACATTAGGATTTACTATGTTTATCCTAGACTACTTTTTAAAATCATTCCCAGAGTTCATTCTTTTATTATCTTAATATCTTAATATCTTAAAATTGCTGAAGATTATTTTAAGCTTAAAGGCTGTTAATGATTATATTTTCAGCAGATAGTATTTAGAATTCAGCTGCAATAGGTATCTCTTTGTTTTAATTCTCTAATGCCGCTGCGGGGTGGGGTTTGTTTTGTTTTGGACGTGCTCTGTCTCTTTGTATGTCAGAGGACCGGGACATCGCGAAGTGGGTTCAAGCCTAATGTGGGGAGGCAAAATGGGAGGGGGGGAGAGAAGGAGAGCAGGCTATATCCAATCTATTCTTCTAATCCTTATAACTATAAATATCAATGCAACAATAGGCTAAAATGCAATAACACATGGGGAATTTTGAAATTAAGATTAAAACTGCCTCACTACCAGATAAGACTATAGAATGACATTAAAAACTCAGAATCAATGTCTCCATGATGGGACAGTTAATTTTGTGAGCTGGAATGTTAAAGGCCTGAATCACGAATTAAAGAGAAAGAAAGTAGGCTCTCACCTAACAGGCTTAAATGCTAAAATAGTATTTTTACAGGAGACCCACTTACTAAGTAAGGATTAGTTCAGACTACAAAAAGACTGGACTGGCCAAATGTTCCATTCTAGCTTTATAAAGAAAACTAGAGGGGTGGGAATTCTCATACACAGAACAGTTCCATTTGTAGCATCAGATGTAGTATCGGACCCTTAAGGGAGATATGTGATGGTCATGGGCAACTTATTTAACAGTAAAATTATTTTGATAAATGTTTATGCAATGTCGATGATAAGGAATTCATGCAAAATCTATTTGCATCCATTCCCAATGTGAACAATGGCTGGGGACTTTAATTGTGTTTTAAATCCACTCTTAGATAGGACTCCTGTGACAGGGGGGACGACATCTAACACTGCAAAGACAATTACACAGTTTTTAAATGACCACAACTTATCAGACCCCTGGAGGTTTCTTAACCCAAACTCAAGAACATATTCATTCTACTCACCAGTGCATTATAGCTACTCAAGAATTGATTATTTTTTTATAGATAATAATTTCCTGCCTATGATTAAATCGTGCAAATACGACACAATTGTTATCTCCGACCATGCCCCTCTAGTCTTGGAGCTAAAATCATTAAGCCTCTCACACTCACCTCGCAGATGGCGTCTTAACCCTCTTCTATTGGCAGATGAGAACTGCACACAATTTATATCCAAACAAATCAGCTTCTTCCTAGAGATAAACACGCCCACAGAGGTCTCTGCAGGAACACTCTGGGAAACTCTAAAGGCCTTCTTAAGAGGACAGATTATTTCATATCTTTCCCACAGAAATAAATTAGAAACCAAGAAATTGTCAGAGCTAAGAAGTGAAATTACTAGAATAGATGAACAAGCCAGGCGTCCAAGTGAAGCTCTTCACAGGAAAAGGCAGGCCCTGCATACAGAACTTAACATCTTAACAACTAAAGAAACTGAACAACTTATTTATAAGTCAAGACATCATTACTATGAACACAGAGAAAAAGCTAATAAGCTTTTAGCTCAACAAATTCACAAACAAGAAGTTTGCAATGCAATACCAGTAATCATCAACACGAATGGAGAAGAAATCATTGACCATAAAAATATAATGCACGCATTTAGAGATTATTATAAATCCTTATTTTCTACTGAGTTCAAAGAAGACAACACACAATCTAATGCATTTCTGGATACAATACAGACACCACAAATAGATGCTTTAAGTGCTGAGGAACTGGATAAACCTCTGACGCTAACAGAATTACTAGATGCTATAAAGTCACTTCAAAGCGGGAAATCAGCAGGCCCGGATGGTTACCCCGTAGATTTTATAAGAAATTCTCCACTCAGCTAGCTCCCCTCTTATTGGCAACATTTACAGAAGCTAGAGACAACCAAATACTACCTCAAACATTTCGTCAAGCATTAATCACCGTCTTTCCTACACAAAATAAGGACTTGTTACAATGTGCATCATACAGACCAATTTCACTCCTGAATAATGATGTTAAGATACTCTCAAAAATTCTAAGAAGGATGGAGAAAGTGCTGCCCTCGGTAATATCACAGGATCAAACTGGATTTATTAAAGGCTATCTTCCAATCTCCGACGCTTGTTTAATATTATATATTCACCAGCAAAATCAAATACCCCAGAGATATTACTATCATTAGACGCAGAAAAAGCATTTGATATGATTGAATGGAACTACCTTTTCACTGCATTGCAGAAATTTGGGTTTGGCCCAAATATTTGTGCATGGATCAAACTACTGTATACCAATCCAGAAGCTTCACTTTGTATTAACAACATTTGTTCAGACTACTTTAAGCTAGAACGTGGTACCAGACAAGGATGTCCCTTGTCACCACTGCTGTTTGCAATCGCCATTGAACCACTGGTGGTTCACTGTCGAAATTCTTATCAGATAAAGGAGATTATCAGAGAAGGACTGGAACAGAAAATTTCTCTATATGCAGATGATATGGTTTTATATATATCAGACCCAGAAAACACTGTGCCTGCAGTTTTAACAGCACTAACAGAATTTCAAAAGATATCTGGTCTTAGAATTAATCTGAATAAAAGTATACTCTTTCCAGTGAATTCACAAGCATATAATAATAGATTGGACACCCTACCTTTTCCCGTAGCAGATCAGTTTAAATACCTAGGGGTAAATATCACAAGTAAACATAAAGCTCTTTATCAACAAAATTTTGCCGTCTGTATGGAAAAAATTAAGCAAGACTTGCATAGATGGTCAACCCTTCATCTCACTCTAGCCGGAAGAATTAACGTTGTTAAGATGAATATCCTTCCTAAACTTCTTTTTTTATTTCAAAACATTCCAATATATATCAATAAATCATTTTTTAAACAATTAGATTCAACAATAACCTCATTCATTTGGAACTCAAAACATTCACGTATCCGAAGAGCGACCCTACAAAGACCTCAGGCAGAAGGTGGCATGGCTTTACCTAATTTTCAGTTTTATTACTGGGCAGCAAACATACAAGCCATAAAAACCTGGACACAAAAAAATGAACATACACAGGCTTGGCTTGCAATAGAAGTAAAATCCTGTAGTACTTCTTTATACTCCCTGCTCTGCGCTCCAATAAATGCAAGTTATCGCAAATATACTAATAACCCAATTGTGCTTTACTCACTCAGAATATGGAACCAACTTAGAAAGCATTTTAAGATGGAAAACGATTACGATTACATTCCAAATTCAACCTCTCAGCTACACATTTCTTTCACTATCTTCAAATTAGAAATTTTGTTAAACAGAAACTACCTGATTTTCCTCACCTCGTACCCTCCACCATGCTGGAAAAAATACTGCTCAATCTCGAGGAATTAAACACCATTTCCGCATTATATAAAATCTTATTGGAGTCCCTACCTTTCAAAGACCCAAGAGGACATTGGGAAGAAGATCTCTTAATCAATATATCGGAAAAGGAGTGGAAGGTAGCAAAGCAGAGAATTCACTCGAGCTCCATATGCGCAAAGCATAGAATTATTCAACTAAAAATTATATATCGAGCTCATCTGTCTTGCTTAAAACTGTCCAAAATGTTTCCAGGGCAACCAAGCTCCTTCCTCACTGGGTCACATGTTTTGGGCCTGCACCAAACTAACATCATTTTGGACCAAAATTTTTAAGTGCCTTTCAGACAGCCTTGGTATCACAATTAACCCATTAACAGCTGTGTTCGTTGTTCTTCCAGATGGACTTGAAGTGGAGAAGGACAAGCAAATGGTGATTGCATTCACTACACTTTTGGCACGCAGACTTATTTTGTTAAATTGGAAGAATCCTAACTCTCCTCTGATAAGTCAGTGGGAAACCGATGTTTTATATTATTTGAAATTGGAAAAAATCAAATTCTCAGTTAGAGGATCTGTACAGAATTTTTTCAAAACCTGGCAGGATCTAATCAATATTATTTTAGAATAAGAGAAATAACTATTACCGCATTTATTTCCCCTCTCCATTTTTTATTTACCTATATATATTTCTTCCTTTCTTTTGTTTATTGTTGCCTTATTAAAAAGCCCTTAGCAATTCTCCTTTGGCTAAGCTCTCCTTCTCAGGGGTGGGGTTTGATTTGTCTTCAAATTTTTTTTTGTTATAAATTGATCTATTTGTATGGAATGATTACAATAAAATTAATAAATAAAATTTAAAAAAAAAAGAAGAGCTCAAACGATTGTGTAATGCAGTGTGGAGAAAACAACCCGAATTGTGGCAATCAGGTGAGTGGCTTCTGCATCAGGACAATGCTCCCGCCCACAAAGCACTGAGTGTACGGCAGTTTCTCATGAAAAATGGAATGATGATGGTTTCTTGCCCCGCCACTCCCCAGACCTTGCACCCTTTGATTTTTTCTTATTTCCAAGAATGAAGAGGGACCTTAAAGGAAAGGGTTTTCAGGATGTAAAGGAGGTCAAGAAGCAAATGACAGAGACACTGAAGGCTATCACTTTGCAAGAGTTTCAGAACAGTTCTGAACAATGGAAAAAGCGGTGGGATTAGTGTATTGCATCTCAAGGAGAGTATTTTGAGGTTGATTCTATTTTGGAAATGTTCTGAGAAATGTTCAATTTAAAAAAAAATCTCATTATTTTTGAGTCCCCCCTCATACAGAAAATAATCATGATTACAGAAAATTGCTATTTAAGATGAGAATGTAAAGTAATTGAAAACAACAATGAGAAAAAAGGTTCAGTGTTACTAAATAGAAAATGAGAAATTAACTGAAATACTTGACAAAACACTAAGGCCATATATGAAGAAAGGAGAATAAAACTAAAAGTGAAGTGATTAGGTTTGGTGCCCAATATTGCAATATGAAACGCACATTAGCATTGCAGAGATGGGACAAAGGGTGACTACTGCTGATGAAAGAGTGACCGCCTCAGAAAATGAATGTTAAGCTCTTCAGACAAAAAAATGTATTTGGGAAATACAGCACAAATTTATTGTACCAGTGTAAAAAGTCTATGCCCAACAGGACAGAGCATTTTAAAGATAATCAGAAGATAAGAAGGAAAAGCAGAAAAGATTGTAGAGAAACAGACCAAGGCCAAAACCAGCAAAGAGTGATGTTGAGACAAATACAATAAAATCAAAAATAAAGTTCAAAATAAGAGAAGATCACTACTCAAACTACCCGTATTAAAGACCATACTTCTTTTTTTACCAGTACCTTATAGTTACTCATTAAATTGAATTTTTGTATTGATTATAACTTTCTCCATTCTCTTATATCTTTCAAAAATGATATTATTGACAACTAAAATAATCTATATAGAGAAAACTATAATGTAATTTTATGCAAAAAGCTGTTAAATTAGCTTTAATTACATTATGTTTAAGCAAGCTAATATGACATTTTATCAAATCATGCACTAGACCATTTTCTATATAATATCCTGTGGACCAGTGTTTCCTGCCCCCGTTTTTTTTAATATGTGTCTTTGCGACTCACCAAGCACGATCTTCAAACCATGGGTGGGGTCACTTGTCTACATCAAGCATGATCATTAGAGTGGGCAGGGCATCAAACACAATAGTTGGAGCAGCAACCTACCATGACCCACTACCAGTATAAACAATAGCAAGTTACAATTCACTGGTGACAGCCCATGACACAAAAGTATGTTGAGACCCAGTGGTTGAGAAATACTGCTATAGACCAGCCTCACTACTGCTTAACAACATTAAGATTGTGGAAAATGTACATAAAAAATGCTCCCTTCTATAATATTGTCATATCAAACTAGATTTATTTATTGTTTAATGTAGTATATATCCCCAGAATATCTGAACTTCTGGTGGTTGTTATTTTTCTGAATGAACTTTTGAAATCTGGGTTCAGACTCATTATATTTGCTTGCTTCAAATTATGATATTCTAACCCAGAAATCACTGTTTGTATAATCAAAATAAATTCTGAATATTTCATACTAGAATACAGACCCAGACAGTCCTGTCCATCTTCACCAATGTACTTTGAACGTCCTTCCATTCATCTTTGGAAACAGTCAGAGATAAAAACATCACAATTTTACTGCTCAAAAACTCATCATTGCTACTCATATTAAATCTATTTGATAAATTTCATAGAATTTGTTGGTGTATAATCAATTTAATAAGAATGTTCTTTTCACTTGCACATCAAATTAAACTAGATTATTTTTACTGATAATCTCAGAAAAATTCAAATATGTAGAGGTTATTTTCATAAGGAAAGCACTTAAAGATCTACTCAAATGTAATTTCTGAAATATGTAAAGCATCAAAAAAGACACTAGTAGAGCGTCATCTTTTGGTTTTTCTTTAGAGTAAAGAATCACTATTCTCAAAATGAATATCCTTCCAAAGGGGTTATTTCCTTTTTTTATCTTTTTAATATATATAAATTTGGATTTATATATATATACTGTATACACGAGGTGAGACACAAAAATAACTGGACTGGGGTTGGGGCTGGAAAACCATCTGGAAGTCAGCTGGACGTGAATCATAAAGCTATATCCCCTCCTACACGCCCTCTCAAACCACAGACCGGCTAGGTATATCCTGTGAATAACCCAGTCAATATTTGCACAACAATCGCTATACGAGTTTCCGCGATAATGTCGGGTGAAAAAAATCAAACAGTGAAACAACATCAAATTTCTTGCAAATTTTCTCTTTTTCCGTAAAGCAGTTTTTGGCTGACAAAAGCATTCCTGTCCTTGATCATCCTCACTACTTGCCTGATTTAGCTCCCTGTGATTTTTACTTGTTCCTGAAAATCAAAAGTGATTTATATATACAGTGCATCCTGAATGTCCTTGAGTGGCCCAGCCAGAGCCCAGACTTGAATCCGATTGAACATCTCTGGAGAGATCTTAAAATGGCTGTGCACCGACGCTTCCCATCCAACCTGATGGAGCTTGAGACGTGCTGCAAAGAGGAATGGGCGAAACTGGCCAAGGATAGGTGTGCCAAGCTTGTGGCATCATATTCAAGAAGACTTGAGGCTGTAATTGCTGCCAAAGGTGCATCGACAAAGTATTGAGCAAAGGCTGTGAATACTTATGTACATGTGCTTTCTCAAGTTTTTTATCTTTAATAAATTTGTAAAAATCTCAAGTAAAAGTAAACTTTTTTCACGTTGTCAATATGGGATGTTGTGTGTAGAATTCTGAGGAAAAAAATGAATTTAATCCATTTTGGAAAAAGGCTGTAACATAACAAAATGTGGTGCGCTGTGAATACTTTCCGGATGCACTGTATAAATCCAAATTCAGTTGTAATTTTTGTAAAATGAGACATGTTAATTAACACATACAATTAAAAAAGTTCACTTTACTCTCTACACATAACAAATTTGTTCCTGTTAACCCATAATAAAACTTTACTGCAGTGTAAAACTATCCAAATTTAAATGTATCTTTTGGTTTTCTAAGTTAACAACATGCATTGTTCCGACAATGGCTGTCATGCTCGAATGCCTTACTGACCCATTAGCTGTTGATCCTCAATGAATCTATGAAGAACCTAAATTCTTATTTTCCTTTTTAAAAAAATGAGAACACTCTGTATGAAACTAAGTCCACTTTGATGTGACAATATCCCCCATAATTTAAACACTAACTTACTGGATACATACACTGCCTGGCCAAAAAAAAAAGTCACCACCTGGATTTAACTAAGCAAATAGGTACGAGCCTCCTATTGGATAATTACTGCATGGGCGATTATCTTTCAGCTGGCAACAAGTTATTTAACCCCAACTGGTGCAATGAGTTGCTTCTCATTTCTTAAACAACCATGTCGAAAGACACATCTCGTGGTCGTGGAAAAGATGTTAGTCTGTTTGAGAAGGGTCAAATCATTGGCATGCATCAAGCAGAGAAAACATCTAAGGAGATTGCAGAAACTACTAAAATTGGGTTAAGAACTGTCCAATGCATTTTTAAAAACTGGAAGGATAGTGGGGACTCATCGTCTTCGAGAAAGAAATGTAGCTGGAAAAAAATCCTGAATGATCGTGATCGGCGATCACTTAAATGTTTGGTGAAATCAAATCGAAGAAAAACAACAGTAGAACTCAAGTCTATGTTTAATAGTTAAAGTAAGAGCATTTCCAGACGCACAATGCGAAGGGAACTCAAGGGATTGGGACTGAACAGATGTGTAGCCGTAAGGCACGGGCATATTCCAAGATGACAATGCCAGGATTCATCGGGCTCAAATTGTGAAAGAGTGGTTCAGGGAGCATGAGACATCATTTTCACACATGGATTGGCCACCACAGAGTCCAGACCTTAACCCCATTGAGAATCTTTGGGATGTGCTGGAGAAGGCTTTGCGCAGCGGTCAGACTCTATCATCATCAATGCAAGATCTTGGTGAAAAATTAATGCAACACTGGATGGAACTAAATCTTGTGACTTATCGCTTATCGAAACAATGCCACAGCGAATGCGTGCCGTAATCAAAGCTAAAGGTGGTCCAACGAAATATTAGAGTGTTTGACCTTTTTTTTTGGTGGTGACTTTTTTTTTGGCTAGGCAGTGTATATAGAAGGGACAGACATATTATTTGACCAGAAAAGCAAGCATTGGGAATTTGACTGGCTGCTATCTCCCTCCACCATGCTAGAGGACTACTGTTGAGAGTAATGCAAGAGCGGCTGCTGTATGATTTCTGAATCAGTGAAAGCTTTATTGATACAGTATTTCAAACACTCATTCTCACATCTGCAGCTTTTAGGGGCTGTAGTAACTGTAGCTTTACTGGTCCCAGCAGTGTTTGAGTATGCCATTAGAGGTGTTCCAATATGGTAAGGTTGTGCTATGCTGATCCCTATAGAGTTTGATTTGAAAACAAGCCAGTAGGTGTAGTGATGCATTTATGAAACAATACTATAATATACCATACTTGTCAGAGTTTGTGACTCACTAAATTAGGTGTGTTGCCCGGCTGGGATGCCTCCATGTTGGAAACGGTGCCTAGGACTCCTGCAGGGCTTCATGGGAGTTGGAGTTTGGTGCAGCCCTGTTGGGATCCGTGGGCACCGCCAGGAGGTACTGCAGCAACCACTGAGCCCTTATAGGCGGTTCTTCCACTACAGCTGGAAGTGCCGCCAGAAATACATCATCAAACACCTGGAGCACTACCGAGGGCATTATAAAAGGGGCCAATAGACACTACTCGGAGAGCCAGAGTCGGGAGGAGGGAGACGAAGCTTGCCAAGGAGGAGTGGAGGAGAAAGAAAAGAGAGAAAAGAAAAGAGTATTGTGTTTAAGGTGTGCTGTGATTGTGCTTAGTTGAACTGTGTTATACTTGTGGGAACGGAGATGACGTTGCCCATAAGTGAAGAAACAAAATAAAAACATTTGTGTTTTTATCAGTGTGCCTCCTGCGTCTGTGTCAGGTTGGGTGGCTGGCATGCCCCTGTAGATTTGTCAGTGTTTATGCAAAAAACTTAACTTATAGTCCAAGTCCAATTTCATGTGTGATGATGTCTATGTAGTGTGTGAACAACTTTCACCTACACATTATTATACAGATGTTGATTAGTGGTTCTACCAAAGTGTATTCAATTTGACATGTTACTTTAGCTTCAGTTTTTCAACTGGATTATTTAAACTCATTGCTTTCGACAAAAGACAGTTTCATTTGCCTATATGTCTCATTTGAGTCATGTGGTATTGTCATAGTATAGAAGATACAAGGCCACATTTCATAGTAGCAGCATTTTGTATCACAAAATTCAATACAATGAAATTTTGTCTCATGTTTTGTAGACAGTGTTGGGGGTAAATCTTGCCTTACATAGTCAGATTCATTTTTAAAGTATCAAGTAACGTAACACAGTGCTTATTTTACTGAAGTGAAAATACCTGTGATAACTAAAAAAACAGATTTTCGTTACTGCATTACTACAGATGCTCAAAAAAATTTACTAAATTTAGTTAAATGCAGCTTTTCTTGTTCCACTGGCCTTTGTGTTTTCTTCCTAATGCTTTCCCGCGAAATCCTCAGCAGTTTAGTGTAAGGTTCTTGATAACCAGTCTGTTCTTGGGGAACAAACTATTAATAAGTGCATCAATGTCGAAAAACACAATCATCATTGTCCTGATGTTTGATGTGACCTGACATGCTTTTTTCAGTTTGGAGATTATGCTGCTAGGTATTGCATGCCTAAAGTCTTATTAGTCAATAACTCCTGTGCTATTGAGAGATTCTGGAAACCTTTGGTTCCTGTCACAAACACACACACACACATACATATATACAGTATATTAATACCTATATACTGTATATATAAACATCTAAAATAAATATATAGTCATGCACTTGCATATGAGTAATTTCCCACCAGAATACCAGAGGGTTCTGTTAACTAATATCTTTTCTCTTTCTCTCTCTGCAGATCAGAAGATCAACAACATTAAAACCATACAATGTCTGATGTCACTTCTGGTGTCTGCCTGCCTGGACCTGCCTCTTTCTGCCATGAGTCCATATTTAAGGAAGTTACGACATCTTGAAGCAGTCTATTCCAGAGGCTCAAGTCTATATAATGTTTATTTGTTTTTTAAGGATTTTAAGGGTTAGCCTTCAGGTGCTCCAAAACTTTATCTTTGTCTGTTTTATATATATATATATAAATGTATATAGACGAGACCGACAAAAAAAAGAGTTTGGGCACCATGTTGCTTATCCCATATAACCGAATGAACTAAATAACAAAAAGCACACAACAAATTGTGGGTATTTCTTCAAAGATGCAGGTTCTTAAGTGAACTGGGACAAAGTGGCCAGTTAACAGGTGGATGGACAACTGAAGTGGCATCAGCGATGGAGTGGCTGCCAACCTTCCATTCTGCAGAGGAAGGACAAAAGGCATTAGAACATAGCGCCAACCCCTGGTCACCAAAGCGTTTAAGCTGTCTCTCATGCACATGAAAATGTATTTAATAGAAAAGTCTTTATGAAATAAAAATTAAGCTGAATCTAAGAATACATTATGAAGGCTACACAAAACTAAACTGAAGATCCAAGTAAGATCAGAAATATAGGAATAAAAACTAGTATAAAAGACAAAACTATAATAATCTTGTTGGGGTGTTTTACTATTACTGAATGGCCATTCTTGTTTAGCTTATTCTCCTGACATGTGAACTCTTTGTATGGTTTTATAGTCTTTTTCATTGATTGCCTAACTGTTAATTAAAGGTAACGGGACAAAATAATAGCTGTTGTATTTTGTTTCAGACAGATAATATTTTTCATAAATCAATCTGTTAATATGCAGTGATTTGTTTTATTGATGTATTTCCTGCAGGTGACACTGTGATTATGGAAGTCATTATCATTTCTGAAACTAGAATAAATCCATGAAACTGAACAAAACAGAATAAATCCAGATGGACCAAACAATTATTTCCTTAAAGAGAGAAGGCAAACATATTCCCAGAGAATGCAATTACCACTAATACCTGTAATTAAAGGGAAACACTGTGGGGCATACACTTTCCACTTGTTTATTGCTAGAGTACCCTTTGTGATTTATTTGTTAATTCACTCCCAAGACTCACAAAATGCTTCTGTTAAAGTTACTAGTTAGGATCACCCCAGGGGAGAATCAATTCACTTTATGTTTTTAAAATGAAGCAGATTATCTTTTCTTCCTTCAATATATTGTACAGTATGAGGCATAGAAATATGTTTCTAATTAGAAATCCTTTATAAAAGCATATATATTTTTTATTTTCAAAACTGCTGAGTGCACCTAATGGTAAAAAATAACGTGGATCAAAATCTTTTTTTACCTTTCTGGACACATAATATTTTCAGGGTGGGAGTCCATAATTTAAAGTTCAGGGTTCCTAAAAATTTAAGAATTTCCTGGCATTATCTGGCATAGGGTAGAAAGTAATCCTGGTAATGCAAGTTCAGGAGAATTAGTAGTTACATGTTTGTAGATGGTGGCACAGTGGTTGGAGCTGGTGCCTCACATCATCATCATATTTCTGGTTCCAGTTCTAGCTAAGGCACTGTTTGTGTACTGTCTACTTTCTCTTATGATTTTGTTCTTTGATACTCTTGGTTAATCTCCCACATGTCCAAAAGTGTACATCAGTGCTTTGGATGATGTGTAATTTAACTAAAAAATACATGGAATTTGTGTGGTTACAATTCTATTTGTTTACATTTTGTGTTTTGTTAGTTGCTTGGTAAGGTAAAGATTATTTAAATTCATTCCCACTGACATGAGAGACTAGACTGTTGAAAAGCATTAAGGCATTCTTCTAGATTTGTGTTGTGTCAGTGTTCATATAGTGAGCCACCAACTTCCTGGTAGAACACTTAAATTTTGATCCACCATATGACAGCACTTGCTCCATCAGAACCTTGGGAACCCTGAGCTTGAGAAGAGGTTCTGTCAGAACTCACTTTAAAAAATAATAGCTAAATCATTTGATTGAAACCAGTATTGTTTCAGGATTTCAATATTTACTATACAAACTAAATTCTTTCTGTACATTTTAACATATGCAGTAAGATGTGGCCTGGACAGTATAGTAATGATGATTCCACACACCTCCTTGGACCAGAGTTAAATTTATGGTCAGATCACTGTATTTGTGAGGTTTGGATGTTCGTTAATTGTTTATGCTGGTCTTAATTTGGGCATACGTGCATATACTGTGATGAGTACCATCTCGTAATCACCCGCTAATGACTAAATGTGTCCTGCGATAGACTGATATCTCTTCTAGGACCAGTACTTTGCTTTAATACACAGTAAAATAACTTATGAAAAGAAATATATACCTTATCTTAGCTTCTGCTGAAAAACACATTTAGGAAACAAGTCTAGTACATATGGCAAATGTAGACATGCAAGAGAAATCAACTTAACAAAAAATATGACCAATGCACTGAAGGAGAAAATAAAAAGTCCACATAACAATGTATCTGGAGAAGCTGCTTGTAAATCTCTGTTATGTTTGATGGAACAAGTCAAATCAATCTTTGAATTTTTTAAGGCAACTGTTTGTCAAACTGCAAATTAACATGCTATGCTATTATAGGTTGACTAGCTGTGCTACCCATGTAAGTTGTGTTGAAATCTAACTAATCAATGCAGGCATAGGTGTTAATGTTTGCAGTGTACCATGCAATGCATAAGTCTCTTTTATCTGCCATTTGGTATTGGATTCGTAAAGCAATGTTAATGTTTGTGATGCACCATCTGTAGAAATGACAAACACAATACATTTTGTAACTAAAAATGTTTGTGATGTGCCATCACAAAGAATGACACACTGACACTTAACCTTTTATTATGGTAGATTGGGGATGAGTATGTCCCACCTCTATAAATGGGAGTTCTGCTTTTATAGTTGTTACATATCTTTAGTAGAGGCCTAGGGTATATCTGAGTTTGTATCAGGTCTGGTTGGGGAGCATGCACTGGGCCACACCCACCACACGATGAAACAGCTCAGGATCCTGGCTGACAATCTCCTACACAGACACACAGTTCAGTCCTACCCTCCGGAAATGACCCTCTATCTGCTGTAGCCAGGTGTTATGTGGGTGTCCCCTTGGCCTGGTTCAGTCACTCGGGTCCTCAACAATGAGGATCCTGCAAGCCACATCGCCCTCAGGGAATTGCGCCACATGGGCAAAGTGCCGTAACTGACACTCCCTCACGATGCAGGTAATGTGCCTCATTCGGGACTCCATGAGCAACCACTTATTCAACACAAAATCAATTCAGCGGTACCCAAGGATTCTCGGAAGAGTCACAGTACCAAAGGAGTCTAGTCTTTGTCTCAGGTCACTGAATAGTGTCCATGTCTTGCAAACATATAGCAAAACAGGAAGCATCAGGACTCTAAAGACTTGAACCTTTGTCCTTTTGCATAGGTATCGGGAGTGCCACACACCCCTTTCCAGCGACCTTTAGACCCCCCCCATGCTCTCCTAATCTGTCCACTGACTTCATAGGAAGAGTCACCAGAGACATGAATGTCACTGCCGAGGTAAGTAAACCTCTTGGTAAGGTTGACACTCTCTCTGCAAATAGACACACTGCTGATGGCTGTGCCTAAGAGGTCTTTAAAGGCCTGGATCTTGGATTTTATCTAGGACACTAGCAAGCCCAGACACTCAGACTCCTCACTCAGTCCCTCAAGAGCCCTGATCAGAGCCTCCATTGACTCATTAAAGATCACAGCATCGTCGGAAAAGTCAAGATCAGTGAATCTTTCTTCACCAACAGATGCCCCATAGCCGCTGTACCACATGACCTTGCCCAACACCCTGTCCATGCAAGCATTGAACAGAGTACGAGCAAGAACACACCCCTGACGAACCCCGCAATCAACTGGGAAAAGCACAGAGGTTCTGTCTCCACTCTGCACAGCACTCACATTACCAGTGTACGGGCTGGCCATGATATCCAGCAACCTTGAGGGGATTCTGCGAAGTCTCAGGATGTCCTACAGGGCAGCTCAATCAACTGAGTCAAATGCTTTATGAAAATAGACAAAGGCTGCAAAGAAACTCTGTCAATATTCATTTTGGTGTACCATGAGAACCCTCAGTCCCAGGATGTAGTCGATGGTAGACTTCTTAGGTGTAAAACCAGACTGTTCCGGTTGCTGGTAGGTGAGCAAATGATCACGGATCCTATTGAGGAAGACCCTAGCAAGGACCTTACCCAGCACCAAGAGCAGTGTTATCTCCCTGTAGTTGCCACAATCCAGGCAATCACCCTTTCCTTTCCAGTCAGGGACGACAAGTCCCATTTTCCAGTCAGTTGGGATGATGCCAGTCTCCCAAATGGAAGTAAAGATTGCTTGCAATGCCAGGAGGACAGCCTTACCACAAGCCTGGAGAAGTTATCACAGATCCCTGCACCCTTCCCTACCCTCAGCTGGTTCACCTCCTGTGCAATCTCAATGAGATTGGGTGATTTACAGCTAATTGGAGGATCAGCTTCATGAACTGTGGACCCAGAGATATCCAACGTCCTTTAAACAGCTGCTCAAAGTAGCCAGCCTAGTGGGTCACAACTGCAGTGTAATCCATAAGGACTGTTCCATCAGCTGTCCTGACTGCGACTCTTCGAGGAACAGATTCGGATGTATGTAATGTTTTGATTCCTCTATAAGAAGGACGTGGGTCACTAGACCGTACATGGTGTGCTACTTGCTCACAGATTCCTCTAACAAACGCCTCCCTATCTGTCCTCAGAGCCCTTTCAGCCATCCTTCTCAGTTCCCTGTACAGACAAGAGTAGCCATCAAGCCGTGATATCTCAATGATATCCAGTGTGCCCTGCGAGATGAAACACCTCCTTCTGGGAACACCAGTAACACCAACACAACTCTCAGCAACCTTCAGGGTCATATCACGGAAGGTCTCCCACATCACATTAAGATCGGTAGTCACATCCAAATCCATAAGTTACTTAGACAAACTGGGTGCAAACTAGTTAGAAATAGCCTGGTCTTGGAATCTGGCCAGGTCTAGCCTTATTGTCCTAGTAGGTGGTAACCTACTGAACCTAAGCTGGACCTTCAGAGTAGCAACAACAAATATGTGGTCAGAATTCATAAACTTGGCACTTCTGTAGACCCTGCAGTTTTGTAAGAGCCTCCAGCGTTTGCCCATGAGGATGTGATCAGTCTCCTTCACCGCACCACCAGTATTGGAATACCAAGTCCAACGATGCGGCTCAGGGTGCTGGAACCAGTTTGTATACTATTTTGCAATTTACTAGTCTCCATAACTGTCGTATAAATATGACAATGGTGAAGGCAAAAGTTCTCAATTACTCCGTACAATGGATAGAAGATTAGTTTGGCCAAGGCAGCAGTGGCATCAAGTACTATAACAGGACAAAGGAAAAATAGAGAAATAAAATGTGTAAAAGTTTATTATGAAAACACTATATAAAAATGTGTTATTATTATTTTTAGAATTATGATGATTATTACCATAGACATTTAAAAATACAATTAATTAATGCTTCTTGTAGTTACATGCAGCCTATCCATCATCTCTATTATAATTACACTGTGCTGAAATAATCGGTCTTAAGTAAGAAACCTTGTACAGCAACTGACAAATCATTTTAAAGTTTGAGACAAAGATGTACTGCTCAATAGCTCTAATAAGACAAAACGTGATTGGCCACTCTCTATCTGTGGGACGTGCTGTTGAGGCACAAACTGTGAGATAGAGCGAGTAAGCAACCAGACAAGAGGTCTGACGTAAGTGGGCAACACTATGTCCTCAACTGGTTCTTTCCAATCACATAATCATACTAATCCCTCTTGAGCACCCCCTTCCACCCACTGAACTAAACTAGTCAGCAGGAACTTGCAAGAAAAATAAGAATTTATTAGCAAATGACTGCAGAACGATCAGAGTGTATAAGTGGTTAAATTAGTAGGCTGGTTAATTTGACTACTTACAATTGCAAGAAAGCCAAGACAATTTGTCAGAATACTCAAATTAATTTACCTTTTAAACAATTTGTTAAGCAGTCACCTGAGGGGTTAGTTGAAAGTTCATGTCATGGTTACAATACTTTTCTTTGATTTTATTTCCTCTTGTGTAATTCAGACAATGAGTGAAGCTGTTTCATGCTTTATTTTACACAAATACTAAATATCAAGCACATGTGGAGTGAACTGAATGTTAGTTATTGATCTGTTAATAGAAGTTAAGTTAGAACTAGAATCTAATTTTGTTCATCTTTTAAACCCTTGCATATTTTAAATTTTATTGTTGGGGTTTGATAAAGTGAACCAGCTACCGAGAAATCAAAACACAGTAGGGTAGAGGCAAGAAAACAATGGAGGTGATTTACTTTGCTAACACTCTTATAATGAATCATTCTGACCCTGAAGTTCTAACATGTGATGACTTTAACCATGTGACTTTGGAAGCAATAATAACGAACTTCCATCAGTATGTGTCATGTTTCAATAGTGGAAACAACAAGCTAGACCTGCTCTATTCAAATGTTAAACATACCTATAATTGTAAATCTGTGGCACTATTGGACAGACCACAATTTGACCCATCTTGCTTTTCACCTGCAAGCCTTTTATAAGATGGCAACCTAATGTTACCAAGATAATAAGGAAGTGTATCTGGAGGCTGAAATAGCTCTGAATGACTGCTTCCAAAAGGACAGACTGGTAAATGATGTGGAGTCACATGGAGACGATATACTAAGGGGCTCAGTCACTAGATCAAAGAATATACAGTATTATCTTCTATGTGGGCACTATTATACATTCAAAAACTGCATGCAGATTTCTAAACCATTGATCACAATATTCTTAGAAATTGTCTTAGTCAATGGGTGGGCCTCTCTGGCAGTGTCTTAAATTGGTTTGAATCCTCGCTGGCAGGTAAAAAATTCTTTGTTAGTTGTGGTAATTATTCTTCAAAGACACATAATATTTTATATGGTGTTCCACAAGGCTCTATCCTGGGTCCACTGCTCTTTACGATTTACATACTTCCGTTAGGTCAGATTATCTCGGGGCATAACATGAGCTATCACAGCTATGCTGATGACACACAACTGTATTTATCAATAGCACCTGACGACCCCGACTTTCTTGATTCACTGATACAATGTCTTACTTGTGTTTCTGAATAGAGGAGTAGTAATTTTCTCAAACTAAATAAAGAGAAAACAGCGATTGGCAATAATGGATATAATGAGGGTATTAGAAATAAACTTGATCCATTAGGATTAAAAGTCAAGATGGAGGTAAAGAATTTAGGGGTAACTATTGACTCTGACTTGAATTTTAAATTACATATTAATCAGATTACTAGGACAGCATTTTTTCACTTAAGAAATATAGCAAAATTAGACCTCTTATATCATTGCAAGATCCTGAAAAAGTAGTTCATGCTTTTGTTTTCAGTTGGCTAGATTATTGTAACTACCAAATAAAAAAAGACATCAATCAATTGCAACGAGTGCAAAATGCAGCTGCTAGAATTTTAACTAGGAAAAGAAAATCCGAGCACATTTCTTCAGTTTTGATGTCACTATACTGGTTACCTGTGTCATTTAGAATTGTCTTTAAAATGCTGCTTATGGTTTACAAAGCCTTAAATAATCTCACACCATCTTATATTTCGGAATAAAGAAAACCTCAGGTGCGGGTGGGGGACATGGACTAAGCCAATACCTTGAACCAATTTTTTAATAGATTTTTATATTTCATCACCACCTTCTTCCAATGGCCAGTCCCCCCACACCATGTATACTGTATCAAATTATTACACTTCAAATGGTATGGCCAGAAATAATGGTATGGTGCAGAAATAATTGTCTACAACTTAACAGCAAAACCAAGCAACTGGTTATTTACTTTTGTATCATGAACAGCCTCTAAGCCTGGCCACTATTCAGGGATTGTTTGTGCAGTTTGTACTCTGTTACAGTTTATTGGGCGTCCACATCAGTGACAGGGTAGAATGGTCTAGTAACACAAATGAACTATGTATGAAAGAGAAGAGAAAAATTACAACTCCTTTGTTGTGGGTAGTGACATCCTTTAAATGTTCAATAATTCTGTGATGACTACTACAGTTTTCTACACTGTGGTGTACTGAGTCAGCACAATTGCTTCAAGGGAGATCCACCACATCAACAAGCTGATTAAGATGGCAGGCACAGTTATGGGATGCTCTCTCGACCCACTCGAGGTAACAGTAGAGGACAGAATGAAAATGAAATAAATATGCTTAGAAATATAAATTCTAACCCAAAGTTTAAGTGCAAAAGTAAAATGAGTAACACATTAAAAGCAGTTTGCCTTAATGCTAGAAGTTATAAAAATAAAACAATTGAGTTGGAATTATATGTAGATGATCATAATTATGATAGTATAGCAATAACAGAAATCTGGCTAAATAATAAAGATGGGGATGAGTATAATTTAGGTAAGTACACATTTTTTAGGAAACCTGAACATAACAGAAAAAGAGCCAGGGATTTTGTCATTTATGTAAAACAGAATCTAAATGCAAGTCTCCTTCAGTTGGATGATAAACCACATCTTAGTGAGGACATCTGGATTAATCTGGAAAGCATTGAGGAAAGAGGCTAGGATTGTGCCATAGACCTTCAAATGCAGAAATAACGTCAATGTGTATCTTTTTAGTAATATTAAAAAGACAAGTTTACAGGAGGATATTATAGTTATGGGACTTTAAGTACCCAAAAATTAATTGGGATAACCTTGCAAATAGTGGAGTAGAAGAGCAAGAGTTTTTAGAAGTAATCAGTGACTGTTTTTTAATACAGTATGTTAAAGCACCAACGTGGGGGAAGCTTGTCTAGATTTAGTTTTTTGTAATAATCAGGATAGATTTGAGGGTGTAGAGGTGATAGAACCACTAGGGTCAAATGACCATAATATAATACAATTCGTATTGTTTTAGAAGAGTGCAGATGCATACACTAGAACTGCTAACTTTAACTTTAGTTAGGCAAATTTTGAACAGAAGTGACAAAGTTAAAAAGGGATAAATTGGGAGAAGATTTTAAGTGTGGAGACAGTTGAGGAGCAGTGGAACAGGATTAATAATGTTTTACATATAATGTATAACTATATCTCAAAATTTGGAATTAGTAAAAAATCAAAAAAATTGCAGTACATGAGCAAGGAGATAAAAAAGAAGCTGCTGAGGAAAAAACAGCTGTATAAGGCATATAAGACTAATAACTTTAATGGAAATTGTAGGGCATATGAGAGAATGAGGGCAACCTTTAAGAAGGATATTTGGAAACTAAAAGGCACTTAGAGAATAATTGCAGTTAAGCTGAAAGATGACCCAAAGAGATTCTTTCAGTATTTTAGTAGTAAAAGAACAGTCAAAGAAGAGGTGAAGTGCATCACGAATAGTAAAGGGAAATTAATTTATATACACAATAAGAGGACTTTAACTTGAAAGTACTCCTTATAAGAAGGACCTAGGATTCATAGTGGACTCATCACTATCAACTGCTAGACAGTGTTCAGAAGCCATTAATAAGGCTAACAGAATGTTAGGTTATAGAGCACAATGTGTAGAGTACATGTTCAAGGAGGTTATGCTGAAGCTTTATAACAGACTGGTGAGGCCTCATCTGGAGTACTGTGTGCAATTTTCATATCCAGGCTATAAAAAGAACATAGCAGTGCTAGGAAAGGTCCAGAGAAGACCAACTAGGCTGATTCCAGGGCTACAAGGGATGAATTATAAGAAAAGATTTAAACAGCTGACCCATTCTAGTTTAAACAAAAAGAGATTAAGAGGAGACGCGATAGAAATGTTTAAAAGTACAAAAGGGATTAGTACAGGGATTCAACACCGTTACTTAAAATTAGTTCAACAAAAACACGGGGACACAGTAAGAAAATTGTTAAGGGTAAAATTTGCACAAACATTAGGAAGCATTTCTTCATATAAGAGAACCACAGAAACATGGAATAAGCTACCAAGTAGTGTGGTAGACAGTTGGACTTTAGGGACTTTCAAAACTCGACTTGATATTATTTTGGATGAGTTAAGAGGACAGGACTGATGAGCTTTGTTGTTCTGAATGGTCTGTTCTCATCTAGATTGTTCTATTGTTCTAAAATCCAAAGGGGCTGGTGGCGTACTTGCTCCGGAATAATCTTAAGAATAGACTCACTCCAATCAGTGGCACAGAAGGAAACAATAGAGACCATTATGAGAAATGCTGCCCATTCTCTATATCGGGGTAGGCAACGTCGGTCCTGGAGTGCCACAGTATGTGCAGGTTTTTGTTCCAACCCAGTTCATTAACGAGAACTCAATTATTGCTGATGAAGCACATATTGCTTAAGTGACATTTTAATGCTTCATTTTAGTGGTCTCGCTTGTTAAGGTTCTCCAACCTTAATTGCTTATTTCAATCTTAAACTGCTGCATTCAGTGTTTTAATTGCTCCTTATTAGCAATAAGATGTAAAAGACAAAGCAGCCAGCAGTTCTCCAGCTAGCTTTTTTCCAATTACATCTGTGTGTGTTCATCATGCACGGTTTGATTTAATAAAACACTTAATAGAAAAATGTGACAGACTTAAAACAATCTGTTTTAGGCTTCAAATCATTTGGATGATATCCTTGGAAAGGAAAAAAATCTACGATATAAAAGCCTTACATTGCACAGACTAACAAGCCATAAAATTAAATAAGGTCTGAGATTGGCAATGATTGGTTTCTAATTAAGCAATTGGGTTGAATGAAAACCTGTAGCCACTGCGGCTCACCAGGACCGACATTGCCTACCCCTGTTTTACATCTTATTGCTAATAAGGAGCAATTAAAACACTGAATGCAGCAGTTTAAGATTGAAATAAGCAATTAAGGTTGGAGAACCTTAACAAGCGAGACCACTAAAATGAAGCATTAAAATGTCACTTAAGCAATATGTGCTTCATCAGCAATAATTGAGTTCTCGTTAAGGAACTGGGTTGGAACAAAAACCTGCACATACTGTGGCACTCCAGGACCGACGTTGCCTACCCCTGCTCTATATGATGCATTGTGCTTAGGCACCTTTAGCCTAAAATTCACTCTACTATGGTGTGCTGAGGAGTGCTACTAGGGCTGTTTTGTATGAGTGTAGTTCTGGGACTTGCACTTATGTAATAGTACTTTGTTTTGAGCTATTTTCAACTATGACTTTAGTCCTCTTTTTCGCTATTGAATCAAGTGTACTACAATATCTATCTATCTATCTATCTATCTATCTATCTATCTATCTATCTATCTATCTAATTTCTGCAAAATAGCTGCTTCACTTTCTGGAACATTAAACATGATTCATTGGAGCATTGAGTGGTTCATGTTATGGCCATAAAAGTCCTTACTAATCAGTTGCTTATAGAATTTATATTAGAATTGCAATATGGATTTTTCTTTCATATTAAACAGAGTAGCTGGTTGAACCTTTATCATTTATTTGCCTAATTTTATTTCAATAATACAGTCACAATGAGTTTAATTATTTTTGGTTTTAATTATGGCCTTATTTTTAAAGACTAATTTTATTTAACAATGAGACTTTTCCAAGCACCATATTTTTGAAGAGAACTTTTAGTGCCTAGATTTTCATGATGCCTTTGTCACCTGTCAATAGAAGCTGAAATTATTACATTTATTAATAATGATAATAATACATTTTATTCACACAGAAAATTTCCCATGCTCAAAAATTTAACATATCTACATGCCTGGGACAAAATAAAATGTATGTATTCGATAATAGTTAGATTACTTTATGTGCTTTTTCTTTTTATAATTTAATGGTTTGCTTTTTACTGCACTTTTTCATACGAAAATGTATTTCATAATTGCCATTTTTATGTATTTAATTTTGCATATATAGTATCCCATACAAATATCAGTTGTAATCAACAGGCATTTGAAAATATTACTTTTGCAAATAACAGCGTAACTGAAGAAAGGACTTGTTCTTGTAATGTGAGCATTAATTAGTTCAGTAGTTCTGAATGAGCTTCTCATGTTAAATGTTCAAACTAAAAATATTGTTATAATTCATTTTTGTTTTTATTTTTCATATATTCTGAATGGTAATTCCCACCTTGGTCTTGCAAGTGACAAGGCATCTGTTTTACCACTGGACTTGGCTTCACAGCATAGCTGCAGCTCTGTTCCGAGTGGAGCTTCTTACACATCCTTTCTTTTCTTGCAGTGCTTTCCTCTGGTGTTTCTGGTTTTGACATAGAGCCAATCAACATGTATTTAGATTAAAAAATTACTCTAAACTTCTAAAGCTCTGGTGGGCTTTTGTGTATGTGTGTAAACTGTGATCAACTCATCTCTATACTATAACCCAGTACTACACTGACAAGTGTTCTGAAAATGGCTGAAAAAACTCAGTTCAGAAGGCCATTTTAAAATGTTTGAATATATTGCATATTAGTTCAATATCCACTGTATGTTAATATTTGTCCTCTCTATTTATTGTTATGCTGGTTTTATTTTACTGCACTAATCATTTACTGTGTCCATTTCTTTGTACTTGTCATGGATGAGTGGAGCCACAGCTTATCCTAGCATTAGAGGATATTTCCTGATTACTGTGTATTATAAATGCATTACTAGAATGTACATGAAATGTAATATTAATAATCACTTTGAAGAGTAACAATCTTCATAATAACAAATGCCATGAAAGCAGAATTGACCATATATTAAACTCAATGGTGTCACATTCAGCTCTTGTACTTCATTAATAAATTAGGGTAAGAGTTGGATTTCTACATGGAAAGAAAAGATAACAAAAAGAAAACAGGCAAACATTCATTTTATTATTTTTTTTCCATTTCTAAAAAAAGATTATTATTCATTTCCAACAGCTTTTTATAGAAACACCAGTCAAAATGTACAGATATAAATTCTCTCCTTCCACCTTAGTAGAATGTTGCCTACTGCCTCCTTACTTTAACTAAAATAAGTGAGACTGAAGGCTCTGTTTTAAATCTGACCCAGGAAATGTTTTTGGTGTCATGCCCAAGTCGTCTGGAGCACCTCTGGGTAATGTGGAAATCAGGGCGTTTCTTCCCTAATGGTGCCCTCGAGTAAAACCCGAAAACCCTGACAGTATTGTGTTTCCGGACACTAACTCCCTTGTCACCCTGCAGGAGTCCTTATCAGGTTTAGCCCTGAGGAACAATGCCGCCTGTCGTGTTGGGGAATGAACTGTTCCCTGTATGCCCATTTGCCCAGTCCATCTATTATGGCCAGAATTATGGCCAGTTCTTCCTCTGTGGCACCTACACCCAACAAAACAGACAAGGTACTAAACAGCAAAATGTACAAAGATGATCTCCTAAAATGTTAATATGTTAACGTGGAAATATTTGACAAGAGCAGTGATTGATTGTGCTTAATTTGATCATCAATTTTATATGGTTTTAAGACAATTATTATGAAGCATTAAATGATTTCCTCTGAATTACAAATAGTTAACAGTTCCATCAAACAACTTCAAGAGAATGGCTTGGTCCATTCACTGTCTGTGTGAAGCTTGTGGGCTGCCCCGTTGTTTGCAGCAGTAATCCAGTATTCCTCACAAATATATATGCAGGTTAGTTTGGATTTGAATGTAAATGGACCCTGATTGTGTGTAGGTGTACTATATACGTGCATGTACCCAGTGATGGACTTGTCCCCATTCAGGATCGCCACTGCCTTGAGAAGGATGTTTCCAGGATTGTCATCAGCCCCTAGTACCTATTATTGTATTAAGCATATTCACAGTAAGAATGGATGGAGTTAATTATTATCTCTAACCCAATTAAAACCTCATTTAGTCTTGATCTGTTTTGCTTCATTTTGTCATTTATCGGATGCTTCTAGGGATTATTTTTGTTTGGTAACAACTATGCAAATCCTCTGTATACTAATTAGAAACATCATTTATGATTACAGTGTTAACAACAGTCTTAATTAGACCCAATAGTCATGTATTCTTCTAGGATGCTGCTGTTGTTTACTGTTTTCAGTAATTTCATGCTTTGTTAAAACTCAAGAGTAAACCTTCTTTCTTTTCCCAGAGTGCTGTCTTCCTAAGAAATTCTCTGCTAACTTCCATAGCGGTTTACAAAAAGGTTATTTTGTTGCTTAAGCAGCAAAGCTTAACTTATACCCAGGAGAGGGCACTGGAAGGACAGGTTTTGCTATGGCTGTTACAATAATGCATGATTAAAGCAAACTTGAAACAGACTGTGTTATCTGCACTAATATTACATTAATCACATTATTATGATCTTCTATATATGTAGTATGTAACATAGAAGTTATCTTAGGAAAGCAGGGTAAATTTTAAAAATAAAAGGCTTCCTTATAGTTTGTCCTTCGGTGAAATTCTGGTTAAGGTGGCTAATCCAGTCCTTGCTGAAAAAAAATACAATAAAAAAACTATAACCTACAAAAAATACTGATTAAGGTTAAAACTAATTAAAACAAATGTATATACAGTATGTGTGTACTTTTACTAGAGCTCAAACATGGCATAATTTTCATCATAACTGGTTAGTGTGTAATGCTGCTCCCTTACTACTCCAGTGTTCTGGTTTAAATTCTGTGCCAGTCACTGCCTGTGTGAACACTATGTTTGTGAGGTTTCTCCACTCATGCCAAAGATGCGGGGCTTAGGTTAACTACCAACTATAAATTTGCTTATTGTGAGTACAGGTTTGTGAATGAGTATGCTTTGTGATGGACTGGGCCTTGCGCAGTATTAGCTTTCACGTTATATCCATTACTGCTGGGTTAGGCATCAATCTTCTGTAAACCTGAACTAAATAAGCGTGATACAAAAATGGGTGGATGGATGAATATGGGTACTGCATAAATGAGACATTATGTACACTGAGCTGTAGTGCAGTAGAAACTCACATGGGGAATGCAAGACAAAAGACAATTCCACCTGATTTATTCTGTGCATATTATAATTCTACTGTTACAATTTTTTACAAACCTGCAGAGCATGAACTAGGCAGAGTAATATAAACAAAGCTGCACATTTATCAAGATGCACTTTTTTAAATTAAATTAAACAATACATAAATTAATACAATAAAAAACAGTACAACATAGGATCATACTTTTTAAATCTGGAAGGATTTCACCTTTTTGATGCAGACAGAGACTCAGTGTGATGTGGGAAGAACACAGGAAGGAAAATAGTCATCTATGTGAATATGGAATGGTGTAAAGGAGTGCACACTACAGTTAGAATTACAGCTTGTAATTCAGACATTGAAATTCTGGCTGACAGAATCCATCCATGTTATTTACCCAGAGAGATAAGTTATATCATCATTAATTATTATATTCCTCCCTCCACAAATGGGGGCCCAGCAACAGAAATGATTAATTCTGTCACCAGTCCTTTAATGATGACTCATTCTGATCCTGCAGTTATAATATGTGGTTGTAATGCTGTTGGAAATTGTGCTTTTACAGTACAGTATGCTAAATTTTGCAAGATCAGTATGCAAAAACACAATACAGATTTCCATACTGTATTGGTCGAGGCCTGGGTTAACAAGGGCCGTCACCAGTAATGTTAGCCAACAGGGTGCTGGGAGAAATTGGGCTACTGTTGGACAAAGGAGAACCAGAGGGGGATGGCGTGTCCACAGGCAGGAGGAGAGGAGGAAGGTTAGGAATGTGGCAGTTAGGTTAAGAACTTTGAATGTTGGCAGTATGATTGGTAAAGGGAAAGAGCTAGCTGATAAGATGGAGAGAATGAAGATTTATATATTGTGTGAACAAGAGACCAGATGGGAAGGGAGTAAGATCAGGTGCAACAGAGGTGGGTTCAAATTGTTCTACCATAGTGTGGGTGGGAGGAGAAATGGAGTAGTGGTTATCCGGAAGGAACAGTATGTCAAGAGTGTTTTGGAGGTGAAAAGAGTGTCAGACAGAGTCGTTGATTATCCATCCATCCATCCATTTTCTAACCCACTGAATCCAAACACAGGGTCACGGGGGTCTGCTGGAGCCAATCCCTGCCAACACAGGGTGCAAGGCAGGAACCAATCCTGAGTATGGCGCCAACCCACCACAGAACACAAACACACACACCCAGCACACACACTAGAGACAATTTAGAATCGCCAATCTACCTAACCTTCATGTCTTTGGACTGTGGGAGGAAACCGGAGCAAACCCACGCAGACACAGGGAGAACACACAAACTCCACGCAGGGAGGACCCCGGGAAGTGAACCCGGGTCTCCTTACTGCAAGGCAGCAGTGCTACCACTGCGCCACCTGTGTCTTGATTATAAAGGTGGAAATTGAAAGTGTTTAATGTTATTAAATTGAAAGTGATTAATGTTATTAATGCATATGCCCCGCAAGTTGGGTGTGCAATGGATTAGAAGGAAGATTTCTGGAGTGAGTTGAATGAAGTGGTAGAGAGTGTACCCAAGGGAGAGAGAGTGTTGATAGGAGTGGATTTCAGTGGAAATGTTGGTGAAGGGAACAAAGGAGATCAGCAGGTGATGCGTAGGTATGGTGTCAAGAACAGGAATGAAGAAGGTCAGATTATAGTGAATTTTGTTAAAAGGATGAGCATCGCTGTGGTGAATATGTATTTTAAGAAGAGGGAGGAGCATAGGGTTATGTACAAGAGTGGAGGAAGATGCAAAGAAGTGGAATATATGCTGTGCAAAAGAGTCAGTCTGAAGGAGACTGGAGACTGCAAAGTGGTGGCAGAAACAGTGGTGGCCAGAACCAATTTTTTAACACTAGAATCCCTGATGCCTACAAAAAAACTTGTAATTCTGGGCCACCTTAAATGCAATTGCACCTCTCCTCATCGGCGTCTTTTGTTTTGCAAATGTGTCGATCAGCACAAGTAGCAAGCAGCCTGCTATCCCATCACCCCTCCTGATGGCGCTGAAGTTAGTCACACACTTCTCCCAGCTCAAGTCTTGTTTATGTGGGAGTGAGGTGCCTGGAGTCATATAGGGTAAATAATACATTGTTATTTGGAATACATACACTTCATGTGTGTTCCATGTCTACAAAGATCTGTGTAACAACAACAACAACAACATTTATTTATATAGCACATTTTCATACAAAAAGTAGCTCAAAGTGCTTTACATAATGAAGAAAAGAAGAATAAAAGACAAATAAGAAATTAAAATAAGACAACATTAGTTAACATAGAAAGGAGTAAGGTCCGATGGCCAGGGTGGACAGAAAAAACAAAAAAAAACTCCAGAAGGCTGGAGAAAAAAATAAAATCTGTAGGGGTTCCAGGCCACGAGACCGCCCAGTCCCCTTTGGGCATTCTACCTAACATAAATGAAATAGTCCTCTTTGTAGTTAGGGTTCTCACGGAGTCACTTGATGCTGATGGTTATACAGACTTCTGGCTTTTAATCCATCCATCATTGTTGGAACATCATGGTGCTTTGGGTAGATGGTGGTGGCACAAGCCACCACCAATAGGACACCGGAAAAGAAAACAGAAGAGAGAGTAGGGGTTAGTACAAATTTTGAATGAATAGTTATTATAATGAATTGGATATACAGAGTGTCAGGATTAAATTACAGTGAAGTTATGAGAAGGCCATGTTAAAATAATGTGTTTTCAGTAGTTTTTTAAAGTGCTCCACTGTATTAGCCTGGCGAATTCCTACTGGCAGGCTATTCCAGATTTTAGGTGCATAACAGCAGAAGGCCGCCTCACCACTTCTTTTAAGTTTTGCTCTTGGAATTCTACGGAGACACTCAGTTGAGGATCTGAGGTTGCGATTTGGAATATAAGGTGTCAGACATTCCGATATATAAGACGGGGCGAGATTATTTAAAGCTTTATAAACCATAAGCAGAATTTTAAAGTCAATTCTGAATGACACAGGTAACCAGTGTAGTGACATCAAAACTGGAGAAATGTGTTCGGATTTTCTTTTCCTGGTAAGGATTCTAGCAGCTGCATTCTGCACTAACTGCAAACGATTGATGTCTTTTTTGGGTAGTCCTGAGAGGAGTGCATTACAGTAATCTAGCCGACTAAAGACAAACGCATGAACTAATTTCTCTGCATCTTTCGATGATATAAGAGGTCTAACTTTTGCTATGTTCCTTAGGTGAAAAAATGCTGTCCTAGTGATTTTATTAATATGCGATTTAAAATTCAGATTACAATCAACGGTTACCCCTAAGCTTTTTACCTCCGATTTGACTTTTAATCCTAATGCATCCAGTTTATTTCTAATAGCCTCATTGTATCCATTATTGCCAATCACTAAGATTTCGGTTTTTTCTTTATTTAATTTGAGAAAGTTACTATTCATCCATTCTGAGATACAGGTTAGACATTGTGTTAGCGAATCAAGAGATTTGGGGTCATCAGGTGCTATTGATAAATACAGCTGTGTGTCATCAGCATAGCTGTGGTAGCTCACGTTATGTCCCGAGATAACCTGACCTAATGGAAGCATGTAGATTGAGAAGAGCAGCGGACCCAGGATAGAGCCTTGTGGAACACCATATAGAATATCATGTGTCTTTGAGTTATAATTACCACAACTAACAAAGAATTTTCTCCCTGCCAGGTAGGATTCAAACCAGTTTAAGACACTGCCAGAGAGGCCCACCCATTGACTAAGGCGATTCTTAAGAATATTATGATCAATAGTGTCAAATGCGGCACTCAAATCTAAGAGGATGAGAACAGATAAATGGCCTCTGTCTGCATTTACCCGCAAGTCATTTACTACTTTAACGAGTGCAGTTTCTGTGCTGTGATTTGTTCTAAAACCTGACTGAAATTTATCAAGAATAGCATGTTTATTGAGGTGCTCATTTAACTGCATAATGACTGCCTTCTCTAGAATTTTACTTAAGAAAGGCAGGTTAGAGATGGGTCTATAATTTTCAAGAGAAGAGGGGTCGAGATTATTTTTCTTAAGTAGGGGTTTAACTACCGCAGTCTTAAGACAGTCTGGGAAGACCCCCGTATCTAATGACGAATTTACTATGTCACGAACATTATCAATAAGCACGCCCGATACTTCTTTGAAAAAATTTGTTGGTATTGGGTCAAGGGCACAGGTGGATGGTTTCATTTGAGAAATTATTTTATGTAAATCAGGTAAATCTATCCTAGTGAAAGACTCTAATTTATTTATTATGGAGTACTGGGGTTTCGGGGGATCCTTAGTGTTGGGGAGATATACTATGTTATTTCTAATATCATTAATTTTTTGATTGAAAAATACAGCGATAGCCTCACAGGTTTTACTGGAAGTACTTAGGAGGCATTCCTTTGAGTTACCTGGGTTTAACAGATGATCAATTGTCGAAAATAAGACTCTGGGATTACTAGCATTGTTATTTATAATCTTAGAGAAATAGCAGCGCCTCTCAAGACGGACTGTGTTATTGTATTCTGTTATTTTAACTTTTAATATCTCATAGTCAATAGTTAGTTTAGTCTTCCTCCATTTACGCTCAGCTCTACGGCATGTTGTCTTTAAATCAGACACTCTTTGGGTCTTCCAAGGTATAACAATGCTAGAAGATTTTTTAACTGTCTTTTCAGGTGCAACTATGTCAACAGCAGCCCTCACTTTAGTATTAAATCTTTCCACCTTACTATTTACATTCTCCTCGCTATTATAGTTGGCACTATAAACGGACTGATTGGTTAGAATGTTTGTAAGTTTTAAAGTTGCTGATGAGTCAAAGAAGCGTTTTTTAACAATATGCTTCTCATGAGTGTTTTCTATCATTATTTCTATATTAAAAAGTAGAAGAAAATGGTCTGAAAGACCCGTATCAATGACCTGCTTTATATCAACTTTTAGTCCTTTAGTAATTACTAAGTCTAACGTATGACCTGCTTTATGTGTAGGCTGATTAACGAGCTGTCTCAAATCAAAAGAGTCCAGGAGGTTCATAAATTCTTTTACTTTTTGGTCACATTGATTATCTACATGAAAATTAAAGTCGCCGACTATTAAGAGTGCGTCATAGTTCGTAATTAAGATTGACATCAAGTCAGAGAATTCCTCAAAGAAAGACGCGTTGAATTTAGGAGGTCTATACACGGATAATACTAGAACGTGAGAATCTCCCTGAATAACAATGGCGAGATACTCAAAAGACTTGAACTTACCAAAAGTGTAAGATGAAAGGAAATGTGAAGAAAGAAATGATGAACACATACCTAAACAGAAACTTTTTTCATGTTATAATAATAATGACATGAAGTGTATAATGTTGTGAAGACTTTAGTCCATATATCAAATAAACACATGCACTTTTATTCAAGAATATAACCAAAGGAAAAAAAAGCATTCAGTTTAAACGTGGCTGTCAATGAGTTACAAATGTCAATCGACCGGGAGTTTACCCATATTCTTGAATGGTGTAGAGGTAAGAGCTGCTGCCTTATAATCGAAGGTCCTGGGTTTAAGATCGGGTGCTCCGTGTTTTGAGAAGTGAACTGCTATTATTATTATTTGTACAATATAATAAAAACATACATTTAATCCAGCCACAGGGGATACACAAACTAGTGTGTTTCTTCGTGCTGGTCCCAAGCCCGGATAAATGAAGAGGGTTACGTCAAGAAGGGCATCTGGTGTAAAAAGTTTGTCAAATCAATATGCGGACAACAGCACAAATTTCCATACTGGATCGGTCGAGCCCCGGGTTAACAACGTCACCATTACTGTTAGTCAACAGGGTGCTGGCGGAAATTGGGCTACTGTTGGCTAAAGAAGAAGGAGAAGAAGAGGGGGGAGACGTATCCAGAGGCAGGAGGAGAGGAGGAAGGTAAAGAGAGTGGAACTGAGGGTAGGAACTTTGAATGTTGGCAGTATGACTGGTAAGGGGAGAGAGTTAGCAGATATGATGGAGAGAAGGAAGGTTGATATATTGTGCGTGCAAGAGACTAAATGGAAGGGCAGTAAGGCCAGGTGGATCGGAGGTGGATTCAAATTGTTCTATCATAGTGTGGATGGGAGGAGAAATGGAATAGAGGTTATTCTGAAGGAACAGTATGTCAAGAGTGTTTTGGAGGTGAAAAGAGTGTCAGACAGAGTAATGATTATGAAGCTGGAAATTGGAGGTGTCATGATGAATGTTGTTAGTGAATATGCCCCGCAAGTTGGGTGTGCGATGGAGGAGAAAAAAGATTTCTGGAGTGAGTTGGATGAAGTGATGAACAGTGTACCCAAGGGACAGAAAGTGGTGATTGGAACAGATTTCAATAGACATGTTGATAAAGGGAACAGAGGAGACGAGGAGAATGGACATGACTGTGGTAAATACGTATTTTAAGAAGAGAGAGGAACATAGGGTTCCGTACAAGAATGGAGGAAGATGCACACAATGTAATAGGTATATTACATCCTATGCAGAAGAGTCAATCTGAAGGGGATTGAAGACTGCAAAGTGGTGGCAGGGGAAAGTGTAGTTAAGCAGCATAGGATGGTGGTCTGCAGGATGATGTTGGAGATCAAGAAGAGGAAGAGAGTGAGAGCAGAGCCAACAAGCAAATGGTGGAAGTTGAAAAAGGAAGACTGCAAGGTTGAGTTTAGGGAGAAGGTGAGACAGGCACTGGATGGTAGTGAAGACTTACCAGACAGTTGGGAAACTACCTACAGCAGATGTAGTAAGGGTGACAGCAAGAAGGATGCTTGGCGTGACATCTGGACAGAGGAAGGAGGAAAAGAAAACCTGGTGGTGGAATGGGGAAGTACAGGAGAGTATACAGAGGAAGAGGATGGCAAAGAAGAAGTGGGATAGTCAGAGAGATGCAGAAAGTAGACAAGAGTACAAGGAGATAAGGCATAAGGTGAAGAGAGAGGTGATGAAGGCTAAAGGAAAGGTGTATGATGAGTTGTATGAGAGGTTGGATACTAAGGAGGGAGAAAAGGACCTGTACCAATTGGCTAGACAGAGGGACTGAGCTGGGAAACATGTGCAGCAGGTTAGGGTAATAAAAGATAAAGATGGAAACGTACTCACAAGCGAGGAGAGTGTGTTGAGCAGACGGAAAGAGTACTTTGAGAGGCTGATGAATGAAGAGAATGAGAGAGAGAGAAGAGGTTGGATGATGTGGAGATAGTGAATCAGGAAGTGCAACAGATTAGCAAGGAGGAAGTAAGGACAGCTATGAAGAGGATGAAGAATGGAAAAGCCGTTGGTCCAGATGACATACCTGTGGAAGCATGGAGGTGTTTAGGAGAGATGGCAGTGAAGTTTTTAACCAGATTGTTTAATCAAATCTTGGAAAGTGAGAGGATGCCTGATTAGTGGAGAAGAAGTGTACCGGTGCCGATATTTAAGAATAAGGGGGATGTGCAGGACTGTAGTAACTACAGGGGGATAAATTTGATGACCCACAGCATGACGTTATGGGAAAGAGTAGTGGAAGCTAGATTAAGAAGGGAGATGATGATTAGTGAGCAGCAGTATGGTTTCATACCAAGAAAGAGCACCACAGATGCGATGTTTGCTCTGAGGGTGTTGATGGAGAAGTATAGAGAAGGCCGGAAGGAGTTGCATTGTGTCTTTGTGGACCTGGAGAAAGCATATGACAGGGTGCCTCAAGAGGAGTTGTGGTATTGCATGAGGAAGTCAGGAGTGACAGAGAAGTATGTAAGTGTGGCCGTGGTGAGGTCTGCAGTGGGAGTGACGGATGCATTCAAGGTGATTTGGGATTACATCAGGGATCGGCTCTGAGCCCTTTCTTATTTGCAATGGTGATGGACAGGTTGACAGACGAGTTTAGACAGGAGTCCCTGTGGACTATGATTTTTGCTGATGACATTGTGATATGTACAGATAGTAGGTAGCGGATTGAGGAGACCCTGGATAGGTGGAGATATGCTCTAGACAGGAGAAGAATGAAGGTCAGTAGGAACAAGACAGAATACATGTGTGTAAATGAGAGCGAGGTCAGTGGAATGGTGAGGATGCAAGGAGTAGAGTTGGCGAAGGTGGATGAGTTTAAATACTTGGGATCAACAGGAGTGATTTGTGACAGAAGGAAATCAGCAAGAGTGAAAGGGAAAGTCTACAGGACGGTAGTGAGACCAGCTATGTTATATGTGTTGGAGACAGTGGCACTGACCAGAAAGCAGGTGACAGAGCTCGAGGTAGCAGAGTTAAAGATGTTAAGATTTGCATTGAGTGTGACGAGGATGGAGAGGATTAGAAATGAGTACATTAGAGGGTCAGCTCAAGTTTGACGGTTGGGAGACAAAGTCAGAGAGGCGAGATTGCGCTGGTTTGGACATGTGCAGAGGAGAGATGTTGAGTATATTGGGAGAAGGATTCTAAGGATAGAGCTTCCAGGCAAGAGAAAAAGAGGAAGGCCTAAGAGAACGTTTATGGATGTGGTGAGAGAGGACATGCAGGTGATGGGTGTAACAGAACAAGATACAGAGGACAGAAAGATATGGAAGAAGATGATCTGCTCTGGCGATCCCTAATGGGAGCAGCTGAAAGAAGAAGATAATAAAAACATACATTTGATTTGAATCTGTAACACCCGGTGTAAATTTTGGCTACTTCTAAAAGTTAGCGCTTTTTTTTTTTTATTATTCAGTTTTATTCTATCAGTGACGTTCATGTGGTGCAACGAACTTGGCTCTCCCTCTTTGAGCTGATGGCATTTATCTCCATTCTTTTCACAAGAGCAGTGCTGTGGTTGATGCTTGCTCAGAACTGTTTGTTGTAGTGGCAATCAAAGATACAATGTCCTGTGACCGCTATTAAACTGGACAAAGGCAGGACTGTAGCAACAGATAGCTTCTTCACAGCGATTTCGCCAGCTAATAGACTGCTGTAACACAACACAACTCTGCCTGGCACCATAAAGTAAAATGGGACTTCCAGCTACAGCTAAAGTCACTTTAGTATGCGAGCAATTCGCCATACTAGTGTTTAGATCTGACAGCGCTGTGCTGATGGTGCATGCACCCATACTGAAGAAGACTTTGATTTCAGTCTATAACACCCGATGTAAAGTTGCCATCATGAGATGAGGAAAAGAGAGGGGAAAAGAGAAAGAAAACCATATAGGATGAAAGCATGTGTTTCTGAGACATGCTTGTGAAAAAAAGGCAACTGGAAATAATACATTTTACCACAGATTCTTGGAACTATTTTCTTGAAGTAAGGACACATTTCCTGTACGCTTGTCTGCTCACAGTAGTCGTCATAGGTGGAGGTTTACATTTTCTGTAGGTGCTGTCTTAACGTCAGCCTGTATATTTTCCTACTTTTGCATTTCCAATTCTGTTTCTGTGTTACTAACGTTATTGCTTGTAACACATGATTTTTTGTACAATAGTGTGCTGAGTGTGTCATATTGGCAAAGCTTTCAGTATGCTATGAAAACATCTGATTTAAGCACACATCTACCATCAAAGTATTGTCACTGCACACAATTTAAAATGTGCACTGGCAGCAGATGTATAATCAAATATTGTTTTCTTATGCCATGTTTTTCTCAAATAACATTTGTTGCACTGGTCCTTCTAGTGACAGCCATGATGCAATTCTGGATGAATGTCAGCATAAGCAAACAAAATTGACTGTTTATGCATTCCATTTCCAAATATTCCAGAGTGGAATCTTTATGGCAGAGACTATTTTTCACAGATTGCATTCTTTGTTGTTATATTTTACATTGCCCATGAAGCCAGATTCACATTGACTGTCAACATGGCGTATTAGCATAAGAGTTCCATTGTACTTAGTTTACATGACAATAAATCTGATCTGAACTGATTATACAGTGCATGTTTTATCAAAGCATTTGATAAGTGAAAAAGCCAGTGCCACCTATATTTTGATACCAGGTTCACGGGGCAAAACACAAACAGCATTACACAGTTTCTATGGCATGTCCTGTGCAAACATTACTGTGGAAATGAAAAAAATCAGATTATGTGATAGAGCTAAATGATTAATGATACAGACTGAAATACAACAAACCAATTATCAAATTTTATAGTGCCTGCTAAGTCATTCTTGCTGAGGATTTAGTAAAAAAAGATCAAGTGAGGAAAATATTTTTGAGTAAGTAAAAGTAGTTTGTAACTCAACTGTTTCTTTTCAGTACACATTTACTCAAGTCCATAATATGATGAGATAGTTCTAAGCTGTGTTTTGTAGCAATATTAAATCAACTTGGAATTACTTTTCATTATCATTATAGCATTATCAAATTCCACTACTGGTGTGGCCTTTGTTAATAGGGAATCCTGTGGCAATATCTGTATATCCACAATGACCCTCCTGTCGTAGAGGCTTTCTCCAGTCCATGTCTGAAATTGGTGAAGCACCAACAGTTTTTTTTAGATTTGTCTATGATCGTCTTCACCCCACATAGTGAAACCCTGCCATTGCAAGTGTAGCATTTTTTCAGTTGTCTTGATGTCTACAGAACAGAGACAATTCACCTTAGGGCATTAGCATTCTATAATGTCAATTACAGTGCTTGCGGACAATTTTTCAAGATGAAAAATATATGCTGGAGGAAACCATGCCTTGGGGGTGAAATATTGAGAAAGTGGGAGAGACAAGCAAAGAGGGGAAACACACAGTCAGTCTCCTTTATAATGGCTGAATCTCACAAAAATGCTTTTCTTCTTCATTATACAGTATGTTGTGACGGATAGCCACCAAGCCCAAATACTGGCCACAACCAACACAAATATGGTCACAGGTTCAAGAAAGAGGTTTTAGCTATAAAAATGCCACACTAAGGCTGCTCCAGAAGGTTACACTATAACAATTATGAACACATTTTATTTCCGTTCTTCTCTTGTTCATCTACCTCACTCCAGTGAGTGTTGCCTTCTTTTCTCCCACCTCTGGCTCCGCTGGAGAAGGCAGGATGGCTTCCTTTTATGGGCCCAATGGAAGCACTTCTGGGTCGGTCGAGTGGAAGCCCTGAAAAACAGGGACCATGAATCCCCACAGCATCCCTGGCGGAAACCCATGGGGCCCAGCAGGGCTGATTCACGACACTACAACTTCCATCGTGCTCTGCAGGTGTCCTTATGTTTACTGAGTTCCTGGGAGGCTGCCATCTAGTGGATTGGGGATAAACATATTTGAAATAAAGCATCTCCCCAATGCTCCCCTGTCTGGGTAATGGTCCCATACCCATCCTAGGAGGGATGCCAGTTTATTGATGCCCAGCAAGGGTTCCACTTTTCTCCCAAGCAGAATGCCTGATAATTGTGCTTGACCCATATAGTGTGCAATCTTAAGACCCCAATCAATACTCAACAACACTCTTAGTTTGAATAGCAGACATATTCAGAAGGGTTTTAAGACTTTTGTTTGCATGCCTGGACTCGAGCCTTTGAAAACCATTTTAAACAGCAGGAGCAGGTTTTAGTTTAAAGTACTTTAGTTTGAGTACTTAGGACATGTGGACTCCCATTAATCTCCACCCTTCCTCTGCATTCCTTTTTCTATTTTACCATGCCCATCTCCTCTAAATCCACACCAGAATCTCTTTTAAATTTGCTGCTTATTAAAGATTCTCTTTAATTTCTCCCTGCTATTTTTAATTACTGCCACAATCTCCCTAACAATCACTATACTAGATCTTCATTTCCCAAAATATATAACTTTCTTCAAAAAAATCCTGTCTACTAGTATACACAGTTTAAAACTGTATATAGATTACCCTTTCCTACCCCACAAACACATCATCTAATGGGCCTAGCCCTTGATCGCATGCCAATAAGATGCTGCAGATGTTCTATCAGACGGTTGTGGTGAGCGCCCTCTTCTACGCGGTGGTGTGCTGGGGAGGCAGCATAAAGAAGAGGGACGCCTCACCCTGGACAGACTGGTGAGGAAGGCAGGCTTTATTGTAGGCACGGAGCTGGACAGTTTGACATCCGTGGCAGAGCAAAGGGCGCTGAGCAGGCTCCTGTCAATCATAGAGAATCCACTGCATCCACTGAAGAGTATCATCACCAGACAGAAGAGCAGTTTCAGCGACAGACTGCTGTCACTGCCCTGCTCCACTGACAGACTGAGGAGATCGTTCCTCCCCCACACTATCCAACTCTTCAATTCCACCCCCTTTGAGGGGTATGGGGGTAAACGTTAATATTATATAAAGTTATTGTCTTTCTGTTATACCTGCATTGTTATCACTCTTTAATTTAATATTGTTCTTTATCAGTATGCTGCTGCTGGAGTATGTGAATTAATCCCTTGGGATTAATAAAGTATCTATCTATCTATCTATCTATCTATACCTTTGATTCCTCAACACTTCTTGAAACCTTCCTCCATATATTCTTGGACTTAACCACTCCACATCTCCCCTCAGTGGCATCCAGTTGGTCCTTTGTTGCTGTCTATCTCTTCGATTCTTTCTCTCCATATCTCTCTGTCCCCTGAAAATCTTTCTCTTTGCCCCTCTGCAGGTCTGGTTTATGGTAGCTTTCATGAAACCAGACATATAAAATATATGTTTGGAGACAACCATGGGTGAATTTTGCTTAAAACTGGGTGGGAACAATTAGATGGCTCACAGAGTGTTACATTTCTAAATCAATCCAACACCTCATGAAGGTGGCACTCAAAGTAGGGGCAGTGATATTGAAATGCAAAGCTTCTGTTTACAATATTTGAAAAGTCTCCTAAAAACCTTATTTGACATTTATGTCACATACATTTGCATGTCTTAAAAATAAACATGACCTGTTTAAAAAATAACATAATCTGATGCAAGGGAAAACCCCCCTTCTGTAGCATCAGATTATACTTTGGCATTCAATGGCATTAATGGATGAATTGTAAATATGAACAATATGTTGTTGCAGGTGCTGTGTGTGTCCCCTGTTGTTCACCATTATGACGACAGTGTAGGAGTCGATGTATGTTTGAAAGAATTAGCAGCTATATTTATGAAAATATGAACTGCAGAATATACATTTAAAGCAAGTAGTTTGTCACACTCTGACAAAAGGACTGCAGTTAAGGGAGATGGTTACAAAAAGCCCCAGGAGATGCAGATTTCAGTCCTCAAAACACATGAATCAACAAATCTGCCTAATGACTCTAGTAGAAGCACGGACAAGGCTGCACAGCATCCACCTTCTAACTGCATGTCTAAACAACTAACTAAAGAAATTTAACAACACTGTCTAATTAGAAAATCAAACATGCCATGACAAAATAGCAAATAGCAAAATGGCATGTCTCTAGACATGTATACTTGTTTGAAAAGTACATCTGGCCCTGCAAGACTAGGTTTATGGTGAAACTGAAAGGAATGATTTGATATTAAAAAAAAAAGGAACAGGAAATACATAATTGGATATTAAAGAATTACAGAATGAAACACACCATTTTAGAAAAGGTAGGAAAAAAGAAGAAAAAAAAAACAAAAAGCAAGGTCCCAGAGAAAACCAAAAATCCCAGAGAAAGCCATGACACATATCATATGAGTGCTTAAATTGATGTCACTTGTTTTCTGTTCTACTATGTGTTTTTTTCCCCTCTAATGTTAACTGTTTTATAGTATTATTTAAATTATGAGACTGTACTATATAAACTCCATGTATGCAAAGGATGCATGGTGGTTGGTGATTCAAAATGAAGAGCTTGTAACCAGAGGTGTAAAATAACGAAATGCAACTACTTTGTTACTTTACATAAGTACATTTTTAGGTATTAGTATTTTACTTATGTAAATTTCATTCATGGTTACTTTTACCTTTACTCCACTACATTATTAGGTTAAATGGCATACTTTTTTACTTCATTACATTTTCCATCAAGTTCAATTTCACTTGTTACAAAGACCAAATTATTTTAAATTCATAAAGGAGGCCTATCAGGTGTGTTATCAATGTAGGTTATAATTCAGAGCTGCTCAGAATCAATAGAATGCTGTATATCAGGGGTTTCCAAGCTTTTTTCCCCTAAGAGCTACTTTTACAAAGTGAAAATGACAGAGACCTACTCATGTTTTCTAACGTTTATTCTCATAGCTTATTTCAACCCAAACAAACTGAATAAGCTTGTTTTGCCTGAACATTTACAAAATATCGGTGTCCACAACTCACATTTTGCATTAAAAATCACAAAAAATATTTTGTATGTCTGTATGCATTTTCTAGTGTATCTCACACTGTTGAATTAAAACATGAATGCTGTCAAAACAAAACAATGCAATTACAAATACACAGATATTACTTATTCATTTGTCATTTTGTTACATGTCACTGTTTCACTTCACAAGAGTATTCACATGTCCAGTTGCATGTGTGATGTGTCTTTTAGTTAGACAGATGACTGCCACTGCATGGAGTCAACAAGAGAGGTGTATGGTGGAGTGTAGCCACTTAGTTTCGCTCTTATGGAGTCATTTAAATGTTCATCTGTTAGTCTTGTTCTGAACTTTGATTTCATGACATTCACGTCAGAAAAGGCAGACTCACAGAGGTATGTAGACCCAAACAAAGCAGACATTTTCAGAGCTGCTTGGTGAAGATTCTTATAGTTATCTGGCTCTACTAAGCTCCAGAAATGCTGGGAATGCTGCTGAGACTTTAACTGCACATTATTTTGAAGGTTTGCTAATACATAATATATAAAATCCAATGTCTGTCTGTCTGTCCGCTTTTCGCGAGAGAACTACTTAATGGATTTTAATCTGGTTTTTTCTATAATTTGCTTGAACATTCCGGTTGATTTTGTGACTTCTCTCACCACGCCAAGTATCATAGTTCACTTGCAGTACCGATTTATTTGTTCGAATCTGAGAAACACGCAGCGGGCCAAGAGTGGCAGGTTTGCTCTCTTCACTCACTCGCCAGCTTTGGGTCGTGTTCCTTAACTCTGCTTAGCAGCGAACGTGAGAACAATCGAATTCAACTTTGTTTGATATTTAAAATAAAGTGTTACTTAGGTCTTGATGAGTTTGTGTCCGGATAATCTCTTAAGTGTATGCCACATCCGTGACCCTGTGTTAGGATATAGTGGTTTGGACAATGACTGACTGACTGTATGCCACATTGAAAAGATAGATTGTAATTCAGATTGTGGGTTGTGATATGATTATTTGGAAAGATCACCCAACCCTAATTTGACTAATCAATGTTTTCAAATTTATGTAGGATTAACCCTTTAGCAAACTACTTGGAAAAGGGTTGCGAGCTACCGGTAGCTCGCAAGTGACATGTTGGAGATCCCCGCCGTATATCATTCAAAACTAAAAGCACACACCTTTTGCTGCTCATTTGGCAGGTTATTCAGATGTTACCGCTTCAGTGCTCACTGTTCATACATGGAACTGAATGTGCAATTTGATACTAAAACGTCTACAGTATTCCCTCGCTACTTCGCGGTTCACTTTTCGCGGATTCACGACTTCGCGGGTTTTTAAATACAAGTGATTGCCTGCCTATCGCGGAAGTTATGTTCCAGACCCATCAGCAACAGGAGAAAATCCACGATATAGAAAGACCATATAAATAAATATTTTTATAGTTTAAGCCTTAAAATACCCATCCCACATGCTTTAAACACATGTAAACTTATAAAACACACTTTGTTAACACATATGATATGTGGATGTCGGGCTAAGGATATGAGTAACATCTCACTATTATAAAACATTTTAACTTCACGCAAGACAAGACAGTGAGACAGGAAAATAGGTGATGTACACCTAAAAGCCTGATTGTACAGGCTTTTAAATTATTGACACGCAGAGGGACAAGCAGCACAAAGCCAGCACAAAGTCCACTTCTCCTTAGCGTTCATTCAGCTCCCCACCCCCTTGACAATGCGAAGTGGACTGCGCCTCCGGGGAGGGGGGTTTGAGCGAATGTGCGTTCAGCCCTCACACACACACACACACTCCTTCTCCTCCTTCCGAACGCGCAGAGCGACAAGCAGGCATTTTGGCAGAAGCAGCACAAAGTCCATTTCTGCTCTGCTGAGAGTTCAGCTGCCCCCCTTCACAAAGCGAGTGCAGACACATTGACATCTGATCGCTGTGTGCAGTGTGCATTGTTGTTCTGCGGTGTTTAAGAATGCAGAAAGTGTTTAAGAGCATAGGAAGTGTTTATAAGAGCGTGGGAAAGGTTAACAAGAGATTGAGAAAGGTTTATAAGAGTGTGGGAAGGGTTTATAAAACCTTAAAATATGTATAAATAATAAAATAAATATAGGTCGCTACTTCGCAGATTTTCACCTATCGCGGGGGGCTCTGGAACGTAACCCCCGCGATAGGTGAGGGATTACTGTACACCAAAAGTAATAAAATAAGGCCTACCAAAACTCTTCTTTTTACAATAAGAAGCACACAGCAAGTTGAGCCACATTAGGTATGGAAAACGTTTTCCACTTCAAATGGTGTCAGGCTAGGAAAATCCCATGACACCCTCAAGTATCTGTGCAGGGACTGGTCCACTTTTTACAGTCTAGACAGAATCCACATTGCTTCTCCTCAGTTTAAGGTTTAACACTAGAATTACCAAAGCCTATGAAAAAACTCGTAAACCCGGCCCACCTTAAATCCCTTCGCACCTCTCCGTCAGCGTCTTTTGTCTTGTAAATGTGTTGATAAACACAAGCAGCCTGCTATACCATCCCCACCACCACCAGCAAGAAGTTCTTCCAGCTCAAGCCTTGATTATCTTGGAGTGAAGTGCTGGAATTTTAGAGTGGAAATAATACAGTAGATCGTCATTTGGAATACATACATTTCATGTGTGTTCCATGTCTACAACAATCTATGTAAACACATCGTTAAAACAGAAACTTTTTCATGTTTTAGTAATAAATGACAAAATGTCGACATTAACTGTATAATGTGTTGAAGGCTGAAGTCCAAATATCAAATAAACACTTTCACAGAAGGTGCAAGTATAATACAACAGCTTCTGTGGTGCAGCAGTAAGAACTGCTGACTTATAATCAAGGGGCTAGCGGGATCAATCCTGGGTGTCTTGCAAATTTACTGTTTTGAGTAGTGAGCTGTTCTTATTGTTAATATTATACAATAAACACATACATTTGATTTGCGTCTCTAACAGCCGCTGTAAATTTTTAGTACTTGCACTTTTATTCTCTCAGTCACGATCACGATACAAACCCCCCAACCCCACACAGATCTGTTTTGGGACAATGGAACTGGAAATTCTCTGATCTGGAGGCATAAAAGCTGGCATCATGCCTTCTTCGTATCTCACTATCACTTGAATTTTTTTGTTCAGTTTAATTGAGGGTTCCTGCTCACGCTGAACTAGTATGCACCTTATGGTCCATGATGTCAGCGCCGCACTGACAAAAAACAGAGACACAGGTATGTATGATATTTGGAGTAATTCATTTTATGACCTGTATAGTACATTTTGGAAAACATTGTGACAGTGATGCAACATTATTCATATTCATTCGCATGCCTTCTTGTGGTTGTAATCAGTGACCGCGTTTTTTTTTTCTGACCTTGCCCAATCTCCACATTTTGGTGCATATTGGTGTTTCTTTTATACTCCAGGACATGCAGAGGAAAGAATAGTACAGAGAGGTCAGAGAGGTTCAATCATCAAATTGAAATGTTGACAGTTTCCACACCTAAGGGCCGTCCTTTCTACATTTACGACGTGTATACCTGTTGCAATGTACACACTTGTCTCTGTGCTGTGGTTCCTATTACATTGAAGGGGCACCTGACATTGACTGAGTTTGCTTTCCTGGGGGAAACGGCGCTCTTGGAACAGAAGCTTGTCAATGTTGCATCCTCTTTTTCTTTTTCCATCCACTTTTCTTGTAAGAAGCGATGACAACATTCCTCTGCAAGATGAGCAAAGAACACTCTTCTTTTCTCAGTGGACCCCGTGCTTGTCTTGCACAGTACATGCGCGTTGATCACCACCAAGTCAAGCATGTTATAGCACACAGCAACTGGCCACCTGCGTGCTCCTGCTCGCACTGAATAAACTCAAGCCTTCTGGTCCCTAATGTCAACGCAGTACTGGGGAAAAAAAGAAAGAGACAAATATATGTGACATTTTGAAGAAATCATTTTTTGACCTGAATAGTACCAATCAGAAAACATCATCGCACTAATGCAATATTATTTGAAAATGAACAGTGTCAGCTCGTGTGTAAATTTATGGTACTTGTAAAAGTTAGCTTTTTTTCAGTTTTATTCTCTCAGTCATGTTCACACTCTCCCACCCCCCTTCCTGATCTGACCCTAACTAACAGCATCAGCATAAATTTACATCTGATCTGATGCTAGATGATTAGGGGCCACTCTTTACGAAGGATACTCAGGGATCTTTAATGACCACAGAGAGTCAAAACCTCGGTTTAACATCTCTTCCGGAGGATGGTGCCATTTTTACAGAACAGTGTCCCCATCACTGCACTGGGCTTTGGGATCCACATTCAGGCCGCAAACCACCTCTTCCATCAGCAACCCAAGCTTTTTCCTGGTTGGTCTCCCGTCTAAGTACTGGCTGTGCCCAAACATGCTTAGCTTCACGTGGAGAACCTGTTCTGAAGTACATGTGGTATGGCTGCTGGCAAATGAAAATGCCCTCCTGGGTGTCACCCATCAAAGATACTGTATTACAGGAATGACTTACTAGAAGAGGAGCCCCAGAAAGCCAACTGCAGGAACAATATCTCTGGACTGGGCTGGGATTTTACAACAGGAAACTGTAAGACGTGGACTGCAATGCTCACCAGAGTAAACAGACTGAAAATTAGGTGAAGTAAAAAAACACAGTTAAAGAAAAACAAATGGATTTATCAACATTGACAATGCTTAGTGTGTAATAATTTAATAATAAAGTACTTATCAATTAATTTTTATATAAGGACATTTATATAAGGACATTTGGAATTATAATCTCAAGAGTACTCTCACTTCACTCCATTCTACTTAACATTTACTTATATCTCGAACTGTCTGATTCTTCAAACAAATTAATCTTCTCAATAGAATATATTTACAATAAGCCAAGTTAGCATGGATCCACAAAAAATAATCACATTTGTGAAAGTTAAAATTGAAGTCTAGCCAAACAAAATATCGTTTTCTTTGATTTTCATTTATTTCTCAGCTATTTTTTCAGCTGTTTGTTTCACTTATTATCTTTTATGAACACGGGTTTTCCAGGAGTGACATTGGTGCTGTTTTCACTGCTCTGTTTTTTCAGTAGGATGGCTCCTGTCTATTTTTAAATAAGTTTTATGACTTTTAGAAATTACACTCTTAAGAAACTGTTTCAGTTATTTTTTTATTAAGGTATCCCAAATCATTTGCCAATTTTCGTAGTTAACTACCTACCTGCTGGGGAAAATGTCTTGCCCAATCACCTTAAGTGATTGCTCTTAGGGAAATGGAGATTGAAATTCTAAGAAATATAAATGTACAAATTCACATACAACTTTCCATTTAATGGGTGGCATTTTAAAAGCCTCTCAGAGGATATTCTGGTGAGTTCCTATACTTTATGCATTTATTGAAAATACAAATATTTGGTCCTTTGTTGGTTTATCCATAGCTTGATTGTGATGTTTATTTTTTGAAAATTACGCTCAACAACATTAAACTAAGTATCCTGCATTCAACACATTTTGAACACATTTTACTAGTATTCAAAATGTAACCGTTACAGCGGAGTGTTGGTGTCACCCAGCACAAAATAAAACTGTTAGCTGCCCAATACAGCAGATCTTCTGTATCTCAGGTTTCAGTCAGCCCATCGTAAGGCTCTGAACTTTAGAACTGAATATCGAACCCTGATGAAGTGCCACAATGCAGATGTTACAGTATACATTATTTGCATTTACTACATTATATTAAACACACTAGAGAAAGTCTGAGAACTAAAAAAAATCCAAACTACTGTATAATAAAATAAATACAAAAAATGCATTAAAATGTAATAATAATCATGGATGACTAAGGTGAGTCAAATCATTTCCTTTGATTTTACAGTATGTGATACTAATATTTATTTACAGAATGATTTTAGAATACTATCATGTGGCATTTGTCCTGAAGAGTTATATAGAAAAGCATATGACTATTTAAAAAATATAAAGTTTTAAATACAAGTTATATAAATAGTCCATAAATATATCGGGATGTGAAGGGAAAGATATTCAAGCTGCAAGTGGCCACTAGTGTTTAATGTCATAAAGAGCTTCTACAGTTTGTCTTTGGAGTTATTTTCAGGCACCGCTGAAAATGTCTTAGATTTTCTTCCAAAACTTCTTCCCAAAGGAACATTTTGGTAAGAGCAGTGTTTTGATTCCTGAATTTTTAAATAAGTTTTACATAAATTAGCTCATATTATACCCTCATTTCTTCACAGATTTATTAATTATTCTTTCTAATCTAAACTTGCGTTTCAGAGGCAGTTTAGAGGTAGAAAAATATTCATAAATGGAATAAATTATTAAGATTTATTATTATTTTTTATTATTAATAATTTAGTTTGATAATTTATCAAAAATATAAAACATCAAAAAGAAAAAAAGATGAATTCAGCTTTACTTTATTGCATTTCTGTTAGGTTAGTCTGTATTGCATTATTGCCACACATTAAAATGTATTTCACACAGTAATATAATCATGCAAATAGTGGCTTCTCTTTTACATTTAATGTCTGTGCTCTCTTCTCCCACTTGTCATTTGTTGGATGCAATTTAGAGTTTAAGTTCTGTAAAAAAAAAAAAACTTTTTTCTTCTGACTGCAAAATGAGTAGGAAGAGGCCAGTTCATTAAATAAAGTGTTTAATTAGAAGCAGTATTACGTTTTTTTAAACGGTGTCAGTTAGAAAAGAGCAGGCACAGGTGTAAATGATAGTAGCAGCTACTTCAGTGTCTTTTCAGCTTCAGTGAACATTAGCAAGCAAATGATCAAAACAAAAAAGAAGACAGCTAATTAAATGAGATCAGTTAAAGGTAAAATGATGATCTGAACGTGAAACTGTAACCTAAAGCCACATGGGATCCCCAGGACCGAGGTTGAGAACTACTGGCACACTCATATTTGTTAATTCTTTGAAAGGTAAATCAATCCTGTTGTGCCTTTCCATACTGACCCATTAAAGGATGAAAGTGTCACATAATAGTATATTTAATTAAGACAGAAGTCCATTTAACAAGAATTGGTGATACTATTCTTGCACTCACTGTGACTGCGCCAGTACAAAGACTGAAGAATTTCATTCACTCCATGTTGCACTGATTTTTTTTGTAATTCCTTTTTAAAATGTATGCCAAAAGCTACCATGATGAAGTTTATTCCCTGTGACCATACATGTCTCAATGTTCTTTCAAAATGTACCCTTTAATGTTATCATTTAAATAACATTTTTTTTTCCTTTAAGGATATTCTGCCTGTAAAATGTACAATGGGACAGAATTTGAATTCATCCTGCTGGGGTTTCCTGCATTTCAAGACAAGGAGTCTAAATCAATCCTTTCTGCATTCTTCTTTTCTGTCTATGTTTTGATTTTACTTGAAAATCTTTTCATTATTATTGTAATTGTCATAGATGAAAACCTGCATAAACCCATGTATATTTTTATCTGCAATTTAGCTCTTGCAGATCTGTTAATTACTACAGTTGTAATTCCCAAAACATTAGCAAATTTAATATTTAATCTGAACACAATTTCATTTTCTGCTTGCTTTATTCAAGCTTTTGCCTACATATATGGTATAAATGCCCAGCTGCATATCCTGGCAGCCATGTGTTATGATCGTGTCGTAGCAGTTTGTAACCCATTACAATATGTCATAGTTATGAGCAATAAATCAGTGAACACTATGCTGTTAATTTGCTGGACAGCGGCATCAGTGTTTCCATTGTTCCTTTTGTGCTTTGCTCTCCGGCTCTCTTTTTGTGGACCAAACAAAATACCACACTGCTACTGTGATCATGGTTCAATAATCAAAATGTCTTGTACAGATTTTACTTTAAATAGTGTTTTAGGTTTGGTTTGTGGTCTTGGTCTCATAATTGCTCATGTCATTATTTTCATTTTTTCATACGCTAAAATTATAGCTGCTGTCCTAAAAATAAAAAGTGCAGATGGGTACATGAAGGCCTTTTCAACGTGTGGGGCTCATCTTTGTGTGGTGATGACGACGCTGCTTTCTGCTGCTTTTGTCTATATCTCTTCTCGCATACCATCGTTTTCTATGGATGCTCGTGTCATGGCTGCTACTGTTCAAAACCTGCTTTGTCCAATGTTAAATCCCATTATTTATTCTCTGATGACTAAAGAGATTATGGAAAGCATAAAAAAAGTTATTAAAAAAATATCATAAAACCTTCTAAAGAATAAAAAGATTGTTGTCATGTATATTAGCATGTAAATAGCCATGTAAACATCATTAAAATGATATATCAAACAGTTGTTTTTGATTGCATTCTCCAATAAACCACTGCTATTATGACTAAGAAAAACTAGTTTAGTGTGTAGAAAGCTTCCAAACTATGCAGCTAGCCTCAACTAAACTGAATAATGAGTAAAAATTTGTTTCAGATGTCAAGTTTCTTATTTAGTCCAAGGTAAAAACATATACACTGATACTTGTGTTTTATAATAATGGAAAATTTACACAAAAAACTACCTAAAGTATATTTACATGCAAGAAAAACACATTCTTTGATTATAAGTGGTAACACTTTCAGATACATTCAAAGATCTTCAATAATAAATGAACACATTGGTTTATCCTATTGTAAAGGTTGAATTATGTACTGTATTAATAAACCATATTCAACATTGATCATTGAGGGACATATTTATGATGGTTAAAAAATTAAAATTCTTTAAATAACCTTTCAAAACAGGAATGGCTGTGTATCCATTTGTTTCCTTCTCTAGAAACATTAGTTACTGCCTCATCTGTAGTTTGAAAGACAAAACAATGAGAAGAATGTCTGCTTTAAATATAGCAACACTCTCACCTTACCAACAATTTGTGTACATCTTGAACAAAACTCTAATTGAAATATCACTTCTCTTTTTTATATTCAATATAAAGCAATTGCAAAGGACTTTGGTAATTTTTGGAAGCCTTCATTACACACATGGGCAAAAATTGTGCATATAAAACATTTGAATTTGTGTAAAATGTTTAATTCTCCACAAAATCTAAAATTGCATTCCAGTAGATCAAGTCTTTGAAAATGGAATCTTTTTGCCACTGGCTATATTTGCAATATGTAAATAACCAAATAAACAAATGGACTTAAAAGCTTTTTAAGATTTCAGAAGTTCAAGAACATTAAACTACTAAAATGACTAAATGACTTGTGATCCTTTGGCTATCCTTTGTTAATTAAATATAATCCCAAAATTAATTGTGAAAAGAAAAATGCAATGCTTTGGACTAATGTTTTTGATACTATCAAGTAGCATCAATCACGAATTCCATTGATTTACAACCTGAAGCTTCTCTTCTCTTAAATCAGATTGCATGTTTTATCAAGACATTACATAGAAAATGGGTTTAGCACCTCATACTCACCTACTGTGCAAGAAAAATAATTCTTTGTAGCCCGTAGAGACTACAGGTTGTACAAAACTAAAGTTACCAACAAAAATCTGCTTTCACTCATCTCCCCTTTTTAGGTCAAATACAATGGTAAACCATTTTTATTAAATTACACTTAAAGGATTTTGTTATTTTGTATTGAGGTACTATTTGGATAGGGTTCTCTTTTGAGTTTTTATGTTTTCTTGTATTCACTCGCTCTTTTTTTTTTTTTTTTTTTGAATCACTGACTTTGATTCTGACATCCTAATAGTGGCAATTCTTTTTCATCTTAATGGTTAAAAAAACTGTGGTGGGTTGGCACCCTGCCCGGAATTGGTTCCTGCCTTGTGCCCTGTGTTGGCTGGGATTGGCTCCAGTAGACCCCCGTGACCCTGTGTTTGAATTCAGCAGGTTGAAAAATGGATGGATGGATGGATGGTTTTCATGCTTGCCACTATTTTAGAGCTTCCGTAGTTTGGGTAAATGCTCCCACCCTCTGAGATCGTGACACAATGAGATGGATTAAATAGTACCCCTATCACTGGAGGGATGGATTCAAAACCCTTTCCTAATCTCTCTTTCAAAGTACTGTATTTTCCTAACAAAATTTAGGTTAACATGTAGCGGGGCTACATAGTTAGTGTTGTCAAATGTCAGTACTGAGTGCGTCTCGTTTCCATTGTCCCGTTTACTGTTTGTGTATGTATCAGTAAATGCCGTCCCCGTAAAGGGGGACGGATGATGGAAGAAAACCACAGCCTCAAATCTGGAAAACACCTGTTCACTATTAATCAATTACAGCCATCACAGGACTGTTAAGCCATCAGAAGGGAATAGCCGGAGGGAAGAGAGAGGAGAAGGAGAAGGAGACTTTTTCATTTTCACGACCACGAGCCATCTTTACCTGCTGTACTCTACATCGCACATTTTCATCCAATTTGTTTTTCAATTCACCGGACTTACTTCAATACCCTCATCACGAGAGACCCCGGGGTCGGACTTCATCATCCACCACGTACCGAGGATTCACAGTGAGGCTGTTCCATTTTGTTCCGGGAAAATCAAACGACTCATTTATCATTAGTTCAGTCAACCGTATTCAGGACAGTTTTTTTAACCGGACTCAAGTTCACGATCATTCAGTATATCATTCATTTCTTGTTATTCGTGTTGTGTGTTATATGTTACAGGGGCAAGGAAGGGTTTTGTTGTATTTATATAAGGTGGTGTCTTGTTGTTGATGTGGTGGAGGGATATTTATATTTATATACTGTATGTTTATGTCTATTTTTGCATTTGTCTTGTTGTTTGATTTAATACATTTAATCAGTCTAATTTTACATACCTGCTTTTGTGTGTTTATATTTACACCGTTGATTGTGGGGAAAAGTGTAATTTGTTAGAGGTACGGCTTGATAGTTAGATTCATTCTCAGTAAATTATCCAGGCCACAGGTCTTGGAGGTGTAGCTGCCAGCTCGGTAAGGGGTCGGACGTTACAAACAGCCTCTTTGCATGTCTTGCTCAGCTTAAATGTGAAGAAGGGAATTTTGCACATTTTTTGCAATTATTTTCTGTTATGAAGCGTTGAGATGAAAATGGTTGAAGTGTTTAATAAGAGCAGTCTTGAATTTCTGTCTGTTGCTGTTCTTTAATCACTACAACTCACTGTGTCTTGCTTGTTGTGGACAAAAGACAACACTCAAGGAACAGTGTGCCCAAATATTCAAAACATCCTTAACTTTAGCTCTTTTTTGTGCATAAAATGTGTATTTTATGTGAAACGCAAACATGATTTTAATCCCAGGAGAATTATCTGAGAAATTTTCTAGATCAGGTCAGGTCAGTTAGGGAGCATGAATTGGTACAGCGTGTTGCCACAGCCACCACATGACAAAACAGCTCAGGATCCCAGTTGGCAACCCCCTCAGGCAGACACACAGTCCAGTCCCAATCATGACCATCGATCTGCCGCAATCAGGTGTTACATGGGTGTCCCCTTAGCCTGGTCTAGCTGCTCGAGTCCTCAGCAATCGCCCAGAGGGAATTGTGCCAGATGGCCATAGTATTGTAACTGACACTCCTTCACAATCGAAGTAATATGCCTAATGTTCCAGGAAAATCTTTAAAATGATAGATAGATAGATAGATAGATAGATAGATAGATAGATAGATAGATAGATAGATAGATAGATAGATAGATAGATAGATAGATAGATAGATAGATATCACCCTGAAAAATGATATACTGTACTACTGAAAAAGAAAACAACATTAACTGCCATATCATTGTGAATATTATACATTTATTTTGAAAAGAAAAAGATAAACTTTGTAAAGGGGTGCCGCATGACTATGGTTTTACCCTTTCAGGCCTTGACAACAGTAAGAATTTAAAAACTCTGGTAAAAGCAGCATTAGTAGGAGTACCAATGGGATTCTTCAGTTATGAGTTCAGAAATTCACCACTTCTGCAGATGGCAGCAGGAAGCCAGCTCCTGAAAAACCTGACACTGGAATTGGTTGGTGGGATTACACTGGAAATTAATTTTGGCTACAGCTTAAAAGCTGTTTCCCGTGTATATTTTAGCTATCTACTGGGCAGATAATTAGATAATGCAAGAGCTTGACTGGTTGCAGGAAAAAAAGAGGCTGGAAAGAAATGTATGGGATGTTAGTTTAGGAGTTTTTATTGTGGTGCTATGAAATCACAATGCAAGGGATTTATTTTTAAATTGAATGTGACTGTTGTCAGAAAAAAAAGTTTTTTTAAACAGGCAAGATGGATACAGAGGAAGACAAATGATCTTAAAGCATGAAAGTTCAAAACAAAAGGAAGGAATTTTGATCAAAATTCAATACAAAATGGTCTAAGCGAAAATGAATAAAACAGGCAATAACAAAAGGTTCTTTTTATTTTTGAAGCAAAGATCAAGCTGTCACGCATGTGCATTCGGAGGTCCCCAGACAAGCTTGACTGAGGTAAGCAATACCAATCTGAGGCGAGAGGGGATGCTGTTGTTAACAGTAGCCTGTCCTTTCTCCACAGCCCAGAGAAGACAATCAGTAAGGGCACTGCTGACTGGCCATGACATCAGGAGCAAGCCCTGCCGATCAGCCATATAAAGCAATTTTGCGTAGAAAGGCTTTTTTATGCCAACCTGGACCTGAGTCCAGTAAGAGCCACAGATGCTTACAAGAGAAAGCAGAGCATAACAAAAGCAAGAGTGACTGACCTTATGTCTTATGTCTTTTAAGTTATGTGTTTAAGTACTCATTTTCTGTTTCCTTTTTTTTTTTGTTCAGATAAGCAGGGTTACCAGATTGACACCCCAACACTTCTCTGTGCATCTGACCGCTTCCATGCCACAGTCCACAGACTGCACTGCTTTATTCCAAAGATGGATAGAGAGAAAACCAGTGCCATCTTAAATAAGACATTGTGATGATGCAGCAATGTGGCCAGTCCCATGGTAGGAACAGCATAGCAATAAATATAAACTGTAATCTAAAATACACTTGTTCTAAACACAGAATACGACATGGCTTACTAGGAGAAGACCACAGGCAAGACCCACTTTAGGGATTATATCTCCTTCCTAACCTAGGAATATCTAGGAATTTACTAGGGAAAGACAGAAGTTGTTAGATACAGAATTGCCTGGGCTGTCCAACATGTAGACATTGTCATGCTCACCAGGATAAGCAATGTCAAAAAGGTATGAAGTAAAAAAAAAAACAAAGTTAAGCAAAATCAATACGTTTATAATATAATATATTATATGTGATGTCTTTTTAATAGTAAGTAAGTTAACGTGTTTTGGTAAGTAGAAAAGGACATCTGAATTGCGGTATATGACTAAATGTTTGAGGACACCTGACCATCTCACCTATATGAGCTTGTTGGACATCCCAATTAAAAATCTTAGGCTTTAAAATGGATTCCCAGGTCTTCCTGGATCTATAGCAGATTCTATTCTTCCAGAAAGGCTTTCCACAAGATCTGAGTGTGCCTGTAGGAATTTGTGCCTATTCAACCAAACAGCATTTGTGAGGACAGCTATTGATGTTGGATGAGAAGACATTGCTCACAATTGTTGTGGCTATTCATCATAAAGGTGTTCAATAGGGTTAAGTTGCTGAACATTCAACTTCCTCCTTCTTTTTATGGACCTGGTTCTGTGCATAGGGGCACACTAATGCTGGAACAGAAAAGGACCTTCTCCATACTGTTGCCACAAAGCTGGCAGACACAATTGTCTAAAATATCTTTGTATGCTGTAATATTGACAGTGCTCTTGATTGTAACTGACGGGCCAAGCCCAAACTATGAAAAACAGCCCCAGACCATTATCCCTGCTCCGCCAAACTTTACAGTAGGCACTGTGCAGTACAAAAGGTAGCGTTTCTCTGACATCCACCAAACCCAGATCCATTCATCAGACTGCCAAATAATGAAGTGTGATTAATCTCTCCACGTTTTCACTGCTCCAGAGTTCAATGCCAGTTTGCTTTACACCACTCCAGCTGACACTTTGTATTGCGCAAAGTGATCTTAGGCCTGTGTGCAATTGCTCGACCATGGAAAACCATTTTATGAAGCTTACAGGACACAGTTCTTCTGCTAATGTTGCTTCCAGAGTCAATTTCAAACTCTGTCAGTGATGCAAGAGAGTATAGTTGATTTTATGCGCTATGTGCTTTAACACTCGGCAGTCCCACTCTGTGTGTTTGGGTGGTCTACCACTTTGAGGCTAAGCTGTTGTTGCTCCTAGACATTTTCACTTCACAGTAATAGCACTTAGAATTGATCCAGCATACAAATTTCACATGCTGGCTTGTGGCAAAGCTGGCATCCTATGATGGTGTAATGTTTAAAGTCACTTTGCCCCTAGTATGATCCATTCTACTGCTATGTCTGTCAACAGAGATTGCAGGGCTATGTGCTTCATTTTAGGTACCTCTTAACAAAGGGTGAGGCTGAAACATCTGACACTAATCATTTGAAAGGGTGTCCACATTCTTTTGGCCATAAAGTGCATAACCTCAAGAGTACCTTCACTTTTGTCCATCCTGCTCTAAATAAAACTGTCAGTTTCATCAGGGAATGAAACTTCTCTTCAGAATATCTCAGAGATAGTCCACAATATCAAGAATCTGCCCAAAGGAAAACATTTGTGAAAAGTAAAGCTTTTCATCTTTAATCAGATGTGTCATTTCAAGAAGTCTTGGCAATCAATATTTAAACCCATATATTTGCATTTTTTCTATCCTGGAATTAACATTCACAAATAGCTTTCTCTTCAATCATTTGTAAATACAACATTAATGCTGTTTCTACTGCTGTATTTTGCAGTAGGAAGGCTCCTATTTATTTTTAAACAAGTCAGTTTCATATGCTTTAGAAATTAAAAGCTTAAAAAGCAGTTTCAGTTGTTTTTGTGTAGTAAGATATCCCAAATACATTATCAATTTTTTGATAGTTAACTACCTAACAGCAGGGGAATCACCCTCAGTGACTGACTGCACTTAGGGAAATGGAGACAAACTCTAAAGAAATATAAATGCTCAAAGTCACATACAACTTTACATTTAAGGGGCTAAAATTTAGAAGCCTTTCAGAGGATATTCTGGTGAGTTTTTATATTTTATACATTTATTGAAAACGGTAACACTTGGTTCAATGTGGTTAGTCTACAATTTGATTTTTAAGTTTATTAAAAAATTCACTCAACACACATGACAACTTTAAACTAAGCGTTCTACATTCTAATGCAGCATTAAATAGTTCAAACATTTTACTAGAGTTCAACAGGTAAGCCTGTTACAGTGGACAGATGGTGTCGCCCAGCTCATGATAAAGCTGCTAGCTGTCCATTAAGGCAGATCTTCTGTAGCTTGGGTTGAAAGGCTGGGGATCGATTCCTGGCACAGTGGCAGACATGAATCCTGGTTGTAGGAATTATTTGCAGGTACCATATTATTTTAAATTCTGTATAACTAAGGTGAGTGAAATGGTTTCCTTTGATATTGTCTAATATTTTCTTTTATGTCACAGTAAAATTTATTACATAATGAATTCAGGAACACCGTCATGTAGGTTTTCTAATGAATTCTCATATATAATAAAACACAACTTTAAAATATTAGTTACACATTTATTTTGTAAATATAGTACTAGTAATAGTAATAATATGCCAGGATGTGAACTGAAAGATGTTTAAGCTGCAAGGGACCACTGTTGCAGAATTTAAAGTCATAAGTGCTTCTACAGTTTCTCTCTGGAGTGTTTACCAGTCACCACTGAAAGCATCTTAGAACTTCTTTCAAATTTTTTCCCATAGGAACATTTTGGAAAGACCTGTTTTTTCATTCCTTTGAGTTTTTACACAAAAGGCTCCATATTATGGTGTAATTCTTACAAATTAATTATCCTCTGAAACCTAAACCCATGTTTTAGAGGCATGTATTGTAAATAGGAATGGCAAATGATTTAGAGGAATTATTGCATATATTGAAAGGAGAAAAAAAGCATATCATTGGATTTTGTTTAAAATGCATAATTTATTAAAGAACAGCTTAATGAAATATAAAAAAATCACAAGCAAAAATGATTTCTGCTTTACTTTACCTCATTTATATCCCCCTTTGTTGCATTAGTAAATGCAAGTAAATGCTCCACTGAGGCCATGGAAGGCTGAAGTGCTGAAGTGTCTGCCGGTTTTTGTTCCAACCAAGACCTGCTTTTAATGAAAACCTGAATCTTAATTAATCACACACTTATTTACTGCATTAGAACTTTATTGTGTCATTATGACACAATAATAGTGACCTTTTCTAGGAATTTATAAAATAAAGATTACATTTTCCAGATCTTGAGATGTTTCTGTGCTATTTATTTTGAAATGCCATTGTTGTTTAAGCAGTGTCTCACTGATGGTTTCACAAATGAAAATATAACTGGCATAGCTTCTGTTTTACATTTAATGTGCGTCCTCCCTCTCTCATTTGTAATATTTTGGATTGAAATGTTACTTGGAATCTTCTTTCTGACTGCAAAATGAGAGCAGATGGAGGTCAATTCTTTAATGGAAGAGTTTAATTAAAAGCGGTGTCATTTTTGATCAAATAGGAGCAGGCATGGGTGCAAATGACAAGTGCAGCTACTTCACTGTTACTTTTGCTGCTGTGATCTTTAGCAAGCAGATGATTTTGAAAAGCAAGATTTTTAAAAATTAAAAGATCCAAATCTTGGAAAGAGGGACCAGCATAGCTTAGTCCAGTGGTTCTTAAACTCATTCATCTGGACCTCATCTGGCTGCAGTATTTTGTTCCATTTATTGTCTGTTTTTAAATGGGCTACAAGTCTGATTAAGCAAGTTGTTAAATGTTGGGGTCAATGTAGAAATGACAACATTTTCTGTGATTATATTTTTTATTACAGTGTACCAAGCATTTTCATAAGGATAGTTTTAGTGATTTTTTAATTGGTTTTTAAAGTTTTCATCATCATCAAGATTTTCATTCTGCTTTTCCAGGTGTTGGTGGCTCTGACGCTAGTTGCAGCCTGGGTGTCTGCTCTGCTCGTTGTTAATTGTCATTTTTAGGACACAAATAAAGGAGCAAACTACACAAACAAAAGACAAATTAGAAGGAACGCAACTCAAGTCAAGCTTTTAAAGTTAGAGCAAAAAGACAAGTATTTCAAAATATTTTACTAATCTCAAAATCACATTGCTGTGCTTTACTGAATGCAGAAACAAAGAAGGAAAAATAGCTAATGAAATGTGATCTTTTAGAAAGAAAATGCCTCTTTGATTGTGAAACTGGTTGGAACAAAAATCTGCTGCCACAAAGGCTCTGCAGGGCTGAGTTTGAGCAGCACTGGCTCAGTTGTTCTTGTTAAATTCTTTAATAGGTGAATCAATCTTGTTGTGCCATTAAGGACTGACACAATAAAGGCTGAAACTGTCAAATAATGGCATATGTTAAAATCACAAATTGGTTGGAACACAAGTCTGCACCACTCTGACTGGCCATGGCTTCAAAATCAAAAGAGAAACTTAACTCACCAAAACAAAAACTAAAGTGTCCCATGTACAGTACAATGTCTTGTACTGACTATACTATCAATAGTGTTTTAGGTGTTAGTGTTTTACTGTATGTTGAACGGATTATTCTTTTCTTTCAATTTCAATGATTTTTTAAAAATATTTACATGAAAAGATTGTGTTTAGTTCATTTGATCCAAGTTGTTTAATGAGATTTCAAAATGTTTTCTTTAAAATAAATATTTAAATAACATTTTTTGTTTTAATTCTTCTTTGCTTTAAGGAAGTTCTACCTGTAAAATGTACAATGGGACAGAATTTGAATTTATCCTGTTGGGGTTCCCTGGATTTCAAGACAAGGAGTCTAAATCAATCCTCACTGCATTCTTCTTTTCTGCATATATTTTGATTTTACTTGAAAACTTTTTTATTGTTATTGTAATTGTCGCAGACGAAAACCTTCATAAACCCATGTATGTCTTTATCTGCAATTTAGCTCTTGTAGATGTGTTAATTACTACGATTGTCATTCCAAAAACGCTAGCAAATTTAATGTTTAATCTGAACACAATTTCATTTTCTGCTTGTTTTGTTCAGACTTTTGCCTTCTTACATGGTACTACTGCCCAGCTACATATATTGGCAGCCATGTGTTATGACCGTGTCATAGCAGTTTGTAACCCGTTACAATATGTCACAGTTATGAGCAACAAATTAGTGATCACACTGTTAGTACTTTGCTGGACAGTGGCATTGGTGACTCCATTAGTGCTCCTGTACTTTGCTCTTCAACTATCTTTTTGTGGACCAAACAAAATACCAAACTACTACTGTGGCCATGCTGCACTAATCAAAATGTCTTGTACTGACTATAGTATCAATAGTGTTTTAGGTTTGGTTTTCGGTCTTGGTCTCTTAATTCTTCATGCCATTATTTTCATTATTTCATATGGTAAAATTATAGTTACTGTTCTAAAAGTAAAAAGTGCAGATGGGCACATGAAGGCCTTTTCAACTTGTGGGGCTCATCTTTTTGTGGTGATTACGACGCTGCTTTCTGCTGGCTTTGTCTATGTCACTTCTCGAGTACCGGCATTCTCTTTGGATGCTCGTCTCATGGTTGCTACTGTTCAAAACCTGCTTTGTCCAGTGATAAATCCCATTATTTACTCTTTGATGACTAAAGAGATTATCGAAAGCATAAAAAAAGTAATTCAAAAAAATATCATAAAACATTTTCAAGAATAAAAAGCGGATTGATTTCATGTATATTAGCATGTAAATATATATGTAAACAGCAATTAAAATGATTACTAAATGTTTTTTAAGAAAATTTTTATTGCATTCTTCAATAAAGCGCTGTCATAATGAATAAGAAAAGCTACTTAATTGTGTAAAAGATTAAAGACTATTCAGGTAGCCTTCAGTGAATTGAGTAATGAGTAAAAGCTGGTTGCAAATATCAATTATGTGGTTTAGTTTAAAGGAAAACATATACATGGATAAATGTTGGGGCAGCACGGTGGTGCAGTGGTAGCGCTGCTGCCTCGCAGTTAGGAGACCTGGGTTCGCTTCCCGGGTCCTCCCTGCATGGAGTTTGCATGTTCTTCCCATTTCTGCGTGGGTTTCCTCCGGGTGCTCCGGTTTCCTCCCACATTCCAAAAACATGCAAGTTAGGTGCATTGGCGATTATAAATTGTCCCTAGTGTGTCCTGTGGTGGGTTGGCGCCCTGCCCGGGATTGGTTCCTGCCTTGCACCCTGTGTTGGCTGGGATTGGCTCCAGCTCCAGCAGACCCCTGCGACCCTGTGTTCGGATTCAGCGGGTTGGATAATGGATGGATAAATGTTGTACTTCTAATTAATTGCAAATTTACACAAACAAATATTATCCTCATTTGACGTTACCTATTTTTTTTTCCTGTGAAATGGTTACCATAAATCTGTCCAGTGTAAAAATGATTGTTTAAATGTTTGTAAAGTACAGTTTGCATTCTTTAGTTGTAACGGGTAACACTTTTCAGTTTCACTAAGTCAGTTTCTCAGGAATGAAAGGATGGACACATTTGGCTTGACCCTCAATATTCAAAATTATTGAGTTAAATTATGTACTGCATTAATAAAAAATATTAAACATTGATCAATGAGGAGCATATTTATAATAGTAGTAAAATAAAAAAATACTTCATAATGCAAATTACCTTGCATAATCCTAACGGCTGTGTGTCTTTTTGTTTCCTTCTCTGGAAATATTAGTTATTACCTCCATTGTTGTTTCGAATAAGAAGAATGACTGCTCTGAATACAGCAACACTTTGTCATCTTATTACAACTTGTGAACAACTTGATCTATCTATCTATCTATCTATCTATCTATCTATCTATCTATCTATCTATCTATCTATCTATCTATCTATCTATCTATCTATCTATCTATCTAAATAAATAAATAAATAATTTGAAAAAAGAATTGTTTTGTAATATTATAAACTAAAAATTGATTAAACACTGCCCACACCTACAATATTTTAATGATAATTAAACAAATTGTTTTAAACATTTTAAGACTTAAGAATTTCAGAGCCCAGTATATATAAACGAATAAGAACATGAAGAGGTGATGCTTTGGATTGGAACTTGTCAAAATAATTGTCCTTATTCCATTCAGGTAGTTTAAGTCATGACTTGCACTGCTTTACTACCTGAAGTTTCTCTGCCGAAAAGCAAATTACATGTTTTATCTTCCCAACACTACATAAATGAATGACAGAAACATGGAAAATTATGTTTACTGTATTTGTGGCCCTTTATAGACTACAGGTTTTGCACAAAAGTAATGTTATGACAATTCATCTATTTTCAGTCATCCTCCTTTTCTGAAGTGATACTCAATGGTCAGTCATTTTTATTAAATTACATTTAAAGGGATTTAGTACACTTTAATGAAGAACTGATTCTATACCTGTAGACATTTTGTTTGTCCCATTTACTTCCATTTATTATAATTTAACTACAATATGTAACAAGTTTCTTTACATTTATGTTTTCTAAAAAAAATTCTTAGCTTGGAAAGAGCTAGGTCTTTGCTTCTACAGTATATTAAGATTTCTAATACCCAAGGTTATGATTAAGCAAGGATTACAAAACACCTTGCAACTTTTTAGTGGAATTACACTATTTTGTTGTTAGTCTACATGAAAGTGGTTTGTTTTTATCCAGACATATTAGCTTACTGGATGCATGTACATTAATCTTTTTTCATCTTGAGAACTTTACATTCTCTGATTTGCCACATATGGAGAAATAAAAACACAAGGAATATTATTTCAATTAAGTAACAAGTTCAACAAACAGTAGACATTTATGATGAGTTTATCATAGAATTTTGGAATTATCTTGTGTTAAGGGTTCTTTTTGATCTTTCAGCTTATGGAGAAATATTTTAGACAAAATGAACTACAAAAATGTCCTGTGGTGGGTTGGCATCCTGCCCGGGATTGGTTCCTGCCTTGTGCCCTGTGTTGGCTGGGATTGGCTCCAGCAGACCCCCCGTAACCCTGTGTTCGGATTCAGCGGGTTGGAAAATGGATGGATGGATGAACTACAAAAATACAATTAAATAAATAAATGTGTCGTGAAATGTGACAATAAATAAATAAAACTATAATGGCATGTGCATGTAAATAATTAAATGTATAATGAAATGGTTTTTTTTGTTGTTGTTTATGCTTATTTCTTTATGTACCAACGATTCACTTATCAAAAAATAGTACTCTATAAAACTCAACCCTTTAGCTCTGAAGGATGAAAATGACAGTTTTAATTACAGGCTACAATTAATCTTGCATGCAATGTCATTGAAATAAATAACTTAAGAAATGATTGAGTCGATTCACAAAGAATAAACAACAAAAAGCATATTTCATAACACATTCATTTATGTTTGCTCACATATTTATTGTCACATTTGATAACATGTTTATTTATTTGCTGTTTTATTGGGGATGAGTGAAACTCACCAAGTTCATTACTGGACTGATCTACTCTTGCATCCTGAACCACACTCACAAAAAAAAGGGCACACACATACAGACACACACACACACAGACACACGCACACACACAGTAACACACGCATACCGTTCCTATCCTCACAAGAACTGATTATGAGTGATGCCTACACCACTAGTCAATCCTCCGTTCTCCACTTAAGGACTTGCAGTTTTGTTTTAAACAACACAGTTTTCCCCGGGTATAACCCACACTTACGGCCAACACAACATTATCTGCGAGAATAACCTAAACACATGGAGGCTAATATATCTTGGTTAAAGCCAATTTCCAACCAACCATTTGTTTCCTCTCACCATGTGATTCATGCTTTTGAAACGTTTTCCTTGTCCTGCTAATCCAGTGAGAAAGACAGCAGTAATCTCCCCACATTAGATGTCCTGTATTTACTTTGTTATTCCATTCATTCTAGATATAAAGACAACATGGTAATTATTAAAATACATAGAATAATTATTAGCAGAAAAAATAAAATCATATATACTGTATGAACAGATGGCAAAGTCTAGATGTATATATGAAGAGAGAAAGAGAGACCAAAACCTGAAATTAATGTCAGCCCTGTGGTTTTATATCACACCTCATGGGTAAAAGGGGCTTGTAGTACAGTGTGACTCCCCTGATTCAGTGACAAGACCGGTTTAACCATAACTCAGTCCCACAAACTGGCCCCCCACCAGAACTACCCTACTGTTGTTCCTGTATGTCTCCAGTTTCAAAGGATGCACAGATATAGTTAGATAAAGAATAAAGGAAGGAAATACATATGTAGTTTTGTTATAAATTACCTTCAAGAGTAGTTTATAGTTCATCTTATTTTGTGTGTGCAAAAAATTAAAAACTTAAAATAGAGACTGTAATAAGTATATAAGTTTAATATGTCACTGTGCTCTGTACAAAAATATTTTTTCTTTCTACCTTCATGTACAGCTAACACAATGCCAGATTTAGCGCACAGGAGTTCACCAAATAAGAACTGCTAGGCAAGCATTAGAAGACAAGACAGGGACAGCTGCTAAATGGGCATTTCTGTGTGTCAAAGTCAGCATGAAACTGTATCCTCTGTGCCTTGTTTGGGAATGGCATGATTCACCGAATTGGGGGCCTGCACATTTAGGAAGAGTATAAAGCCTTGGAACATTGTCTGGCACACCTTTGAAGCCGACAGACGGATGGGAGATACCGTCATCCAATCCGGAAAATCCTTCCAATGCAGCGATGAAAATGGCAGACTCTATACATCAGGCTCCCACTCCCGGACTGGGATTTTGTCATAGCTTCCTCGTCTGTTATGCAGTGTAAACCATCATTAAAGAAAGCTAAGTTATTTCTCCTATATGATTCCTTACCACCGTATCACTGAGGGAGGGGTATCGCCTTTTTATATTATATCTTTATAGTTTCAGGTTATGTAACATGCCGCAATTATAAAAGAACTTATTCCAACATTGTTATTAACATGATGCTTGCAGTTCCAAAATCATGATTTGTAACCTCCCAGGACATTTGCATACTTATTAATTTATTTTATTTTGTTCAAAATATAGCAGCTTTTTGACCATTTCCAGTTTGAGACTACCTCTGTTTCCTTCATCTGCTGATCAGTTATAATCTTTCTTTGGTCTGGCAAAACAGTGACTTTACAGCAATAGTAGGTCTGGTTTCCCTTTAATTCTTGAATTATCACAGCCAATAGTTTATTGCATATTCTGCAAAGTTTATGTTTTTACAATTCTAAGACAAAGAGGTGTAATTTGTGTCTAGCTTAGCATAATTAATAATTGTATGGAAAAGAGACAATGAGTAGTAATGGATATGGATAGATGATAAGAAACATGTTTTGAACTGATGAAGAGGTGAAGAAAACTACGGTTACGTTGAACACAATGTCAAATCATTCACTGCTGCATGTCCTTGAGAACATTTTGGACTGCTCTACAAAGTGTACAGAGTGTGAGGGAAAGTACTATGAAAAGGAAAATGTTCACAATCCTAAGGAATCATAAGATGTGGAAAGCGTGGTATACTCTCAAATTAATTCAATCATCCCTAACAGTCATTATGAATGGAGATAAATGTACACAATTTTAATTACATTTACATGATCTAACTTCAATCCTGATTTACATACGCAAAACATAACAAGTTTTCCGCCTAAAATTTAAGTTGTTTTTAACCAGTACTACAAACTGAGGGCAGTAAGGTTTTTTTCTCCAAACCCTGAATAATAGCAGCTCCTAACATAACAAATGCAATCTACTCATAGTTGTGCAATGCTTACTGTCCCGCCCCAACTCCCCCCAGAATTACGCCTCTTTGAATATGCAAATCAATATAAATAGCCCTTAAGCTCTGCCTTCTGGGAAAAGACAATGGCAAAAGTACGAGAGAAAATAGAAGAATTTCAGCGAATACCAAGTGGAGGCAAAGAAAAACTTATTATTTGTTGATTTAAACAGTGGTATAAACAACAAAAGGAAGTTGATCGAGTGACATAGCATGTCGGAGAAACTTGAAAGCTCAAGTTCACAAAGTCGCACAGTGCCCGAAATAAAAAAGAAGTTGTCAGATATCAAAGTCGCCGTGAAAAGGTGAGTCGTAGCCCACCGCCTGAATTTCATATGAAAGCTTATTAGGGTACAGAGAAAAAAAAAGGCACACAGTGTGAAAAAGCACAAAATGTAATCTTTAATCTTGAAATTTCCACTTTAATCACGTAGTTTATTTTGTCATCAAAGTAGAACATCATAAACTTCATCTTAAAATAGTTTAATTTACTAGTTTCTCAAATCCCATCGTAACTAAAGTAGCACGTTAAATGGTTTGTATTGTATTTGATCTTCTATGTAAGTGAATCACTACGTGCTTCCGGGCTTTCTCTTCCTTCGACAGGACACAGAATCCATTACATTCGTAATATTACAGCTCTCTGAATAATTAAAATACTGAGAAGTATACGTGATATCATTTTCATGATGATAAGAGTTAAAGCATGTTATTAAATATGGGAACACGGTGGTGCACTGATTGTTCATGTCTCACGCAAGATGCTTGCTGCGCGACCTTCAATGAAATACTTTATTACAGAAGTACTGTCTGTCTCAAATGTACTAACCACCAATTCCTGTCCTTACTTTTCTTTCTCCAAATACCCAAACACCACACAATCAGCTCTGTAATAGACGTTAAGCCATCTGTAAGCTTAGAACGCCTATTCTTCAAAACTTTTAAGGAACATTGAAATATCTTCATAATGTTTAATTATTCTATCCATCTATCCTTCCAATGTTGCGCCAGCCACAACAAGAATACAGCGCGAGACAGGAACAATCCGTGAAAGAAGCTCCAGCTCCTCACTAAGAGCTGCGGCACCGTGTAGTTAAAGTTTTATCTGTATAATATAATAAACAATTTTGCTGCATTTCATCTTAAAAATGATATCGTCATCATATGTAAATACGCTCTTTATAAAGTGGCTCAGGTTGTGCAATATTACAACTGTATCGCAAGTTTACAGTGAGGTAATTGTACTTATAAGTACAAACAGTTGTACAAGGAGCACTTGATGGACTGATTGAGTGCGTTTAGAGTTCTTGCGATGAAACTGTTTGTGAACCGCAATGTCAGTACAGGAAAGACTCTGAAGCGTGTAAAAGGCGCTTTATAGCGCCCGACCCGGCACAGACTCAGGCAGAGGCACGTACTTAAATAAAACACGCTTTATTAGTTCTTCAGCCATGGGGCACGTCTTCCCCATTTCCCACAGGCCCAACACAGTCCCAAATACACTCACAATTACTCTCTCTCTATCCACCTCAGCACCACCACTCCTCCTCAGGCTTAGTCCTCCTCCTCCCGACTCTGGCTCTCCCGGGTGGTGGTGGCTGGCCTGTTTTATACCCCACCCGGAAGCGTTCCAGGTGCTTGATTACCTGGTCCTAATTGACCTTCCGGGTGGGGCTGACGAGTCGACCAGCTGGGCTGGAAAGTCCATGCAGCTCCCCCTGGCGGCCATCCAAGCCCCCAACCAGGCTGTGGAGGACTCCATCTCCCATGGAGCCTTGCGCCAGGTTGGGGAATCATCGTCCACCAGGGAGGCTGCCAACAAGCATCCCGGGGGAGGTACTGAGCTGCCCATGGTGGCTCCCCCGGAACAGATGCAGCAGGGGCGTCCCTGCCAGGCATGGGACCCGGTTGTCCTTCACAAGCATTTCTCAGATGAGAGCAGTTCAAATAGCGAATGGCTGAGGCAGCGTGTGTTTGATGCTGTATACCAATAATTCTTCTTCCGATTAGCTGCTGTATAGCTGTGATTCACACTCAGACACAGTGAGATAAATACTCCAAGTGGTGCAGTGAGAGTAAAGTGGAAAAAGATGATCTGATGTAGCAACCCCTAACGGGAGCAGCTGAAAGAAGAAGAAGAAGGTGCAGTGAGAGTAACAATGCTAAAGCAGTTATGGTATTTGGAATAGTTTGACCATTCTGTGGACCATTATATTGTTACAGGTTAATTACAATTAGATGCATTAAACTAATAAACAATATGCGGTTAATTTCAGTGTACAGTATTTATAAAGCCGCGTCAGGGATGTGGATCTGAAAAAGAAAGGATAACCACATAGGAACAGTAGCACTGCTTTGACGCTGGGTGCCGGCAGTCTGCAAAATCAAGCAGAGAACTTGCGTACAACAGGGTATGAGCTACTGTGGAAATGTGCTTGGCTTTACACCAAGTTTAGGTTTTATACATCACGATTTGAACGTGGAAACGTTCTTACGCAACATTTTTGTGCATACGCAACGTTTATACATGAGGCCCCTGACTTCTACAATGATAGACTGCTATAAACGAAAACTAAGTGAGAAATAAGAGTCTTGAGAGGCTCTGGGACCCCCTAAATAATGCACCAGACTCTGTAAAGCCTCAAAATCAAAATGGTGGATAGCCCTGGGAAATAAATGTTAAAAATATGCCATAGTGATAGAAATCACAATTTACTGGGTTTGCAAGAAAGTATTATTGCAGAGAACCGACAGCTCTTTAAAGTAGGGCTGCTGTATGCAGGTGTTTCACAGGTTTGAGGGGATGAAATGATTGAATGGCAGGATCCCATCCAGTGAAGTGTTTTAAAGGAGTGAATAAATAAGAGGTCTTAGCGCTTGCCTTGTTCTCACTGATACTGAAAAACATGGCAGTAACTGCTAATACCAAGAACTAAAAGTGTCAGTGCTTCAATAGAATGTTGCTTTGCCCTCAAACTGATATTCATAGTGTCACATACGCGTGTTTAGGAGACAACTAAAGGGCCTGAGTACATGTAATTCCGCAGCAGACCAGGGGGTGGTGAAGTGCACTAATTCTCTGTCTCGATTCCTTACAGACCATTCTAGGGAAAACCCGCCTGGCTCTAGGGCACCCAACAACATCACTTCCCATACTGGCCTTTAAAGCCGCCATCTTGTTTCTAGTAAATTAGTTCTGTTTTGGACTCAGTCGTGTGAACATGTCTGTGATTTTGAATCAATTTTGCAACTGGGAAAAATTATACGGGCGGCTGCCCCAAACCTTCTCAATGTCTTTTGGTTGTTTTTGTGACAGTGGTGTAGCCAGCAGGATGATAGAATCCCAGAAGAAAAAGGGACCGGACCTGAATCATGACCAGGTGGGAGAGTAGACAGGGCTGAGCTTCCGGGTGGAGGTTTCGTCGTGGATTTTGGAAGGAACCGGTGCAGACTCCGCTCCCTTTGTCTAGTTCCGGGCCACATAAAATAAATAGGGAGAGTGTCGATGGGACACACAGATGTGGGCTGGTCTCTATGGGGGCAGTGACAGGGACTTATTATGCTCTTTCGGAGGAGACAGCTGTCCTCGCCGCAGGGGCCAAGGCCCCAGAACAAAGTGGGGATTCCCCAGACCAGAAGGTGAAGTTATTACCCGATGGAAGTTGGAGGTTTTGCAATGACTTCTGTCGACTTAATCAGGGTCTCCCAATTTGATGCTTACCCTATGCCTCGAGTGGACGACCTCCTTGAAAGGCTTGGACAGGCAGAATATCTGACCACACTTGACATGACCAAGGGGTACTGGCAGGTTCCTTTAACAGACTCCGCAAAGGTTAAGACCGCGTTTAGCACCCTTAGTGGGCACTGGCAGTATCATATCCTTCCATTCGGGTTACATGGGGCTCCTGCGACTTTCCAGCATCTGGTGGACAAAGTGCTCGCCCCCATAACACGTATACTGCTACCTACGTACCTGGATGACGTCGTCATCTATTCCAGCACCTAGAAGGAACACCTACAGCACATCCGAGCGGTATTACGGATGCTGGTCTTCAGATTAATCCAAAAAAAATTCTTTTGGGTTGAAAGAAGCCAAATATTTGGGTTACCTGGTGGGTCGTGGTACTGGGAAGCCACAGTGCTCTAAAATAGATGTAATTTTGAAATGGCCCCATTTGCGAACCAAGTAGCAGGTCCAAGCATTTCTTGTTTTAGCCGGGAACTACCACCGGTTTGTACCATGGTTTTCAGAGAGAGCTGTGCCCTTGAGTGATTTAACAAAGAAGAGGGCTCCCAACATTGTGGCATGGACCGATACGACAGAAGCTGCATTCAGTGACTTGAAAAAGGCCTTGACATCAGCACCTGTTTTGAAAGAACCTGACTTTTTGCTTCCTTTTATCCTCCAGATGGACGCTTCGGACACAGGCCTAGCAGCAGTGCTGAGCCAGAGTGTCGATGGTGCTGAACACCTCGTCATGTTCCTGAGCCAGAAACTGCTGGATCTGGAGACCCGGTATGTGGCGGTGGAGAGAGAGGCTCTTGCGATTAAGTGGGCGATTACACAGTTGAGGTACTACCTCCTGGGTTGGGAGTTTACACTTGTCACAGACCATGCACCTTTACAGTGGATGGCACTAGGTTTTTCCTTGCAACTGGGAAAAATGATACGGGTGGCTGCCCCAAACCTTCTCAATGTCTTTTGGTCATTTTTGTGACAATAGCCATTCTTCTCTGTTAATTAACTTGAGCTGTAGCACTGGTCTGTGGTTGAATGGCAAAGTGGTTCATGACACACAATTACTTTAACCAACAATATGAAATAGCCATATTAGTGTTGCACACACAGCATCTAAGTATGTATGTCTCATTTCTGAATGGTGCTTGTTGAAACAGTTTCATTCTTCATCATGACAATGTTCCTTGTCACACATCCCTTCTAGTACAACAATTTCTGTTGAATAAAAACATTACGCTGTGTCCGCATCCACCTTATTTGCCAGATCTGGCACCGTGCAACTTCTGGGTGTTCCCTAAATTGAAAATGACCATGAAAGGCAAATGATTTCAATCCATTGAGGACATCCAGGCAGCCACAACAGACCAACTAAAGACACTCTCGAAAGAAAACTTCCAGAACTGCTTCGCAAAGTGGCAGGAGCGTTGGGATAAGTACATTCGAAGTGGAGGAGAGTATTTTGAGGATGACTTTTACTGCAATAAACATTTCTTTTTTTAAAACATTCACCGTATTTTTTTATCACACCTCGTATCTTTGAATGCTGTAGTATTGACAGTGCTCTTGACTGTAACTGAGAGGCCAAGCCCAGACTATGACAAACAGCCCCAGACCATTATCCCTGCTCCGTCAAACTATAGAGTAAGCACTATGCAGTGCAAAAGGTAGCGTTTCTCTGACATCCACCAAACCCAGATCCATTCATCAGACTGCCAGATAATGAAGTGTGATTCACCTCTCCACATTTTCACTGCTCCAGAGTTCAATGCCAGTGTGCTTTACACCACTCCAGCTGATACTTTGTATTGTGCAAAGTGATCTTAGGCCTGTTTGCAGCTGCTCGACCATGGAAAACCATTTTATGAAGCTTACAGGACACAGTTCTTGTGCTGATGTTGCTTCCAGAGACAATTTCAAAGTCTGTCAGTGATGCAAGAGAGGATAGTTGATTTTATGCACTATGTGCTTTAACACTCGGCAGTCCCACTCTGTATGTTTGGGTGGTCTACCACTTTGATGCTAAGCTGTTGTTGCTCCTAGACAATTTCACTTCACAGTAATAACACTTAGAATTGATCAAGCATAAAAATTTCACATGCTGGCTTGTGGGCAAAGATGGCATCCTATGATGGTGTAATGTTTAAAGTCACTTTGCCCCTAGTATGATCCATTCTACTGCTATGTCTGTCAACGGAGACTGCATGGCTATGTGCTTCATTTTAAGCACCTGTTAAGAAAGGGTGAGGCTGAAACATCTGACCCTAATCATTTGAAAGGGTGTCCTTATTCTTTTGGCCATATAGTGCATAACCTCAAGAATACCTTCACTTTTGTCCATCCTGCTCTAAATAAAACTGTCAGTTTCATCAGGGAATGAAACTTCTCTTCAGAATATCTCAGAGATAGTCCACAATATCAAGAATCTGCCCAAAGGAAAACATTTGTGAAAAGTAAAGCTTTTCATCTTTAATCAGATGTGTTATTTCAAGAAGTCTTGGCAACTAATATTTAAACCCCTAGATTTGCATTTTTTCTATCCTGGAATTAACATTCACAAATAGCTTTCTCTTCGTATCATTTGTAAATACAACATTGATGCTGTTTCTACTGCTGTATTTATTTTTAAACAAGCCAGTTTAATATGTTTTAGAAATTAAAAGCTTAAAAAGCAGTTTAAGTTGTTTTTGTGCAGTAAGATATCCCAAATACATTATTAATTTTTGGTAGTTAACTACCTAACAGCAGGGGAATCACCCTCAGTGACTGACTGCACTTAGGGAAATGGAGACAAACTCTAAAGAAATATAAATGCTCAAAGTCACATACAACTTTACATTTAAGGGGCTACAATTTAGAAGCCTTTCAGAGGATATTCTGGTGAGTTTTTATATTTTATACATTTATTGAAAACGGTAACACTTGGTTCAAAGTTGGTTTGCCTACAATTTGATTTTTAAGTTTATTAAAAAATTCACTCAACACACATGGCAACTTTAAACTAAGTGTTCTGCATTCTAATGCAGCATTAAATAGTTCAAACATTTTACTAGAGTTCAACAGGTAAGCCTGTTACAGTGGACAGATGGTGTCGCCCAGCTCATGATAAAGCTGCTAGCTGTCCATTAAGGCAGATCTTCTGTAGCTTGGGTTGAAAGGCTGGGGATCGATTCCTGGCACAGTGGCAGACATGAATCCTGGTTGTAGGAATTATTTGCAGGTACCATATTATTTTAAATTCTGTATAACTAAGGTGAGTGAAATGGTTTCCTTTTATATTGTCTAATATTTTCCTCTTACATCACACTATTATTTATTACATAATGATTTCAGGAACACTGTCATGGAGATTTTCTTTTGAAAACTCATATATATTAAAGCACAACTTTAAAATATTAGTTACACATTTATTTTATAAATATACTACTAGTAATACAGTAATAATAATCTGCCAGGATGTGAACTGAAAGATGTTCAAGCTGCAAGGGACCAATGTTGCAGTATTTAAAGTCATAAGTGCTTCTAAAAAGTCATAACGTTTCTAAATTTTTTCCCATAGGAACATTTTGGAAAGACTTGTCTTTTCATTCCTATGAGTTTTTGAATATATTTTATACCAATGGCCTGATATTATGGTGTAATTTTTACAAATTCATTATTCTCTGCAATCTACACCCATGTTTTATTTTCAATATGAAAATAGGAATGGCAAATGATTTAGAGGAAGTAATATATTGAAAGGGGCAAAAACAAGCATATCATTGGATTTTGTTTAAATTGCATAATTTATTAAGGAACAGCTTACTGAAATATAAAAAAATAATCACAAGCAAAAATTATTTCTGCTTTACTTTACCACATTTATACTACTCTTTGTTGCAATGGACACTGAAAAAAGGGAAATGGCAGGTTGTTACATTTACAAAAATGTATTTAGTTTTTATTATATGTATTGTTTATGTTCCACTTTTGTACATAACTGAATCATTTTAATTTATTAAATCTTGTGGAATGTGCAATATACTAATTTCAGTCATTTAGGTAAAAGTCAAAATGGTTATAGTTAGTCCTCACCGGAAATTAGTAAGCACCAAGCAGATTCATCGTCAGCAGAGGTTGGATAACTTGGTGGTAAAGTCATGTGACTTTCAAAGAAGCAACAGGTTGTGGGTTTGAGTTAGTGTTGCCAGTTAAGAGCAAAAGGTTAATGAAATAAAAGTTAAAAAAATTAAAAAACACACACAATGAGAAATATTCAAAAATTCATTTAAAACACTTAATTACACAGACTAACGTTATTCCGTTTTGCATTTTTTCCTTGTATTCTCTTTTAATCTTTTATCAAACTATGCTCACTAACTACTGTCACAAGTCAGTAAATGTACTATTAAGTTGTCTAGATTTACTCACTTAGTGCAGGTATGTTTACGTGCTTAGAAAGAAAAAGTTCTGACTTTCGTTACGGGTCAACTACTTTCAGCATTGCTGTTCATTAGTATTATCATAACATTACTCAACACAAATAAACAATACACTGAATACAATACAATGCAGTTGCTGAATCTGCTTGTTTAAAAAAAATATACAGTATATATATATATATATATATATATATATATATATATATATATATATATATATATATATATATATATATATATATATAGTGAAAGAATGTGCCGAGCACCAATTTTTGCATATTATATTTTACTAAAATTTCACATTTATTCTATAATATATACAGTTACATAAATATAAATAAATGTATTTTATAATATAACACTCTATCCAAGGTGCATTTTCTGTTCATATTTAGTTATAGACTGGTCAAGGCATTCTAACACAGCCAAAGAAGCAGTGTTCTTGTATTGTAATTCCCTACTGGCAGGTGCCCCTTCTAATTTTATATCACAGCTCCAGCTTATTCAAAACTCGGCTGCAAGAGTCCTTACTCGAACCAGCAGCAGCGAGCACATCACACCCATCCTGCTCCGCCTTCACTGGCTCCCTGTGTCTTTCAAAATCGAATATAAAATCCTACTAATAACCTACAAAGCCTTAAACGACCTTGTGCCAAACTACATCAGTGACCTTCTCCATCACTATGTGCCTGTCCGCCCACTAAGGTTTTCTGATTCTGGCAATCTTGTTGTGCCCCACACTAATCTACACTCCATGGGTGACAGGGCCTTCAGCTGTATAGCACCCAGACTCTGGAGTGACCTACCGAAATGAATTAGATCAGCTGACTCCATGAATTCTTTTAAAAACAACTCAAAACTCATCTGTTCAGGAAGGCTTTTAGCTCTACTTGACTTTATTACCCTTCTTTCAGTTTACCTTTATGTCAAGATACTCCTGTAACCTGTGTGTGTGTGTGCTAGACCATCAATTATGTTGTCTGTTAGGCTTTTTTTTTCCTCTGAATTTACTATCTTACTCTTCTTTATTTATTTATCTGGTTTAGTACAATGCTATATACTGTACACCCTGCCATTCTTTTTTAAATTCTGTGAAGGGCCTTGAGCATGGGAAAGGCACTATATAAATAAATGTATTATTATTATTATTATTATTATTATTACATTTCAGCTTTTGAATACTAATCTTTTGCATTTTTGTTGGTTTGTATTGTTTTTACCAAATAAAGTTAGTTTTGGTATAAGGAAACCTGTTTATTTCTTATTAATAGTTTTGAACATGAACATGAAAATGATACTGGAACAAGTATAATTGACAACCTAAAAATGTTACTGCTAAGTAACTCGATGAGGGGCAAATTTTAAAAAGTTTATAAAACTATTGTTAAAATAATATAATATAATAATATTAAATAATAATATAATATAATTCATTTTACAGAGAATGAAAATGTTTCACTCATTTTATATGAAACATATCCTGTTGTTTCAGGATATATTAATTTAGTGCATTAAGCATAATTAAATTATTTTTGATAAAAACAATTTTATTATGTGCAACTGATGTAAATTTTTTTTTTTATTTTAATCTGACATACCTTCTACTCAACTGAGGCCATGGAAGGCTGAAGAGCTGAAGTGACTGCCGGTTTTTGTTCCAACCAAGACCTGCTTTTAATGGAAACCTGAATCTTAATTAATCACACACTTATTTACTGCATTAGAACTTTATTGTGTCATTACAAAATGACACTATGTTAGTGACCTTTTCCAGGAGTTTAAAAAATAAAGATTACATTTTCCAGATCTTGAGATTTTTCTGTGCTGTTTATTTTGAAATGCCATTGTTGTTTAAGCAGTGTCTCATTGATGGTTTCATGAAAGAAAATATGACTGGCATAGCATCTTCTGTTTTACATTTAATGTGTGTCCTCCCTGTCTCATTTGTATTATTTTGGATTGAAATGTTACTTGGAATCTCCTTGCTGACTGCAAAATGAGAGTGGATGGAGGTCAATTCTTTAATGGAAGAGTTTAATTAAAAGCGGTGTCATTTTTGATCAAATAGGAGCAGACATGGGTGCAAATGACAAGTGCAGCTACTTCACTGTTACTTTTGCTGCTGTGATCTTTAACCAGCACATGATTTTGAAAAGCAAGATTTAAAAAAAAATAAAAGATCCAAATCTTGAAAAGAGGGACCAGCATAGCTTAGTCCAGTGGTTCTTAAACTCATTCATCTGGACCTCATCTGGCTGCAGTATTTTGTTCCATTTATTGTCTGTTTTTAAATGGGCTACAAGTCTGATTAAGCAAGTTGTTAAATGTTGGGGTCAATGTAGAAATGACAACATTTTCTGTGATTATATTTTTTATTACAGTGTACCAAGCATTTTCATAAGGATAGTTTTAGTGATTTTTTAATTGGTTTTTAAAGTTTTCATCATCTTTAAGATTTTCATTCTCCTTTTCCAGGTGTTGGTGGCTCTGACGCTAGTTGCAGCCTGGGTGTCTGCTCTGCTTGTTGTTAATTGTCATTTTTAGGATACAAATAAAGAAGCAAACTACACAAACAAAAGACAAATTAGAAGGAACACAACTCAAGTCAAGCATTTAAAGCTATAGCAAAAAGACAAGTATTTCTAAATATTTTACTAATCTCAAAATCACATTGCTGAGCTTTACTCTATGCAGAAACAGAGAAGGAAAATAGCTAATGAAATATGATCTTTTAGAAAGAAAATGACTCTTTGATTGTGAAACTGGTTGGAACAAAAATCTGCTGCCACAAAGGCTCTGCAGGGCTGACTTTGAGCAGCACTGGCTCAGTTGCTCGTTAAATTCTTTAATAGGTGAATCAATCTTGTTGTGCCATTAAGGACTGACACAATAAAGGCTGAAACTGTCAAATAATGGCATATGTTAAAATCACAAATTGGTTGGAACACAAGTCCGCACCACTCTGACTGGCCATGGCTACAAAATCAAAAGAGAACTTTAACTCACCAATAAAGCGTCCCATGTACTCTATTGAAAGGATTATTCTTTTCTTACTATTTTAAAGATCTTTTAAAACATTTGCACCAAAAGCTGCCAAGACTGTGCTTAGCTTAGTTGATCCAAATTATTTAATGTTCTTTCAAAATGTTTTCTTTAAAATAAATATTTAAATAACATTTTTTGTTTTAATTCTTCTTTGCTTTAAGGAAGTTCTACCTGTAAAATGTACAATGGGACAGAATTTGAATTTATCCTGTTGGGGTTCCCTGGATTTCAAGACAAGGAGTCTAAATCAATCCTAACTGCATTCTTCTTTTCTGCATATATTTTGATTTTACTTGAAAACTTTTTTATTATTATTGTAATTGTCGCAGATGAAAACCTTCATAAACCCATGTATGTCTTTATCTGCAATTTAGCTCTTGTAGATTTGTTAATTACTACGATTGTCATTCCAAAAGCACTAGCAAATTTTATGTTTAATCTGAACACAATTTCATTTTCTGCTTGTTTTATTCAGTCTTTCACCTACTTACATGGTACTAGTGTCCAGCTACATATATTGGCAGCCATGTGTTATGACCGTGTCATAGCAGTTTGTAACCCGTTACAATATGTCACAGTTATGAGCAACAAATTAGTGATCACACTGTTAGTACTTAGCTGGACAGTGGCATTGGTGTTTCCATTGTTTATCATGTGCTTTGCTCTTCAGCTGTATTTTTGTGGACCAAACAAAATACCAAACTACTACTGTGGCCATGGTGCAATAATCAAAATGTCTTGTACTGACTATACTATCAATAGTGTTTTAGGTTTGGTTTTTGGTCTTGGTCTCTTAATTCTTCATGCCATTATTTTCATTATTTCATATGTTAAAATTATAGTCACTGTCCTAAAAATAAAAAGTGCAGATGGGCACATGAAGGCCTTTTCAACTTGTGGGGCTCATCTTTTTGTGGTGATTACGACGCTGCTCTCCGCTGCCTTTGTCTATGTCACTTCTCGAGTACCGGCATTCTCTTTGGATGCTCGTTTAATGGTTGTTACTGTTCAAAACCTCCTTTGTCCAATGATAAATCCCATTATTTACTCTTTGATGACTAAAGAGATTATAGAAAGCATAAAAAAAGTAATTCAAAAAAATATTATAAAACATTTTCAAGAATAAAAAGCAGATTGATTTCATGTATATTAGCATGTAAATATCTATAGTATGTAAACATCAATTAAAATGATTACTAAATGTTTTTTAAGAAACATTTTTATTGCATTCTTCAATAAAGCGCTTTCATAATGAATAAGAAAAACTACTTAATTGTGTAAAAGATTAAAGACTATTCAGGTAGCCTTCAGTGAATTGAGTAATGAGTAAAAGCTGGTTGCAAATATCAATTATGTGGTTTAGTTTAAAGGAAAACATATACATGGATAAATGTTGTACTTCTAATTAATTGCAAATTTACACAAACAAATATTATTCTCATCTGACGTTACCTATTTTTTTCCTGTGAAATGGTTAACATAAATCTGTCCAGTGTAAAAATGAATGTTTAAATGTTTGTAAAGTACAGTTTGTATTCTTTAGTTGTAACGGGTAAAGCTTTTCAGTTTCACTAAGTCAGTTTCTCAGGAATGAAAGGATGGGCAGATTTGGCTTGACCCTCAATATTCAAAATTATTGAGTTAAATTATGTACTGCATTAATAAAAAATATTAAACATTGATCAATGAGGAGCATATTTATAATAGTAGTAAAATAAAAAAATACTTCATAATGCAAATTACCTTGCATAATCCTAACGGCTGTGTGTCTTTTTGTTTCCTTCTCTGGAAATATTAGTTATTACCTCCATTGTTGTTTCGAATAAGAAGAATGACTTCTCTGAATACAGCAACACTTTGTCATCTTATTACAACTTGTGAACAACTTGATCTATCTATCTATCTATCTATCTATCTATCTATCTATCTATCTATCTATCTATCTATCTATCTATCTATCTATCTATCTATCTATCTATCTAAATAAATAAATAAATTATTTGAAAAAGGAATGGTTTTGTAATATTATAAACTAAAAATTGATTAAACACTGCCCACACCTACAATATTTTAATGATAATTAAACAAATTGTTTTAAACATTTTAAGACTTAAGAATTTCAGAGCCCAGTATGTAGTATCTACTATACTATAGTAAAGTTATAGTAAATAAATATGCTTGTAGCATAGCAAATAGTTTATAGTATTTACAATACTATTTAAGTAGCTTTTAAACTGTTAAAATAACTGAGATAGGAAACTGTAAAATATGAGAATATTCTATATTTGTTTCTTCTGATCATTATATGATCCCCTTTTATATCCTTGACATATATAATGCTTAAAACGAATAAGAACATGAAGAGGTGATGCTTTGGATTGGAACTTGGCAAAATAATTGTCCTTATTCCGTTCAGGTAGTTTAAGTCATGACTTGCACTGCTTTACTACCTGAAGTTTCTCTGCCGAAAAGCAAATTACATGTTTTATCTTCCCAACACTACATAAATGAATAACAGAAACATGGAAAATTATGTTTACTGTATTTGTGGCCCTTTAAAGACTACAGGTTTTGCACAAAAGTAATGTTATGACAATTCATCTATTTTCAGTCATCCTCCTTTTCTGAAGTCATATTCAATGGTCAGTCATTTTTATTAAATTACATTTAAAGGGATTTAGTACACTTTAATGAAGAACTGATTCTATACCTGTAGACATTTTGTTTGTCCCATTTACTTCCATTATAATTTAACTACAATATGTAACAAGTTTATTCACATTTCTATGTTTTCTAAAAACAATTCTTAGCTTGGAAAGAGCTAGGTCTTTGCTTCTATATTGAGATTTTTAATGCCCAAGGTTATGATTAAGCAAGGATTACAAAACACCTTGCAACTTTTTAGTGGAATTACACTATTTTGTTGTTAGTCCAGGGCGGCATGGTGGCGCAGTGAGTAGTGCTGCTGCCTCGCAGCTGAGAGACCTGGGGACCTGGGTTCGCTTCCCGGGCCCTCCCTGCGTGGAATTTGCATGTTCTCCACGTGTCTGCGTGGGTTTCCTCTGGGCACTCCGGTTTTCTCCCACAGTCCAAAGACATGCTGGTTAGGTGGATTGGCGATTCTAAATTGACCCTAGTGTATGCTTGGTGTGTGGGTGTGTTTGTGTGTGCCCTGCGGTGGGTTGGCACCCTGCCCGGGATTGGTTCCTGCCTTGTGCCCTGGGATTGGCTCCAGCAGACCCCCGTGACCCTGTGTTCGGATTCAGCGGGTTGGAAAATGGATGTTGTTAGTCCACATGAAAATGGTTTGTTTTTATGCAGACATATTAGCTTACTGGATGCATGTACATTAATATTTTTTCATCTTGAGAACTTTACAATCTCTGATTTGCCACATATGGAGAAAAAATCAAGGAATATTATTTCAATTAAGTAACAAGTCAACAAACAGTAGCAATGTATGATGAGTTTAACATAGAATTTTGGAATTATTTTGTGTTAAGGGTTCTTTTTGATCTTTCAGCTTATGGAAGAAATATTTTAGACAAAATTAACTACAATAATAAAATTAAATAAATAAATGTGTCGTGAAATGTGACAATAAATAAATAAAACTATAATGGCATGTGCATGTAAATAATTAAATGTGTAATGAAATGTTTTTTTTGTTGTGGTTTATGCTTATTTCTTTATGTACCAACGATTCACTTATCAAAAAATAGTACTCTATAAAACTCAACGCTTTAGCTCTGAAGGGTGAAAATGACAGTTTTAATTACAGGCTACAATTAATCTTGCATGCAATGTCACTGAAATACAGTAAATAACTTAAGAAATGATTAAATTGATACACAAAGAGTAAACAACAAAAAGCATATTTCATAACACATTCATTTATGTTTGCTCACATATTTATTGTCACATTTGATAACACGTTTATTTATTTGCTGTTTTATTGGGGATGAGTGAAACTCACCAAGTTCATTACTGGACTGATCAACTCTTGCATCCTGAACCACACTCACAGAAAAAAGGGCACACACATTAAGACACACGCACACACACACACACACACACACACACACGCATACCGTTCCTGTCCTCACAAGAACTGATTATGAGTGATGCCTACACTACTAGTCACTCCACCGTTCTCCACTTAAGGACTTGCAGCTTTGTTTTAAACAACACAGTTTTCCCCGGGTATAACCCACACTTATGGCCCACACAACTTTATCTGCGAGAATAACCTAAACACATGGAGGCTAATATATCTTGGTTAAAGCCACTTGCCAACCAACAATTTGTTTACTCTCACCATGTGATTCATGCTTTTGAAACGTTTTCCTTGTCCTACTAATCCAGTGAGAAAGATAGCAGTAATCTCCCCACATTAGATGTCCTGTATTTACTTTGTTATTCCATTCATTCTAGATATAAAGACAACATGGTAATTATTAAAATACATAGAATAATTATTAGCAGAAAAAATAAAATCATATATACTGTATGAACAGATGGCAAAGTCTAGATGTATATATGAAGAGAGAAAGAGAGACCAAAACCTGAAATTAATGTCAGCCCTGTGGTTTTATATCACACCTCATGTGTAGAAGGGGCTTTTAGTACAGTGTGACTCCCCTGATTCAGTGACAAGACCGGTTTAACCATAACTCAGTCCCACAAACTGGCCCCCCACCAGAACTACCCTACTGTTGTTCCTGTATGTCTCCAGTTTCAAAGGATGCACAGATATAGTTAGATAAACAATAAAGGAAGGAAATACATATATAGTTATGTTATAAATTACCTTCAAGAGTTCCAAAGTGTTCATTTATAGTTCATCTTATTTTGTGTGTGCAAAAAATTAAAAACTTAAAATAGAGGCTGTAATAAGTATATACGTTTAATATGTCACTGTGCTCTGTACAAAAATATTTTTTCTTTCTACCTTCATGTACAGCTAACACAATGCCAGATTTAGCACACAGGAATTCACCAAATAAGAACTGCTAGGCAAGTATTAGAAGACAAGACAGGGACAGCTGCTAAATGGGCATTTCTGTGTGTCAAAGTCAGCATGAAACTGTATCCTCTGTGCCTTGTTTGGGAATGGCATGATTCACCGAAGTGGAGGCCTGCACATTTAGGAAGAGTATAAAGCCTTGGAACATTGCCCGGCACACCTTTGAAGCCGACAGACGGATGGGAAATACCGTCATCCAATCCGGAAAATCCTTCCAACGCAGCGATGAAAATGGCAGACTCTATACATTGGGCTCCCACTCCTGAAATGGGATTTTGTCATGGCTTCCTCGTTAAAGAAAGCCATGCTATTTCTCCTATGTGATTCCTTACCACCGCATCACTAAGGGAGGGGTATCACCTTTTTATATTATATCTATATAGTTTCGGGCTATGTAACATGCCTCAATAACAAAAGAACTTATTCCAACATTGTTATTAACTTAATGCCTGCAGTTCCAAAATCATGATTTGTAACCTCCCAGGACATTTACATGCTTATTAATTTATTTTATTTTGTTCAAAATATAGCAGCTTTTTGACCATTTCCAGTTTGAGACTACCTCTGTTTCCTTCATCTGCTGATCAGTTATAATCTTTCTTTGGTCAGGCAAAACAGTGACTTTACAGCAATAGTAGGCCTGGTTTCCCTTTAATTCTTGAATTGTCACAGCCAATAGTTTATTGCATATTCTGCAAAGTTTATGTTTTTACAATTCTAAGACAAAGAGGTGTAATTTGTGTCTAGCTTAGCATAATTAATAATTGTATGGAAAACAGACAATGAGTAGCAATGGATATGGATAGATGATAAGAAATATGTTTTGAACTGATGAAGAGGTGAAGAAAACTACGGTTACGTTGAACACAATGTCAAATCATTCACTGCTGCATGTCCTTGAGAACATTTTGGACTGCTCTACAAAGTGTACAGAGTGTGAGGGAAAGTACTATGAAAAGGAAAATGTTCACAATCCTAAGGAATCATAAGATGCGGAAAGTGTGGTATACTCTCAAATTAATTCAATCATCCCTAACAGTCATTATGAATGGTGATAAATGTACACAATTTTAATTACATTTACATGATCTAACTTCAATCCTGATTTACATATACAAAACATAACAAGTTTTCTGCCTAAAATTTAAGTTGTTTTTAACCAGTACTACAAACTGAGGGCAGTAAGGTTTTTTTCTCCAAACCCTGAATAATAGCAGCTCCTAACATAACAAATGCAATCACTCATAGTTGTGCAATGCTTACTATTTCCATTCCACATGGAATGAAGGATATGGTATTCATTTAGAACCCAAATAGAGCTTTAAATCACATTTTAAAAGACCTGACCTCTACAATGATAAACTGCTATAAATGAAAACTAAGTGAGAAATAAGAGTCTTGAGAGGCTCTGGGACCCCCTAAATAATGTTCCAGACTCTGTAAAGCCTCAAAATCAAAATGGTAGATGGCCCCTGAAAATAAATGTTAAAAATATACCATAGTGATAGAAATCACAATTTACTGGGTTTGCAAGAAAGTATTATTGCAAAGGACCGACAGCTCTTTAAAGTAGGGCTGTTGTATGCAGGTGTTTCACAGGTTTGAGGGGATGAAATGGTTGAATGGCAGGATCCCATCCAGTGAAGTGTTTTAAAGGAAGTGAATAAATAAGAGGTCTTAGTGCTTGCCTTGTTCTCACTGATACTGAAGAATATGGCAGTAACTGCTAATACCAAGAACTAAAAGTGTCAATGTTTCAATAGAATGTTGCTTTGCTCTCAAACTGATGTTCATAGCGTCACACACGTGTGTTTAGGAGACAACTAAAGGGCCTGAGTACATGTAATTCCACACCAGACCAGGGGGTGCCGAAGTGCACTAATTCTCTGTCTCGATTCCTTACAGACCATTCTAGGGAAATCCCGGCCAGCTCTACGTCAGCCAATGACATCACTTCCGGTTCCGGTCCTGATGACATCACTTCCCATACTGGCCTATAAATCCGCCATCTTGTTTCTAGTAATCCAGTTGTTTTGGACTCAGTCTTGTGAACATGTCTGTTCTTTTGAATCAATTTTGCAACTGGGAAAAATTATACAGGTGGCTGCCCCAAACCTTGTCAATGTCTTTTGGTTGTTTTTGTGACAGTGGCGTAGCCAGCAGGATGACAGAATCCCAGAAGAAAACTGGACCGGACCTGAATCATGACCAGGTGGGAGAGTACCGGGGCCGAGCTTCCGGGTGGGGGTTTCATCACGTATTTTAGAAAGAACTGGTGCAGACTCCGCTCCCTTTGTCTAGCTCCAGGCTACATAAAATAAATAGGGAGAGTGTCGATGGGACACACAGATGTGGGCTGGTCTCTATGGGGAAGTGACAGGTACTTATTATGCTCTTTCGGAGGAGAGAGCTGTCCTCCCTGCAGTGGCCAAGGCCCCAGAACACAGTGGGGATTCCCCAGACCAGCAGGTGAAGTTATTACAGGCATGGAAACTATATCCTGAGCAATCTACCCAAGAGCAGGCTGATGCTCTGTGGGAAACGGTGGCAGGATGGTTAAAACACACCGGTAGCCTGTTTTGTGTTAATAAACAACCTTCCCGACCATTTCACCCAGCCGTTCTGGGGAGAATTTTCTAGTATGAACGAGCTCATTGAGCTCATCGAAACATCTAGGACGGCCTCGCAATTTGGTAGAGCAGAATGGTCCTTTAGCGGATGCTATGGAGATTACGTCCCTCCTAATCTGCCCCCTCGACATAAACCAGAGTTTGCACCGGAGCGTGGCCCTCACTTGGGAGCAAGACGGAATGTAAGTGGAGAGAGGGGGGTGGATTGTGTGCGCTTTCAAACCCCTTGTCAATGGCTCATACGGGAGTGGTAGTTGTTAATGGATTTAAGGTGGAAGCCCTTTTCGATTCCGGTAGCAATATTTCTATTGTTGATCGCCGGTATGTACTGCCACGACAGTGGATAAAACTAAAGACCAGTATAACCTGTGTACACGGGGATGTCCGATTCTATAAATCTGCCTGATGTTTCATCAGCCAGGGAGGATCCGTTAAAAGAATCACTGTAGTGGTCCTCCCAAATCCACCTTTTGCTGTGATTCTTGGATGGGACTGGTCTGATAGTTAAAGTGGTGAAGTACTGACCCCTCCTAAACCTAATTTGGGCCTAGTAACAGACGGGAATCCTCCGTCGCAGGTTGTCTCCACACCGTGTGCTCAGTCGGCAGAGAGAGATATGGAAGGCCAAGAGGAGGATGCGGAGGTTCCCGGGCCAACGCAGACTGTTGCGTCATCAGTCCGCATCTCGGCAGAGCGGGATGACTCCCCACCCCTTGAGGTCAGACCGGACCCTCTCTCAGAATTAAGCTTCCAGTTTAGACAAACGCCGGCCTCGTTTAAAAGGGAAGAATGGAATGATGATTCCCTTAAATTTGCAAAGAATGCAGTTATACTAGTCAACAGCCAAGACACCCATCAGCCCATACCACAGTGGCCCCACTTTGTTATTGAAAATGATTTATTATATTGGGTCAGTGAGCACAAGTGGGAGGCACGGAAACTGTTGCTGATTCCACAAACCAGGTTTGTGAGTTAGCACACGGCCACATCGTAGAAGGCCACCTGGGTGCCGAGAAAACATTAGAGTGTATGAAGCTCCAATTTTATTAGCCGGGAATTAACGAGGAGGTTCGTCGCTTCTGTATGTCTTGTCCTGAGTGTCAGCTGCGGCAGATTCCTAGGAAGGACCGTGCTTCGATTGTTCCCCTTCCCTTGATTGATGTCCCATTCGAAAGAATAGGGGTCGATATAGTGGGACCCCTGGAACCCTTGGCCCAAGGACAAACATATATATTAGTCCTTATGGATTATGTGACCCGGTATCCAGAAGCTGTTCCGTTGTGTTCAGCTACTACTAAAGCCATCGCACGGGAACTGGTAGGGGTCTTTGCGCAAATTGGCATTCCTAAAGAAGTCCTTACGGACCAAGGGATGTCCTTTACCTCGGAGATGTTCAGGGAAGCAGCTAAGTTACTTAAAATAAAGCACTTAAAGACAGCGGTGTATCATCCTCAAACTGACAGTCTAGTGGAGAGGTTTAATCAGACTCTCAAACAAATGCTTCGCAAAGTGGTCAGCGGGGACAGAAGGAATTGGGATCAGCTCCTCCCCCTTGTACTCTTTGCCTACCGGGAAGTCCCCCAAGCCTCGACAGGGTTCTCACCCTATGTTATATGGACGACAACCCAAGGGTGTATTGGACATTTTGAAAGAAGGTTAGGAAGGAGAGGCTCTTCCCTCGACTAATATTTTAGAATATATCGCACAGTTACGCAATAGATTTGAGAAAATTCAACGTATACTAAAACGTCATATGGAAGAGGCCCGCTATTATGACCGTGGCAAGACGCTTTGGGAGTTCCAACCAGGTGATTGGGTCATGGTATTGGTCCCCACCTCCTATTCTAAACTACTTGCCCATTGGCAGGGACCATACGAAGTTAAGGAGAGGAAAGGGCTCGTCGACTATTTGGTGAAGCAGCCAATCGTCGACTGAGCGAGAGGATATATCATGTGAATCAGCTGAAACCGTGGAAGGAAAGAGACCCCGATCCCTCCTCCGGACAGCCACACTCATTCTTTGCTCAGACCAACACACTTAACTTTAGCTCTAACTTGAACCCCCGACAGAGGCAAGAGCTCAAAGCAGTCATCTCGTTTGTCCCGAAGGTGGTGGATGAAAAACCCTGAAGGACCTCTCTGATTGCCCACGATATTGTGGCCGAACTCGGGGTTATAGTCCGAGAGCTTGAAATCAAGCGCATGCTGGATTTAGGAGTCATAGAGGAAAGTTATAGTCCCTGGTCCAGCCCAATAGTCTTGGTTAGTAAGCCCGAAGGAACTTGGAGGTTTTGCAATGACTTCCGTCGACTTAATCAGGTCTCCCAATTTGATGCTTATCCTATGCCTCGAGTGGATGACCTCCTTGAAAGGCTTGGACGGGCAGAATATCTGACCACACTTGACATGACCAAGGGGTACTTGCAGGTTCCTTTAACAGACTCTGCAAAGGTTAAGACCACGTTTAGCACCCCTAGTGGGCACTGGCAGTATTGTGTCCTTCCATTCGGGTTACATGGGGCTCCTGCGACTTTCCAGCGTCTGGTGGACAAAACGTTCTGCCCCCATAACACGTATAGTGCTGCCTACCTGGATGACGTTTTCATCAATTCCAGCACCTGGAAGGAACACCTACGGCATGTCCGAGCGGTATTACGGACATTGGGTGAAGCTGGTCTTCAGATTTTGGGTTGAAAGAAGCCAAATATTTGGGTTACCTGGTGGGTCATGGTACTGTGAAGCCACAGTGCTCTAAAATAGATGTCATTCTGAAATGGCCCTGTCTGTGAACCAAACGGTTTTCGGAGCGAGCTGCGCCCGTGAGTGATTTGACAAAGAAGAGGGCTCCCAACATTGTGGTATGGACCGATACGACAAAAGCTGCATTCAGTGACTTGAAAAGGGCCTTGACATCAGCACCTGTTTTGAAAGCACCTGGCTTTTCGTTTCCTTTTATCCTTCAGACGGACACTTCGGACACAGGCCTAGGAGTAGTGCTGAGCCAGAGCGTCGATGGTGCTGAACACCCCGTCATGTTCCTGAGCCGGAAACTGCTGGATCAGGAGACTGGGGATGCAGCGGTGAGAGAGAGGCTCTTGCGATCAAGTGGCCGATTCCACAGTTGAGGTACTACCTCCTGGGTTGGGAGTTTACACTTGTTACGGACCATGTACCTTTACAGTGGATGGCCCTACACAAGGAGTCAAACCCTCAAGTCACTAGGTGGTTCCTTGATTTGCAGCCTTATAAGTTCTCACTCGTTCATCGGAAGGGCTCTCTCCATACAAACGCCAATGCTCTCTCTTGCGTTCACGACCTCTCGGTGCAGGGGAAGCCCTGTCACACACATGTGTTTAGGAGACAACTAAAGGGCCTGAGTACATGTAATTCCACACCAGACCAGGGGGTGGCAAAGTGCACTAATTCTCTCTTACAGACCATTCTAGGGAAATCCCGCCTGGCTCTGGGGCAGCCAATGACATCACTTCCAGTTCCGGGCTTGATGACATCACTTCCCATACTGGCCTTTAAAGCCACCATCTTGTTTCTAGTAAATCAGTTCTGTTTTGGGCTCAGTCGTGTGAACATATCTGTTCTTTTGAATCAATTTTGCAACTGGGAAAAATTATACGGATGGCTGCCCCAAACCTTCTCAATGTCTTTTGGTCATTTTTGTGACAATAGCCATTCTGCTCTGTTAATTAACTTGAGCTGTAGCACTGGTCTGTGGCTGAATGGCAAAGTGGTTCATGACACACAATTACTTTAACCAACAATATGAAATAGCCATTTTAGTGTTGCACACACAGCATCTAAGTATGTATGTCTCATTTCTGTGTGGTGCTGTCCAGAAGTACAATGCTTGATGATTGTGATAATGATTGTGAATTTTGTCTACTTAAGATATGCATATCCTATCTGATAGCATGCTCCATAGCTAATGTATTACATATTCCATGGTGTCAGAGTAAAACCAGCTATGATGGACCCCCTAATTATCACAAGTTAATTTGAATACTGATTGAAATTTTTAATTATGTAGATACACTATGCAAATACAATAACACATATTTAGGTACCCCTGTAAATAAGCAGGCAGATTACTGTAAGAGCCACAGTACCATTTACAGAGTGTAAGAAGAAGAATATAATTTGGTTTATTAATTCTTACTCAGTAATAACCATGCTAGAAATTTCGAAAAGGACAAAGAGCTGTCTTTTCATAGACTAAGCAATTTTTAAATCAAGGATTTTAAACTTGAAATGAAGTATGAATGGTGATAAAGGGGACTTAGAGTAGACAAAACTTAAGGGAAACACAAAGGGCAAACACTGAAATACAGTATAGTGCCACTATTAGAAGAGATTCCTGAATTATGTTAAGAACAGAGTATTAGAATAAACACCATTTATATATAACTAAACCTCCTCTATTCTGTTTCTCTTGTCAGCATCTGGATGTGGCACTTGGTGCTCTGCTCTGCTGCCCAACTGTTTTCCTGGATATGGAAAGTCATCTCTGATAAAGGAGCATTTCAATCATCAGATGGAAAGATTCTCTGCTTAGATTGGATGGCCAGCACAGACGCCACTGAAGAAAACCCAGGAGCAGGTAAGCAGCCAGTTGGCCAAGTTCTTCATGACTATGACTTTATTTTGGATTTTCTCTTTTACAATTTTACCATCCACCGTTGTCCACTGGCCACTGCTCATTAATTAATTAATGGACAAATATTATTAGTGGGTGGCACGGTGGCGCAGTGGTAGCGCTGCTGCCTCACAGTTAGGAGACTCGGGTTTGCTTCCCGGGTCCTCCCTGCGTGGAGTTTGCATGTTCTCCCTGTGTCTGCGTGGGTTTTCTCCGGGTGCTCCGGTTTTCTCCCACAGTCCAAAGACATGCAGTTTAGGTGGATTGGTGATTCTTAATGGGCCCTAGTGTGTGCTTGGTGTTTGTGTGTGTCCTGCGGTGGGTTGGCACCCTGCCCGGGATTGGTTCCTGCCTTGTGCCCTGTGTTGGCTTGGATTGGCTCCAGCAGACCCCCATGACCCTGTGTTCGGATTCAGCGGGTTGGAAAATGGATGGATGGGTGGATATTATTAGTTCCTATTTATGTTTAATCAATTTCTACCTCGGTCTGTGTGTTTTAACAAATCTTCATTTCTGTGTGTACCAGTTCTGCATTTAGTAATTTGTATAATCTGTACTTGTATTTTAACTGAGAATCGCTCACAGTGCTCTTGCACCTCTCTCAGTGAAGAGTATTATGCAAAAAATAAGTTGTATTTTATTGTAACTACCAATGACTGTAATGATTGTTACCCCCTTTCACTCGTTTTTGAGATTCTTAATGCAATCAATTAGCAATTTCTATTAGCAAGCAAGGCAGCATTCTTAAGTAGAACAATCTTGAATTCCTGTATTTCGCAGTTCTTTAAGCTCAATAACTCATTGCATTCCACTTGTTGTGGAAATGAAACACCACTCAAGGAAAATTAAGCCAAAATATTCAAACAATCCTACCAGCTGACTCTATTAGAAAAAAAAAATCAACCTGAAAAATAGTATAATACTGAACAAGAAAACAACTGCTATATTATTGTTAATATCATACATTTTCTTGAAAATAATGACTGTAAATATTGTCAAATGACCATGGCAAAAGCAGCATGGTACCAATGGGAGTTTTCAGTTAAGAGCTCATAAATACCCAATTTCTGTATGTGGCATTATGGAGTTCTGTATATTATGCCTGATTCCATGCCTTTGACTGTACTGGACAAGCTCCCTTGGCACTGTTATATATATATATATATATATATATATATATATATATATATATATATATATATATAACTGTATAACTATAGTTTAACTAGCTTGTAGTGAAAAAGTGAGATTAGATAAGAGTTTGGCAGGTTGCAGGAAGATGACAAGTGGTTGGAAAGAAGTTCTTACTATGCTGTTGTGAAATCACAAGGCAAGTGACTCTTTTATGAATTGAGAGTGATTTTGTGACTAGTGGTCTCGTGCATAACGGCGTGCATAGAATTCACACTAAAACATGGCGTACGGACAAAAGTGGAAATTTGCGTACGCACAAAAAAATTCAGATGCACAAAACCATGCATAAGCCAACTTCCACCACTTCTGCTACATAAATCCCTGTCCGCGTGAAAAGTAACGCTCGTGCACGCGCCTGCCGCCCCACCCTGACTCCTCCCAGAATTTCACATATTTTAATATGCAAATCAATATAAATAGCCCTTTCCGTTCAGTGTTTGGTTAAAAGACAATGGAGAATGCATGTGAAAAAAGAATTTCAGCGAATGCGAAGTTGAGGCAAGGAAAAAAGTACTATTTGTAAGCAGCAGTATAAACAACAAAAGGAAGCTGATCGAATGATACAGAGTGTGGAGAAACTTGACAGTTTAAGTTCAGAAAGTTGCACAGTGCCCAAAATAAAAAAGAAGTAGTTAGATATCAAAGTCACCATGAAAAGGTGAGTCATAGCCCACTGTCTGAGTGTCATATGGAAGCATATTAGGGTACAGAGAAAAGAAAAAAAATGTCAACTTTAATCTCATAGTTTATTTTGTCATTAAAGTAGAACGTCGTAAAGTTAATCTTAAAATCAATGCTTGATTTACTAGAGTTTCTCAGATCTCATCGTAACTAAAGTAGCACGTTAAATGCTTTGTATTATATGTGCTCTTCTATGTGCTCTATGTGTGTGTATCAGTAAGTGTTTCTTAAACAGACTTTCATTTACGCCAACAAGACACAGAATTCATTACATTCATGATATTACAGCTCTCTGAACAATTAAAATACTAAGATGTATACTTAATATCATGTTAATGTGAAATGAATTAAAGCATGTATTAAACAAGGGAGCAAGGTGGTGCAGTGGTAGCAATGAGCTGGGTCCCCATCCAGAGATTGTTCCTGGCTCCCACAAGATGCTTGCTGGGATGTGCACGACCCTTGATAAAATTATTTATTGCAGCAGTACTATGTCTTTCAAATGTACCAAGCCTCAATTCCTGTCCTCCCTTTTCTTTCTCCAAGTAACCAATCTCCACACAATAAGTCCAGTGATAAATGTCAAGCCATTTGTAAGCTTAGAATGCCAAATCTTCAAAACATTTTAAGGAACATTGAAATATCTTCGTATTACACGTTTAATTATTCCATCCATCTATCCATCCAGGGTTGCGTCAGTCCCAGCAAGCATACAGTGCAATGCAGGACCAATCCCTGAATGGGGCGCCAGCTCATTGCTACCGCTGTGCTACTGTGAACACACGTTTAATTACTAACAGTATACATTATTTAAATTAAATTAACAATTTATCTGTAAAATGTAATATACATACTTTAATGCATTTCATCTTAAAAATGATATTGAGAGCTTCAAGAAGATGGCTCGTGGAAGTCTTAATCGACTTAGGAGCCAGTCGTCATCATCCATAAATACGCGTTTTCTTCTATTGAATTGAATTCCTTTATTGTTATTGTATGGTACAATGAGGTTAAATATGCAAATCATCCATAAACTTATTTTCATATAAAATGATAAAATAACAATAATAATGTAAAACAATGAAAAATACACAATATGAAAGCAAAAGTACAATATACATGTACATATATAGTGCATATAGTGAAAATGGTTCATAAAGTGGCTCAGGTTGTGCAATATTACATTGCAAGTTTCCAGTGAGGTAATTATATTTATAAGCACAAACAGTTCTACCAGGAGCACTTGATGGACTGATTGAGTACTTTTACAGCTCTTGGGATGAAACTGTTTCTGAACCCCAAGGTTTGTGCAGGAAAGGCCCTGAAGTGTTTGTGCCCATGGCTGAGGCAGCAAGTGGTGCACTGAAAGTAACAACGCTAAAGCAGCTGTGGTATTTGGAATAGTTTGGCCATTCCATGGACTATTATATTGTTAGAGGATGATTACAATCAATGCCTTAAATTTATAAACGATATGCAGTGTGATAGACGGCATGGGACTTTGCCCGGCTGGGACTACCTTTTGAGGAGAGGACTGGGGGAGTGGACACATCACCAGCAGTACCTCCCCCGGGACACAAGAAGGCAGCCCCCCTGGTTTACATCAGAGCCACAGGACTGGAGCTTAGAAGCTCAACCCTGTGCGGGCCTGTGGCCACCACCAGGGGGCGCCTGGACAGTTCCGTGGTCTACACCACTTCCGCCACACCCGGAAGTGCTACCAGAAGAGGAACCAGATTCCGTTGCAGTACTTCCGCCACACCTGGAAGTGCTGCGGGAACTTGATCAAGGAGCACCTGGAGCACTTCCGGGTGCGGTATAAAAGAGGCTGCCTCACTTCAGCAAGGAAGCTGGAGTTGGGAGGAAGAAGACAGAGCTTGTGGGAGAGGAGTAGAGGCGGTCAGAGAATAGAAGGAAGGACGGAGCTTAATTGTGGATTGTGCATTGTGCTGTGCCAAAGGACAATAAACGTGTGTGTTCTGGACATTGTTGGTCTGAGTGTCTGTCTGTAGCCGGGCTAATCCTCTACAGCAGTTATTTTCAGTGCATGTGATAAAGCTGCTTTAGGGATGTGAATTAAAAAAATAAAGGGAAACCACACAATAACAGCAGCACTGCTTTGACGCTGTTCAAAACCGAGCTGAAAACTCAATGTGTACTCAATGGATTGAGCTGACATGAGAATGTGCGTGGCTTTACGGCAAGTTTAGTTTTTATACATTGCGATGTGAGCGTGGAAACAGGTGTACGCAACATTTTTGTGTGTATGCACCATTTATACGTAAGGCCCCAGGACACCAAATAATTTTTAGACAGAAAAAGGGCTGTTTAAACAGGCAGGGCAGAAACACAGGAAGTCAAACAATTTAGCAATGAAGTTCAAAATGAAAAGAAGGAATCTTGGTCAAACTATTATACAAAACGGTTATTTTTTATAAGCAAATATCAATCACAAAGCTTTACTCCAATGCTACGATAGAAAGAAAAGCACATGCACGGCAATGTGACCGGTCTCGTGGTGCCAACTGAGTGGTGCCTGTGAGGCACATTCCAGACCAAAATGGCATTAACTGCATAACAATAAACTAATCTAAAAGTCAAAATGTAACGATGAAACAAATAACAACAGACATGTCCCAAACACAGTTTAAGATGTGGAGAGTGGATTAGACATCCTGCTACATACTCAAGGCATTGAGATATCAGTATTATTTTGAAAATAATTCATGAATAAGACCTGTTTTAGTATAAAAATGTTTATCATTCTATCATGGTCTGAAAGTATAAACTTTGGCAGGAAGGATGAGGAGGAGTGCAACCTCTCAGTAACTAGAACATATTTCCTTGTCTGCTATATTATAAATAATACAGACGATGCTGGCATAAGAATCATCATTTTCATATCTAAAGTCAAGGTCCTCTTCTGAAATAGAGTGGTTTTCATGCAGGTATGGGATGAGAGGCTGTCCCAAGATCAGCAGTACAAATATCCTGGGATTTTGTTTACAAGTGAAAAGACACTGTGTGAGACTGAGCAGTGAATAAGAACTTCAGAGTACCAAGAGGAGCCAGCTAAGATGGTTTGGGGTTGTAGTAAAACTGCAGCTCAGGGCACAACCTACTGGGGATGTACCAGGCATGGATTAGTGGGAGAAGACACTTGGCAGGGCCTAATGTGAGGATTATATCTCTTGGAGCAACTAAGAATTTACCAGAAACTAGTAGAGGTTGTTAGAGATAGGTTTGTATGAATTGTTCTGAATGTAGACACTGTGATCCTCATAATGTGATAAGCAGTGTGAAAGTGATTAAAATAAATAAATAAGAATCATAATCTTGAGTACTCTCACTACAGTCCATTCTACTCAACATTTAATCAAAAAATCAAATCAAACTGTCATATTCATCAAACAAATGAAACTACTCATCAAAATATTTTAGGGGTGATAGAAATTAGCATGAATCTGCCCAAAGGGAAACATGTGTGAACAGCAGAGTTCTTCATCTTTAATCAGGATCATCACTTTATGAAGTCTCAGCAACCAAAATGTAATTTTGCTAGATTTGCATTTTTTAAGCCTGGAATTTAACTTTCAGGTATTTTTTCTCTTCTTATCATTTCTAAATACAGCTTTCTCATTTAGTGACCTTGGTGCTGTTTTCACAGCTATGTTTTTCAGTAGGATGGCTCTTGTCACTTTTTAAATATGCCAGTATAATGTGTTTTAGAATGTAAAAGCTTATGAAAGTGTTTTAGTTGTTTTTGTGTAGTCAGTTATCCCAAATTAAATATCGGCTTTAGTAGTTAACTACCTAACAACTGGAGAAAATGTCTGGTCCAATTACCTTAAGTAACTGTCCTTTGGGAAATGGAAATTGAAACTCTAAGAAATATAAATGGTCAAACTTACATACAACTTTCAATTTAAGGAGTGATATTTTAATAGCCTCCCAGAGGATATTCTGGTGAATTCATATACTTTACACATTTTTTGAAAATACAAACACTTAGTCTTATGTTAACTTGTCCACAATTTGATTTTGATGTTTATTTTTACACAACCTACATGACAACTTTAAACTAAGTATCCTGCATTCAAATGCAGCAATAAAAAGTTTGAACATGTTACCAGTGTTCAATGTGTAAGCCTGTTATAGTGGACAAATGGCATTGTCGTCCACATAATAAAGATGCTAGCTGGCCACTACTGTGCTCAGATTGCATGGCTGACAATCTTTCCCTGGTGAAAAGCCAGTGGCAGATGAGCATCTTAGTTCCAGTAAACATTATTTGCAAGTATTATGTTATATTAAATTAAGGATGGCTAAAGTAAGTGAAGTCATTTCCATTGATAATGTCTAATATTTTGCTTTTATGCGACACAAATATTTATTTCAGAATGATTATAGAAGCACTATCATTCAGATTTTCCCCTGAACACTTGTATATTAAAAAGTATATGTTTTACATATTAGCTTTATAAATATATCAGGATGTGAAGGGGATGATGTTTACGCTGCAATTGGCCATTGTCATAGTGTTTAGTTTTATAAAGTGCTTCTGCAGTTTGTCTTTTAAGTTATTATCAGTTACCACTAAAAGTGTCTTACATCTAACATTTCTTCCCACCGGAACTTTCTGGTAAAGACACCTCTGTTAATTCCTGGAATTTTGAAAACGTTTTAACACAAGTGGGCCCATATTATATAGACTGATTTTTTTCCCCAGGTTAACTAATTATTTTCTCTAATTGAAACTCATAGTTTAGAGGCAGTAAGGTGATGGTATATATTTTAGAGGAATTAAGTACATTGAAAGGGACAAGAATAATTGCATTATTGTATTTTGTATAAATGTATTCAGGACCTGCTTTCAAAACCATAAAAAATCACAAACAAAAATGATGATTTCTGTTTAATTTTACCAATTTTTAACTAGTCTTTATTTCATCAGTGTACTTTACAGCAAGGTGGCTGACAATGTAGTTTCACAGTAATATTACAATGCACTACACCAGCTACTCAACTCAGGCCACAGACGGCTGCAGTGGCTGTGGCTTTTTGTTCCAACCAAGGTCAGGTGAGGTTGGGGAGCATGTATTGGTACAGTGCATTGCCGCACCCACCACACAACGAAACAGGTTCTGGTTGGCAACCCTCAGGCAGATACATGGTTCAGTCCCACCCTCCAGAAATGACCATCTATCTGCTACAGCCAGGTGTTACGTGGATGTCCCCTTGGCCTAGTCCAGCCACTCGGGTCCTCAACAATGAGTATCCTGCGAGCTGGATCACCCTCGGGGAATCGCTCTACATGGCCGTAGTGCCGTAACTGACACTCCCTCACAATGCAAATAATGTGAATCATTCAGGACTCCGTGAGTAACCACTCATTCGACGCAAAGTCTAACCAGCGGTACCCAAGGATTCTTCCGAAAAGACACAGTAGCGAAGGAGCCCAGTCTTTGTCTCAGGTCACTGGATAGTGTCCATGTCTCACAACTATATAGCAGGACAGGAAGCACCAGTTCTTTAAAGACTAGGACCTTCTTCTTTTTCCAAAGATATCAGGAGCGCCACACACCCCTTTTCAGCAACCTCATGACCATGCTCTCCCAATCCATCTACTGACTTCATAGGAAGAGTCACAAGAGACATGAAAGACACTGCTGAGGTAAGTCGACAGTCTCTCCTCAGACAGACACACTGCTGATGACTGTTCCTAAGAGGTAATTAAAGGCCTGGATCTTGGTTTTAATCCAGAAGATTCACAAGTCCAGACACTCAGACTCCTCGCTCACTCTCTCTCGAGAGTCCTGATAAGAGCCTCCAATGACTCTGCAAAGATCACAGCATCATCAGCAAAGTCAAGATCAGTGAATCTTTCTTCATCAACAGATACCCCACAGCTGCTGGATCCCACGAGCTTTCCCAACACCCAATCCATACAAGCATTGAAGAAAGTAGGAGCAAGAACATACCCCTAACGGACTGTAGAATCAACTGGGAAAAACAGCACTCAAAATACCAGCATATAGACCATCCATTATATTACCTAGCAATATAGGAGATGCTTCATAAAAGCACCAGAAATTCTGCTGTGATGGGGTTCAGGTAAACTGAAGTTGAGAAAGGCTTGCAGCAGGTTAAATCAAACAGTGCAGTGGGACCAAACGGCATATCAGATCGGCTTGCAGAAAGTCTTGCTTTAAGCAGCTCTCTCCAGTTTTTCATTTGTTTTATAACTGGTCTCTGACCTGTGGTATTGTACCTAATCTGTGGAAACAATCAATCATTACCCCTGTATCTAAGGTTTCTAGGCCAAGCTGTTTAAATGACTACAGATCGGTGGCACTTACATCTATCCCAATGAAATGCTTTGAACATTTGGTGAAAAACATTTTAATGACAGAGACAAAGTCTTTTCAAGACAACAATCAATTTGCTTACTGTGCAAACAGAAGTGTGGACGATGCTCTGCTTGTTATCTTACATCAAATCTACACCTTTCTTGATCTGCTTGGTTTATATGCCAGAGCACTATTTTTCTTCAGCGTTCAATACCATACAGCCTCATATACTGATTGGGAAATTGAACAGTATGAATGTAAACCCATTTATTACACTATGGATTTAGGACTTTCTTTTAAATTGTTCACAGACAGTTAAAAGTACAGGACACTTTTTCAATAGTTCAGAAATAGTAGAATTCATTCAAACACAGGAAGTCCACAGGGGTGTGTCTTATCACCATTATTGTTTACTCTGTACACAAGTGACCTGAGACAGAACAATGACCACTGCTCCATTATCAAGTGCGGATGACACCATTCTCATAGGACGTATATCTGGGGAGGATGAAAGCCACTATCTAAATCAAGTGGACTGTATGGTAAACTGGTTCAATAAAAAATCTCTCACTCTGAATGTAAAAAAGACCAAAGAAATTATATTTCATTTTAAGAGATAAAAATCTGTATGTTCACCTATTGTAGTTCTGGGAGAGGAGGTAGAAATAGTGACTGAATATAAATACTTAGGAACTTACCTAGATAACAATCTTAACTGGAATACAAATACAAAAAAAATATTCTCTAAATGCAACCAGCGCTTATTTTTCCTCCATAAACTCAAACTATTTAAAGTAGACAAGGACCTCATGTTTTCCTTTTATCACAGTCTGATTCAGTCTGTGATCACTTTCAGTTTCATAGCCTGCTTTAATAGTCTGGCAAACCAAAACTCAAAAAAGCTCCAGTAGATTACGATGTATGCAGCTAAAGTTATAGGGGCTGATGTAGATGATTTGACTAGTGTGTGTCAGAGGGCAATGTTAAAGAAACTGTAAATCATCTCAACTGATGACAGACATCCATTACACGAAGAACTAAACTTCAGTTTGAAAACCCACACAAATCACTCCAGAAATTCCTTTCTTCCTTGTGCCATTCGACTTTTCAATAAGAAATATCGGAGATAATGATTAAGGTTTTGATATACAGTATATCCTGTAACCTTTTTTTGGTGTAAATATGCATTATCTAACTGCCTTACCTTAACCTGTCTTTTCTTTGTTTTATTTCATTCTGTCTGTTATTAGATGCAACTGAGAATGCAAATTTCATGTTTTCTTGTGTAAACATAACTAAATAAAGAAACCTTAAACCTTGAAGGAATCCCACAAGGTTTTAGGATGTCCCACAGGACAGCTTGATCAACTGAGTCGAATGCTTTATGAAAATTGACAAAGGCAGCAAGGAACCTTACCTAGCACCGACAGCAGTGTTATCCCCCTGTAGTTGCTGCAATTCAGGCGATCACCCTTCCCTATCCAGATAGGGACAACAAGTCTCGTTTTCCTACCCTCTTCTGGTTCACCACCTATGCAATCTCAATGGATTGGGTGGTTCAAAGCTAATTGGACGATCAGCCTCAAGAACCTTGGACTTACTATTACATTATACTATTGCATTAGGAATTACTATGTTTATCCTAGACTACTTTTTAAAATCATTTCCAGGGTTCATTCTTTTTTTTATCTTAATATCTTAAAATCGCTGAAGATTATTTTAAGCTTAAAGACTGTTAATGATTATATTTTCGGCAGATAGTATTAAGAATTCAGCTGCAATAGATATCTCTTTGTTTTAATTCTCTAAGGCCACTGCGGGGTGGGGTTTGTTTTGTTTTGGATGTGCTCTGTCTCTTCGTATGTCAGAGGACCGAGACATCGTGAAGTGGGATCAAGCCTCATGTGGGGAGGCAAAATGGGGGGGTGGGAGGATAAAGGGGGGAGAGAAGGAGAACAGGCTATATCTAATCTATTCTTCTAATCCCTATAACTATAAATATCAATGCAACAATAGGCTAAAATGCAATAACTCATGGGGAATTTTGAAATTAAGATTAAAACTGCCTCACTACCAGTTAAGACTATAAAATGACATTAAAAATTCAGAATCAATGTCTCCATGATGGGACAGTTAACTTTGTGAGCTGGAATGTTAAAGGCCTGAATCACGAATTAAAGAGAAAGAAAGTATGCTCTCACCTAACAGGCTTAAACGCTAAAATATTATTTTTACAGGAGACCCACTTACTAAGCAAGGATCAGTTCAGACTACAAAAAGACTGGACTGGCCAAATGTTCCATTCTAGCTTTATAAAGAAAACTAGAGGGGGGGGAATTCTCATACACAGAACAGTTCCATTTGTAGCATCAGATGTAGTATCGGACCCTGAATGGAGATATGTGATGGTCATGGGCAACTTATATAACAGTAAAATGATTTTGATAAATGTTTATGCACCCAATGTCGATGATAAGGAATTCATGCAAAATCTATTTGCATCCATTCCCAATGTGAACACTCATAAAATTATAATGGCTGAGGACTTTGTTTTAAATCCACTCTTAGATAGGACTCCTGTGACAGGGGGGATGACATCTAATACTGCAAAGACAATTATACAGTTTTAAAATGACCACAACTTATCAGACCCCTGGAGATTTCTTAACCCAAACTCAAGAACATATTCGTTCTACTCACCGGTGCATTATAGCTACTCAAGAATTGATTATTTTTTTATAGATAGTAATTTCCTGCCTACGATTAAATCATGCAAATACAACACAATTGTTATCTCTGACCATGCCACTCTAGTCTTGGAGCTAAAATCATTAAACCCCTCACACTCACCTCGCAGATGGCGTCTTAACCCTCTTCTATTGGCAGACGAGAACTGCACAGAATTTATATCCAAACAAATCAGCTTCTTCCTTGAGACAAACACGCCCCCCAGAGGTTTCTGCAGGAACACTCTGGGAAATTCTAAAGGCCTTCTTAAGAGGACAGATTATTTCATATCTTTCCCACAGAAATAAATTAGAAACCAAGAAATTGTCAGAGCTAAGAAACGAAATTACTAGAATAGATGAAGAACAAGCCAGGCGTCCAAGCGAAGTTCTCCACAGGAAAAGGCAGGCCCTGCATACAGAACTTAACATCTTAACAACTAAAGAAACTGAACAACTTATTTATAAGTCTAGACATCATTACTATGAACACAGAGAAAAAGCTAATAAGCTTTTAGCTCAACAAATTCACAAACAAGAAGTTTGCAATGCAATACCAGTAATCACCAACACGAATGGAGAAGAAATTATTGACCATAAAAATATAATGCACGCATTTAGAGATTATTATAAATCCTTATATTCTACTGAGCTCAAAGAAGACAACACCCAATCTAATGCATTTCTGGATACATTATAGACACTACAAATAGATGCTTTAAGTGCTGAGGAACTGGATAAACCTCTGATGCTAACAGAATTACTAGATGATATAAAGTCACTTCAAAGCGGGAAATCAGCAGGCCCTGATAGTTACCCTGTAGAATTTTATAAGAAATTCTCCACTCAGCTAGCTCCCCTCTTATTGGCAACATTTACAGAAGCTAGAGACAACCAAATACTACCTCAAACATTTTGTCAAGCATTAACACTAGAATTACCAGAGTCTACGAAAAAACTTGTAGATCCGGCCCACCTTAAAATTGTTCTCATCTCTCTTTTGTCTTCTAAATGTGCCGATTAAGACGAGCCAGCAAACAGCCGGCTATTCCATCCCCCACTGTCGCAGAATGTTCACTAAGTTTTCCCAGCTCATGCCTTGTTTGATTATCTGGGAGTGACTGAACTGCTAGAGTTTTAGAGTGGAAATAATAGATCATTATTTGGAACACACGCATTTCATGTGTGTTCCGTTTCTACAGTAATCTGTGTAAACACATTTTTAAAACAGAAACATTTTAATATTTTAGTAGTAAATGACAAAATGTAGGCATAAACTAGGCCTATATAATATATGAAGCCAGAAGTCCAAAGATCAAGTAAACACTTTCACAAAAGGTCAAAGAAAAAACAACAGTTTCTGTAGATCTGTAATCAAGAGTTCCCGGTTCAATCCTGACTCACTCCTATATTTGCTGTTTTCAGTAATTAGCTGAGACTCCTGTCCATGATATCCAGAGTGCCCTGCGAAATGAAACACCTCCTTCTGGGAACACCGACAGCAACAACACAACCCTCAGCAACCTTCAGCGTTCTGTCACAGAAGGTCTCCGACATCACATTAGGATCAGCAGTCGCACCCAAGTCCATAAGTTTCACATACAAACTTTGTGCAAACTCGTCAGAAACAGCCTGATCTTGGAGTCTGGCCAGGTCCAGCCTAATTTTCATAGTAGGTGATAGCCTACTGGACCTAAGATGGATCTTCAGGGTAGCAAAAACAAGTCTATGGTCAGAATTCACAAATTGGGCACTTCTGTAGATCCTGCAGTTTTATAAGAGCCTCCAGTGTCTGCCCATGAGGATGTGATTAATCCCCTTCACTGCAACAGCTATATTGGAGTACCAAGTCCAACGATGCGGCTCAGGGTGCTGGACCCAGGGGTGGTATAGCGGGTCCGCAGCTCCCATCAAAGGCCAGTTTTAAATAAATAAGCACTGCGCTCACAGCTTGGTGAGGGGTCGTGTTGGTTGTGTGGCTGAAGTGGTACTCAGGGCGATTTGCGATGTGGGCGTTTCTCGCCTAAGTGCACAGGTGAGAAACTGTCTGCATCTGTAATTGTTCCTGGGGCTGCTGATTTGCCACAGCTGCCATGCCCTCTTCATAAATAGAAGCACAAGTCGGCTAAAAGGGGGAGGAAAATAACGAACGAAGGTTGCAGGAGAAGGCAGGAAGCAGGAGGAGAACGTCGGTGCGGGAGAGCAAGTGAGCAAGTGAGTGCAGTCCATACCACAGGGTCCTCACTTTGTTCTGGAAGATGACCTTCTGTATCATGTAGCAGAGCATGAGGGACAGGAGCGAAAGCTACAGCTAATCCCGTGGACCTTCCGGCGGCAGGTCTGTGAGTTAGTACACGCCCACCTCCTAGGTGACCATTTGGGCACCAAGAAAACCCTGGAGCAGATCAAGCTCCACTTTTATTGGCCGGGAATCAATAAGGAGGTTTGTCTCTGTTGCACTTCCTGTCCAGAGTGTCAATTGCAACAAATTCCTAGGAAGGACCGTGCCCTATTCCCCTAATTGATGTCCCATTTCACAGAATTGGGGTTGATTTAGTCGGACTCCTAGAACCCTCAGCCGAAGGACACAAGTACATTTTAGTTCTCGTAGATTATGCTACCAAATACCCTGAAGCTGTTCAGTTGCGCTCAGCTACTTCTAAAGCCATCGCACGGGAATTGGTATGGGTCTTTGCACGAGTTGGCATCCCTGACGGACCAAGGGACACCTTTTACCTCAGAGACGTTCAAGGAGACTGCCAAGTTACTTAAAATAAAGCATTTAAAGACCGCAGTGTATCATCCTCAAACCGACGGTCTGGTGGAGAGATTCAATCACTCTCAAACAAATGCTACATAAGGTGGTCAACAAGGATGGAAGGAATTGGGATCGGCTCATCCCCCTCATCCTTTTTGCCTATTGGGAAGTCCCACAAGCCTCTACAGGGTTCTCCCCTTTTGAATTATTGTATGGGCATATTAGACATTTTAAAAGAAGGATGGGAAGAAGAGGCCCTTCCCTCTACAAACATATTGGAGTATATCCACAATTATGCGATAGATTTGGTAAGATCACATGGAAGAGGCACAAGCAGCACAGGTCCGATATTACGACCGAGGCACGTCCCTCCGGGAGTTCCACCTGGGAGATCGGGTCATGGTTCTAGTACCTACCTCCCACTCTAAGTTACTAGCTCATTGGCAAGGTCCATACAAAGTTAAGGAGAGGAAAGGACTCGTCGACTATTTGGTGAGTCAACCCAATCGTCAGCTGAGGGAGTGGGTTTATCATGTAAATCTGCTGAAACCATGGAAGGATAGGGATCCTGATCCCACCTCCGGTCAGCCCCGCTCGCTCTTTGATCACACGGGTAACCTTAACTTCGGTTGCAGATTTAAGTTCCAGACAGTGATGGGAGCTGGAAACAGTTATCCTGTCCGTCCCGAAGGTAGTGAGTGAAAACCCCGGAAGGACCTCACTGATTGAGCATGACATTGTGACAGAGCCTGGGGTTACAGTCCGAGAACGTCCGTATCGCCTTCCCGAGGCAAAAAGAGCTTAAGTGGAGCTTGAGATCAAGCACATGCTGGAACTAGGAGTAATCGTGGAAAGTCATAGTCCCTGGTCCAGTCCCATTGTCTTGGTCTGTAAGCCTGACGGGAGTTGGAGGTTTTGCAACGACTTCCGTTGTCTTATAATTAAGTCTCCCAATTTGATGCTTATCCAATGCCACGAGTAGACGACCTCCTCGAAAGGCTAGGACAAGCTCAGTATTTGACTACGCTGGACAAAGGGGTACTGGCAGGTTCCTTTAATGGACTCCGTGAAGGTTAAGACCTCGTTTAGTACCCCTAGCGGACACTGGCAGTATTGTGTCCTTCCATTTGGGTTACACAGGGCTCCGGCAACTTTCCAGTGTCTGGTGGACAAAGAGCTCAGGCCCAATAACTCATATAGTGCTGCCTACCTGGATAACGTGGTCATCTATTCCAGCACATGGACGGAACACCTACAGCAGGTAAAAGCGGTATTGCGGACACTTGGTGAGGCTGGACTTTGGATTAGTCCCGAGAAATGTTTCTTTGGACTGAGCGAAGCCAAGTATTTAGGCTACCTGGTGGGTCAGGGTTCCGTGAAGCCACACTGCTCCAAAGTAGATGCCATTTTGAAATGACCTTCCGCTTGGTTCGCAGACCAGGCCCAAGCCTTTTCTCAGGTTGGCGGGGTACTACCGCTGGTTTGTGCCCAGAGAGAGTGGCGCCGTTGACTGATTTAACAAAGAAGAGGACCCCAAACATTGTGGTATGGACTGAAAAGACAGGCGCTGCATTAGTGACTTGAAGCAGGCCCTTATGTCCGCACCTGTTTTGAAAGCTCCTAACTTTTCTTTACCTTTCATCCTCAAGACGGAAGCTACGGACACGGGCCTGGGGGCCGTGCTGAGCCAAATCGTCAATGGTGTGGAACACCCCATCATGTTCCTGAGCTGGAAACTGTTGGAACGAGAGACCAGGTATATGGAGGTGGATAGGGAGGCTTTGGTGATTAAATTAAATTACACAGCTGAGGTACTACCTGTTGGGCCAGGAATTCACCCTTGTCATGGACCATGCACCTTTACAGTGGATGGCCCTGCACAAGGAGTCGAATCCGTGGGTCACCCGGTGGTTTCTTGACCTCCAGCCATAAAAAGTTTTCACTCCTTCATTGTCGGGGCTCTCTTCACGCCAACGCCAATGCTCTCTCGTGTTCACGACCTCTCGGTCAGGATTGCCCAACCCGACGAGTCTGGGCTTAGGGGGGCCTTGTCACACACGTGTGCATGGGAGGCAGCTAAAGGGCTTGAGTAAGGGCAATTCCAAATCAAACTGGGATGTGGCAGAGTGCACTGATTCTTTTTCTCACTTTCCTGCAGACCATTCACGGGAGATTCCACCTGACCCTGTTGACACCACTTCCGGGTCCGAGCCTATGGAGGAAGACCCTTATGAGCCCGACCCCTTTGACCTCACTTCCTGTCTCCCCCTTTAAAAAGCCTCCACCTTTCCCCTACTCCCTCAGATCTGTTTTGGACTCTGATTTGTGCACATCAGTGCTATCTTTTGTTTGCAATTTTGCAGCCAGGAAACCAATTATATGGGTGGCTGCCCCAAACCTTGCTATGACTTGTGGTCAAGTATGTGACAATAGATAGATAGATAGATAGATAGATAGACATCAGCCTGAAAAATGTTATATTACTGAAAAAGAAAACAACAATAAGTGTCATATTATTGTTAATATAATACATTTATATTGAAAAGAAAAAATAAACTCTGTAAAGGGGTGCCGCATGATTATGTTTTTATCCTTTCAGGCCTTGAAAACTCTGGTAAAAGCAGCATTAATAGGAGTACCAATGGGATTCTTCAGTTATGAGTTCAGAAATTCGCCACTTCTGCAGATGGGAGCAGGAAGCTAGCTCCTGGAGAACCTGACACTGGAATTGGTTGGTGGGATTACACTGGAAATTAATCTTGGCTGAAGCTTAAAAATTGGAAAGAAACGTATGGGATGTTAGGAGGGAGTCTTTATTGTAGTGCTATGAAATCATAATGCAAGTGATTTATTTTTAATTTGAATGTGACTGTTGTGACCTGGAAACCAATGGATTTTAATAGGAGTTGGCAGAAAAAAAAAGTTTTTTAAAACAGGAAAGAAGTACTTCAATTCCACCCAGGGGGGTTGGAGGGGTAAACGTTAACATTATATAAAGTTATTGTCTGTTTTTACCTGCATTATTATCAATCTTTAATTTAATATTTTTTTTGGATCAGTAAGGTGCTGCTGAAGTATGTGAATTTCCCCTTGGGATTAATAAAGTATCCATCTATCTATCTAGAGGTGAGAGGGGATGTTGTTGTTAAAAGTAGCCTGTCCTTTCTCCACAGCCAGGAGAAGACAATCAGTAAGGGCACTCCTGACTGGCTGTGACATCTGGAGCAAGCCCTGCCAATCAGCCATATAAAGCAATGGCATAGAAAGGCATTTTTATGCCGACCTGAACCTGAGTCCACTAAGAGCCACAGATGCTTACAAGAGAAAGCAGAACATAACAAAACCAAGAGTGACTGACCTTATGTCTATGTCTTTTAAGTTGTGTGTTTAAGCACCCACTTTCTGTTTTATTTATTTATTTGTTCAGATGAGCAGGGTTTTCAGATTGACACCCCAACACTTCTCTGTGCATCTGACCGCTTCCATGCCAGAGCACACAGCTTTATTCCAAAGATGGATAGACAGCAAACCAGTGCCATCTTAAATAAGGCATTGTGATGATGTCAATAGCAGCAATGTGGCCAGTCCTATGGTAGGAACAGCACTTTTTCTACAAATAATTATGGTTGCCACTATGACTAATACTATGCAAAATGGCTGCGGCTGTGAGGCATATACCAGCACAAAATGGCGTTGGATAACATTAACTGCATAACAATAAACTGTAATCTAAAAGTCAAAATGTAATGATGAAATAACATTCAAAAATAATGATACACTTGTTCTAAACACAGAATATGACATAGCTTACTGGGAGAAGACCCCAGGCAGGACCCACTGGAGGGATTATATCTCCTTCCTAACCTAGGAATATCTAGGAATTTACCAGGGAAAAGTAGAAGTTGCTAGATACAGAATTGTCTGGACTGTCCAACATGTAGACATTGTCATGCTCACCAGGATTAGCAGTGTCAAAAAGGTGTGAGGTAAAAAAAAAAACTAAGGTAAGTAAAATGAATATAGTATGTTTATAATATAATATTTAATATGTGAATGTTTTTTTCACAAGTAAGTTATCGGGTTTCGGTAAGTAGAAAAGGATGTCTGAATTGCAGTATATGACCAAAAGTTTGAGAACACCTGACCATCTTACCTATATTTGCTTGTTGGACATCCCAATCCAAAATCATAGGCTTTAAAATGGAATCCCAGGTCCCCCTGGAAATCTATAGCAGATTCTATTCTTCCAGAAAGGCTTTCCACAAGATCTGAGTGTGTCTGTAGGACTTTGTGCCTATTCAACCAAACAGCATTTATGAAGTCAGGTACTGATGTTGGATGAGAAGACATGGCTCACAATTGTTGTGGCTATTCATCGTAAAGGTGTTCAGTGGGGTTAAGGTCATGACTTTGTGCTTGGTGTTCAACTTCCTCCTTGTTAATATGAACCTGGTTCTGTGCATAGGGGCACACTCATACTGGAACAGCAAAGGGTGTTCTCCAAACTGTTGCCACAAAGCTGGAGTGCTATGGTCTAAAATACGAGGTGTGATCAAAAAGTACGGTGAATGTTGATGCAGAGCACCATCCAAGAGCAACGCAAAACAATTCAATGCAGGTTCTGACATGTCCATCCTAGAGCCTAGTTTGTGACAAGTTTCAACTTGTTTAATACTGTCAGTCGTTTGTGAGCCTCTGTTGAGTTCAAGTGTATTTTTCAAGTTTGTCGTGTATTGTGGATATATTAACATGAAATTTTGTTTCAAATTGCAAAAAGCTCAGGAAACCCATCAAATGTTAAAATCAGTTTATGGTGACACTGCACCGACAATTAAGACTGTTTACAAGTGGTTTAATCAATTTCGTAATGGATCTGACTTGGTTGAAGACGAGAAAAGATCAGGACGTCCTTCAATATCAATGGCCGAGGAAAATGTTGAAACATGACAATGTTCCTTGTCACACATCCCTTCTAGTATGACAATTTCTGTCAAATAAAAACATTACGCTGTGTTCGCATCCACCTTATTTGCCGGATCTGGCACCATGCAACTTCTGGCTGTTGCCTAAATTGAAAATGACCAAGAAAGGCAAATGATTTCAATCCATTGAGGTCATCCAGGCAGCCATGACAGACCAACTAAAGACACTCTCGAAAGAAAACTTCCAGGACTGCTTCGCAAAGTGGCAGGAGCGTTGGGATAAGTGCATTCGAAGTGGAGGAGAGTATTTTGAGGATGACTTTTACTGCAATAAATGTTGCTTTTTTTAAAACATTCACCGTATTTTTTGATCACACCTCGTATCTTTGTATGCTGTAATATTGACAGTGCTCTTGATTGTAACTGAGAGGCCAAGCCCAGACTCTGAAAAACAGCCCCAGACCATTATCCCTGCTCCGCCAAACATTAGAGTAGGCACTATGCAGTGCAAAAGGTAGCGTTTCAATGACTGCCACCAAACCCAGATCCATTCATCAGAATGCCAAATAATGAAGTGTGATTCATCTCTTTACGTTTTCACTGCTCCAGAGTTCAATGCCAGTTTGCTTTACACCACTCCAGCTGACACATTGTATTGCGCAAAGTGATCTTAGGCCTGTGTGCAGCTGCTCGACCATGGAAAACCATTTTATGAAGCTTACAGGACACAGTTCTTGTGCTGATGTTGCTTCCAGAGACAATTTCAAACTCTGTCAGTGATGCAAGAGAGGATCGTTGATTTTATGTGCTATGTGCTTTAACACTCGGCAGTCCCACTCTGTATGTTTGGGTGGTCTACCACTTTGATGCTAAGCTGTTGTTGCTCCTAGACAATTTCACTTCACAGTAATAACACTTAGAAATGATCCAGCATAAAAATTTCACATGCTGGCTTGTGGGCAAAGATGGCATCCTATGACGGTGTAATGTTTAAAGTCAGTTTGCCCCTAGTATGATCCATTCTACTGCTATGTCTGTCAACGGAGACTGCAGGGCTATGTGCTTCATTTTAAGCACCTGTTAAGAAAGGGTGAGGCTGAAACATCTGACCCTAATCATTTGAAAGGGTGTCCACATTCTTTTGGCCATATAGTGCATAACCTCAAGAGTACCTTCACTTTTGTCCATCCTGCTCTAAATAAAACTGTCAGTTTCATCAGGGAATGAAACTTCTCTTCAGAATATCTCAGAGATAGTCCACAATATGAAGAATCTGCCCAAAAATCTCCCAAAATTCGCAAGTCATTATTACAAAGGTCCCGATTCAGTGGAGGTCTGTCTCTACCCAATTTAATGTTTTATTATTGGGCAGCTAACATTCAAAAATACATTTATTGGCTAAAAGATCCTCAGACATTTTGGTGTCAGTTAGAAGCTCAATCATGTCTTTCGACCTCCCTCCCCGCTTTATTATTTTCATCTCTCCCTGTATCCCTTACTCAATATACAGATAATCCTGTTGTACTTAACTCTTTCTGTTTTTGCTTCTGCTCTTGCCCCACTATTTAACCATCACCTTTTTCCCCCTTCCCTTTTAGACTCTAAGTTTAATTTATGGGATAAAATGGGCATTAAATGTTTTTCCGATCTTTATAAGGATAATATTTTTCTTAACTTTACGGATATGTTGTCCCTATATGGTCTTCCCTCATTTCATTTATTTCGTTGTTTTCAAGTTAGACACTGTGCTTCCACTATTTTTCCCGAGTTTCCCATTCACCCATCTAAACAGTCTTGGGAAGACTTATTCGAACTTTCTCTGCATAAGAAAGCTCTTATCTCGCAAATATATAATATTGTTCTTTCAATAGATAGTTATTCTGACAATAAAATAATTTCAAATTGGGAACAGGAGTTGGGTCTGAATTTTAGAGAAGGTTACTGGGATAGTGTAGTTAAGGGGATTCGTACTTCTTCATCTTGTGCAAGGCTTTCTCTTATTCAGTTTAAAGTACTATATAGGCTACATTGGTCAAAGTCTAAACTATCTAAAATTTATCCCAATGTTCCTGACCTATGTGACCGATGTAACTCTTCTCCCTGCAATTTAAGCCATATGTTTTTTCTTTGTCTCATACTCCAGTCATATTGGACCTCTTATTTTGACATTGTTTCTCATGTATTTGGAATCCGACTGGAACCCTGTCCATTGATCGCTATATTTGGGGTTCCTGGAGATCCTGCTACATCTCTTAATAGTATACAATTGGATGCAGTCGCTTTTACTTCACTATTAGCACGACGTAGAATATGATTGTCCTGGAAGGCTCTGCATCCCCCGACCATGGCTTGTTGGTTGAAGGATCTTATGTTCTTTTTAAAACTTGAAAAAATCAAGTTTAGTCTGAGAGGGAGAGCTGATGGGTTTCTGAAGGTCTGGCAACCTTTTGTTTTTTATTTTAGATCTTTGGAAACAATTGCACCTGATTGAACTTAATTTTTTTATTTCTTATTTTATTTTTAATTGTTATTTATTTATTTTTGTAACACATTGTGTATTAGAGTTTTTTTATATTTTATTTTCTTGTTGTTTAAATATTTAATTACTTATTATCTATTCTATTTATTTATCATTTTTGTGGGACTATGGGTGGGATATGGGGTTTAGGTATTATAGGATTATTGCTCGTGTCTGATAGTTAACGCTAATATGTTTGTCGATACCTTTGGCATTTTTATGTATTTGAGGAGGTGTGTATTATGTTGTTGTTAATTGGAAAACTGATAAATAAATTGGAAAAAAAAAAAAAAAAAAAGAATCTGCCCACAGGAAAACATTTGTGAAAAGTAAAGCTTTTCATCTTTAATCAGATGTGTCATTTCAAGAAGTCTTAGCAACTAATATTTAAACCCCTAGATTTGCATTTTTTTCTATTATGGAATTAACATTCACAAATGGCTTTCTCTTCCTATCATTTGTAAATACAACATTGATGCTGTTTCTACTGCTGTATTTATTTTTAAACAAGCCAGTTTAATATGTTTTAGAAATTAAAAGCTTAAAAAACAGTTTCAGTTGTTTTTGTGTAGTAAGATATCCCAAATACATTATTAATTTTTGGTAGTTAACTACCTAACACCAGGGAATCACCTTCAGTGACTGACTGCACTTAGGGAAATGGAGACAAACTCTAAAGAAATATAAATGCTCAAAGCCACATACAACTTTCCATTTAAGGGGCTACAATTTAGAAGCCTTTCAGAGGATATTCTGGTGAGTTTTTATATTTTTTACAATTATTGAAAACGGTAACACTTGGTTCAATGTTGGTTTGCCTACAATTTGATTTTTAAGTTTATTAAAAAATTCACTCAACACACATGACAACTTTAAACTAAGTGTTCTGCATTCTAATGCAGCATTAAATAGTTCAAACATTTTACTAGAGTTCAACAGGTAAGCCTGTTACAGTGGACAGATGATGTTGCCCAGCTCATGATAAAGCTGCTAGCTGTCCATTAAGGCAGACTGTAGCTCGGGTTGAAAGGCTGGGGTTCGATTCCTGGCACAGTGGCAGACATGAATCCTGGTTGAAGAAATTATTTGCAGGTACCATATTGTTTTAAATTCTGTATAACTAAGGTGAGTGAAATGGTTTCCTTTTATATTGTCTAATATTTTCTTCTTACATCACACTAATATTTATTACATAATGATTTCAGGAACACTGTCATGGAGATTTTCTTTTGAAAACTCATATATAATAAAGCACAACTTTAAAATATTAGTTATACATTTATTTTATAAATATACTACTAATTAATACAGTAATAATAATTTGCCAGGATGTGAACTGAAAGATGTTCAAGCTGCAAGGGACCAATGTTGCAATATTGAAAGTCATAAGTGCTTCTAAAAAGTCGTAACGCTTCTAAATTTTTTCCCATAGGAACATTTTGGAAAGACCTGTCTTTTCATTATTATGAGTTTTTGAATATATTTTACACCAATGGCCCGATGTTATGGTGTAATTTTTACAAATTCATTATTCTCTGCAATCTACACCCATGTTTTATATTCAATATGGAAATAGGAATGGCAAATGATTTAGAGGAAGTAATATATTGAAAGGGGCAAAAACAAGCATATCATTGGATTTTGTTTAAATTGCATAATTTATTAAGAAACAGCTTACTGAAATATAAAAAAAATAATCACAAGCAAAAATGATTTCTGCTTTACTTTACCACATTTATACTGTTCTTTGTTGCAATGGACACTGAAAAAAAGGGAAATGGCAGGTTGAAACATTTACTTTATATTATATGTATTGTTTATGTTCCACTTTTGAACATAACTCAATCATGTTTAATTTATTAAATCTTGTGGAATGTGCAATATACTAATTTCAGTCATTTAGGTAAAAGTCAAAATGGTAATATTTAGTCCTCACCGGAAATTAGTAAGCACCAAGCAGATTCATCGTCAGCAGAGGTTGGATAACTTGGTGGTAAAGTCATGTGACTTTCAAAGAAGCAACAGGTTGTGGGTTTGAGTTATTGTTGCCGGTTAAGAGCAAAAGGTTAGTGAAATAAAAGTTAAAAAACACACACACAAGAAATATTTAAAAATTAATTTAAAACACTTAATTACACAGACTAACATTATTCTGTTTTGCATTTTTCCTTGTATTCTATTTTAATCTTTTATCAAACTATGCTCACTAACTACCGTCACAAGTCAGTAAATGTACTATTAAGTTGTCTAGATTTACTCACTTAGTGCAGGTATGTTTACGTGCTTAGAAAGAAAAAGTTCTGACTTTCGTTAAGGGTCAACTACTTTCAGCATTGCTGTTCATTAGTATTATCATAACATTACTCAACACAAATAAACAATACACTGAATACAATACAATGCAGTTGCTGAATCTGCTTGTTTAAAAAAAATATATATACAGTATATATTTTGTGAAAGAAGGTGCCAAGCAGCAATTTTTGCACTTTATATTTTACTAATATTTCACATTTATTTTGTAATATATACAGATACATAAATATAAATAAATGTATTTTATAATATAACACTCTATCCAAGGTGCATTTTCTGTTCATATTTAGTTATACACTGGTCAAGGCATTCTAACACAGTCAAAGAAGCAGTGTTCTTGTATTGTAATTCCCTACTGGCAGGTGCCCCTTCTAATTTTATATCACAGCTCCAGCTTATTCAAAACTCGGCTGCAAGAGTTCTTACACGGACCAGCAACAGCGAACACATAACACCCATCCTGCTTTGCCTTCACTAGCTCCTCGTGTCTTACAGAATTGAATATAAAATTCTACTAATAACCTACAAAGCCTTAAACGACCTTGTGCCATACTACATCAGTGACCTTCTCCATCACTATGTGCCTGTCCGCCCACTAAGGTCCTCTGATTCTGGCAATCTTGTTGTGCCCCACACTAATCTACACTCCATGGGTGACAGGGCCTTCAGCTGTATAGCACCCAGACTCTGGAATGACCAACCAAAATTAATCAGGTCAGCTGACTCCATGAATTCTTTTAAAAAACAACTCAAAACTCATCTGTTCAGGAAGGCTTTTAGCTCTACTTGACTTTATTACCCTTCTCTCAGTTTACTTCTCTGTCAAGATGCTCATGCAACCTGTATGTGTGTGTGCTAGACCATCAATTATGTTGTCTGTTAGGCTTTTTTTTTTCTCTGAATTTACTATTTTACTCTTCTTTATTTATTTATCTAGTTTAGTACAATGCTATATACTGTATACCCTGTCGTTCTTTCTTAAACTCTGTGAAGTGCCTTGAGCATGGGAAAGGTGCTATATAAATAAAATGTATTATTATTATTATTACATTTCAGCTTTTGAATACTAATCTTTTGCATTTTTGTTGGTTTGTATTGTTTTTACCAAATAAAGTTAGTTTTGGTATAAGGAAACCTGTTTATTTCTTATTAATAGCTTTGAACATGAACATGAAAATGATACCGGAACAAATATAATTGACAACCTAAAAATGTTACCGCTAATTAACTCAGTGAGGGGCAAATTTTAAAAAGTTTATAAAACTATTGTTAAAATATTATGCTTTATTGACATGTTCATTTAACATAATATAATTCATTTTACAGAAAATGAAAATGTTTCACTCATTTTATATAAAACATATCATGTTGTTTCAGGATATATTAATTTAGTGCATTAAGCATAATTAAATTATTTTTGATAAAAACAATTTTATTATGTGCAACTGATGTAATTTTTTTTATTATTTTAATCTGACATACCTTTTTTTTCAGTGTAGCATTTACAGCAAGTCGTCTCAAAATGTATTTTACACAGTAACATAATGTTCTACACCTTCTACTCAACTGAGGCCATGGAAGGCTGAAGTGACTGCAGGTTTTTGTTCCAAGCAAGACCTGCTTTTAATGGAAACCTGAATCTTAATTCATCACACAGTTATTTACTGCATTAAACCTTTATTGTGTCATTACAAAATGACACAATATTAGTGACCTTTTCTAGGAATTTAAAAAATAAAGATTACATTTTCCAGATCTTGAGATTTTTCTGTGCTGTTTATTTTGAAATGCCATTGTTGTTTAAGCAGTGTCTCACTGATTGTTTCACAAATGAAAATATAATTGGCATAGCTTCTTCTGTTTTACATTTATTTTGTGTCCTCCCTGTCTCATTTGTAATATTTTGGACTGAAATGTTACTTGGAATCTTCTTTCTGACTGCAAAATAAGAGTAGATGGAGGTCAATTCTTTAATGGAAGAGTTTAATTAAAAGTGGTGTCATTTTTGATCAAATAGGAGCAGACATGGGTGCAAATGACAAGTGCAGCTACTTCACTGTTGCTTTTGCTGCTGTGATCTTTAACCAGCACATGATTTTGAAAAGCAAGATTTAAAAAAAAAAAAAGATCCAAATCTTGAAAAGAGGGATCATAATAGCTTAGTCCAGTGGTTCTTAAACTCATTCATCTGGACCTCATCTGGCTGCAGTATTTTGTTCCATTTATTGTCTGTCTGATTAAGCAAGTTGTTAAATGTTGGGGTCATTTTCTGTGATTATATTTTTTATTACAGTGTACCAAGCATTTTCATAAGGATAGTTTTGGTGATTTTTTAATTGGTTTTTAAAGTTTTAAAGTTTTCATCATCATCAAGATTTTCATTCTGCTTTTCCAGGTGTTGGTGGCTCTGACGCTAGTTGCAGCCTGGGTGTCTGCTCTGCTCGTTGTTAATTGTCATTTTTAGGATACAAATAAAGAAGCAAACTACACAAACAAAAGACATATTAGAAGGAACGCAACTCAAGTCAAGCATTTAAAGCTATAGCAAAAGACAAGTATTTCGAAATATTTTACTAATCTCAAAATCACATTGCTGCGCTTTACTGAATGCAGAAACAGAGAAGGAAAAATAGCTAATGAAATAAGATCTTTTAGAACGAAAATGCCTCTTTGATTGTGAAACTGGTTGGAACAAAAATCTGCTGCCACAAAGGCTCTGCAGGACTGAGTTTGAGCAGCACTGGCTCAGTTGTTCTTGTTAAATTCTTTAATAGGTGAATCAATCTTGTTGTGCCATTAAGGACTGACACAATAAAGGCTGAAACTGTCAAATAATGGCATATGTTAAAATCACAAATTGGTTGGAACACAAGTCTGCACCACTCTGACTGGCCATGGCTACAAAATCAAAAGAGAAACTTAACTCACCAATAAAGCGTCCCATGTACTCTGTTGAAAGGATTATTCTTTTCTTACTATTTTAATGATCTTTTAAAATATTTGCACCAAAAGCTGCCAAGATTGTGCTTAGCTTAGTTGATCCAAATTATTTAATGTTCTTTGAAAATGTTTTCTTTAAAATAAATATTTAAATAACATTTTTCATTTTAATTCTTCTTTGCTTTAAGGAAGTTCTGCCTGTAAAATGTACAATGGGACAGAATTTGAATTTATCCTGTTGGGGTTCCCTGGATTTCAAGACAAGGAGTCTAAGTCAATCCTCACTGCATTCTTCTTTTCTGCATATATTTTGATTTTACTTGAAAACTTTTTTATTATTATTGTAATTGTCGCAGACGAAAACCTTCATAAACCCATGTATGTCTTTATCTGCAATTTAGCTATTGTAGATTTGTTAATTACTACGATTGTCATTCCAAAAACGCTAGCAAATTTTATGTTTAATCTGAACACAATTTCATTTTCTGCTTGTTTTATTCAGTCTTTCGCCTACTTACATGGTACTAGTGTCCAGCTACATATATTGGCAGCCATGTGTTATGACCGTGTCATAGCAGTTTGTAACCCGTTACAATATGTCACAGTTATGAGCAACAAATTAGTGATCACACTGTTAGTACTTTGCTGGACAGTGGCATTGGTGTTTCCATTGTTTATCATGTGCTTTGCTCTTCAACTGTCTTTTTGTGGACCAAACAAAATACCAAACTGCTACTGTGGCCATGCTTCACTAATCAAAATGTCTTGTACTGACTATACTATCAATAGTGTTTTAGGTTTGGTTTTCGGTCTTGGTCTCTTAATTCTTCATGCCATTATTTTCATTATTTCATATGGTAAAATTATAGTCACTGTCCTAAAAATAAAAAGTGCAGATGGGCACATGAAGGCCTTTTCAACTTGTGGGGCTCATCTTTTCGTGGTGATTACGACGCTGCTTTCCGCTGCCTTTGTCTATGTTTCTTCTCGAGTACCGGCATTCTCTATGGATGCTCGTCTCATGGTTGCTACTGTTCAAAACCTGCTTTGTCCAGTGATAAATCCCATTATTTACTCTTTGATGACTAAAGAGATTATAGAAAGCATAAAAAAAGTAATTCAAAAAAATATTATAAAACATTTTCAAGAATAAAAAGCAGATTAATTATATATATAAATCATTAAAATGATTATTAAACTTTTTTTAAGAAACATTTTTAGTGCATTCGTCAATAAAGTGCTGTCATAATGAATAAGATAAATGACTTAATTGTATAGAAAGATTAAAGACTATTCAGGTAGCCTTCAGTGAATTGAGTAAAGAGTAAAAGCTGGTTGCAAATATTGTTCTCATGTGAAGTTACCTATTTTTTTCTGTGAAATGATTAACATAAATCTGTCCAGTGTGAAAACAATGTTTAAATGCTTGTAAAACACAATTTGCATTCTTAAGTTATAACAGGTAACATTTTTCAGTTTTGCCAAGTCAGTTTTTAGGGAATGAAGGGATGGACACATATTGTTTACCCTCAATATTCAAAATTACTGAATTAAATTATGTACTGCATTAATAAAATATACAAGGTGTCCATAAAGTCAGTGTGCAATTTAAAATAGTTGTAACTTTGTAAGTATATGTGATAGAAAGAAATCATAAAAAGAATTATAAAGCTTGATGTATCTAGTTTTTTTTTGTCTTTAGAAGTTTTATTTTTGCCATATTTGGGGAACTGAAAATCCACAAGAGTCTGTTGAACATGAAAGAGATTCTCCCGAAGTTAATGTGTAGTGTACTTTGGGAAAAAATCGTGCCATAGGGCCATTCTTTTTTGAAGGCCATGTTGTTAATGGTGATAGCTATTTAGAAATGCTGCAAAATTACTTTATTCCTCAAGCTGAACAATTAGGACTGATAGAGAATATAGTGTTTCAACAAGATGATGCTCCTTGTCCCTTTGCTTTGCATGTTAGACAGTTTCTACATGAGAAATTCCCTAATAGATGGATTGGAAGAGGTGGACCATTTTCTTGGCCTCCACGTTCACCAGATTTGACTCCACTGGATTTCTTTTTATGGGGACATGTGAAAACTAATGTTTATTCAACCAAACCTCAATCTTTAGAAGACTTGCAAGCTAGGATAACTGATGTGATTGCTGGTATTACTTAAAATTAGTTTGAAAATGTTTTCCAAGAACTACAGAATAGTATTACCATTTGTATTAGTAATGATGGCGGACATGTTGAAAATTCACAAGAAGAATAAATAATGTGTTTCTTCTTTCTAATTCTTTTTACAGATTCTTTCTATCACATAAACTTACAAAGTTACAACTATTTTAAATTGCACACTGACTTTATGGACACCCTGTATTGAATGTTGATCTATAAGGGGCATATTTATAGTAGTAAAGTATAAAATACAATGCAAATTACCTTGCATAATCCTAATGGCTGTGTATCTAAATAAATTCTTTGAAAAATACATTGTTTTTGTAATATTATAAACTAAAAATTGATTAAGCACTGCCTAGACCTACAATATTTAAATGACTAATTAAACAAATTGTTTTAAACTTTTTAAGACTTAAGAATTTCAGAGACCAGTATATAGTATTTACTGTACTAAAGTTATAGTAAAAAAATATGCTTCTAGCATAGTAAAAAGTTGATAGTATTGTAAATACTATTTAAGTAGTTTTTAAACTATTTAAACAAAGGAAAGAAACTGTAAAATATGAAAATATTCTGTATTTATATAAAATATTATGATCCTCTTTTATATCCTTGACATATATACAGTGGTACCTCTGGTCATGTCCGTAATTCATTGCAAAACTCTAGATGTGACCCGAACGTAATTTCCCCATAAGATTGTGTGTAAATACAATTAATCCATTCCAGACCGTATGAACTGTATGTAAATATATATTTTTTATATATTTACCATAGAATGCATAGTGCAATAGTAAACTAAATGTAAAAACATTGAATAACAGAGAAAACTAGCATTGTAAGAGTTTGCGCCACACCGCTCGCTGTAAACACTTTTTTTATGAGTTTTAAGGCACATGGGAAAAAAATTAAATGCCACTTCTCTTGCAAAACTTTTCAAACCACCCTCTACTGGCTTTAAATTCCTCACCTTCGCCATTCGAAGAAGGAGTTTTTTTCAGCAAATTGCCATGAATCTTCCTGGCTTTCTTGCATATGATCAGCTCACTTACGCTATCCCCTGCAAGTTGCTTCTCGTTCTACCACACTAGCAACAGTTTTTCCACCTCTTCCAGCACTTGAGGCCTCTGCTTGGTTAACATTATAACTCCTTTTGCAACATCAGCTGCTTTGTTAGGCCCTGTATACGCAAACAAAAGAAAATGGGAAATGGAGAATGGGAAATCATTGGCGCGTACGAATGCGCGTAGGGAAACTGCCCACCAGTGTTTTTGTTTGCCACCAGAGCGTGTGGTCATGAAGAGATGCAAAGTTTTGGAAAACTTTTTGATCGTAACCCGATTTGTACATGTTCGGAAACGTTCGTGACCAGAGGTTCTACTGTAATGACAAAAACGAATGGGAAAATGAAGAGGTGATGCTTTGGATTGGAACTTGCCAAAATAATTGTCCTCAATCTATTCAAGTTGTATAAATGACGACTTCCACTGCTTTATTACCTGAAGCTTCTCTGCCTGTTTCATCTTCCCAACACTACATACATGAATGACAGAAACTTGGAAAATTATGTTTACTGTATTTGTGGCCCTTTATAGACTACAGGTTTTTGCAAACAATAAAAGCTATGACAATTTATCTATTTTCATTCATCACCCTTTTCTTAAGTCATATTCAATGGTCAGTCATTTTTATTAACTTACATTTAAAGGGATTTAGTATACTTTAATCAAGAACTGATTCTGTACCTGTAGTAGAATTCGTAGACCATATTCTGCTGCAGTGTGCTCTGCAGGACATCCCTAGACCTAGACATTTTGTTTGTTCCATTTACTTCCATTTATTATAATTTAACTACAATATGTTAACAAGTTTTTTCACATTTCTATGATTTCTAAAAAATTCTTAGGTTGGAAAGAGCCAGGTCTTTGTTTCTATACTGAGATTTTTAATACCCATGGTTATGATTAAGCAAGGATTGCAAAACACCTTGCAAGTTTTCAGTGGAACACATGAAAGTGGTTTGTTTTTATGCAGACCTATTGGATTACTGGATGAATGTACATTAATCTTTTGTCATCATTTACATTCTCAGATTTGCCACATATGGAGAAAAAAAACACAAGGAATATCATTTCAATTAAGTAGGTAATTAAGTAACAAATTCAACAAACAGTACAAATTTATGATGAGTTTATCTACCATAGAATTTTGGAATTATCTTGTGTTAAGGATTGTTATTGATTTTTCAGCTTATGGAGAAATATCTCAGGCAAAATTAAAAACATAAATTAAATTAAATTAAATAAATGTGTTGTGAAATGTGACAATAGATAAATAAAGCCATAATGGCACATGAGTGTAAATAATTGAATGTGTAATGAAATGTTTTTTTGTTGTTGTTGTTGCTTATTTCTTTATGTACCAACAATTCACTTATCAAAAAATAGTACTCTATAAAGCTCAAGCCCTCAGCTCTGAAGGGTGATAATGACAGTTTTCATTATATGCTACAATTAATCTTGCATGTAATGTCACTGAAATAAATAAATTAAGAAATGATTAAATCAGTACACAAAGAAAAAACCACAAAAAGCATATTCCATAATACATTTATTTATGTTTGCTCACATATTTATTGTCACATTTGATAACACGTTTATTTATTTGCTGTTTTATTGAGGATGAGTGAAACTCACCAGGTTCACTACTGGACTGATCTACTCTCACATCCTGAACCACACTCACAGAAAAAAAGGGCATACACATACAGACACACACACACACTCACACAGTTCCTATCCTCACAAGAACTGATTATGAGTGATGCCTACACCACTAGTCACTCCTCAGTACTCCACTTAAGGACTTGCAGCTTTGTTATGAACAACACAGTTTTCCCCGGGTATAACCCACACTTACAGCCAACACAACTTTATCTGCGAGAATAACCTAAACACATGGAGGCTAATGTACCTTGTTTATAGCCACTTGCCAACCAACAATTTGTTTACTCTTACCATGTGATTTGTGCTTTTGGAACGTTTTCCTTGTCCTGCTAATCCAGTGAGAAAGATAGCAGTAATTTCCCCAAATTAGATGCCCTGCATTTACTTTGTTACTCCATTCACTCTAGATATAAAGACAACATGGTAATTATTAAAATACATAGAATAATTATCATTAGAAAAAATATAATCATAAATATAAACAGATGGCAAAGATTGAGCAGTAAATAAGAACTACAGAGTATCAAGAGGAGCCAGCTAAGGTGGTTTAGGCTTGTATTGAAACTGCAGCTCAGGGCACAGGCTATTGGGGATGTACAGGCATGACTTATTGGGAGAAGACACTTGGCAGGGCCTAGTGGGAGGATTATATCTCTTGACTTGCCTGGGAGCAACTAGGAATTTACCAGAAACTAGTAGAGGTTGTTAGAGATAGGTTTGTATAGATTGTCCTGAATGTAGACACTGCAATGCTCACAATGTGATAAGCAGTGTGAAAGCGATTTAAACAAATAAATAAGAATCATAATCTTGAGTACTCTCACTTCTGTCAATTCTACTCAACATTTAATTAAAAAATCAAATCAAACTGTCATATTCATCAAACAAATGAAACTTCTCATCAGAATATTTTAGGAATGGCAGAAATTAACATAAACCTACCCAAAGTAAAATGTTTGTGAACAGCAGAGTTCTTCATCTTTATTCAGGATCATCACTTTATGAAGTCTCAGCAACCAAAATGTAATTTTGCCCGATTTGCATTTTTTTTAAGCCTGGAATTTAACTTTCAGGTATTTTTAGTTTCTCTTCTTATCATTTCTAAATACATGTAGAGCTTTCTCATTTAGTGACTTTGGTGCTGTTTTCACTGCTATGTTTTTCAGTAGGATAGCTCCTGTCATTGTCACAAATATGCCAGTTCAATGACTTTTGTAATGTAAAAGTTTAACAAAGTGTTTTAGTTGTTTTTGTTTAGCCAGTTAGCCCAACTCAAATATCAGCTTTAGTAGTTAACAACCTAACAGCTGGAGAAAATGACTGGTCCAATTACCTTAAGTGACTGCTCTTAGGGAAATGGAAATTGAAACTCTAAGAAATATAAATGGTCAAACTTACATACAACTTTCAATTTAAGGAGTGATATTTTAGTAGCCTCTCAGAGGATATTCATATGAGTTCATATGAATATATAGTGAGTTCATATACTTTACACATTTGAAAATACAAACACTTAGTCTTACGTTAACTTGTCCAAAATTTGATTTTGATGTTTATTTTAACACAACATACATGACAACATTAAACTAAGTAACCTGCATTCAAATACAGCAATAAAAAGTTCAAACATGTGTAGCAGATACGCCCTTTGTACACCTCTCCGACCCTCAGGTACCACTCCAAACACAGGGTAAAAGCACAAGACTCTTTTATTGTACTCTTGTACAGTGCACAAAGCACCCTCCACTCCACACTATTCATATAATAAACTTTCAACAATAATACAATTCTCTCCTCCTCGCCCAGACACTTCGCCCTCCTACCTCCCAGCTAAGCTCAGTGTCTGGGCTTTCCCACAGTCCTTTTATACACCCTGACCCGGAGGTGTTCCTGTCCAACAGTCCACAGTTCCTTATTCCTTCTGGGTCAGGGTAAACAGTCCTTTTCTTCAACCCGGGAGCACGTCGTTTCTTCCTGTCACGTGACGATGACGTACTCCCGGGTTATAGGGCACATACGAGCCTCCGAGTCCCCCTATAGCGACTCCTGGTGGCCCCCAAGGTATCCAGCAGGGCTGTGTATAAAAACTACATAGTCCATGAGGCCCTGCTGGAACTCGGGGGACGTTCACGCTGTTGGGAGAGCTCCTCCTGGCGGCCTGGGGGTGAGAGCCGGAACAGAAAGCCGGCAATCCACCACACATGTTACCAGTGTTCAACATGTAAGCCTGTTATAGTGGAGTGATGGTGCCGTTGTCCACATAAAGATGCTAGCTGCCCATTACTGTGCTCAGATTGCAAGACTGACAATCTGTCCCTGGTGAAAAGCCAGTGGCAGATGTGCATCTTGGTTCCAGTAAACATTATTTGCAGGTATTATATTATATTAAACTAAGGATGGCTAAAGTAAGTGAAATCATTTCCTTTGATAATGTCTAATAATTAGCTTTTATGTGACACAAATATTTATTTCAAAATGATTTTAGAAGCACTATCATTCAGATTTTCCCCTGAACACTCAAAAAGTATGTTTTACATATTAGCTTTATAAATATATCAGGATGTGAAGGGGATGATGTTTACGCTGCAATTGGCCATTGTCATAGTGTTTAATTTTATAAAGTGCTTCTGCAGTTTGTGTTTGAAGTTATTATCAGTTACCACTGAAAGTGTCGATCTAAAATTTCTTCCCACAGGAACTTTCTGGTAAAGACACCTCTGTTAATTCCTGGGTTTTTGAAAAAGTTTTACACAAGTGAGCCCATATTATAGCCTGATTTGTTTCCCAGATTAACTAATTATTCTCTCTAATCGAAACTAATATTTTAGAGGCAGTAAGGAAATGGCATATATTTTAGAAGAATTAAGTACTTTGAAAGGGACAAGAATAACTGTATTATTGTATCTTATATATAAACGTCTACGCATGGAAATGTGTGTGTCTGTCCGGCCCAGAACTGAGAGGTGGAGCAGGGCTAAGGACTCCACCTCCGAGGATACGCAAGCGAGGCCAGCATGTCGGCAAAGCAAAACCTCCGAAGAAAGAGTCACTCGCTTAGAGGCTAATACACAAGTGATGAGAGCATGCCGGCAAAACGAAACCTGCAAAGAAACTTTCAATAACCTGACATCTCAACATTTCATTTTTTTTTCTAAAGATTTCAATAGTTTCTACGACCCCGTACTTTTTACAAGCACGGGCTTACACAGCTAGTTTTGTATAAGTGTATTAAGGATCTGCTTTCAAAAACATTAAAAATCACAAACAAAAACAACGATTTCTGTTTCACTTTACTCATTTTTAACTAGTCTTTATTTCATCAGTGTAATTTACAGCAAGTCGGCGGACAATGTAGTTTCACAGTAACATTACAATGCACTACACCAGCTACTCAACTCAGACCATGGAGGGCTGCAGTGGCTGCTGCTCTTTGTTCCAACCAAGGTCAAGTCAGGTTGGGGAGCATGCATTGGTACAGCACATTGCCGCACCCACCACACACTTAAACAGATTAGGATTCTGGTTGGCAACCCCCCAGGCAGACGCACGGTCCAGTCCCACCCTCCAGAAATGACTCTCTATCTGCCGCAGCCAGGTGTTATGTGGGTGTCCCCTTAGCCTGGTCCAGCCAATCGGTACCTCGACAATGAAGATCCTGTGAGTCGGATCACCCTCGGGGAATCGCGCCACATGGCCGTAGTACCGTAACTGACACTCCCTCACAATGCAGGTAATGTGAATCATTCGGGACTCTGTGAGCAACCTCTCATTCCACACAAAGTCTAACCAGCGGTACCCAAGGATTCTTCCGAAGACACAGTAGCGAAGAAGTCCAGTCTTCTTCTCCAGTCACTGGATAGTGTCCATGTCTCGCAAGCATATACCAAGACAGGAAGCACCAGGACTGTAAAGACTTGGACCTTCTTCCTTTTCCAAAGATATCGGGAGTGCCACACACCCCTTTTAGCGACTTCATGACCCCCATGCTCTCCCAATCCATCTACTGACTTCATAGGAAAAGTCAGACATGAACAAGAGACATGAATGACACTGCCAAGGTAAGGAAACCTCTTGACAAGGTTGACACACTCTCCTCATACAGACACATTGCTGATGGCTGTGCCTAAGATGTCATTAAAGACTTGGATCTTGGTTTTAATCCAGGATATTCACAAGCTCAGACACTCAGACTCCTTGCTCACTCTTTTGAGAGTCCTGATCAGAGCTTCCATTGACTCCACGAAGATCACAGCAACATCAGCAAAGTCAAGATCAGTGAATCCTTCTTCAACAACAGATGCCCCACAGCCACTGTACCCCACAACCTTGACCAACACCCAGTCCATGCAAGCATTGAACAGAGTGCGAGCAAGAACACACCCCTAATGAACCCCAGAATCAACGGGGGAAAACACAAAGGTTCTGCCTCCACTCTGCACAGCACTCACAGTACCAGTGTACAGGCAGGCCATGATATCCAGTAACCTTGAGGGAATCCCAAGAAGTTTCAGGATGTTGATTAACTGAGTCAAACACTTTACAAAAATTGAGAAAGGCTGCAAAGAAATTGCTGAAATTTGCTTTTGCACTCCATGAGAACCCTCAGTGCCAGGTAGCGGTCGATGGTAGACTTCTTAGGTGTAAAACCAGACTGCTCTGGTCGCTGGTAGGTGAGCAAGTGATCATGGATTCTATTGAGAACGACCCTAGCAAGGACTTAACCCAGCACTGAGAGCAGTGTTATTCCCTTGCAGTTGCTGCAATCGAGGCGATCACCCTTCCCTTTCCAAATAGGGATGATAAGTCCCGTTTTCCAGTCAGTTGTCATGACACCAATCAAATGGATGCAAAGATTGCTTGCAATGCCAGGAGGACAGCCTTAACACCAGCCTGGAGAAGTTCCACAGATCCCTGCAGCCTTCCCTACCCTCAGCTGTTTCACCACCTGTGCAATCTCAATGAGATTGGGTGATTCACTGCTAATTGGAGGATCCGCATCAACAACTGTGGATCTAGAGATATCCAGCGTCCTAGCCAGAGGATCAGCTTTGAACAGCTGCTCAAAGTAGCCAGCCCAGCGGGTCACAACTGCAGTGTCATCCGTAAGGACCGTTCCATCAGTCCCCCTGACTGTGACTCTCCGAGGAACAGATTTGGATGTGCGTAATGATTCGATTCCTCTTAAGCGGACGTGGGTCACTTGACTATATATGGTGTGTCACTCGCTCACAGATGCCTCTAACAAATGCCTCCTTATCTGCCCTCAGAGCTCTTGCAGCTCTCTTTCTCAGTTCCCTGTATAAACCGTAGCTGCCATCAAGTCATGTGCTGAGACTCCTCTCGACGACATCCAGAGCACCCTGCGAGATGAAACACCTTCTTCTAGGAACACTGGTAGCAACCAACACAAATCTCAGCATCCTTCAGGGTCTTGTCATGAAAGGTCTCCCATATCACATTAGGATCGTCAGTCGCACCCATGTCCATAAGTTCTTCATACAAACTGTGTGCAAACTCGTCAGAAACAGCCTGACCTTGGAGTCTGGCCAGATCCAGCCACATTTTCCTAGTAGGTGGTAGCCTACTGAATCTGAATCTTCAGAGTAGCAACAACAAGTCTATGGTCAGAATTCACAAACTGGGTACTTCTGTAGACCCTGCAGTTTTGTAAGAGCCTCCAGTGTCTGCCCATGAGGATGTGATTGATCTCTTTCACTGCACCACCAGTTTTGGAGTACCAAGTCTAACAATGTGGCTCAGGGTGCTGGAACCAGGATCCAGCGATCTGTAGCCCCTGACCTTTTGCAAAGTCAAAAACATGAAGGCACTTTCACCACAGTCAACAATATCCATGGGTACTGAGACAATCCTCATACCCAGCCTTGTCAGTACCAGTGGTTGCATTGAAGTCACCCATGACTAGAGAAGTGTCACCTAGCAGGCACCCATCAATCACCGAGCAAAGTTGCAAATAAAATGTCTCCCTCACTGAGACATCACCCACCATGGTCGGAGCGTGAACAGAGACAACAGACAAGGCACCTAGGGAGTGCTGTAATCTGAGTCTCATAATATGCTCGTTGAAAGAAGTGACATCAGACACTACTGGAAGGAGCCAATCTGCTACAGCAACAGCTACTCCCTGAGTATGACAGACATCAGAGCGACCAAACCAATAAAAGATGTGCACACCTACAGTAATCTGGCCAGTCCCAGGTCTGAAGGGAGCCACTGGTTATTACAAGCTATATTTCATATTTACCGAAAATATGAATTATGTAAATACACTCTACACTAGGTAAACCTTTGAAAGTTAACATATGTTTGTGTTCCCATAAAGGCAAACACAAACATCCTGCTTCCTGTAAGAGCTAGCGACTTTGAAGAGTAAGAAGAATATAATCTTATTTGGCAATACTTACTCAGAAAGAAATACGCTAGAAATTTTTAAATTAAAAAAAAGACATAGCCTTTTACAAACTAAGCTATTTCTAAATCAAGGGTTTTAAAGAATTTTAATAATTGCAGTACAATGAAGAGGACTTAAAAGTAAACAAAACCTCAGGGACACACAAAGAGCAAACACTGAAATACAGTACAGTGCCAAAATGAGAAGAATAGTCCAAAGAACTGAGCATTAGGATAAGCACTTGTTTATAAATATACCAATCACTTTATCCCCTTCTATTCATTTTAAAGATTCTTAGTGCTGTGATTTTCAACGCAATCATTTTTTCTTAGCAAGAATGGCTTTGGAAATGGACAAAACAGTTTCTGAGGCAGTACTCATAATTGAAATTCCTGTCTGTCACAGTATTTTATGCACTACAACTCACTATATTTTGCTTGTTAAGAAAATAAAACACCACTCAAGGAAACCTATGCCAGAATATCTAAAAGACAATTACCTTTAGCTCTTGTGTGCGCATAAAATGGCTGATAGTGATTTTCATCACAAATCTGATTTTAATCCCGGCAGACTATCTTAGAAATTCTATGCTAAATTTTTATTTTAATTGTCTTTTGTATTAGCTGACTGTATCAAGAAACAATCCTGAAAGATGCTATACTACTAAACAAGAAAACAACAACAGGTTCTGTTTTATTGTTAATATTACACATTTTCTTGAGAAGAACACTGAACATTTTGGAAAGGGGTGCCAAATAGAAGCCAGTATTGAAGGATGTGCTACATGACCATGGCAGTGACCTTCCAAGTCCTAACAGGTAACAATGTATGCAATACCAAAGCAGCATGAATTGTCCTAACAAGAGTAAGAATGTAAGTTCTGGCAAGAGCAGTATTAATACGTGCACCACTGTTCAGATATTCCCCAGTTCTGAAGATGTTGGAAAGTGATCCTATGTACTGTGCCTGACTCCCTGAGCTGACCATACTGGACAGGCTACCTTGCAGTTGGTTGGGCCTGTAAGGTTGAACTAGGGCTCAGTTTTAAAGGATCTTAGTAACAGTAACAGTAAGAGCAATAATAGCCAAAGTACTCTGAGGCCAGATCTTGGAGCTCCTTACACTGGTAATTGTTGTTGCGAATACCATATAAATTAAATCTGACTGGGGCTTAAAATCTCTTTCTAATGTATACTTTGGTTAGCTTGTAGTCAGAAGGTTAGATGACTGGCTGTCAGAAGAAGACAAGAGGTTAGAGAGAAGTATAAGGGAAGTTGGAAAGGGGTCCTTACTGCATTGTTGTGAAAACATTAAAAGTTAATCACAATTGAGGGTGGCACAATGACACAGTTGTTGCACTGCTGCCTCACAGTAAAGAGACTGAGAGTTCACATCCTGAATCCTCCCTGTGTGGAGTTTGCATATTCTCCCCATGTCTATGTGGTTTTCCTCCGGGTGCTCCAGTTTCCTCCCACAATCTAAAGACATGCGGGTTTAGGTGGATTGGCTAAGGTGTGAATGTTTATGTGTTTGCCCTGCGATGGACTGGTGCCCTTTCCAGGGCTTGTTCCTGGTTTGTTCCCAATGCAAACTGAGATTGGCTCCAGCAACCCCCACATCCTTGTTCAGGACTAGGTGGGTTGGAAAATGACTGACTGAGTTTTGAATTGAAAATGGTTGTTGTGACCTGGAAAGCAAAGGATTTTAATCAGAAACAGGGTTGTTTAAACACGCAGGTTCGATACACAGGAAGACAAATGATCTGGCATCAAATTTCAAAACGAAAAGAAGGAATCATGATCAAAATTCAATGCAAGAGGTCTAAGCCAGAAATAATATAATGGTCACTAACAAAGGATTCTCATTTTTAAAACAAACATGAAGCACACATCAACATTTTCAAATGCTATGATTGACAGCGCACCACAGTGCAGTCTTAAATTAAACAGTGTGATGATGGCACATGCAGCAGAGCTGCCACACTGACTAATACACACTATATGTCTGTACTTTTGAGGCAAATTCCAAAATAAAATGGCTTTGGAGAACGTTAGCTGGATAACAATAAGAATAGAGTAATCTAAGAAACAAAAGTTAATGAAGAAATACTTAACTGCATACCAATATAAATAATGAAAAAGACAAAAGTTAACAATGAAATAATATGCAAAAACTCTGATTATGACATGTACATAGACAAGGCACTAATAGTTTTACTCACTATTACTTTGAAAATAATTAATGAGTAAGATCTGTTTTTCTTAAACATGTTTGTCATTCTATATTGTTCTAAAAGTATAAACTTTCAGAGGGACATTGAGAAGTACAACCGCTCTATATAACGTCGAGGTGCACTGGAGGTAAACGATCTCAAGTAGAGGAGCTGAAGTTTCTCGGGATTTTGTTCACAAGTGGGGATACAGGGCATTTAGTGACCTCTGGGTGCCATCCATTGGCAATGTGCCAGCCATGGCTTACTGGAAGAAGACCCCAGGGAGTACCACTGCAGGGATTGCAGTATATCTCTTAAGTGGCCTGGGAACCTCTAGGAATTTACCAAGAGAGTCAGGAAATAGTTGCTGGGCATAGGATTGAATGGACTATCCAACACGTTGCTGCTATTGTGATGTTCACCAAAAAAGACTAAATGTGAAGTTAAAAAAAAAAAAAAGTCAAAGTTAAGCAAAATAAATTAATCACTCACTCTGCGTTTAACGTGTGAATTCACAATAAATAGTAAATATAGGAAGTGATCAATCCATTTTTGGCATGTATAAAATGATAATTTGAATTATAATCTCAAGAGTACTCTCACTCTTGTCAATCTGATTTATAATTTAATCAAAAAATGAAACTCTCATCGGAGTCTCTTAGGGACAGAACAGGTTAACTTTGGATCTAGAAAAGGAAAACATTTGTGAAAGGTAAAGCTCTTCACCTATTTAGGAGTGTCACTCGGGAAGCAAAATATTACTTTCTTAGATTTCCACTTTTTTCATCCTGATATTAATTTTCAGCTATTTTTTTCACGTAGTGACCGTGGTACTGTTTTCACAGATATATTTTTCAGTAGGATGGCTCCTATTCATTTGTAAATAATTTGGTGAGTTTTAAAATTTAAAAGCTTAAGAAATCATTTCAGTTGTTTCCATATCATAAAATTTCCAAAGTCAAGTACAAATTTTAGTAGTTAACTACCTACCAGCTGGGGAAAGTGTTTTGTCCAATCATCTTAAGAGATTGCTTTTAGGGAAATGGAGACTGAAACTCAAAGAAATATAAATGCTCAAAATCACATACAACTTTCCATGTCAGGGGTGACATTTTAATAGGCTCTCAGAGGATATTCTGGTGAGTTCATATACTTTTTACATTTTTTGAAAATACAAACTGTTGGTCTTATAAAGATGTGTCCGCAGTTTTGGTTTTGGTGTTTATGTTTTAAAAATGACACACAGCAAACATGAGAGCATTAAACTAAACTACATTTTACTAGTGTTCAACAGGAAATCCTGTTGGAGTGGGGAGATGGTGTCTGCCAGCACATAATAAAGATGATAGCTATCCATTAAGGCAGATTGTCTCTAGTTCAGGTTGCAAGGCTGAAGATCCATCCCTGGGGAAGTGCAATAGTGGCCGATGTGAATCCTGGTTCAGTCATACTTGTTAAAGGACTGTTAAAGATAAACCTTTTCATGCTTTTTCTGGATTGACACAATAAAAGTTAAAGGTGACAAATTATGGAAGTCCAGTTAACATCATGAATTGGTTGAAACAAAGAGTGGAGTAGTCATGTTAGAGTAAAATGGGGTCAGGGGTGGGGGACTTAAATTGCGATTCAACAGACTGAAGCATTCCGTGCACTGCCAAATTTTTTTTTTTAATGACTTTTTAACATTAATACCAAAAGCTGCCAGGATGATGTTTAGCCCCCGTGATGCTACAGTTTTCAATACTCTTTTAAAATGTTTACATTTGCAATACAATTTAAATAGTATTTTTTGTTTTGTTTAATTCTTTTTTCTTTTATAGATATTCTTCCTGTAAAATGAACAATGGGACAGAATTTGAATTCATCCTACTGGGGTTTCCTGGATTTCAAGACAAAGAGTCTAAATCAGTCCTCTCTGCAGTCTTCTTTTGTGTCTATGTTTTGATTTTACTTGAAAACATTTCCATTATTACCATAATTGTCACAGATGAAAACCTTCATAAACCCATTGCAGATCTGTTAATTACTACAGTTATAATTTCAAAAACATTAGCTAATTTAATATTTAATCTGAACACAATTTCATTTTCTGCTTGTTTTATTCAAGCTTTTGCCTACATATATGGTCTAAATGCCCAACTGCATATCCTGGCAGCCATGTGTTATGACCGTATGGTAGCAGTTTGTAAGCCATTACAATACGTCACTGTAATGAGCAACAAATCAGTGGCCACAATGCTGTTTATGTGCTGAACAGTGGCATCAGTGAGTCCATTGTTCCTCTTGTGCTTAGCTCTCCGGCTCTCTTTTTGTGAACCAAACAGAATGCCACACTGCTACTGTGGTCATGCTTCTATAATCAAAATGTCTTTTACTGATTATACTTTAAGTAGTGTTTTAGGTTTGGTTTGTGGTATTGCTGACACAATTTTCCATGCCATTGTTTTCATTTTGTCATATGCTAAAATTATAGCTGCTGTCCTAAAAATAAAAAATGCAGATGGGCATGTGAAAGCCTTTTGAACGTGTGGGGCTCATCTTTGTGTGGTGATGATTACTCTGCTTTCTGCTGCCTTTGTCTATATCTCTTCTCGAGTACCAGCATTCTCTGTGGATGCTCGTCTCATTGTTAATTACGTTCAAGATCTGCTTTGTCCGATGGTAAATCCAATTATTTATTCTCTGATGACTAAAGAGATTACAGAAAGCATAAAAAAGTTTATTCATAAAAATATCATAAAATCTTTTTAAGAATAAAATGTAGATTGCTTTCTTGTAGATTACCGTGTAAAAATCACTTAAAATGATTACTAAACATCTTATATTGAAAAGTTGATTTTTATTGCATTCTTCTGTAAAACACTGATGTAAAGACTAAGAAAAACAAGTTAAATGTGTAGAAGTCTTAAAAACTATGCTGCTAATCGGAATGAACAAAACAATAAGTAAAAACTGGTTTCAAAAAGTCTGTTGTTTACTCAAAGGTAAAAAGATATGCACTGATGCATTTGTTTTCTGGTAAATGGCAAATCTACACAAGCAAATATTGCTCTTGCAAGTCACCTAAATGTTTCTTGTGAAATGATTAATACAAACCTGTCCACTGTAAGGATAATTTTTAAAAGCTTGAAAAACAATCTACAATACATTATTTAAATAAACAGGTAACATTTTTCAGTTTCACATAGTAAACTCATAGATGGAGTTTTTCAGGAATAAGTGAGCACATCTGGTTTATCCTCTGTTCTCTAAATAATTGAGTTCAATTATGTACTGTATTAAACCATTTTAAATATCGATCATTGAGAAACAGATTTATAATGGTTATAAAATTCACAAAACATCACACTGCAAATTACCATGCATAACTCTAAATGTCTGTAATATCTGTTTGTTTCCTTTGCTAGAAAGGTTAGTTATTGCCTTACCTGTAGTTTGGAATGAATGCTGAATACAGCAACTCTTTGTCATCTTATTACCAATTTGTGTAAAACCTGAAAAGAATTCTTATTGAACTTAATCTCATTTGTCTTTGTTTTTATTCTTTAAGAGTTGCAAAGAACATTGGTAACCAACCGACAAAAAAACAATAGGGCAAAATGATACATATAAAATGTTTGATTTTGTATAAAATGTTGGAAATCACAGAAACACTAAAATTTCATTCAAGCAAATTGATCATTTGAGGATGAATTTGTAATATTATGAAAAACTGATTAAACACTGGCTAGACGTGGCAATATTTAAAGGAGTGAATAAATTTATTAAAATCTTTTTAAGAGATGACAATTTCAAGGAACTTAAAATATTCCAATAATTAAAAAGTATAGTGTAAAATAAGAAAAACATGATAATGTATTCTTGTAGTTTTAGGTGATCCTTTGGCTATCTTTGATTAATTAAACATAACCCCAAGATCAAATGGGAAAAGGAAGAGGTAATTCTTTGATTGGTACTTGTAGAAATAATTGTCCTCAGTCCATTCAGATAGTACACAGTTTGCATGTTTTTTCTTTCCAAGACAAAATACCAGAACAGAAACTCAAAAACTGATGTTAAGCATTCTTGTTTGCTAATTGTGCAAGACGGATTATTTGTAGACCTTTGTAGACAACAGGTTTTTGCACAAAGAGTATCTACTTTTATTCATCTCCATATTATTCAGTCAAATATAATGGTCAGTCATTTTTACTCAATTATATTTAAAGGGTTATTTTGTACACCTTTATTAAAGTACTGCTTGTGTATTTCATGTAGAGTTCATGTATTTTGCTGTACCGTGGTGTTTGGGTGTTCTGTAAGACATCCCTGGGTATTTTGTAAAGGTCCCATGTGCTTCCATTTATGTTCATTTTACAATATGCAACATGATTCTTTACATTTTTACACTTTCATTTTTTGTGATCAACTTTTTATTAAATAAAGGCAAATTAATAACTGGATAATGCTAAGTATTTGATTTAATATTTAAATTTCTAATATATGAGATTAAGCTTGACCAAGTTCTACAAAACTGTTACCTCTCACCTTTTCAATGGAATTACACCGTGTTGTTGTTTTTCATCTTAAGAAATTTACATTCTCCTTTTTTTTTTTCATCGCATATTGTTGTCATTTGCCACATGTGGTAAAAAAAACTGTCAGAACTATTAAGAAAATGATTTAAATAACAACTAAGTAATTAAGAGTTTAACAAACATACATATTAAAAAAGAAATAAATAATTCAACAGACAGAAATAAAATTCAAAACAATGTAAATAAAACATTCTAAAATTCAAAAACAAAATAAAAATAAGCCAGAAAGGAAAGAATTAAAGGAATGTTCAAAACAGAAAAAAGAACCTAAACATAAAATATAAATATAACTCAAAATCAAAAAATACAATTCATAACCACAAAAAACTAAACCCTTACTCTAAAATTCAGAACCCCAAACAAATCCCAAAAACAAAAGAATTCAGTAATCATTAATGAAACAGTCAGAGGCTGCACAACTAAAAAAAGGAGAAGAACCCAATTCTAGTCAAATGCCACTGCAATAAAGCAGTGGCTGAAAAGGCTTTACATGGGTGATACTGGGAAAGTAATGAATGCACCTGGAGCTTGTTTCTTAATTAGGGGTCCTGCCCCTCCACCATCAAAGTCTAAAATACAGGATATAGGAGGGGATATACTGAACTAACAAAAGGAATATGAAATACATAATTCCATGAATACATTAACTAAAACAGGCAATTTTAGAAAAAAAAAAAAACTAAAAAAACAGAAGACAAGAAACTAAATCCCAGAGAAAGACCCATAGTAGACCATGACACTTATTAAATAAATGGTGATGCCACTAGTTTTCTGTACTACTACAGTATGTTGGTTTGTTATTTTAAGAAGTTGTTTCACTAATATGAACTTTAAGTTTCGCGATGATACTACATACAGTAAATCCCTTCTGTGCAACAGCTGCATGGTGGGAAGCGAGTCAAAGTCAAGACCTTGTAACAGTGTAATTTTGGCATTTTTTATACTAGTTTGGACTTTGTTATTAATTTTTAGCATAATTTTATTGACTTTTTATTGACTTTTGTTGCAAACTCTCCACGTATGGACACTGCCATTTTGCTGTTTATTTCCAAAGCATACTGCTATAATAGGACCGCCTGAACATAAAGTCTGAGGTCATTGTATTACTTTTATTTAAGTTGGCAACACACTCACCTTGACATGCAAGTTTCTGAATACAAACAAAAATGCTGTTGTCTATCTGAGAAGTTGGCTTTTAAAATTCTAGAAGCAATTTATGAGTTTTTCAACATTGAAATTTGGAGTGTATTTTGTCCTAAGAGTTCTTTTTGATATTTCAGCTTATGGAGAAATATTTCATCCATCCATCCATTATAGATTCATCCATTATCCAACCCGCTATATCCTAACTACAGGGTCACGGGGGTCCGCTGGAGCCAATCCCAGCCAACACAGGGCGCAAATACTGTATTTCATCCATCCATCCATCCATATTCCAACCCGCTGAATCCAAACACAGGGTCACGGGGGTCTGCTGGAGCCAATCCCAGCCAACACAGGGCACAAGGCAGGAAACAATCCTGGGCAGGGTGCCAACCCACCGCAGGACACACACAAACACACCCACACACCAAGCACACACTAGGGCCAATTTAGAATTGCCAATCCACCTAACCTGCATGTCTTTGGAATGTGGGAGGAAACCGGAGCGCCCGGAGGAAACCCACGCAGACACGGGGAGAACATGCAAACTCCACGCAGGGAGGACCCGGGAATCGAACCCAGGTCCCCAGATCTCCCAACTGCGAGGCAGCAGTGCTACCCACTGCGCCACCGTGCCGCCCTACTGTATTTCATATAAACTTAAATACATAAATAAGTGAATGTATTGTGAAAGGTGAGAATAAATATTGTAAATAAATACACAGTGGTATGTGAGTGTAAATAGCTAAATTTGTCATTAAACACATTTCACAATAAACTAATTTATTTGTTGTTTTATCGTGGTATGGCAGGAACTCATCAAGTTTGTTATTGGATTGGTCTACTCTATTCCTGAAGTACACTCGCACAAAAAAAAATGGTCACACCCAATAGTTTATCCCCTATTTTGAAATGGTTGTGTTTTTCCAACTCTGAAACAAAAAAGTACAATTCAATTTTGAGTTTAACTTGGGAAAAGCAATCATGAAAAGTCTCAAATGTACAATTAATCATATTGAAAACAGACAATGAGCAGTGATAAAGTATTCAGATAGGTTTATTTCATAGACAATGTCAAAATATTTACCACTGTATGTCCTTAAGAACATTTTGGACAGCTGTACAAAGTGTAGAGAGTGTGAAGGAAGGTACTATGAAAGGGAAAATGTTCACAATCCCAAGGAATATTAAGGTGTGGAATGTCAGGTATAACTCAATCATCCCACATAGTCATTATGTCAATATGTAACCATAATCTAACTAGAATACTGATTTAGAAAGCAACACTTCATTAACAACTAATACAAAGTTTTCTCCCAAAAATTATAAAGATTTACTTGCACTGTACTTTATTTAGCTGCCCCACCTAAACTGCTCCAGTTTGGATTTGTGTGCATACTCTTCTGCATTTAAGCACTTTTTTTACCCAACACTACAAATTGAGTGCAGCGGGGGTTTATTTATAAAACATTAAATAATGACTGATTTTAAGGTAACAGATGTAATCACTCATTGTTGTGCAAGCTTACTGTTTCCACTCTACAAAGAAAGAAGGATGTGGATATGTTGATGTAATTGAAAATGGGGGATCCTCAAGAGCTCTGTCTATTATGGTGCTCTGAAATAGGGTGACCATGTGTAAACAGCATTGTAATTTCTTTATGGCATGACCAAAATGTATGTAAACACTATTAAATCACAGTTTGCAATGTGCACTTTAATGATGTCTAAATTATTTAATTTGTACTTTGAACTGTAGAGCAGGGAGATAAATCAAGGAAAATGTGTTTTTGTCCCATACATTATGGAAGGCACTGTATGTTTGTTTTATACCAGTAGGGGCTTTTTTCTATATGTTTGTTTGAAGGCTACTTTTAGTAAGTGACATTAGCCAAAAATCTGACGATTGAGAATTTACGTTTGGACTTGCTCTACTGTTAACCTGATGATACTTTAAGCTCATTTTCAGCTACAAGTTAAATAACAAAGTCTCCAAAAGCACCTGTTTCACATTTCCTTATAGGTATATACAAACTAGTTACCTTATCTGAGCTTAAACATAAAACATTCTAAAAATTAAAACACTTCTTCTATACATTTGTTATACATTTTCAAATGTCTCCCAGGCTTCTTCATAATAGCATGTTTATCTATATCCCAGAATTCAACACTATGTTAAAAAACATAATTTATTCATTTCAATTTGTTTACCTGATCAATCAAAAGTAGAAAAGATCTTTTCTAAAGTGGCCTCACACTTGACAATGTCTTCTAAAACTTTTACCTTCCTTGCTAGCCCTTCTAACACTTGTCTTCATCACATTCTCCTCTTTAAATCTGATCCTTGCTGAACATGCTGTCCCTGAATGTATGATGTAATCAATGAGCTCTGATTGTCAGAACTTCTTGTCCTATGCTTGTCTGTCAGCTAAAAGTAATGGTAGTTTTCTCTTATGAGTCTTGTAGTTTAGCTATAGTCTTGGTCACACAGTTTATTCACTTCACTGCTACATCTTAATTAAAATAAAAGACACAAATTAAATATTAGGATTTTTATTTAATAAGCAAAAAAACTCAAATTTCTAACTCTACTCCAAACATTCAATGAAAAATGAAGCTGTCAGATTCATCCGATAAATTCAATTTCTGTTCAGAATATTTTAGTGATTATGGTGAAAAAAGGATCTTTCAGTCAATATCTCAGAAAAGAAGTGGAAGGCAACCATGCATAAAATACATTCTAGCTCCATATGTGCAAAGCATTAAATCTTTCAACTTAAAATCTTTCATTGATTACATTTATCTTGTTTAAAATTGTCCAAAATGTATCAACATGTGAATATTGCAGTCTAGCTCCAGCCTCACTAGGCCACATGTTCTGGGCGTGTACCAAATTAACATCATTCTGGAAAAAAATCTTTGAATGCCTATCAGTCAGCCTTGGTGTCACAGTCTCTCCTAATCCATTAACAGTGGTGTTTGGTGTACTCACGGATGGGCTTAAAGTGGAGAAGGACAAATGGATAGTTATTTCCTTTACCTCACTACTAGCACATAGACGTATCTTGCTCAGCTGGAAGAATCCCAGCCCACCGTTTATAAGTCAGTGGATAACTGATATTCTATATTATTTGAAATTTGAAAAATGCACAAAGATTCTTGCTTAAAGAATCTATTCAATTTTTTTAAAAACACAGCAAGATTTAATTAATACAATTTTAGACACTCCCCTCTTTTTGGGGGCGGGGCGGGTTGAATTCTGTTTTGTTGCTTTCCTTTATTAATTTTCTGATAATGTATATAAATATTTATTTTCTTTTCAATTTTATTTTCCTAGTTTTCTGAAGTCATTTGTTGTATACGTTCGACTTGATTTTATGCAAATGTATTCTCTTCTAATAAAATAAAATAATAATAATAAAAAAGAATATATTAGTGACAGGCCAGGTTAGCACAGATATACAAAAAGGAAAACATTTGTGAAAGGTAAAGCTCATAAATCAGGAGTGTCACTTCATGAAGTGTAGGCAACCAAAATGTAATTTTCCAAAATTTTCTTTTTTTTCAGCCATGGCTTTACATTCAGCTTTGTTTTTGACTTCTTATCATTTTCCATTTAGAGACTTTGGTGCTGTTTTTACTGCTATATTTTTCAATAGGATATCTTCTGTCTATTTTTAAATAAACCAGTTTCATGCATTTTAAAAATGAAAAGCTTAAGAAACTGTTTCAGTTGTTTTTGTGCAGTCATTAATCCCAAATCGACTACAATTTTAGTAGAGAAACTCATAACAACAGGGGAAAATGTCTTGTCCAATCACCTTAAGTGACTGCGTTTAGGGACATGGGAACTTAAACTAAAAAGAAATATAAAAGCTCAAAGTCACATGCAACATTCCATTTATGGGGTGACATTTTAAAAGCCTTTCAGAGGATATTCTGGTGAGTCTGCATACTTTATACATTTATTGAAATTACAGACATTTGCAGCTGTGTTAGCTAGTCCGCAATTTAATTCTGTTTATTTTTAAACATTACACACAAGACAACGTTAAACTAAGTATCCTACATTCAAATGCAGAAATAGTTTGAACACTTTACTAGTGTTAGAGTGGAGTGATGGTGTCGTCCAGCACATAATCAAGATGTTAGCTGCCCACTACAGCAGATCTTCTAAGATCTTCTTTAGTACTAGGGTGTTGTACCGTGTTAGCTATTATGAATGTAGAGAAAATCCAAGCAAAATGACCTTTTATTGGCTAACTAAAAAGATTGCAATATGCAATAAGATCTTCTTTTAAATATTAATTACACAAATCTTGTAAATTTCTCAGGATATGAGGGGAAAGATTGTCAGGCAGCAAGGATCAGTTGGTGCAGTGTTTAAATGTCATAAATTGCTTCAACAGGTCCCCACTGAAAGGGTTTTAGACCCTATTCTTACATTTCTTCCCAGAGGAGCTTTTTGGTAAGATTTCATTTCTTTTTGAGTTTTTGAATATGTTTTACACAAATGCAATTTGCAATCCAAATTGCAGCCTCATTTCTTCAAAGATTAATGAATTATTCTCTCTAATCTAAACTCATGTTTTCGATGCAGTATGGAAATCGAACCAGCAAATGATCTAGAGGAATAATTAACTACATTGAGAGGGGCAAAAATAAGTATATACTTGTATTTTGTACATGTGGGAATAAGAAATCCATCCATCCATCCATCCATTTTCCAACCCGCTGAATCCGAACACAGGGTCACGGGGGTCTGCTGGAGCCAATCCCAGCCAACACAGGGCACAAGGCAGGAAACAATCCTGGGCAGGGTGCCAACCCACCGCAGGACACACACAAACACACCCACACACCAAGCACACACTAAGGCCAATTTAGAAACACCAATCCACCTAACCTGCATGTCTTTGGACTGTGGGAGGAAACCGGAGCGCCCGGAGGAAACCCACGCAGACACGGGGAGAACATGCAAACTCCACGCAGGGAGGACCCGGGAAGCGAACCCAGGTCCCCAGATCTCCCAACTGCGAGGCAGCAGCGCTACCCACTGCGCCACCGTGCCGCCCTGAATAAGAAATCACTTTCAAAAATCTAAAAAAAAATTATAATTTCTGCTTAATTTTCTAAATTTCCACTATTCTTTGTAGCATTAATGCTATTTATAGCAAGTCCATTCACAATGTATTTCCACAGTAACATCACAATGCACTACACCTTCTACTCAACTCAAGCCACAGAGGGCTGCAGTGGCTGCCTGGTTTTGTTGCAACCAAGACGTGATTTCAATGGAAGCCACAATCAAACTTCTGCATTAGACCTTTTGTGTGTCATAACAGAATAATATAGAATTAAGAAAAAAGTTTTCCATATCTTGAGATTTTTCTTTTATTTATCTTGAAATGCCATTGTTGTTTAAGAAGTTACTTGTTGTTGATTTCACAGTGAGAAACATTACATTTTAGACTGTCTCTCTCTCTCTCTCTCTCCCTCTCTCTCAGTTGTCGTTATTAGGGCAAAATTGAGTGTTTAAGCTTTATATCAGTAAGTGAAACACACAGAAGGATATAAAAATGCCTTATTCAATTAAATCTATGCAAAGAAATTTGAAATATTACTTTGAATCTTCTTTCTGACTGCAAAATGACAGTACAGGAAGATCAGTTCATTAATTGAAGAGTTTAATTAGACGTAGTGTCCATTTTTTCAAATAGTTTCAGTTATCAAACAGCAAACATGGGTGCAAGTGACAGGAGTGGCTGTTTTACTATCGTTTCTGCCACTGTGATCTTTAGCAGGCAAATGATTCAAAAATGCAAGTAGTTGTTAAGGAAATAAAATAGGAGAGGTCATGATAGCTTAGTCCAGCGGTCCTAAAACCAATTCCTCTGGGTTCCATCTGTCCGCAGGTTTTTGTTCCTTCCAACATCTGTTTTAATTGGACTCCGAGCCTAATGATGCAAGCTGTCAGTTCCCAATTTTGGGGTCAATGTAGAAATTACTAATTAATTTTGATTAACGTATTAATTAATGTTTTAAGTATTTATTATGTATGTTACATGGGAATAATTTTAGTGTTTTTCTTAAAGTTGATTTTTAAGGTTTTCATCATCTTCAATGTTTTCACTCTGCTTTTCCAGGTGTTCTGGTCATTTAAATCCATTATGTACTAATAAGCATAATGGTGGGTCTGATACTAGTTGCAGCCCGGATTTCTACTCTGCTCGTCGTTAGTTGTCATTATTAGGATACAAATAAAGGAGTAAGCCACACAGAAAAATGGGAAATTAAGAGTAAGTCAACACAAGTTAGACATTTAAAACTAGAGCAAAATAAAAATATTTCAAATTATCTTGTAAATTTCAGACTCCTGAGCTTTTCTGAATGTGAAATAAGAGAAGAAAAAAAGGCTAATTACTGCAAATTAGATCATTTAAAAGTAAAATGACTCTCTGATGTCACAGTGGTTTAGGCTTTGGACTTCAAACCCGGACGGTTGTGAGTTCAGATCCCCCTACTGGAAAAACAAAAGAAATGTAACCAATTGTATCTCAACTGTTGTAAGCTGCTTTGGATAAAAAACCATTGGCCAAATAAATACAAGTAAATTTAAATGATTGTGGAAGACCTGCAGCCACAAGAGATCCCCAGAGATTGAGTTCATGATCTGCAGGCTCAGTCGTATTTGTTAAAGGAATACTGCTCGCAAAAATGATGCAAAATAACAGAACTCAATGGTGGCTACTGGCAAGTAAACATTATGAAAATATCCATTAAAAAAAAATCTAAAGTTACTGGCATTGCATAATCCACATGCCTGTTATCAGGTCTCATGTTCAAAATAAATGTTTTTTTTTTGCTAAAATATGATTAAGTATTGCTAGTTGCTGAATTTTTTAATTAAATGCACAATTATTAACCAATGAATGATGGAGAGAGGTGAGACATCAAGTCTAAAAGGCCATCCCACGAGTCTTTGGGTTTACTGTTTATGTACGAGTTGATAATCCTGGAAATAACTATTTAATAATATTTAGCAAAGAAAAGCATATGGATTATGGGACCCCATTAATGTTTTTTATTTATCTATCTATCTATCACTGATTTTTTAAAAGAATTTTTTAACATTTGCATCAAAAGCTGTCAAGAGGGTGTTTTTCCTCTGTGACTCCAAATTTTTCAATATTCTTTCAAAATATATTATATAATGTAACAATTTAAACAACATTTCTTTATGTTTTAATTCTTATTTTTCTTTAAGGATACTCTACCTGTAAAATGTACAATGGAACAGATTTTCAATTTATCCTTCTGGGCTTCTCTGGATTTCAAGACGAAGAGTCTAAATCAGTCCTCTCTGCATTCTTCTTTTCTGTCTATGTTTTGATTTTACTTGAAAATGTTTTCATTATTATTTTAATTGTCACAAATGAAAACCTTCATAAACCCATGTATGTCTTTATCTGCAATTTAGCTCTTGCAGACCTATTAATTATTACAGTGGTCATTCCAAAAGCACTAGCAAACTTTATGTTTAATCTGAACACAATTTCATTTTCTGCATGTTTTATTCAGTCTTTCACCTACTTGTATAGCATTAGTGTCCAGCTGCATATTCTGGCAGCTATGTGTTATGACCGTATGGTAGCAGTTTGTAACCCGTTACGATATGTCACAGTTATGAGCAACAAATTAGTGAACACACTGCTGTTAATTTGTTGGACAGCGGCATTGGTGTTTCCATTGATACTTATGTGTTTTGCTCTCCGGCTGTCTTTTTGTGGACCAAACAAAATTCCAAGCTACTACTGTAGCCATGCTTCAATAATTAAAATGTCTTGTACTGACTATACTTTCAATAGTGTTTTAGGTTTGGTGTTCGGTCTTGGTCTCATAATTGCTCACACTATTATTTTCATTTTATCATATGTTACAATTATAGCTGCTGTCCTAAAAGTAAAAAGTGCAGATGGGTACATGAAGGCCTTTTCAACGTGTGGGGCTCATCTTTTTGTGGTGATTACGACGCTGCTTTCTGCTGCATTTGTTTATATCACTTCTCGACTACCTTGGTTTTCTGTGGATGCTCGTTTCATAGCTAATACTGTTCAAATTCTACTTTGTCCGATGCTAAATCCCATTATTTATTCTCTGATGACTAAAGAGATTATGAAAAGCATAAAAAAAGTTATTCAAAAAAATATCATAAAACCTTTTCAAGAATAAAAAGACAGGTTGATTTCATGTATATTAGCATGTAAATGTTAAAAATGATTGCTAAAAGTTCAGTTGTTTTTTATTGCATTGTTTTAAGACACTGTCATAGTGACTAAGAAAAACTTAAAAAGGCTTAAAAGCTATGCTGCTGGTTTGAGTGAATTCAATAATGAGTAAAAACAAATATCAAGTGAAAAATTATACACTGATAGCATATGTTTTCTAATTAATGGCAAATTTATGAAAAAAAATACTATCCTCTTCTGAATTAAGTTACCTGTGCTTTACTTTAAAATGGTTTATTATAAATCATTAATTGTGAAAAGAATGTTTAAAAGCATCAAAAGACAGTCTACAAGACATAATACTTTTTTCACCTAGAGAGCTCATTGGCAGTGTGGTGCAGTAGTATTGCTGCTACCTTGTAGTATGGAGACCCTCCCTGCAGGCGGAGTTGGGGCTCTGAGACTAGGGATCTGCACTGGCAATCGGAAGGTTACCGGTTCAAATCCCGTAAATGCCAATAGGGACTCTGCTCTGTTGGGCCCTTGAGCAAGGCCCTTAACCTGCAATTGCTGAGTGCTTTGAGTAGTGAGAAAAGCGCTATATAAATGCAAAGAATTATTATTATTATGGAGTTTTCATGTCCGTGTTGGTGCACTGGCTTTTTTCCATTGACATGCAGGTTAGGTGTAGTGGCGATGATAATTTGGCCCCAGTGTGTGTGTTTGCCTGTGTATTTTTGTGTACTGCGACACAGGACAGGCACCCTGTCCAGAGACTGTTCCTGTCTTGCACCCTGTGCTTGCTAGGATAGTCTCTGGCTTTCCCGCAGTGCTGTTTAGGATTAAGCAAGTTTTGAAAATGGACAGATGGGTGGATAGTGATCTCAAAGATGGAGATTTTCAGAAATGAATTAACACATTTGCTTTATCATCAGTGTTTTAAATTACTGATGACAGTTATGTATTAATTTATTAAATCACAGACATCACAAACTTAAAGAACTGTTTATAGGGAGGTTTGTTGGGTGGGGCAGTTGGTGGGCATTTGTACTCCACCCCCTTCAATTCAGTTCTGGGAATATCTATGTACTATATAATAAAACCTTAAGGTCTGTATGACCAGTCCCTCTGAGCAGTCTGGTTGGTCAATATGACTTTGGTGAAGCAACAAGGAGGAGTAAAAATGCATGAGGTATGCTGAGAGAGTCGCCTTAAATGACAACAAGTACAAAACTGGTGAGGAGGCAAGAATTAATGAAAGAGTCTGTGAAGCATTGAAACATGCTTGAGAGATGGAGCGGTGGTGAAGACTTTCACAAACATAAATGCAGAGGAAAGGCACCTAGGGTAAAAGGTAACAAATATTTTTAAATTATTATCTATCTCTGACAGGTACCGTGGCTAATAATGACATAAATAGATTCTGCATCACTACACAAATTGACGCTTTTTATTTTAAACCTTCTTTATAAGAAATACAGCGTGTGTATCTGACAATAACAGATCCTCAAATACCACAAAGTTATTGTGATGTGTGCTGATAAATTTGTTGATTTTGCAAGACTGAAAATTCATGTGCCAGCTGACCTCTGAATTTTTTCTTTATCTGAAAGGGCAGGTTTTGTTCTACAAAAAAAATGATGTCAACTGCACCTCTGCTCTTTTACTTTTTCTCTCAGACTTTCCTGTTGTTGTGTTAAGAAACATGTTGAAATGTCCTTACAGCCTTCTCTGCCCCTTGCCTTCCTTATGTGATGCAGTTCCCGAATAAATAAAGAAATAATCATGCATTTCCCAAAAATGTACTCCAGTTTTTATTCAAAAGACAGGAATACATTAAAACTGATTAATGGCATATCATAATTACTGTTCTTCAATTTCTGTTAATAATCATTTTAAAAAGAAAGTGGAATGAATTTGGTGTCATTCACCTGAAAAATACACCTACAATATACCTATTCACACAAATGCATTGTAAGTAACTACTTCATATACATTTTTTTTTAACAACCTAGCAGCTAATAATAATTCGTCACTCATCTCAACATATCCTTTGCAATCAATTAAACAACTGGCAGCTATGGACTGTCTGTAAAATGGTAGGTGGAATCATCCATGAAGGGGTTCATTTAGTGAGAAAAAAAACAGTGGCAATGTTAAATATTTTTTGTTGTACTGGTGAATTGAGAAGAAGAGAGATTTCTAAGAGACTAGAAATTGCTTGCAGGAGTCCAGATTATTTCCAGGAGAATCACAGAGTTTCCTGGAGACTTGGGGTGTCTGGGAACCATCGTTACACAATACGACAAAACTCATGCATATAAACAAATCAATATTGTATCATTTTTTTTATTTCATAGAAAAACAAAAATTGCACTTCAGCAGATTGTTTCTTTGAAAAAGGAATTGTTTGTAATATCATGAGCTCAAAAATTGATTCAACATTGGCTAAACTTGGAATAAATATTTAAATTAACAAATTGACTTAAAATCTTTTTAAGACTTGAGAATTTCAAGGACCTTACACTATTAAAATAATTGAAAAAGGAAACTGTAAAATATGAGAATATTATATAACTGAATATTGTAATCTTTAGGTGATTCTTTGGATTTTCGAGATTAGTTAAACATAATCCCAAAATCAAACAGGAAAAGGAAGAGATGATGCTTTGGATTAGTACTCATAAAAATAATTTTTCTCAATCCATTTAAGTAGAACTGAATGCCACGTCCACTGTTTTACTACCCGAAGTTTCTCTGCTTAAAAGCATCTTGCATGTTTTATCTTCCCAACACTAAATACACAAATGACAGAAGCTTGGAAAATTATGTTAACCTTTCTTGTTTGCAAATTGACAGATGATTATTTATGGCCCTTTGTGGACCACAGGCTTTTGCCCAAAACTAATGTTACAGTTATTTACTTTCACTCATTGTCTCTTTCTGGCCATTTTTATTCAAATACATTTAAAGGGATTTTGTATCCTTTCGTTAAACCTCTGCTTATGTACCTTAAGTAGAGTTCATAGGCCATATTCTCCCGCAACTGTGCTCATTAAGACATTGTACTCTGTAAGCTAGTTATAGTTTTTTTTCATGCACAGAACTAATATTTATACTTTTTTATATCTTTGTTTCTAGACTTTGTTGTAAACTTTTATTGTTATTTTGTTGACTATTTCTATAGCCATTGTGTGCTTTCTATGCTTGGCCACAACCATATTGTTCTTAATAGCTAAGGACACAAACAAAAATACTGTTATATAATAGAGTTGTTGACTATTAAAATTCTTAGGTGGTAATAATAATTTCTGATGAGTTTCTTAGCATAGAATTTTAGATTTCATTTAGTCTTAAGGGTTCTTTTTGATTTTCCAGTTTATGAAGGATTACCTGGGACAAAGTTAAATAGATAAATAAGCCAATTGTGAAATATAACAATAAATAAATAAAAATATATGACATGTGAGTGTAATTAATTAAATGTGTCATGAAATACGATTTTTTTTACTTATATTTTTATGTACTGATGGTACATCGACAATACATGAGGCAAATACCAGCACAAGTAATGTGCATAAAAATTAATATAAACTGTAATCTGAAACATAAAAAATAATAACAGAATAGCATTCAATAATAACAGACATACGTATCTAAAACTCAGCTCCAAAACCTATGACATGTTGGAAGTGGATTAGACATCTGGCTGCATAGACATGACACTGACATTTTTTTTGGGAATGACTAGTGTGATTTTAGGGTTGTTATTATTTTATTGTGTGTAATATGCTTTTCTTTGTTTTTTCTGTACATCCCGGCCTTTTTAGCATTGCACACCCAGTAAAATGAATAGAGATAAAGGGAACTCAAAGTAAATAATACTTCAAGGAAAATTAGACAAACATTGCAGTACAGTACATTGCCATTAACTATGAAAAGAATAACCCAGTCTATAAAGAACTGAATATTTGGATAAATGCTTGTTTATTGGTAATTAACAATGACTGCAATGATTTTTATCCCCTTCCACTCATTATTTAGATCCTCAATGCTGTGATTCTCAATGTAATCATTTTCTTTTACCAAGCATTACATTGAAAATGGCTGGGACATTTCTGAGACAGCATTCTTAATTAAAACAATTTTGAATTCCTATATTTCTCATTGTGAGCACCTTGTTGAGGACATGACACATCCTTCCTGGAAAATAAAATTACAAAATATCCCAAAGATCCTTAACCTTTAGCTCTTGTGTTAGCATAAAATAGCTGGTCTTTATATAAAACATAAACCTGATTTTAATCCCAGAGAAACTATCTGAGAAATTCTTTGTAAATATTTTCTACTGAAACTTTTTTTGTCAGCTGACTGTATTAGGAAATGATCAGTCTGAAGGAAGCTATACTACAGAGCAAAAAAACAACAATAGACACTTTGTTATTGTTAATATTATACATTACCTTGAAAAGAAACATTGAAAATATTGTTAAGGAGTGCCACATAGGGACCATTATTGAAAGATGTGCTAAATGACCATGGCAGTGACCTTCCAGGTCCTAACATGTAACAATGTATGTATGCACTGACAAAGCAGCATGAATGGGAGTACCAAAAGGAATTATCAGTTAAGATTTCTGCAGGTGGCAGCAAGAGATCCTGTGCAATATTCCTGTCTGTCTGCTTCTGAATGTACTGGACTGGTCTCCTTGGCATTGACTGGGCATTTAAGGTTGAGTTGGGGCTCAGGGTTGCAGGATCAACTGGGGATGGTTGCTGATTTTCTAGGAGGCTAGGTGCTGGGGCTCCTGACACTGGTAATGGTTGAGAGGATTATCCAGGAAGATAACCCTGGTTGGAATTTAAAAGCTCTTTCCCATGTGTGGTTTAGCTAGATTGTATTCAGAAAGTGAGATAAGGGAAGAGCGTGACTGGCTGCAGGAAGAAGACAAGAGGTTGAAAAGAAAGGTGCAAAAGGGTGGAAAGAAGTCCTAACTGTGGAGTTGTGAAATCACAAGGCAAGTTGTTCACTTTTGAATTGAGAGTTATTGTTGTCACCAGGAAACCAAAGGATTTTAGCAGGAGTAACAGAAGCAGGGTTATTTAAACAGGCAGGGTTGATACAATTGAAGACAAACGATGTGACAACAAAGTTCAAAATGAAAAGAAGGAATTCAGTACTTGCATCTAAGGTCTAAGATAAACTAATAAAGTAGGCTCTTACAAAAGATTCTCATTTTTAAAAACAAACATGAAACACAGAGCAAGTTACCTAAATGCTAGGACAGAGAGCATCCCACAGTGCCATCTTAAATAAGGCATTGCAATGACGTCAAATCCAGAAGTATGGCTAGTCAGTTTCTACAAATGGTTACAGCTGCTGCTGTGACTAATAATAGACAAAATAATAACGCTCCATGTGGCAAATACCAGTGTATGTCATGTGCATAACACTGAAAATATACTGTAAACTAAAGGACAAAAAGTAAAAACAAATGAGCATTCAATAATAATAGACATATCCAAAACTCAGCTCCAAAACTTATAACATGTAGTAGTGGATCAGACATCCTGCTATACAGATAAGGCACTGACATTTTGTTAAAGAATGCCCAGTGAAATGTTAGAGTTGTTATTATTTCGATGTGTGCAATGTGCTTTTTAAACACTTTAACAACCCCACTTTCAGCCCCATGGAAAAAATCAATGTAAAAATTATTTGTTTGTATTTCTTATTCCTTTTGGTCAATGATAATCACAATCAATGATTTTTTTCAATACACCCCACAGTTTTGTAAATATTAGCCTCTACCAAATGGTTGATAAGTCTCTTTATGGTTAAAGTACAGAAAGTACTACAAATGCTACAAACAGCAGAAAAAGTTAAGTGTGATACTAACTTTATAAATAAATAATAAACAAAAAATATTTTTGGGCATTTGATCCACTTTATTTTTGGTAGTATGCCATAAAACATTGCCGGTTTTAATTTCAACAAAGGAAAATATTCTAACAAACAAGAAAACATATAAATACATAAATAAATAAAGTAAATAAGATCAAAAACTGAAAAAAGAAATGCAAAACACAAGCAAAAATACAATTTCTGTCCGATGCCTGTTTAATGTAATGTATTCACCAGCAAAGTCAAACACCGCAGAGATATTATTATCACTAGATGCAGAAAAAGCATTTGATATGATTGAATGGAACTACCTTTTCACTGCATTGGAGAAATTTGGGTTTGGCCCGAATATTTGTGCATGGATCAAACTACTGTATACCAATCCAGAAGCTTCAGTTTGTATTAACAACATTTGCTCAGACTACTTTAAGCTAGAACGTGATACCAGACAAGGATGCCCCTTGTCACCACTGCTGTTTGCAATTGCCATTGAACCACTGGTGGTCCACTGTCGAAATTCTTATCAGATAAAGGGGATTATCAGAGAAGGACTGGAACAGAAAATTTCAATATATGCAGATGATATGGTCTTATATATATCAGACCCAGAAAACACTGTGCCTGCAGTTTTAACAGCACTTAGAGAATTTCAAAAGATCTCTGGTCTCAGAATCAATCTGAATAAAAGTATACTCTTTCCAGTGAATTCCCAAGCATATAATATTAGATTGGACACCCTACCTTTTACCATAGCAGATTAGTTTAAATACCTAGGGGTAAATATCACAAGTAAACACAAAGCTCTTTATCAACAAAATTTTGCCGCCTGTATGGAAAAAATTAAGCAAGACTTGCATAGATGGTCAACCCTTCATCTCACTCTAGCCAGAAGAATTAACGCTGTTAAGATGAATATCCTTTCTAAACTTCTTTTTTTATTTCAAAACATTCCAATATATATCAATAAATCATTTTTTAAGCAATTAGATTCAACTATAACCTCATTTATTTGGAACTCAAAACACTCACGCATCCGAAGAGTGACCCTACAGAGACCTCAGGCAGAAGCTGGCATGGCTCTACCTAATTTTCAGTTTTATTACAGGGCAGCAAACATACAAGCCATAAAAACCTGGACACAAATAAATGAACATACACAGGCTTGGTCCGCAATAGAAGTAAAATCCTGCAGTACTTCTTTATATTCCCTGCTCTGCGCTCAAATAAATGCAAGTTATCACAAATATACTAATAATCCAATTGTGCTTTACTCACTCAGAATATGGAACAAACTTAGAAAGCATTTTAAGATGGAAAATCTTTTATCTGTGGCACCCCTGCAAGAGAACCAACTCTTTCAACCCTCGCAAACATATCCAGTTTTTAATACCTGGAAAAGATTTGGGATTAAATTGCTCAGAGATCTTTATATAGACAATATCTTTGCATCCTTTGAACAATTACGTTCCAAATTCAACCTCCCAGCTACACATTTCTTTCACTATCTTCAAATTAGAAACTTTGTTAAACAGAAACTGCCCGATTTTCCTCATCTCATACCCTCCACCATGCTGGAAAAAATACTGCTCAATTTCGAGGAATTTGACACCATTTACGCAATATATAAAATTTTATTAGAGTCCCTTCCTTTCAAAGATCCAAGAGACAATGGGAAAAAGATCTCTTAATTAATATATCAGAAAAGGAGTGGAAGGTAGCAAAGCAGAGAATTCACTCGAGCTCCATATGCGCAAAGCATAGACTTATTCAACTAAAAATTTTATATCAAGCTCATCTGTCTCGCTTAAAACTGTCCAAAATATTTCCAGGGCAACACCCAACCTGTGAACACTGCAACCAAGCTCCTGCCTCACTGGGTCACATGTTTTGGGCCTGCACCAAATTAACATCATTCTGGACCAAAATTTTTAAGTGCCTTTCAGACAGCCTTGGTATCACAATCCCTCCTAACCCATTAACAGCTGTGTTCGGTGTTCTTCCAGATGGACTTGAAGTGGAGAAGGACAAGCAAACTGTGATTGCATTCACTACACTTTTGGCACGCAGACTTATTTTGTTAAATTGGAAGAATCCTAACTCTCCTCTGATAAGTCAGTGGGAAACCGATGTTTTATATTATTTGAAATTGGAAAAAATCAAATTCTCAGAGGATCTGAATAGATTTTTTTCAAAATCTAGCAGGATCTAATCAATAATATTTTAGAATAAGAAGAAATAATTATTTCCACATATCTTTTCCTTCTCCATTTTTATATATATATATATATATATATATATATATATATATATATATATATATATATATATATATGTATATATATATATATATATATATTCCCTTTTTTTTTTTATTTTTGCCCTATTAAAAAGCCCTAAGCAACTGTCCTTTGGCCATGCTTTCCTTCTCAAGGGTGGGGTTTGATTTGTCTTCAGCTCTTTTTTGTATTAATTGATCTATTTGTATGGAATGATTACAATAAAATTAATAAATAAAATAAAAAAAAAAAAAAGAATTTCTGACCTTTATTTCTCAACATACCATGTCTGTGTAGTGGTGCAACAGCACAAATGTTTTTTTTGCAGGAAACAATATGAACATTCTGGTGATATACAGCATTGCTGATTTTCATTTAAATGTTGAAAAACACATTAAAACATTCCATTTCTGACCTTTTTTCTGACACACCTTATCTGAGTGATGGTGCTACAGCACAAATGCTTCTTGAACATTAGAACCTCTGGTGGTACACTGCAAAGCATTCCTGATTTGCATTCAAACACAAGAAAATATTGCATTTCTGACATTTCCATCTTGACACACCCTTTGGACAGTAGTTGCATCACCCGCGCTTGTCACAGTGACGTGGCCAATGCCCCATGCTGTCATACTGCACATCTGGTTGTGGTTTTGGTTGTGAGGGTCTTGGGGTGTAGCGTTTCTTCTGTGGTGGTGGACTGCTGGATGATGGTCGGCCAACTTTGGATTGGATTTGTTGACTTGGTTCAAACTATGGGCAACTGCCAGGCAAAACCTTTTAAGAGACATCTGTTTTTGGTTCAGTAGCCCACATTCCCTCTTGTAGACCAGCCAGGAATTTGCAATGCACAGGCCAAGCATGTATCCAAAGAGGGGAATGTACCATTTCCTAGACTTGGCTGGGGTCTTGTACAGGAGTACCAGCATGTCAGATCGATCGAACCCTCGCATATGCTCATTGTAGGCAGGGATAAATGATGGGCAGGGGATGGTGATCTTTGCGTTGAACTCTTTGCTCCAGCGTTTGACAGTTGAAAGAGGTATGATCCCACAGGCATTGCTCAGAAGGTTGACACATTTGTTGTCAAACCATTTTACTGCGATCATGCCTTCAGCAGACCTGTAATCAAAAGCTCCACACCCTCCCCTCTCTTCATCAGCTCTTTGTGCATCATCAAGGGGGCCCCACCAGTACAATTTGGTCGAACGGTGCCAATTCACTTGACACTCAGGGAAGTGTGCAGGTTCTGGACCAATTTAAAACTTGTAAAACAGTTGTCAACAGAACACAACAGAAAGCCTTGGCTGTGTTATGGTTTTGCAAAGTGTTGTCACCACTTTGGCTCCCAAAGGCAACATCTGCTCCTCCTTACTGAGGGTAACATTGAAAAATGTGGAAGTCCCTTGATAAAGCAGCAGGTCATGGATGATGCTAGATGAACTAGCTCAGCAGAACAATTTAATGCCCCACTTGTCTGGCTTGTTGGCAATATATTGGTAGAGATTTCAGCCCTTGTGCCTTTATATGCTATCATGACCTCATCCACACTGTGCTTGTAAGTGGATTGTATCAGGAGACATTGCTTATGAAGCATCTCAAAGAGTGGAAAGACTTTGTAAAATCGTTCTCAACTCTCATTGCACTTCTGATTATCATTGAAATGAATAAACCACCACAACAGCTGGAATCTCTTCCTTGGCATGACTTCAGCTGTCACATTGAAACGTGACTCTTGGTGTCAGTAACCCTCCAGCAAAGGGAAGTTGAAAACTCCCATAAAGAGGAGGATTGGTAGGAAATTTTTAATTTCCTCGGGGCTAGTCTTGATTGGGTCCCCCAACTCTTGGGCAGAGTACAGATTGGTATGGTGAGCAATCATCTCATCACTGAAAGAGCATTTTGAAGTACTGGAATGGTGTCTGTACAGTGTCAGGGGGTTCATATCTTGAATCTGGAAGTCTTCAATGTCTTCATGCTTCCAGATTCTCTTTGTGCCTTTGTTTGGACCTGAGGGGGAACTTGGGTCCGAGGTATCCTCTGGCTCTTCCAAGGAAACAGTTTTTCGGATGTGTTTCCCTTTTTTTGCTCTTCTTACAAGACAGCTGTGTAGAAGATCCGCTTGTTGTGGGAGCCTCTTCTTCATCCAGTGATTCAAAAGAGCATTCATCACTAACCTCTGTATAGGTGGGGTGATAATCAGGATCCTCTACTGGCTCATTATCATCACTCAGATCAGCATCAGAGTCTTGAGAATTTTCTGGTACAAGGGCCAGAAGAGTGTGTGGTCTTGCACCATAGAATGTTTTAGCATCCATCTAGTAAATGTGGCATATTTATGATGGAATATATTTAAATATGTCACATTTATACCTATGAATGATTAAAAGTTTCTATTTCATAGAAAATATTCAATTTTAATTGTTAAAACTGTATTTTTAAACATTAGCTTAATTTACTATGTTTACCATCAATTGACAACTCAACTGTTAGGTTGAGAATGTTTATAAAAAATTATTAAACATTTATTACAGTTGTTTTCTGGTATCAAGTAACATAATTCTGTTCACTAAGGACTGAGACAGTGTTATATGTCAAAAAATATACTTACCTTTCAAAATTTTATCCAAAACAGTCCATGTGTCTGGAGTGATTTTCTTGTTTCTGATTTCCTGGTTGGAGGGGGCCTGAAGAGGCATACTGTTTCCAGTATTTCCATCTAGTGAATTTGTTTTAGCATAACATGCCTCAGCCAAGTACTAAATAGTTTATTTTTGACCCTGTATTGCTTTGATAATATTCCGTGGATAAAATAATTTTTTCCTTTAGCAAAGAGGTTGAGAAGTGCAACCCCCTCAATAACTGGAACACATTTTGTCTTTTTTTAAAATAATTGTCATGATACTGGCATGAAAATAGGCATCTCCATATATAAGGTCAAGGTCTTCTCCAAGTAAAGAGTGCTTTCCAAACAGGTAAGGAATGAGGGGTTCAGTAAAGTTCAAGTATATCGGGATATTGTTTACAAGTAAAGATACAGCATTAGACAACCAATGAATTGGTGCTGCAGAGTATCAAGAGGAGTCATCTAAGATGGTCCAGGTGTGTAGTGACCTCTGGATGCCGCTCAAACGGAACACATCAGGCTTGGCTTACTGGAAGGAGATCCAAGGCAAGAACATTGAAGGAATTATATCTCTTGACTCCTCCGGCAGCATCTGGGAATATATCATTGTAAAGTAAAAGAGGCTGTCTGAGATAGGGTTGCCTGGACTGTCCAGCATGTACGACTGTGATGTTTACTAGGATAAGCAAAAAAAAAGCATAAAGTCATATTTAAGCACAGTAAATAAATACATCACTTAATCAGTGTTTAATGTATGAATGTATCTTTTATAGTAAATAAGCTGTCAATCAGATGTTGGCATGTATAAAAGGTCATCTGAATTATAATCTCAACTACTCTCACTTCAGTTCATCCTATTTAATTTTTAAAAGGAAAATCAATCTGTCAGATTTAACAAAGAAATGAGACTTCTCTTCAGAAGATGCCAGTTTAGCAGGGGTCTCCAAAAAGTGTTTTAAATTTTTACTTTAAATCCATTCATTTGTAAATGCAGTTTTCCATTTAGTTACTTTGGAGTAGTTTTCTCTGCTATATTTTACATTGGATGGCTCTTATCTCTTTTCTAATAAGCCACTTTTAATGAGTGTTTAGAAATAACAGGCTTACACAATTATTTCAGATGTTTTCGTGTCATAAAGTATTCCAAATTAATTGCCATCTTTAGTAGTTAATTACCTAACAGCCATGTGTATGGCGTCTTGTCCAATTCCCTTAAGTGATTGCTCTAAGGGAATAAAAATTGAAACTGTTATAAATACAAATGATCAACCAAGCATTTAACTGTCCATTTTAAGGAGTGACATTTTAAAAGCCTCTCAAAGAATATTCTGGTGAGTTTGATATACTTTATACATTTATTGAAAATACAAACATTTCGGGTTATGTTAGCTTGTGAAAATGTTAACATTAAATCATATCTAGTATTTATTTTTTCAAATGATGTTCTTACACATAACCACATTTAAATAAGTAACTTGCATTCAAATGCAGAAATAGGTCCAATGTTTTACTAGTGTACAGCATGCAAGTCTGTTACAGAGGAGGGATGGTGCAGCTGTGCAGATAACAAAGATCTTCTCTCACTCAGGTTACATTCAGTGTGGAATTTTAGAGCTGACGATAAGTCCCTGGTGAAGTGCTCAGTGGCAGATGTGAATCTTGATTCCATTATATTATTTACAGGCACATTAGTATATAACAAAAGCACTATTAATATAATATAATATACTGTATATGAAATTAAATAGTTTTTAAAAATATGTACCGAAAATGGAACAACAGTCATGGATGTTTGGCTGAGGTGAGTCAAATAAATTCTTTTGCTGTTATCCAATATTTTGCTTATATCTTACAGTAATGTTTAGTTTACACTATACTGTAATCCTTCTACTGAAGACTAACATATAAAAAAATGTATTGCATTAAAAAAAACAAATCAACATAGAAATCTTTTCATATTAGTTCCACACATATTTTGCATTAAATATATCAGGATATGAAAAGAAAGATGTGCAATCTGTGAAAGACTACTGTTTCAGTGTTTAATGTCATAAAGTGCATCTACAGTTTGTGTTTCAAATTATTTTTAGTCACCACTGAAAGTGTCCTCTTTTAAAATTTCTTCACAGTGGCAGTTTTTGTTAAGTCAGGCCTAATTTGTGTACTTTTTATGAATTTAACATAATCATGTGCACTATTTTAAAATATACGTCACATCTGACTCAAATGATCGGGCAAGTGCAGTAAAACTAGTCAATGTAACATCACTACTTGTGTTAGAAAAAGTGTCCTCTTTCTTTGGTTGTCCAAAGAGCAGAATTGACAGGCTGTGTAAAACAGCTTGCGTTAAAACGTAACACATATGTCCTTGTTTCTTAATAATGTTAGTGTGACAACATGTTACCTTGAAATAAAGTATTCTATAGTTTTATTTGCCTTCCAAATGTTAATCACGCTTACTTGCAGTACATTTCAGGGAAATCCAAGAGAACCGCAAGATTGGTTATTATCGGTGAAAACAGTGGACACTTGTTTTGACTTCATGCCCCAAACTTGCCATTTTCAATCAAAATTTATTTACTAGAATGAGTAATTATTATAAATGATTTTGATATCAGAATAAAAATGACCATGCTCTTGTTAATAATAAAAAAATCTTAAATTACTTGTGTTTTGTGCATTTTTTTTGTCATGCAGGTGGCATTCATTAGAAAAAATGCTGTATAGGTTGTTTTCCAAGTAATGCAATTAAAATATTAGTTAAATGGATTTGATTAATATTAATATCATAAGAAGTCATTCATAAGCACGCCAATGTGCCAGTTGCTGTTTAATATTGTATGCATGACGCCATTTTTGGTATGAATTTTTATTTCCGGCAGACAATTTCATATAAATGCTTTTCAGCTATTTTAATTAAAATCTGCTTTATCTCCTTTTTTTAAAAGTTTGCACCCATTTTGAATTTTAAACACATCTCTTCTCTTTGGTTTGCCACACTTCTGTCTTTGAATTGTTGCCACCCAATTCCACATATTATAGACAATGTGAATGTTCTGTTATAAGCACACAGTTGCACTTCTCAGCCACTGTAATTAAATTAGTCTAAACTCGTGTTTCTGTGGCCAGTGTTGCCAACCTTATATTTTTCCAAACAGGTCTATATTTTTGTGTTTTTGTCTATGCTTGTATGTTTTTGTCTCTTGAATCTATGTTTTTTTCACAATCATTTATATTTTTTAACACAATTTTTGAACATGCAATTTCTTGTGTACATCATTTTATTTTTTCGTATATGTTAAGGAAAAATGATCAACTCTGCGCATCTTCAAAATGTAATTATTAGTCTGTGCATCACCAGATTAGCACAATGATTGTCATTGGTGACATATGCTTTGACATCACACCCTGCATAGTGCACACGGCTTAATGTGCTGATAGCAGAAGAGGTCATTAAATATCACGGTGCTTGCTGCTACACTTGGAAACCGCCAAAGTCTGTCATTGAGGATGTTAAAGAAGTTCAGTGCCATAAACGATATTGGGAGAAACTGGAAAAGTACAATCAGGAAAATCAAGTTGAAGTTGTTGACCTGAGTGACGATGAATGTGCCTTAATGTTCTACTCCTAAGCTTGAATTTGTCATTTACTGCTAATCAGGAATGTGCTTTATTATTATTTTTTGACACTTTGATTTATTTGGCAGGCATGTGCAGCTGTTGTATTTAGTTAGAAATTTCTTTGTACATTTATTAAACATGTCTATGTTTTCTGTGTTTTTTTTCGGTTGCATGGTCTTATGTTTTTCCAAACATTTAGAGTGTTGACCCTAGCAGCGCCAGTATGATGATAGGATTAGCAAATGATTCAGTGGAATAACTGGAAATATTGAAAGAGTGAAACTAAGAGTTTTTGTATAAGTAGCATAATTGATTAAGGAATTGTTTTAAAAAATCAAAAAAAAAATGTACAAACAAAAAAGGGTGTCTGCTTGACTCTACCAAAAAGTTCACTAGCTTTTATCGTATTAATGGCTTTTACAGCCAGTCAGCTCATAATGTATTTTACACAGTAACATTATAAAGCTCTGCTTCAGCTTCTCAATTTAGGTTTTTATTCCAACTATTTGTTGATGTTAACTGGACTCCTAACTTAATTAAATAAGTCTTTCTTTGCCCATTTCATCTTTTATTTTGTCAATCCAGAAATGCACAAGCAGGCTAATTTACATTTAAAGGAATTTAACAATTATGATTAAGCTACACTGCCAAATAAAAAAAGTGAATTTTAAATTGCCAATACAATGACTGAAGAGTCCATTGCGCTTATCTTTATTAATTTATTTTACTTAATGCTGCCAGGATAACATTTAACTTCTGTGACCCCATATTCTTCAGTGTTATTTATAGTATTTTTTGTTTGTTTTTACTTTAAGGATATTCTGTCTGTAAAATGTACAATGGGACAGAATTTGAATTCATCCTCCTGGGCTTCCCTGGATTTCAAGACAAGGAGTCTAAATCAATCCTTTCTGCATTCTTCTTTTCTGTCTATGTTTTGATTTTAGTAGAAAATCTTTTCATTATTATTGTAATTATCAAAGATGAAAATCTTCATAAGCCCATGTATGTCTTTATCTGCAATTTAGCTGTTTCAGATGTGTTAATTACTACGGTTATCATTCCAAAAATACTAGCAAATTTTATGTTTAATCTGAACACAATTACATTCTCTGCATGTTTTATTCAGGCTTTCACCTACTTATATAGTATTAATGTCCAACGACATATCTTGGCAGCCATGTGTTATGACCGTGTTGTAGCAGTTTGTAACCCTTTACAATATGTTACAGTTATGAGCAACAAATTAGTGAACACACTGCTGCTAATTTGTTGGACAGTGGCATTGGTGTTTCCATTAGTACTTGTGTGCTTTGCTCTCCGGCTGTCTTTTTGTGGACCAAACAAAATTCTAAACTGCTACTGTGATCATGGTTCAGTAATCAAAGTGTCTTGCACTGATTCTAATTTTAATAGTGTCTTAGGTTTGGTTTTTGGCCTTACACTGATAATTGGCCATGCGCTTATATTCATATTCTCATATGCTAAAATTATAGTTACTGTCCTGAAAATTAAACACACAGATGGGCACCTGAAGGCCTTTTCAACTTGTGGGGCTCACCTTTTTGTGGTGATTACAACGCTGCTTTCTGCTGCCTTTGTCAACGTCTCTTCTCGCATACCATCATTCTCTGTGGATGCTCGTCTCATGGTTGCTACTGCTCAAATTCTGCTTTGTCCAATGTTAAATCCCATTATTTACTCACTTTTGACTAAAGAAATTAGACACAGTATAAAAAAGTTATTCAGAAAAATATCATAAAACTTTTCAGGAATTAACAAAGTAGATCAATTTCATGTTCCTGTTTTTCCCTGTCCACTGTGAAAGGTATGCATAAATCATTACAAAAGTGTGAATTATGAAAAGTAGCTGATTCATATCTTAATGGAAAATTGTTTTAAGTACAATATTTTTTAACCTTTTACACCCAGTCTTCTGTTTCAGCATGATATCTGAACATTATGCTTTCATTTGGCATATGATTTGTACAGTATAATTTTTTTGATTTACATAATGCATTTGGTTAGGGTAACAGTATGAAGAAATAATTGAAATAGAGGGTGATTATAAAAGTACAAGCGGATATCTTAATATGTCTTCCCTTATGATTGTAGCATAAACATTCCCAATCCAGAACAATATAACCTTCCTCGTGAGGTAAAGTAAAAAGAAAAAAATCTCTCAAAGTCGCTTCCATTCTTTCGATTATATATAAAATGTGGTGCCATAGTCATTTCTTAACATATAAAGTCACTATCTGAACATGTAAAATCTATTTAATTATACGTATTGAAAATGACTGACAAAATATATAAACAACATACAAAAAGAAAAAAGTTTGTAAACCACAAGGTTTTATTTCAAATTCAATGAATGAAAAACACTTAAACTGCACTTTTTTAGCTGTTCTAGAAAATTAAATTCTAAAATTCAAAAATTAAATATCAAACAGAGGAAAATGGCTCATAACACTATGGTGTTAACCAGAAACAGTCCACAACAGGGACAAGAGACTTCATAAGCCTCCACTCAGAAATCTCAGTTATCAGCACTGCCTGCTGCTTTAAAATGAACCAGTACCCTGTTGGATTTTTCTAATCCTCTAATAGAATATGATCATCTTTTATGATGGATGACATGTGATGATGATGGTGACGATACTACAAACAAAAATCCACATGAATCCAAGCACACACCAACACGGCTCCTTTGCATCATATACTGTACATTGTCGCGTATCAGGTTCAGAGTTGCTTTTTTAGAACAGCAGACTGCAGTATCATCAAGATATGCACAAGCACATTTAGAATTAGGGCATACGATCTGAACAATTATACATTGGATTATCAAGAGCCCACCAAGAAGTCCAAATGGGAGACTTACAAATTCAAACAAACTAGCCAGGGTGGAAAATGCAGTTTTCTCACACCTTCATTCCACAAGAGGCATTTGCCAGTATTCTTTAGTTAGATCTATGATAGCGATATACAATACCTGAACCAATTTGGTCCACCTTTTCCAACAGCTCCTCTACAAGAGGCATCGGGTATATATCAAACTTTATTCAAATGTCTAAAATCTAAGACCATATGGTTCCATCTGCTTTTTGGACCAGTACAATTCACGAATCACATCTAATTCAAGCATTTGTTTCAACTGATACTCTTCTAGTGTCAGAAATTTCAGAGGGGTGCATCTGAATCTTAACACCAGGCACCATTATTATTTTATGTTCTGCCAGAATAGTTTTCCCAAGTAAGGCTGAAAATACATCCTGGTTCGTTCTTAGGATTAGAAAGACTAACTACCACTTTTGCACGACAGTTAAATAAACCCCTATAGAATCCCAGTGGTCATAAAAAGTAGTAGTTGCTTCAATAAATGCCTCTTTTGAGCATCTTTTTAAAAATTAACATGTAGTAATTGAACTGGCTTACGACATCTGGGTATCTGAACTTTACAATTTACAAAATTTATCCATTCCTTGACACTGGCAGGACCATGTCATTTTGTTAAAAACTATTTTGTGTTTTCTGTTCCCATTAGAACATTAGAACAATCTAGATATGAAGAGGCCATTCAGCCCAACAAAGCTCACTGTTCCTATCCACTTAATTCTAAAATAATATCAGGTCGAGTTTTGAAGGTCCCTGAAGTCCTACTGTCTACCACACTACTTGGTAGCTTATTCCTTGTATCTGTGGTTCTCTGTGTAAAGAAAGACTTCCTAATGTTTGGGGCGAAATTTACCCTTAACAAGTTTCTGTGTCCCCGTGTTCTTGATGAACTCTTTTTAAAATAACAGCCTTGATCCACTGTACTCGTTCCCTTTATAATTTTAAACACTTCAGTCATGTCTCCTCGTAATCTTCTTTTGCTTAAACTGAAAAGGCTCAGCTCTTTTAATCTTTCCTCATAATTCATCCCCTGTAGTCTTAGAATCAGCCCAGTTGCTATTCTCTGGACTTTTCCAGTGCTGCTATGTCATTTTTTGTATCCTAGAGATCAAAACTGCAGACAGTACTCCAGATGAAGCTTTACCAATGCGTTATAAAGCTTGAATGTTGCACATGCTTTTTTGCAATAATTTTTTCTTGAAAGCTAACAACTTCTCTAGCTAATTTGTGACCTTCCTCCTAGTCTTCATTTAAAAGATGTAACAGCCCCCGGGCTTTTGGACAAAAGTTCAGTTCAAATGGACTTAAATCCATAGATGCTTGATGCAATTCCCTTATGGCATACATAAGAAATGGTAAAACCATGTCCCAGGATGTTAGGTCATCAATAACAGCATCATTTGTTTTAATGTTTTATTAAATCTTTCAGTTATCCTATTTGTCTGTGGATGATAAACAGTCATGCTTATTTTTTATGGCAAGAGTCTTAAAACATTCTGTCATGAGTCTAGGAGTAAAAGTTTTATCCTAATATGTTAATATTACACATATAAACCTCAGTCAGTGCTTTCGCCACACTAGATGAATTTGCCTTCTGCAAAGCCGCCACTTCTGGATATTTGATAACAATCAACTAACACAAGTATTTACTGATACCAATAGCCTAATGATATTTATTCCCGCTCTATCAAAAATAAATTCTAATATTGGCAATGGTACAAGCAATTAGGAAAAGATTAACAAAATTGTTCTACATCTTTTCCAAGATTTAACCAATAAAAATGTGGAACAACTAACGGCTTCGTGTGGTCAGCAGAGATGCAATCCGATATCACATGGTATAAGAAACAATTCTTTTATTATAAGGTGAGAAGTTGTCATATTTTGCATGTCTCGTTATTATAATAATCGTTTTCTAATCTTGCCTGTTTAAATGCAAATTCTAAACTTGTGTCTTTCATTTGTGATTGAACATATTCGAATTCTGTATTATTGTGCATGTTATGAATTGGCGAAGTTTTGTTATTGTAGGAGAAAGTTGTAGGTACAGGGCAAGTAGGATCAGATGTTTGCCCTGAGAGACTGTTAAATAAGTATTCTAGTTCCCCACTGTAAGACTCTTCACCATTTTCATTACTATATATATTATATCTGCTTCAGTTTCTAAATTAAATTTTGAACAATCTCAAATAGCCTGAAGATCCTCTCCTTGAATCACATTCTCAGTCTTTAGAAGAGGAGAAAATCATTCTTAACAAATCTTCAGGATCTGAGGTAAAAGACTTTATTTTCTCAATTAGATAGATAGATAGATAGATAGATAGATAGATAGATAGATAGATAGATAGATAGATAGATGGATGGATGGATGGATGGATGGATGGATGGATGGATAGATAGATAGATAGATAGATAGATAGATAGATAGATAGATAGATAGATAGATAGATAGATAGATTTATTAATCCCAAGGGGAAATTCACATACTCAATTAACATCACCCATAGCCAAATATCTGAAATTGCCATCCAAATCTTATATGTCATTCCTCTGTATTTTACTGGAAGCAGTAGAGTCTCATATTTTTACATCACTGCCAAACATCGGCTCTAACCATCTCTTCAAACAGGTTCTAACTTATTCCATTCAGCATTCCATCTATCTCCATAATACACTGCACAAGTTCATCTCAGAACCAGCTCAGAATAAGAGTCACAAAATCCTAAACCTGGGTTCTTATTGGATGCTAAACATCAAATTGTCAGACTCAAAATGTACACTTCCCCTGGCCAAAGAACTGAAAGGGGTATGTAGGTGAATTTTCTACTTGTCTCCTGAATCTATGTTTGCTGTGCATCTCCACATATCACCATGGCAAGTATGGAAGTCCAGTCATCACTATCCTAGTGCATCACCCTGGTAGTTCACTGAAAAAAAAAAAATATATTCTGGGTTATCTTCAGGAGTAATTTTCTGTGACATATCTCTAGCACATATCAGGGCTCTGGGATGTAAGTTCTCTTCAGGACCAGGAGGAAGACGCACTTGTTGAGCATAATATTGTTGCTGTTGTTTTTTGATCAGTTTGTACAACCATCAATTCTGGTGCCACCTGTCTCATATCAGGTTCAGAATTGCACAAGTAAAACTAAAACAGTTCTCTAAAGACACGTTTTAAACTTGAGTCTTTCAAAACAAAAGTGATACTAAATTAATATTCAAAGGAATTCAATCAATTTCTGACTTCTTGAAATTAAAGGTGTGGCACCCGGCCGGGGTTCATGCCCAGCCGGGATGCCCAGGAAGGTAGGAGGAGGGTTCACTCCTCCTCCAGACCGCGAGGGGGCGTCCGCCCTGGTTGTGTTGGGGACCACGGGTACAGGACTTGGAAGCCCAACCCTGTAGAGGCCCTTGGTCACCGCCATGGGGCGTCCCCCTGCCTGAAGGACCTTGGACCTCAGTACTTCCGCCACACCAGGAAGTACTGGGGGGAAGAAGAGAGGGAACACCCGTAGTGCTTCCAGGAGGACAGCTGGCACTTCCGCCACACTGGGGCGTGTCCGCGGGATGGCCGGTGCACACCTGGAGCACATCCGGGAAGGAATAAAAGGGGCCGCCTCCCTTCATTCGAGGCTGGAGTCGGGTGGAAGAGGACAAGGTTCAAGAAAGAGAGAAGGAGGCGGTCCGAAGAAGGCAGAGTGGTATTGGCCTGGACTTTGGGGAGACTTTGGGGTTTGTGGCACAGTAATTGTAAATAGTTAGTGTAAATAAACATGTGGTGGTGAAATTAACATGTCTGCCTCTCTGTGTCCGGGGCCAGTTCCACAAAGGGCACAATATCATCCTCTTGAGAGCTGTCTCCCGACAGAGGGGCAGCTCTACAAGCTCCTTGAACAGTCTGCAAGAAACAAGAACCCAAGTCGAGGAAGAACTGTTTGCATTAGCAATTTAATCACTTATAAAGGTTTTCATTACCATGAGATATGAGACTTCTGCAGAAGTCACAATACTGTCCGTGTTTGTATCTGTCTGTCTGTGACTGTCTTTCTGTGTAAAAGTGTGTTTTCTCTGTAACTGGGCTGGCTAAACTAGATACGTCACAACATATATAGAATTTTGAAAATTCAGTCAGTCTACTATGGTGACCGTATAAGTCCAAAGTCCATATTGATGTTAACTACTATGTCTTAGGGGGATGAGAAACAAAGACTGAGAGTGCATGATGGAAGGAAGAGCGGGTACAAAATTTCTGCTTCCTTTCCCAGGCTTGAGGAGAATTTTCACTCCACCTCTTCTATAAAGTGATATATAAATAAGAACCTAGACAGAAAGTCAGCACCTTGAATAACCGACATGACTGCCACACAAGGGATCACGTTTGTGCTCCTTCCATTGTTTTGTAACTTGAGGGGATTTATTCCTGTATTTTGCAAAGATACTCTCAAGTTTTCAATAATTAAATGGGCATTCTTGGCTGGGACTCCAAATCTTTTTCATGTATTTTATTTCACAACATTAATAAACTAATATTATTAATCAAGAATACAGCATTTTACTACATACTTAACTTGTATCATCCTTTAAACTTCATTAAGCTGAACACACTGTCATATTCCTGGAACCCATTCCAGCATGTTCCCCTAATTTTTACATTTATTAATGCATCATGAAATATAAGGATCATAAAATATATGTTTTGTGAAGTAAGTAAAGAGCCCTTGGTCAATCACTGTTAAATCTGGGACATATCCTTAATTCAGAATTCATGCAAGGGTGTATGTTAAACAGTTGCCATAGTGGGTTATTTTAAATTAAATAAAATAAAGTAACTTATAGTAGTTTAAAAATAAATCTATATACATTAATGCATCAATTCACAGGATTGACGTTAAAGGGCAGCCCTCCTGAATGGCTGTGGTACCACAGATTCCAGCAGGGCACGCTGGGACTTGGAGTTTGGTACAGCCTTGTTGGGTTCCATGGGGGCTGCCAGGGGAAGCTGCAGAGCCCTATAGTGGACTTCCACCACACCTGGGAGTGATTCCAGGTAATACTGATGAGCCACTTTTACTCCCAGGAGTAAAATAAAAGGAGCCGCCTCACTCTGTTCGAGGAGCCAGAGTTGGGAAGACGAAGGACAAAGCTTTGGAATACCATCCAAAACATGAGTAGAATCAGTCCATACCTTGCAAAGTGAGGCTAACTGATCACCAGCAGACACAACATTGCTAGCAACCGAGGACATTGTGTGTTTTAAACTCACGAAGAGAAAGAGCAGTACCACCCACAACTAGAAGGAGCAACCAAGGCAAAGAAGGAGACAAGCTCCTGAACAAAGAAAGAACGTACAATACAGGTTCATCCACGCGTCTGGAAAAGGCCAAGGAACAAAGTACTGCTTACAACAAACCATATGTTTAATTACTTTAATTCCTAAAAATAATAATTTTAATTTAATGAATATGACATAGACAGATAATATTTTATGAAATTGGTGTCATTGTAACTGAAAGGTAATCACCTTGCGGAGGATAAGTTCTTTTTGTTATAAGTTTCTCATTATAAATCCGGTTAGAAACTGCAGAGCCGCATCTCATATGCAGACACCTACACACACACACATACACACACCCCTGCACACACACTCAAACACACACAAATTCAGTGTTGAGGATGGTAAGCCAGCACAGAGAATAGCTGTGAGAAAATTAATGCTACAGGTGCAAACAAAAGAAACTTACTAATCAGGAATGGGAGATATGAACTGAAAGATCAGAATGCATAAGTTATGTGCTTTTTCTATAGGAGAGAAAGAGTCAACTAAGCTTTTGTAATTTTATTTTTTGTTATATTTTGGCTCTAAAATCTGTACTATCCCCTACTCTCTCTTCTGCTTCCTTTTCCGGTGTCCTTTTGGTGGCGGCCACCATCTACTCAAAGCACCGTGATGTTCCAACAGTGATGGATTAAAAGCCAGAAGTCTGCATGACCATCATCATCAAGTCCTTCCGTGAGAACCCTAAATACAAAGAGGACTATTTCATTCATGTTAGGTAGAATGCCCAGAGGGGACTGGGCGGTCTCGTGGCCTGGAACCCCTGCAGATTTTATTTTTTTCTCCAGCCATCTGGAGTTTTTTTTTGTTTTTTCTGTCCCTTCTTGGCTATCGGACCTTACTCTTTTTCTATGTTAACTAATGTTGTCTTATTTTAATTTCTTATTTTGTCTTTTATTTTTCTTTTATTCATTATGTAAAGCACTTTGAGCTACTTTTTTGTATGAAAATGTGCTATATAAATAAATGTTGTTGTTGTTATTGCCTTTTGTCTATATATTTGATTATGTCCATCTTCTATTATCTTTGTGTTATAAATAACCTGAAACATTTTGTAAAACGACATTGTTTGTATGAAAACGTGCTATATAAATAAATGTTGTTGCTTTTTCAAGAAGCGTGTTTAGGTTATTTGTGAAAGTTTGGCCACTTCTGAACTACAACTGTGAAAGTGAAACTGTTAATGTAGACTTTCGATGATTTATGAACCTTGTTCATAAATTGTACGGATCTCTTTATATTTCTATATTATACCTCTTTGTTCTTGCTGGAAAATGAAACAGAGATCCCTCACTCAATCTACACTTAACTCGGTGTCCCTTGAGGAACATCTTGTTGATTGTTTTAATTAATTACAACCCTTGCTGAAGGTAAAACTGATAATTAATTAATTGAGTGGTCGTACACCCCACACTACACCACAGTGAAACCCGCTGGTCTAGGACCAATTCTTACATTAGCTCATTTCAGGGAGACACCCAAACCCTGAGAGTGGCTGTATTCCAAATCCCTTCATATAGAGTGGGACTGGTCTAACAGAAAAAGTGGAAAGACTACACTGCACCCTGATGGGCGCCGAGGCCTTGCAAAGAAAACCCATCTTCTCAAGATGTTCTCACACTGTGTACAAGTATGGGAAAAGGAATGTCCATCCAGTTTAACAGTACTGATCTGCAGATGGATAGAGCTGACACATCCTTGGAGGTGCACAATGTGGCACATTGGGATGAGGCTCTGCCCAGGAAGGTCATGCTTGATCCCTTGTCTGACCAGCATTTTTAGTACAGGCAATTTCCTACATGTTTTAAACATGCACAGTGGAATGACAATTTCTTGAAATTGCTGTTGATGCTGTAGACCAGAGGACCTCTTATCTCATGCCACTGAGGCCACATTTTGTACTTGACAATGGTCTGTTATATCAAGTGGCTGAACACAAGGGTAAGATGAGAAAATAATGATAGTACCATGAACTCTATGTGAGGTCCTCAACTTGCATTCACATCTCTTATAGGTGTCCACTTAGAGACTAAGAAAACACTAGAAAAAATCAAGTTACAATACCATAGGCCACTATTTTTTACAATTAAGAAAACAAGATTTTCACTTGCTTCAGACTCATTTTGCAGTTGTTTATGCTCCTTTTCCCATACATCCCTTAAATAAATCTGCCTTTGCACTGAGCTCTGATTCTAGACCAGTTTCTAAATTTTATGTCATGCTGTGTAGTGCAACAGCGGATCCATTAACTATTTAAAGTGTCTGCCATGGGCTTTTTTGTCTGGTGTAGAGAATTGTTGAGAGAACATTTTTGACAGCATACAAGCCTCCCCTAGAAGCCCAGATTATCAGTAAGTGCAAATTAGATTTGTTCATTACACATACGGCATATTACAAAGTGTAAGCATTTTTTATGGGTAAGGCGGACTTTGAATTGTGGAATATTTTTGCTAGGGCCCTGACCTCCATTCTGGATATTCAAATACCAGTATCACTACAATTATTGATTTTATTAGATTTCTCCATTTTCCATTCATTATTATCTCAGCTGTGCAAATGGGATATTTCTATTGCCTCTATTGCTTTAAAACATTTGTTAGTTTTGTTGTAATTTTTCACCACTAGAAGGTTTCATTTTATAATTTGATGCTTTTAGATGTATCACCTTCAAGATTAATGAGGTATTAGGAAAAGCATTAAAAAGCAGACTGCTATTACTAAAAAAGTCAAAGTCTAGGTGTGCTGTCTTGAGGGTTTTTGCTTCTGTTCTGATTCGCTTATTATGAATGATTGGTGGTTTGGCTGTCCCTGCTGAGTGGGCATCTTGGGGTTGTGGTCATGAATTTTTATGGTCTGGGTGGTTGGAAAGATGGGGTGTTTATGACTCTCTAATATCTAATATCCTATATCATATATAAAGAAATCCTATATATATATATATATATATATATATATATATATATATATATATATATATGACACATTTCATCTTAAAACCTGCAAAAAGCTGCATTTGCTTTGAGCTCATTGAGTTTCCAATAGTCAGTATTTAACAGTGCTGCTTATCTAACCATATTCAAGTTTGAATTTCTTGACTCAAAAATTGTTGATAGTGTATAGTTAAATAAAATCATATTTCCTGCTTATCTAATTTTTGAGGGAGCATATATTTAAGCATACCCCTATAATAAGTACTATGGTAGAATGCATTGTAGAATCTATAGAGCCTTTATTTCAGAAATAATTCATGAAAGGAATAGTTGAAGAGTAGATCTGTATCAGTCTTTATATTGGCACTAACTAGGCTCTTTCTATGCTAAGTGGTATGTAGTATCCATGGCGCATTCAGGTAAATGAACTGTGTTTTAAAATTACAGTAGCTAGAGAATTTACAAGAGACACAACCTGTAAGACATCAGCCTGGGTGAAAGGCCAGTATAGGCAGCCTTGAAAAATTAAATTCTCCATAAGGCAATGTAGATGGGATGTGAGAGAACCAAACGGAAGAACATTCAGCGAGTCAAACGATTTCTTGTTTTCAAAGACTATAATGCTGATATGTTTTAAATACAGTATCAAACTGACTCCCAGTCCACAATTTTGTTGCTGGAAAGAGGGTTCTCTTTTAAAATGAGAGGTTATATGGGCTTCTTCTGGTTGGACTATGTGATTTTTACTCTTGATAAAATAAACGTCTCAGCTTTAACAGATAATTCCTATTGTTAGTTCCTTTCTGATCATGTAAATAAAAGGTGCTTAGAAGACACTGGACAGCATGATGGCCAAGCCTCCTCCTTTTGCACCCACAATGTTCACATCATACTTTTTCTGCCCTCCTGTAAGTTGCAGAGTAAATGTATCTGTATAGACATAATCAGAAAAGTATAATCAGTAAAGTTATTACAAGGAAAATGTAGTAATTTGGGGTGTAATTTTATTTGGAGTTTTTTAGTATGATTATTCATCTTTAAACAAAAAAGTATCTGAGAAATATAAATAAAATGCTTACAAAACTTCTTTTGTTTTTGTATGACACATGGGATTAATTATCGTGGAAAGACACTCCTGTCTAATCGCCTCAAGTGACGGCTCTTGGGGAAATGAAAACTGAACAGTAATAAATATAAGCCTCTGAACTCACACATCCTCTTCACTCCAAGGGCGACCTTTTCATGCTATAGATATTCTGGTAAGTTTCTTTACTTTGCTCCAATATTAAAATAAAAACAAAAAATTTTGATCTGGTGATTATTTTGCTGCATTTGTATCATTTTGTATTTAAATCTACCAGTTTTGCAGTGACACAACTAAACAGAAAATTAAAATTAATTGAGGAATAAAGGCCTAAATCCTTTTAAAATACATGCAGAAAAAAAATACATATATACGTGTGTGTGTGTGTGTGTGTGTGTATGTATATATATATATATATATATATATATATATATATATATATATATATATACAGTATATATATATATATATTTATTGTGTGTGTGTACAGTATATTATATATATATATATATATATATATATATATATATATATATATATATATATATATATATACAGGACGTTTTCTGCAGGTACTTTATACAATAAATGATATTCAGTAATTTGGATGGTTTAACTAAACAAACAAACATAAAAAGCTAGAAAAAAAAGAAGAAAAATGTCCAAAAGCACTACAGGGGTATTCTTATTTTGAGAGGAATAGCCCCAAAGTCAGTTTTTACAGGCAGCACTAAAAAATCGCTCACTGCACTATTCTTCTTCTTCTTGTTATTATTATTATTATTAATATCAATAATAATAATGTTTTATTTATATATCTCCTTATCTCAAACCCAAGGTCACAATTGCCTGCCTGTCTTGTATAAGACATGAATTGACAATTCTCACAATGCATCTTCTAATTCATATGAAGTTTTTTTCTTGTTCTCCTTTTATGCAATTTTGTCTTTTAATTGTGGTCATCAATTGCTAAATGCATTTTTTGTAAGATGTTAATATCTACTCCACTAGTCCAGGTTTAAACATTGTAAAATAGTTAGCTGTATTGTAATATTTACATTGTAAATAGTAAAAAATGTTGTTTTACTTTGCAGGATTTTCTTTAAGGACAGTAAAATGTATAATGGGACAGAAGTTGAATTCATCCTTCTGGGCTTCCCTGGATTTCAGGACAAGGAGTCTAAGTTGATCCTCTCTGCCTTTTTCTTTTCTGTCTATGTTTTGATTTTACTAGAAAACCTTTTCATTGTTATTGTTATTGTAATAGATGAAAACCTTCATAAACCCATGTATATTTTTGTCTGTAATTTAGCTCTTGTAGATATGTTAATTGGTACAGTTATCATTCCAAAAGTATTAGCAAATTTCATGTTTAATCTGAACACAATTTCATTTTCTGCTTGTTTTATTCAGGCTTTTACATACTTATATAGTATTAACGTTCAACTTCATATCCTGGCAGCCATGTCTTATGATCGTGTCATAGCCGTGTGCAATCCTTTACATTATGTCACTGTTATGAGCAACAAATTGGTTGCCACACTGGCATCTGTTTGCTGGACATTTGCTTGGGTTTTGCCCTTATTGGTCATGTGCTTTGTTCTGCGTCTGTCCTTTTGTGGACCAAACAAAATACCAAATTGCTATTGTGATCATGGATCATTAATCAAAATGTCTTGTGTTGATTTTAGTTTAAATAGTGCCTTAGGGTTGACTATGGGCCTTACACTTATAATTGGTCATGCACTTATATTCATTTTCTCATATACTAAAATTATATCTGCTGTCCTAAAACTTAAAAGTAAAGATGGTCACCTGAAAGCCTTTTCAACCTGTGGGGCTCATCTTTGTGTGGTGATGACGACGCTACTTTCCGCTGGCTTTGTCTATGTCTCCAGTCGACTACCTTGGTTCTCTGTGGATGCTCGTCTCATGGTTGCTACTGTCCAAAACCTGCTTTGTCCCATGGTAAATCCAATTATTTACTCACTTTTGACTAAAGAGATTAGGCACACCATTAAAAAGCTCATTATAAAAAATATAATAAAACCACTTCAAGAATAAAGAACATTGTTAAACTGTTGTGCAAATTTCCATGTAAATGTAATTTTGTGATTATTAATAAAATACTAATGAAACACTGTAATGTTTCCTTTTGTCATGTAATGTTGACTTTAGTTAATTAATGGAAGTGCACAGTGAATTGGGCTCCTTGTTGTCCATTTTAAATAGTACTTTACCCACTGACTTAAAAGACGTGGGCTAGGATTCTTACAGTTGAGCAAGTAGTGAAGTAAAGGCAATCAGTTTGTCCTTCTCCACTTCAAGCCCATCTGAGGGAACACCAAACTCCGTTGTTAATGGATTAGGAAGGATTGTGACACCAAGGCTGCCTTGAGAGTTTTGGATTCCAGCAGCATACTGGTGTTCCCACTCATTCCAAAGGACATATCTTGGTCTTGATTTGCTGTTCTGGAGTTACCTCGCTTGATTGTACTGCAGAAGAACGTCCCATAACTGATCACTTTCTTATTTCATTCAATGTTAAACTTGCACTTTCCAACACTAAGCGTTCCTGTCTCGTGTGTTTCCGTAATATCAAGAATATTAACTTAGACTCTCTTTCCTCTAGTATTGATTCCCTTATAGACACTCATAATTTATCCACTCCTGAAGATCTGGTCTCACATTATAACACTGGACTTAATTATTCATATTCTTAACTCTGTCACTCCATTAAAAAGTAGATCTGTTTCTTTCTCCTATTCTGCTCCCTGGTTCACGCCTGAACTTCGGCTTTTGAAAGCCAAAGGCCAGAAACTTGAACGGTTATATAAAAAAACTGGACTCTTTGTTCACAAAGAGATGTACAAAAACCATATACTTTATTACCAGGACTGTATTGCCAAAACTAAATCTAACTATTATACTCTCATTATTTCCTCCAATGAAGGAAACACCAAGTCATTGTTTTCACTACTTAACAATATCACACAACCTCCGGATTCTGTACCTTCTCACCTCTACTTGACTGAATCTTGCAATTCCCTTATGTCCTTTTTTAATGAAAAAATCCATAAGATTCATCAGTCTCTCTGTATGGATTACTCCAGTACTTCATTTGAATTTCACCCACCAACTCACTCATTTTCCTCTTTTCAGCTTCCTACTTTCTCAGAAATCTCAGATCTTGTCTGTAAGTCTAAGCCACCCACCTGTCAACTGGAATCCCTCCCTACAGTTCTAGCCAAAGCTTGCCTCCCCTCTCTGGTCCCCCTTATTTCTGCTATAATCCACTCTTCTCTCACTGCTGGTACTGTTCCTTCATCGTTTAAAACTGCTGCAATAACCCCAATACTAGAAAAAACCTGGTGCCAATCCAACTAATTTCAGTAATTTTCATCCTATTTCTAATCTACCCTTCATTTCCAAAATTCTTGAAAAAATAGTGGCTATTTAACTTCATTCTCATTTATCTCAAAATAATTTGTATGAACAGTTCCAGTCTGGTTTTTTGTCCCCTCCACAGTACAGAAACGGCACTTATAAAAATTACTAAGGACCTCCTTATGGCAGCTTATTCTGGTTTAATTACTATTCTCATCCTCCTTGATCTGAGTGCAGCCTTTGACACTATTTGTCACACTACTCTTCTCAATAGATTATCTTCGATTGGCATTACCCACACTCCACTAGATTGGTTCAGATCCTACCTCTCAGGCCACACTCAGTTCATTCAGCTTAAAACTTTCACATCCCAACCCACCGCTGTTACTTTAGGTGTGGCCCAGGGCTCTGTCCTGGGACCCCTCCTTTTCATTATTTACCTCCTTCCCCTTGGTAATATCTTTCGTGAATATGACATTAGCTTCCACTGTTATGCTGATGACCCAGCTCTATCTCACTAGCAAACCTACTGCTTCCTTTCCACCCTCCTCACTTACTGATTGCATAGCAGAAATCAAATCCTGGTTTTCTTCAAAGTTCCTTAAATTAAACAGTGACAAAACTGAGGTTCTACTCATTGGTACAAAATCAACATTATCCAAAACTGATCATTTTTCATTTGTTATTGATAATTCCTCTGTCTCCCCTTCCCCACAGGTTAAGAGTCTGGGTGTCATCCTTGACAGTACTTTATCCTTTCAGTCCCACATCAATAACATCTCACAGTCTGCATATTTCCACTTGCGTAACATTAATTGTATTCACCCCTCCCTCACTCCCCACACCACCGCTATCCTTGTTCATAGCCTTTCTCGCAAATCTCTTTATAAGTTTCAACTGGTCCAGAATTCAGCTGCCCGCATCATTACTAGAACCCCCTCTATTCACCATATCACTCCCGTTTTGCAGCAGCTTCATTGGCTTCCAGTTCAGTTCCGAATTCAATTCAAATCTGTCTGGCCTCCTCCATGTTGCCATTCCCTCCCGTACCCTTAGATCCTCTTCCTCCACCCACTTCCTCCATCCCCTTCGTCTGTCTTACCACTATGGGGAGCAGAGCATTCAGTTGCTCTGCTCTCCAGCTTTGGAACTCACTACCACCTGAGCTTAGAAATATTGAATCATTTTCACTTTTCAAATCTAAACTTAAAACTCATTTGTTTGAGACTGCTTTTTCTCTTTGATCACAATTACTCTGTCTGATTTTAACTTTGTATTTTACTTATTGTTTATAATCCGTGTTTTGTCTATTGTTTGGTGTCCTTGAGTGTTTAGAAAGGTGCCTACAAATAAATAAAATGTATTATTATTATTATTATTTAAAGATTTTGGTCCAGAATGATGTAAATTTGTTGCACACCCGAAACATGTGGCCCAGTGAGACTGGAGCTCGATTGCATCATTCACAGGTTCAATCTTGCTTTGAAAATGTTTTGGACAACTTTAGATGAGATAGATGTACTTGATTAAAGATTTTATGTTGAATAATTGTATGCTTTGCGCATTCGAAGCTAGAATGAATTATGTGTGTGGCTGCCTTCCACTTATTTTCTGAAATGTTGAGTAACAGAACCTTTTCCCAGTGTACTCTGGGATCTTTGAAAGGAAGGGACTTTAAAATGCTTTGATATGTTATGAAAATGCTTTGAGTCTTCAAGACTGATCAGTATCTATACATATTAATAAAAGGCAAAGACCTCACTGACTCACTGACTGACTGACTGACTGACTCATCACTAATTCTCGAACTTCCCGTGTAGGTGGAAGGCTGAAATTTGGCAGGCTCATTCCTTACAGCTTACTTACAAAAGTTAGGCAGGTTTCATTTCGAAATTCTACGCGTAATGGTCATAACTGGAACATGTTTTTTGTCCATATACTCTAATGGAGGAGGCGGAGTCACGTATCGCGTCATCACGCCTCCTACGTAATCACGTGAACTAAAAACAAGGAAGAGATTTACAGCACGAGTCAAACGCGGGAACGAAGGTAAATGACGTTAATTTTTCACTGTCTTTTAATACTGTGTAAGCATACTTATTAACACATGTGCAATTAAACGTGTGCATTTACGGGGTGATTTCTCAGGCTTAAAAGCTCGCCTTTTATCAAACGCAGGAACAAAGGTAACTGACGTTGTTCACTGTCTTTTAATACTGTGTAACCATACATATTAACACATGTGCAATTAAACGTGTGCATTTACGGGGTGATTTCTCAGGCTTAAAAGCTCGCCTTTTACTAAAAAGGTAAATGCAGAACTATTTTCAATCATTCTATGATCTGCTTCTCACAACTGAAGGCACCGTGGCTGATGTTACGTCACTTGCTGTCCAACCATAAGCGTAACCTGGTAGGTAACCGGCCAGTCACTTCACTCCCTTACAGGAATCGAACCTCTGAGGTTTTCTTTTGTTCTTAATTAAAATTTAAAACCAATACTTCACCGCTGCTAAGCCCCTCTAGCGCTGACGTCCGAGGTTCGATTACCGTAAGCAAGTGCAGTGAGTGTGTAATTACATTCACGGCATTCGTAGTCTGATTCACAATCTGATTGTATGGGTGGTTACCTACCAGGTAACGCTTATAGTTGGCCACCAAGTCAGGTCGAAGTGATCACTCGAGTAAAGGCAGCTTCACAAAAAAACAGATCCTTAACAAACTGTTATTAGTATATTTTCCCTCAATTTAAAAAGGTTTTATTTTCTTCTTAATAAAAATTTAAAAGCGGTACTTCGCCGGTGCGAAGCGCGTGGATTTGACCGACTGACACATACAGACATATTCATGAGTGCAGGTACTTCGGAAAGAAAGCACCGTGTAAACCTAAAGTTTAAATTAAGTTCATAGACCTACAAAAGGTTGCCATTCATTTGAGGCAAGATTGCTTTTCTTCTGTACAACTATACGTTGCATTCTCAAGAGTGTGCTTGCACGGCTTCAGATATATATGTATATATATATGTATGTCTATATATAAATATGTAAGCTTATAAGTACTGCCTTACTTCTCTTTAAGAAAGGAAGATGTAATGATACTTGATTTAAACGATTCCATGTCTTCCTGGGTTTGCTTAGCTTATTGTCAATATCTTTACACGTTTTTTTAAGACTTATTGACTGAAACGGGCTTTCACGAAAAAATTTATGGCTTTGCTACAGGATACACCCTCCACAACTTAAGCAAGTAAAAATAAAATATATATTTCTGTTTTATTTAAACCTTGTAACTTCGTATGCATAGCCCCATTTGGCTGTTTAATTTTTTTTTTCTTTCTTCAGTAATATTTAATCTCCTTACAGAAAAAGAACATATCCATTTTACTTTTTTTGTATCTCCTTAGTAATATTTTAGTGTAAAAGGATAACCAGTATTTAAACCTTTTATGTTACTTTATACATTTATTTTACACAATGTTGAAAAATTAATAAGAAAGCTACATATTTTGGCAGCTGCTGCTTTCATTTTCAATGAAATGAAAAAAGCTCTCCAAGAGAAAACGTCAATGAAGAAAAAACAGTTTGCACTATCTAAAAATGAGAAACCCTCATTTATAAAAGTTTGCTGCAGATGACTTAACTGAAAATAAATGAATAGTTCCTTTGTGTATAATACATATTTATCTATTTTACTTATGCCTTTATTCCACCAACTTACAACATCTGAGGTACAATTTGTTACATTACTTTTGTTTTTTGCAGCTCAGGCAGGTGAAGTGACTTCCTCAGGGTCACACAGTGGTGTCAGTACCAGGATTTGAACTGACAAGCTCCGGGTTTACTGAAATATTACTGAAGAAAGAAAAAAAACGAAAACGGGCAAATAGGGCTATGCATACAGATGTCCATCCATCCATTATCCAACCCGCTATATCCTAAATACAGGAGCCAATAAGTAGATATGTATATATACAGTATATATATATATATATGTGAATGTATGTATGTATATATGTATGTCTATATTTATATATATATATATATGTAGATATGTAAATTTGTATATGTATATATATATGTTTATGTGGATGTGTATATGTGTATATACGTATGTATATGTAGATATATGTATATGTAGATATGTATATATATGTATATATGTTTATGTATATATATAGTTACATAACCTCTTTAACACACTACTTCTCCGCTGCGAAGCGCGGGTATTTTGCTATATATATATATATATATATATATATATATATATATATATATATATATATATGACAGCAACACTCATAACAATGACAACACAATTACATATATATATATGTACATATGTATATATATATGTGTATATATATCTAGATGTGTATATGTGTAGATATGTAAATATTTATATATATATATATATGTGTCTGTGTGTGTATATATATATATATATATATATATATATATATATATATATATATATATATATATATATGTATATATATATATATGTATGTGTGTGTATGTATATGTGTGTGTTTATGTATGTGTGTATATATGTGTTGATATGTGTATATATATATATATATATGTATATATATGTGGATGTATATATGTATATATATATGTAGATATGTGTATATGTAGATATGTATATATATGTATATGTATATATATGTTTATGTGTGTGTGTGTGTGTGTGTGTATATTATATATATAAAAGACAGCAACACTCATAACAATGACAACACAATTACATTGACAATCATGTTACGTTATTTTTAAAATGTTTCCTTTTTTTTTTCATAACCTCTTTAACACACTACTTCTGGGTATTTTGCTATATATAGATATACATATAGAGATATAGATATATATAGATATAGATATACATATATATATGTATGTATGTCTATATATATATATGTAAGCTTATAAGTACTGCCTTACTTCTCTTTAAGAAAGGAAGATGTAATGATACTTGATTTAAACGATTCCATGTCTTGGTGGGTTTGCGTAGCTTATTGTCAATATCTTTACACCGCTTTTTAAGACTTATTGACTAGGGCTTTGCTACAGGATACACCCTCCACAAGTTAAGGAAGTAAAAATAAAAGTATATATTTCTGTTTTATTTAAACCTTTTAAGTTCGTATGCATAGCCCCATTTGGCTGTTTTAGTTTTTTTTTTCTTTCTTCAGTAATATTTAATCTCCTTAAAGAAAAAGAACATATGCATTTTACTTTTTTTGTATCTCTTTAGTAATATTTTAGTGTAAAAGGATAACCAGTATTTAAACCTTTTATGTTACTTTATAAATTTATTTTATACAATGTTGAAAAATTAATAAGAAAGCTACATATTTTGGCAGCTGCTGCTTTAATTTTCAATGAAATGAAAAAAGCTCTCCAAGAGAAAACGTCAATGAAGAAGAAACAGTTTGCACTATCTAAAAAGGAGAAACCCTCATTTATAAAGGTTTGCTGCAGATGACTTAACTGAAAATAAATTAATAGTTCCTATGTGTATACAGTGATCCCTCGCTATATCGCGCTTCGCCTTTCGCGGCTTCACTCCATCGCGGATTTTATATGTAAGCATATTTAAATATATATCGCGGATTTTTCGCTGCTTCGCGGGTTTCTGCGGACAATGGGTCTTTTCATTTCTGGTACATGCTTCCTCAGTTGGTTTGCCCAGTTGATTTCATACAAGGGACGCTATTGGCAGATGGCTGAGAAGCTATCCAGCTTACTTTCTCTCTCCCTCTCTCTCTCTCTCTCTCTTGCGCTGACGTAGGGGGGTGTGAGCAGGGGGGCTGTGTGCAGCTGCTTCCTGAAGGACATGCTGCACGGAGCTTCGCATACTTAAAAGCTCAAAGGGCACGTATTGATTTTTCACTGTTTGTTTTTATCTGTCTCTCTATCTCTTCCTGCTCCTGACAGAGGGGGTGTGAGCTGCCGCCTTCAACAGCTTTGTACCGGCGGTGCTTCGCATACTTAAAAGCCAAAAAGCCCTATTGATTTTTTTTTTGACTGCTTGCTTTGCACTCCTTTGAAAAGGAAGATATGTTTGCATTCTTTTAATTGTGAGACAGAACTGTCATCTCTGTCTTGTCATGGAGCACAGTTTAAACTTTTGAAAAAGAGACAAATGTTTGTTTGCAGTGTTTGAATAACGTTCCTGTCTCTCTACAACCTCCTGTGTTTCTGCGCAAATCTGTGACCCAAGCATGACATTCTAAAAATAACCATATAAACATATGGTTTCTACTTCGCGGATTTTCCTATTTCGCGGGTGGCTCTGGAACGCAACCCCCGCGATGGAGGAGGGATTACTGTAATACATATTTATCTATTTTACTTATGCCTTTATTCCAGCAACTTGCAACATCTGAGGTACAATTTGTTACATTACTTTTGTTTTTTGCAGCACAGGCAGGTGAAGTGACTTCCTCAGGGTCACACAGTGGTGTCTGTACCAGGATTTGAACTGACAAGCTCCGGGTTTGCTGAAATATTACTGAAGAAAGAAAAATAGGGCTATGCATACAGATGTCCATCCATCCATTATCCAACCCGCTATATCCTAAATACAGGAGCCAATCCCTGCCAACACAGGGCACAAGGCAGGAAACAAATCCCGGGCAATGTGCCAGCCCACCGCAGGGCGCACACACCCACACACCAGGGACAATTTAGAATCGCCAATGCACCTAACCTGCATGTCTTTGGACTGTGGGAGGAAACCGGAGTACCCGGAGGAAACCCAGACAGACACGGGGAGAACATTCAAACTCCACGCAGGGAAGCGAACCCAGGTCTCCTAACTGGCACCTTTCACTGCGCCACCATGCCGCCCGCATACAAACTTAAAAGGTTTAAATAAAACAGAAATATATACCTTTATTTTTACTTCCTTAACTTGTGGAGGGTGTATCCTGTAGCAAAGCCCTAAGTTTTTTCATGAAAGCCCCTTTCAGTCAATAAGCCTTAAAAACAGGTGTAAAGCTAAACTTGCAGCACCACTATTCAATTACACTTGCCTAACGCCTCTCCTAAGGGGACATACTGTGAGATCTAGGCATCAGTCAAAGCACCAATCACAGGCCCAATTAGAAAGCGGGAAGCTGTGATTTGTCGTCTCCCTCCCATGTAACAATCACAGCCCGTGTTATTACGCACTATGTATGTATGTATGTATATATGTATATATGAAGAGGATTGATGGATGGATGGATGGATGTATATGTGTGTGTTTATGTATATGTGTATATGTATGTGTATATATATATGTTGATATGTGTATATATATATATATATATGTATATATATGTTGATATGTGTATATATATATATATATGTATATATATGTATATGTAGATATGTGTATATATGTATATGTATATATATGTTTACATAACCTCTTTAACACACTACTTCTCCGCTGCGAAGCGCGGGTATTTTGCTAGTAAGTCCATATTTTTCTTAGGAAAGACAGTAATTAATGTTTGATGAAATGTTTGAGGTAGAATTTTATTGTCGCTTGCTTCTATATATGTTGGTAATAAAACGGGACCTAACTTAATTGAATTTTTTTTTATAAAATTCAGCAGGGTAGCCATTAGGGCCTGCTGCTTTCCCACTCTGAAGTGAGTTTATAGCATTTAGTAATTCTGAGATTTCCATAGGTTTATTCAAGTCCTTTGCACTGAGAGTATCTGGCGATGGTATCTGTAATGCATCAAAAAAACACATTAGATCGTGTCTTGTCTTCTTTAAACTAAGTAGAATATAATGAGTTATAATAGTCTGTAAATGTATGTATTATAATTTTATGGTCAGTGATTTTATCTCCACCTGTGTTGATAATTACTGATTTTGCATTTTGAACTTCCTACTTGTTGCTTTATTGAGCTAAGATCTTATTAGCCTTCTCTCTGTGTTCATAGTGATGATGTTGCAATTTAAAAATGAGTTGTTCTGTTTCTTTTGTTGTTACGTCGTTGAGTTCTGATTGCAAAGCCTGTCTTTTCCTATAAAGTGCCTAATTTGGATACCTGCCATGTTCTTGATATACCTGGTAATCACTAACTCTGATGCCTTCTTGGTTTCTGGCTTACTTTTGTGGGAGAGACATGATATAATCTGTCCTCTTAAAAATGCCTTCAACGTTTCCCAGAGTTTTCCTGCAGAGACCTTTCAGGATGCATTTGTCTCTAAAAAATCAATTTGTTTGGATATAAATTCTGTACCATTGTCAGCTAATAGCAGGGGGTTAAGATGCCAGCTGCGAGATGAGTATATGGGTCTTAATGATTTGAGCTCCATCATCAGAGGGGCATTGTTGGAGATAACAATAGTGTCATACTTACAAGATTTTATTGTGGGCAAAAAATTGTTAACTATAAAGAAATAATCAATTCTTGAGTAACAATGATGTACTGGTGAGAAGAAGGAATGTACTCTTAAGTATGGATTTAGAAATCTCATTGGGTCTGATACGTTATGATAAATTACAAACTGTGTTATTATATTTGTAGTGTTAGATGTTATGGCCCCTGTAGCTGAAGACCTATCCAGGGGCCTCATGCATAACACCGTGTGTAGAATTCACACTAAAACATGGCATATGGACAAAAGCGGAAATGTGCGTACACATAACAAAATCCAGATGCATAAATATGTGCGTACGCCAACTTCCTCGTTCTTCCGCTACTTAAATCCCGGTCAGCGTGAAAAGTAATGTATGCACCTGCCACCACTCCCCAACTTCTCCCAGAATTATGCCTCTTTGAATATGCAAATCAATATAAATAGCCCTTAAACTCAGCGTTCTGTGAAAAGACAATGGCAAAAGCAAGGGGGAAAAATAGAAGAATTTCAGCGAATACCAAGTGGAGGCAAGGAAAAGCGTACTATTTGTTGGTTTAAACAGTGGTATAAACAACAAAAGGAAGTTGATCAAGTGACATAGAGTGTTGGAGAAACTTGGAAGTTCAAGTTCACAAAGTCGCATAGTGCCCGAAATAAAAAAGAAGTTGTCAGATATCAAAGTCGCTGTGAAAAGGCGCGTCGTAGCCCACCTTGTGAGAGTCATATGGAAACTTGTTAGGGTACAGAGAAAAGAAAAAAAACAATAGGCACACAGTGGGGAAAAAAAAGCACAGAACTTTAATCTCGAAATTTCCACTTTAATCACGTAGTTTATTTTGTCATTAAAATGTAACATCATAAACTTCATCTTAAAATCTTTAATTTACTAGTTTCTCAAATACCATTGTAACTAAAGTAGCACATTAAATGCTTTGTTTTGTATTTGTTCTTCTATGTGCTCTGTGTGTGTGAATCACTATATGCTTCTTAAATGGGCTTTCTCTTCCTCCGACAGGACACAGAATCCATTACATTCATGATATTACAGCTCTCTGAATAATTTAACTACTGAGATGTATACTTGATATCATTTTCATGATGATTGGAATTAAAACATGTTATTAAACATTAGAACACTGTGGCGCAGTGATAGTGACAAGCTGGTGACTTGTCCAGAGATTGTTCCTGCCTCCTGCAAGATGCTTGCTGCGCCTGTACTGTCTCTTTCAAACATACTAACCCCCAATTCCTGTCCTTCCTTTTCTTTCTTTAAGTAACCAATTGCCACACAATCAGCTCTGTAATAGATGTTAAGCCATCTGTAAGCTTAGAACGCTGATTCTTCAAAAGTTTCAAGGAACATTGAAATATCTTCATAGTACATGTTTAATTATTCTATCCATCTATCCATCCAGTGTCATGCCAATCCCAGCGAGAATACAGCACGAGGCAGGAACAATGGCTGAACGGGGCGCCAGCTTGTCGCTATAGCCTCACATGTTTAATTTTTAACAATGTAGATTATTTCAATGATGTTAACATTTTATCTGTATAACGTAATAAACATATTTTGCTGCATTTCATCTTAAAAATGATATTGTCATCATATGTAAATACGCGCTTTATAAAGTGGCACAGGTTGTGCAATATTATAACTGTATCGTAAGTTTACAGTGAGGTAATTTTACTTATAAGTACAAACAGTTCTACAAGGAGCACTTGATGGACTGATTGAGTGTGTTTATAGTTCTAGGGATGAAACTGTTTTTGAACCGTGAGGTCAGTACAGGAATGGCTCTGAAGCGTTTGTCGTATGGGAGCAGTTCAAATAGACAGCAAGGCTGAGGCAGCGTGTGCTTTATGCTGTATACCGATAATTCTCTTTCTGATAAGCTGCTGTAGAGCTGTGATTCCACACTCAGATACAGTGGGATAAATACTTGAGAGTAACAACGCTAAAGCAGCTATGGTATTTGAGATAGTTTGGCCATTCTATGGACCATTATATTGTTACAGGTTAATTACAATCAGGTGCCTTAAACTAATAAACAACATGCGGTTAATTTCAGTGTATTTGATAAAGCCACATCAGGGATGTGGATCTAAAAAACAAAGGGGAACCACACTGGAACAAAAGCACTGCTTTGACACTGAGTGCCGCCAGTTTACAAAACTGAGCCGAGAACTTGCATACGCCAAGGATTGAGCTAGCGTGAAAATATGCGTGGCTTTACGGCAAGTTTAGTTTTTATATATCGTGATATGAGTGTGGAAACAGGCGTATGCAACATTTTTGTGCGTACACACCGTTTATACATAAGGCCCCAGGTCTGGATTAAAAAATAATTAAACTCTCCGGCTATTATAATTTTATGAGTGAGAAATGGATGCAAATACGCTTTAGATGAAGTCTCTATCATCCACATTGGGGGTGTAGATATTATCAAAATCACTTTACAATTAAATAAATTACCCATCATCATCACATATCGCCCTTCATGATCAGATACTACTTCTGATACTACAAATTAAGTTTTTCTAGGAATTAAGATTCCCACACCTCTAGTTTTCTTTGTATAGCTGGAGTGGAATATTTGGCCAATCCAATCTCTTTGCAACCAAAACTGTTCCTTGTTTATTAAGTGAGTCCTGTAAAAATATTCTCTTGGCATTTAGACCTGTTAGGTGAGAGCATACTTTCTTCCTCTTTAGTTCTTGATTGAGACCTTTGACATTCCAGCTCACAAAGTTCACTGTTTGGTCATAAAGACATTGCTTCTGAACTTTGGTTGTCATTTTATAGTCTTAAATTAAGGTAGTATATTATTGCATTATGATAGCTTTAACCTTAGTTTCCAATGTTATCAGTAGTTATGGCTATGAAGCCTGTTGTATTGACACATACAATTGTGGGGATAAAAAGGAAAGATTAGAAATAGACTGCTCTCCTTCTCTCATTCCTCCACCCAAACCCCCCACCACCACCACCACATTTGCCTCCTTAAATGAGGCTAGACCTCACTTCATAAAGTCCCAGTACTCTGACATGCCAAGAGACAGCGCACAACCAGAACACAACTAGCCCCCCAGCAGTGGTGTAAAAGATATCTATTAGCAATACAGTCCAAATACTATAAACTTAGAATATAATCTTAAACAGTTCCGAAAGAATAAACCCAGGGAATGATTTTAAACAGTACCTATGTAGAAGCAGATAACATATCATCGTACAATCCTAATACAGTTAACCAAGGGGGGTTTGGTTGTTGCAAACGTCACTTGGCTATACCTACAGCTCTCTCAACTGCCCCTATAGAATATGGTAAATGAGGATACTTGGCACTCCAATTCTAAAAGAACTGAGAACTTCTATGTGACAAGGTCTAGCAGAATACCCTATCTTTTAAATATGATTTTAAGTCTAGTGATGACATGCTGACTTGTAGTTGGTTGCAGTTGTGCTATCTCTGTATCTCTGGAGTAATACCCCATAACTACAAGATACTATAGCTTTTCCGTGAGACCTCAGTCAGGTCCACTCTTACCTTATACCACGGACTTGGTGGCAAAGTGGTAGGAATAAACAGCTCTAACCTCTCAGTAGTAGGCTTGTGTTCTAGGCAGAATTTACATGTTGACACTTTTCTGTGTCACTATACTGACATTTTACCTCTTTGCCGGCAGTTATGCAATCTAAAGTCTTCCTTCTAAGAGTGACAATCCTGTCCTCATACAGGAGTAAGGTGTAAACTTCAGTTAAAGATGCCTTTACAGCATGAAATCTTTACAGCTCATGTGGCACATGGCATGGCCAGCTAGGTCTGTAAAATCTTTTTACCTTGCTTATCTCTAGGTCATTTCTTGTGACTTCTCTGATTCCTTGTAGTTTTAGCTGTGACACTGGCCTGGAAATGATCACTGACTCAATATAGGCTTGAACATTTGCCTCAGCTTCAGAGTATTCTATGGTTGCGCATTGGGTTTTAGTTCTATCTTAACTGATTTGCAGCTTAAAAGACCCATTTTCTCAAACTAACTAACCCCATACTGCATACTGCACTTCATCTTGAGGTTGTTAGTATACTGTCCATCCACTACAAAAGTGCAGTTTGTACTTTCTTCCTTTTCTCTCAGTTTCTGATAAGAATTTTCCAGTTATTTTTACTTTCCTACCAGGATTCTTAGGGACTACTACTGTTTGAATAAATTGGGGACGTCAAAGGAGGGTCAGATATATGTTGCGTTGCATAAGTGTGATGCCTGTCCCAGTATTTAACTTAAAGGTTAAATCTTTACCTCATACTGGGAGTGCTACTTGCCAGAGACACTCAGAATCTGTTTCCTCCGTACTTCCTATGAAAAAGGGCTCACTATTAATTTTTTACCACAACTGCTCAAAAACATCAGTAAAATTTCCTATTTTATTACAACAGTTTTTACTATGAGCTGACAAATATCTTGGACCAAGTAATCTGTTGCACCTTGAACAATGTGTTTTCCTTGTCGGTGCATCTGCTCTTGTTGCTGCTACATACTACACTATTTTTCACAAAATGGTGTTTCCCTAATACACTTTGTGTTGAAGATCCACCTTCTGCTGCTGTGATCATGGAGTTCTTTTTCTTCTTCACGTAGTCAAGCTGGTGTGCTAATTTCACAGCTTTGTCCAAGGTCTCTCTTTGAATCGCTAGTCTCTAATTTATTCTTTTTTCATAGTTAAAAACTCACAATGTTTGGCAAGCTTACACATTCCTCTCACAAATCTTTTATAGCCCCCTGCTCTTTGTAAATGCTGATGGAATCAACCTCTTTCATAAATTATGTTACTGCATGGAATAAAATGTTTTGAATTTTTCTGCCACATCTTCACATCTATTGGTGTTTGTCCCCCAGCAAATGTGAACACTCCAAATTTTGCCTTTATCATCCATAGCATAAATTAAGGCTTTAACCCCTTATGCACTAAGGGATTTTTGGCATTATTAAACTTAAATTACATACCCAAAAATAAATGTATGTTACTCTGTTTATGTAATACAGGAGCTGCAAATGGCTAAAAAGTAACAAGTACAACACTTCACATCTTAAAAGAAAGTATTTATATGATTAAATACTTTTGTTTACACCAATATTATCTAAATAAAACACAAAGACAATATGGTGCTTTAGGGTTATCGCTCCAAAAAACTGGATGTTACAGTACAACTCCAGAATCAGTTTTCTTTTGTGCCCCAATCTGTCAGTTGTGCCAAGTTTAGATATCATATATTATGTGTGGCATAATGTGTCTCCCTGTTTGGAAACATTTAGTCTCTTGCACCTAAATATCTTTCAAAATAAGTATTGTAGTTGCAGTTGTATATTGCCAACCTTGGGTCACTAAGTTGCACAGGAGGTTGCAACAGGGAACAGGTTTTGTTTATTGCTGAACAGGCAGTGTACAAACACAAGACCTTATCCAGAAGGGGTTTGTCAACAGCAGAAAAGCACACAGGAAGTAGCTGTCAAACATGGTACTTCAGCTCCCATCTCCAGGTCAAAAGAACACAAAGTGCTCCTCATCAAGCGGGCTCAAGAGCTCGGAAGCAGCAACTGGAGCAGATGCAGTCTGAGGGAGAGAGGACAGGAGAGTGAGCTGTTAGGTTGGCCAGGGCTCTGTCTTTTAAATGTTGCAAAACTTGAACAAGAAGCATGTTGTGCGCTAAGCCTGCAGCTGATCCTGCAAAGGGGAGTGTGCTTGTTTCTCATTGAAATACTGTTTAAGAGGGAGATTCTGTGTTTCTTTGCCATAGTTTTACTGTTAAGAGCAGCGACACTGGCCACAATATATATTTTATTTTTTAGGGAAAAAAAAAACTATACATATACACCCACTTTATATTACTCTGTAGCGACAAGTAAACAATTTGTAACTATATACATATAATTATGTACTCATGCAAACCTTTACTTTCAAAATAATTTTTCATGCCAGTCCTTCAAACAATTTCTGTTTACCACCAGACAAAGAAGAAGCTTACATTTTGTACACTCAGTTGGAGTTCTTGTACTGCAGTTCACCCATCTTTTTTCACCCGCTATTGCCCTACAGATATTTAGTGTGTTATTTATTTTCCTTGTTGTTGTTATACCAGCACCTTCCAGTGCTGGGTTACAAGTGGTGGGCACAATGCCTTTGCTGTGTGAGACTTGCCTGGACACCATCAGACAGACACCGCATCTTTATAAAACTCACGTTTATTTTTGCTCTTCAACCAACACAACACAGTCCCACACAACACACTGTGCTCCTTGCCCAAATCACCTTTCTCCCGGGCTTTTCTCTCACTGTCCCTGGGCCGCCTTTTCCTCTCTCCACGGGAGCTTCATCCTGCTCCCACTCCCGACTCCAGCTCACTGATTGGAGGGAGGTGGCCCCTTTTATTTTCACCCGGATGAGCTCCAGGTGCTCTGCCTGATGACACTTCCTGGTGTGACGGAAGTGACAGGAGAGCACCCGGAAGCACTCCGGGTGTCCCTGGAAGGATCGTCGTCCATGAGTGTGGCAGAAGTAGATATGTCCTGGGCTCCATGAGGCTCGGGGCGCCCCCTGGCGGTGGGCACGGGCCTCCCTGCCCCCCTTCCGTAGCCCTCTTCCGACCCAGGGCGGTTGCCCCCTCGTGGCCCGGAGAACTAATGCACCACCTCTCGGTCCTTCCAAGTGTCCCAGCTGGGTCTGTCCCCCAGACTCCTGCGACAGCTGGCAGCCCCCAGGCACAGGACAGGAAACTGGCAGCCCTGAGCACAGAGCTACTCATACAGACACAAACAACTAAACCAGTGTTTCTCAGACACCTTTGAGTCACAGAAGGCCATTGTGAGCATATGAGACTTATTCACAGTATAATCCACCCCACAGTTTTTCCTTGTGATGCCACCAAAGGGATTGACACAATTTTGTAAGACTTTTTAACCTGTTTCTAATCGAGCTCCCTACCCCCCTAGATCCCCCAGCCAGTGTTCAGTTTTATTTCTCTGCATCTAATCGTATTTGTTTCTCCATTCCCTGGAGGGATGTGAGCGCAATTAAAAATGAAATAAAAAATGAATTTGTGGCACTGTGTATCCCCTCAGTGGAGAGGGATTATACCGTGAATAAGTCACTAGCTAAAACTGTTTTTTTGTTTTTTTGTTTTTTTTTACACTTCCATATATTTTTCTGTTAAAATTTTGCATTCCACGTTTACTTATCTTTCCACACTGTCTTCACCTCTGCCAATATGGCCACTGCACAGAATACTCCAAATATTCACAAGGTTTTCACTCTGTAACTAAGATCATCTCTGTTTCAAATATGAGGCATTTATCCAATTAAAAACAGCAGAAGTTCCACTTTCAAATGGTTTTACATTTGTCTCCGTAGGCCACAGCGAATGCCTGATAAAACACTTTCACTGTGACAGTTTGTAGATAACCATTTTCTAGGATTTCAGCATCTGTTTTCTTATCAGTGTGATGTGTAGGTCCTTATACAGTCTGATTTTTGAAATACCCAATTTGTCAGCTTTCAAAAAGGCAGAGGTTTGCCTTTCTACAACATATAGTTTAGCCACTGTATTGCATTGATTGCTTTATAAGATAATTTGTCAATAAATGCACGCCAACCTCCTGTGCTTTTTGTCAAATCAATATCAAGTTTTTAAACTGGCAGTGCTCTCTTCCAAAATATAACGGAATCCTTTCCTCTCCAAAGACCCTGCACATGTTACTCTGGCTCTTGAGCAAATCTCACTTGTTAGGCATGAGTGCATAATATAACAGCATTGTTGTCTTCATGTTTAAGTCAACACGAGCTATGTTATTATCTTTGTAAACATTGATTTAACAATTAGACACTTGCTCACAGCACCTGCAGTGTACACTTAAGAGAGAGTGACAAATGTCAGATGATGTCTCTATGCTTTGAGATCATTTAAAAACAATGTTAATGTTAAACATGTTAAATTAAAACCTGTTCATGTGAAAGTATCATGCACTTTATTTTTTTATTTCATTCACAGTTTTTGTACTAAACCTAATACTTGATATCTGTACAATATTTATTAGTAATTGGTCATCTTTGCTGCTCATATTTTAATATCATTACTGGTCTAACAAATGCATATTAGTCAAACCCTAATTAGTAGCCAGGGCCTCAACTGACATGATTACATACTTGTCTGCTCTCTTTGCTTCTATTTCGACCGTCTCTTACACTGACGTCCTCCTTCTTTGTTTTTACCCAGTCCACTTTTTAAAACTTTGCTAGTGGAGGCTTTGCTCCCTAGTCAACTAGAATAGTGCTTTGTGATTATGAAGTTTAATTGGGTTTTTAAACAGATTAACTGGTGTTTAATTGGGATTTTCACAATATGAAAATATCATTTGAAGTGTTTATGTTTCATGCATTTCAAACAAAACAGAAGAGCAATTAAAGTCTTCAATACATTTACTTTTATATTATTAATAGTAAGCGCTGCCTCAGTGTATCTAGTATTGGGCCCTCAATCCCTGGGAATTCAGCTCCTAACTAACTAAATTATTCCTTCCCCTTGGCTGATAAAAGCAAAGTAAAATACTGAAAAAATTGAGTTCAACAATGATTGCTATCACTCTTCAATAAGAACAACTAAAAGAAGCCATTGGAAATATAATAAATTGATAGTAACATCAAGGTATAAAAAGTTGTTTTAATTTTTTCATCTTCGGCAGGAATTCCAAATTATCTAATTTTATTTAATATATTGTGGTAAAATAACAAGATATGCAGACTTGAAAAGAGTTGGGGAATTGCCCCTTATAATGTCCAGTGGACTTGTGAAAAAATGTGATGCAATAGTCAATCAAAATCAAAGACATTTGACCACAAACAGCAGTTAATTGGTTGTTTTTATTGACAAAATGGTGCCCGGAAGGAAGTATGAGTGGATGATACAAGCCATATTAAAGCAGCATTTGTTTAGAGCTCACTTGGTGTGCCAATAGTGTTGATTAATTAACTATTCAAGTTTCAATTTCTTGACTCAAAAATAAGGATGATGATGCAGAGTTAAATAAAATTTTACTTGTAAAATTATACCTGTTTATTAGTCAGTTTCTGAAGGAGCAAATAACTGTATAATAAATAATAATAAACGCAGCACCCTGAGGCGCTTGTGCTAATCGCTGGAGATTTTAACCATGTGACTCTGGACAAAACATTACCTGCCTTCTCCCAGTATGTGGACTGTAACACCTGGCGAAATAAGACTATTGACTTACTCTATACAAACATTAAAGACGCATACAGCGCCACTCCGCTGCCTGCGCTTGGGAAAGCAGATCATAACCTGGTTCTGCTTCAGCCTCACTACAAACCAAGAGTGAGGGTCCTACCAACAACCACACGTTCATTCAGGAAGTGGTCCCCTGAGGCAGAGAAGGCTCTGAGAGAATGCTTTGGAACTACAGACTGGGATATCCTGCAGGGATCACATAGTGAGAACATTGAGGAGGTTGTTGACTGCTCTACTGACTACATCAACTTCAGTATGGACATTGTAGTTCCAGTAAGAACTGTACACTGCTATGCTAACAACAAGCCATGGATTACAAGTGACATCAAGGTCCTTTTGAACTAGAAGAAAAGGGCTTTTAAAGGCGGTGATCAGCATGAGCTCAAGCGCATGCAGAAGGAACTCAGAGTCCAGCTCAGGGCGGCGAAGGAGCAGTACAGGAGAAAGCTGGAGCAGAAGTTGCAGAATAACAGCATGAAGGAAGTATGGGATGGGATGAAGATCATCACTGGCTGCAGCTCGAAGCGGGGTGCCACCATCGAGAGAGACGTGAAGAGAGCAAACCAAATGAACAACTTTTTTTAACAGGTTTGACCACCCTAACCCACTCTCACCTCGGAGTACTGCACCCTCCACCCATCCTTCTGCTGATACCAGCATAGGAGAGACGTCCCCACCCACAATTACAGCAGCGCAGGTGAGCAGAGAACTGAAGAGACTTCATGCCAGCAAAGTAGCAGGTCCAGATGGAGTATCGCCACGACTGCTGAAGGTCTGTGCGTTGGAGCTGGGGAGTCCTCTACAGCGCATCTTCAACCTGAGCCTGGAACAGGGGAGAGTCCCAAGGCTTTGGAAAACATCTTGCATCACCCCAGTCCCAAAGGTATCATGTCCTAGTGAGCTGAACAACTTCCGGCCTGTTACTCTGACGTCACATGTGATGAAGATCATGGAGAGGCTGCTGCTTCACCATCTGAGGCCACAGGTCCAACATGCCCTCGACCCTCTGCAGTTTGCATACCAGGAGAAGGTGGAAGCGGAGGATGCCATCATCTATATGCTACACCGATCCCTTTCCCACTTGGACAGAGGCAGTGGTGCTATAAGAATTATGTTTCTAGACTTCTCAAGCGCCTTCAACACCATCCAACCTCTGCTCCTTAGGGACAAGCTGACAGAGATGGGAGTAGATTCATACCTAGTGGCATGGATCGTGGACTATCTTACACACAGACCTCAGTATGTGCGTCTCGGGAACTGCATGTCTTACATTGTGGTCAGCAACACAGGAGCGCCACAGGGGACTGTACTTTCTCCAGTCCTTTTCAGCCTATATACATCGGACTTCCAATACAACTCTGAGTCCTGCCACGTGAAAAAGTTCGCTGACGACACTGCTATCGTGGGCTGCATCAGGAGTGGGCAGGAGGAGGAGTATAGGAGCCTCATCAAGGACTTTGTTAAATGGTGCAACTCAAACCACCTACACCTGAACACCAGAAAAACCAAGGAGCTGGTGGTGGATTTTAGGAGGACCAGACCCCTCATGGACCCCGTGATCATCAGAGGTGACTGTGTGCAGAGGGTGCAGGCCTATAAATACATGGGAGTGGGGCTGGATGATAAATTGGACTGGACTGCCAATACTGATGCTCTGTGTAAGAAAGGACAGAGCCGGTTATACTTCCTTAGAAGGCTGGCGTCCTTCAACATCTGCAAGAAGATGCTGCAGATGTTCTATCAGACGGTTGTGGCGAGCACCCTCTTCTATGCGGTGGTGTGTTGGGGAGGCAGCATTAAGAAGAAAGACGCCTCATGCTTGGACAGACTGGTGAGGAAGGCAGGTTCTATTGTTGGCATGGAGCTGGACAGTTTGACATCTGTGGCAGAGCAACAGGCGCTCAGCAGGCTTCTTTCAATTATGGAGAATCCACTGCATCCACTAAGCAGTGTCATCTCCAGACAGAGGAGCAGCTTCAGCGACAGACTGCTGTCACTGTCCTGCTCCACTGACAGACTGAGGAGATCGTTCCTCCCCCAAACTATGCGACTCTTCAATTCCACCCGGGGTGGTAAACGTTAACATTACTCAAAGTTATTGTCTGTTTTTACCTGCATTTTTATTACTCTTTAATTTAATATTGTTTTTTGTATCAGTATGCTGCTGCTGGAGTATGTCAATTTCCCCTTGGGATTAATAAAATATCTATCTATCTATCTATCTATCTATCTATCTAATAAGTATTATGCAGGTAGGCAGCCTTGAAAAATGAAATGGACTATGAGATAATGGTGGTAAGGATGTAGGAGGCAAAGACACAGTGGAGATCAATGCTTATTTATTACAAGAATCCAGCTGAAAACAGTCACAGTGTCAATAATATGTTGTTTTCTAAGAGTATGAAGCTTATAAGGCTTATACAGAGCATTAAACTGTCTATTAATTCACCATTTTATAGCCAGAAAGGAGGTTCTGTGTTAAAGTGAGAGGTTATTTGGGCTTCTTCAAGCTATATTGTTTGATTTTACTCCCAATAAGTACAATGAATGTTGAAGCTTTAATAGATAATTGTCATTTCTGATCAAGTAAATTAAAGATACACTGTAAACTATATGTGGACTTTAATGAAAATGTCTTGCAGCCCAATTGCTTAGCAGACACTGGAGAGCATGATGGCACGGCCTTTTCATTTTTACCCATAATGGACATAATACACTTTCTCTGTCATGCCATATCTTTGTAGAAAATGTATCTGTATAAACATAACTGGAAAAGCCTAATCAGGAAAGTTGATACCTGTAAAATGTGGTAATTTGGGGTATAATTTTATTTGGTTCTATTTTTCTTTTATTCAAAATAGCATTAAGTATTAATCATTAAACTGAAAAGAATATACAGTATCTACGAAACAAATAAAATGCTTCAAAACTTCCTTTGTTTTCATATGACACATGAGATCATCCAGCACCTGATTAATTATCTAACACTTGGGTAGGCACTCCTATCTAATCGCCTCAAGTGACAGCTCTTGGGGAAATTAAAACAGAACAGTAATAAATATAAGCCTCTGAATTCACACATCCTCTTCATTCCAGAGCGACCTTTTAATATCATAGATATTCCGGTGAGTTTCTTTACTTTGCTCCAACACTCCAACATTCAAAACAACAATCACTTGATCCAGTGCTTATTTTGATGCATTTTTATAATTTTTTTGCTTAAATCTATCTGTTTTGCAGTGACCATATAACACAACTTAACAGACAATTAAATTTCATAAATTCATTGTGGGACAAAACCTAAATCATTATAAAATGAGAAAAAAATTATATATATATATATATATATATATATATATATATATATATATATATATATATATTTACAGAACAAACAGAATGTTTTATAGAGGTAATATACATTGAATTAAAAAAGTATTTTCTTATAATGTAACTTTAATATATTTTTAACGTTTACTTATTATAAATAATATACATTAATAAAAAAACATTATTTTACATAATGAAGAAAAATTAAAAACTGGAGATGCTAGTCATTTGCAAATTTTATTTTTTCCATACATTCCCATAATGCATGCAAGTTTAATTTCACAAAGTAGAAGCATTAAAGAATTTTGATGTTATATTTGAGGGAAAAGGAACCTTATCAGGTGTACCTGATTCTGTTAGCATCTATATTAATTTGTTTAATTCTTTGTGATTGTGAGTGATGTTTGTTAATTCTGTGAAACATCTTGTGCTCAAGTGCCACTAACAATACTGCTAGGGTGTATTGATCAACATAACATAATATGACGTGACATTTACTAAATATAGTTAAACCAATTTAGGGTGACATGGGGCTGCAGCCTATTCCAGCTCCACTGGGTGCAGGACAGGACAGGAGCTCCTCTGTCACAGGGCTCCAGTGCAGTGCAGTGCAGGCCCTATTCATACTCATCAGATTCAATTCAGCCTATATGTATAATATTCTGTTTAATAATGTTAGCACAGATTTTATGTAAAAATCATGAGGTGATATCAAAGGTACATTATTTAAAATGTTAAATGTTCTGAAGCTTTGGTTTCATTTAAAAAAATATATTATTTATGCTTAGTGCATGCAAGATAAATAATCCACTCTATAATAAAACACTATGGTCTGTGTGTCCAGTCCCACAGAGCGATCTAATTGGTCAATTTGGCTTTGGTGATGCAATAAAAGAGGAAGTGCGAATGTGAGATGCACGAGGGAGAGAGTCACCTTCAAAGATGGAAAGTATAAAACTGGACAGGAGAAAGGCAGCTTGAAAATAATGGCAGAGTCTTAGAGGTAGGCTTTACAGGAACACACTTGAGAAAGGGAGGGCCAGTAAAAAGGGTTACAGACATACAAATTCAGAGGACAGGTGTTGAAGTTACATGTAGGGCAAGAGATAGCAAACATTTGTAAATTATTAATTATATAAATTAGATTTGTCAGAAAAAAATACAAATTTCAATCTTTCACAATATTTATATTATTACAGTATATTCAGTTTTAATTATTTAAATTACTTTTTGTGATTTTGGATTTCTGCCTTGTTCATTTGAGAAAGAAACAGATTATCAATACCTTAGAAAACAAATATGTAAAAATGAAGGTTTACACCTGTGTGGTTTTCACTTGGACAGTCCATTTATTAACTCCTGTATCCAGCTGACCGGTTTTAAACATCATTTGTTCAGTGTTTGCAATGTTCTCCTGAAATTAAAAAAAAAGAAAAAAAATTAAACAAAATTCTTTTATGTTTTAAAGTGGTTTCTTTATCACATTCTGCTTACCTCCATCTCTCCGGCTATTTTAGTTCAATTGTGCCTATTTAACCAATTTCTCATCAATGATATTTAATAATTCTGCAGGCTTAGTGATACAGCTAATCATGATGGAATAAAAAAAGGAGAAAAAATGCCCAAAATGCCAAAAAGAAAAAATTCTGCTCATTTTAAGAGTGATAGCTACAAAACGAAGAATTCCAGGCACGGATTCCTACAAATCAAAACAACTCAACATCTGCAAAATGCAGTAATATGTCACTCTGCCTTCACTGTTAAATCTGACAGAATTTCTGATATAATAGCCCATCAAACATCAGAGGCATATACAGTATATAGAACTCACACTCTCAATAAAATAATACTTGCTTAAAAAAGACTGCTGGATATGACTGCATCACAGCAGCTAAATTAACATAATCATCATTAATCACACAATCCGCTATTTATTTCAGGTACAAATGTAGTTATAGATTTGCTTTAATATTCAGCTCCAGTTCTTCTATTTTGATGTTTGCTAGCATGAAGCACATAAAAAAGCTGTTCTTCTAGCAACAACTAGGTGGGTTAGTGTTGATACTACTGCAAGCTTAAAATAGACTGGCACACTACTAGAAGGACTAGCATACTAGCTATGCTGAGTAAATATTTTTTCAGCACAAGTTTTGTTTAGCCACACCATATTAGGGGCCTTATGCAACTCAGATAAGTTAGCTATTCTGATACAACAAATGTTTCATCACCCTTTGTATTTGCTTCACATGCGCAATTTTTATTTCATTTACAGTTATATTTAAAGTTATATCACTTTAAGACATTCGTAATAGTGGTATTCTTTTTATTTAATCTGTTTTTGCCAGTTAGTGTCTTTAATTAGTTTTTAAGTTGAATTATTTGTTAGGTTATTAAAAAATTCAAATTTTTAGCAGTTTGTCCCTTAACATGAAGAAAAACATTAGTTAATTTGCACATTTTAAAAATGAGTTTATTTTTATTACTCTGAATATTTTCTAGTTTGGCTAAAATTCATATTTTAAAGGCAGCACTAGAACATTCTCACTAGACTAATAATACTAATAATAATAATGTTTATATAGTACCTTATTTCAAACTCAACTGTGTGTCTGTCTGGCATAAGATGTGAATTCTCACATTCTTGCTGTCATTGTTGTTTTTTTTTAAAGGTGTATTTTTATGAAATGTTAATATCTAGTTTACATTTTTAAAATCAGTTTATCATGTTTTTCGCCAGTCCAGATTTAAGCTTTGTAAAATAATTAGCTACATTTACAGTATAAAGAGTAAGAAATGTTATTTTACTTTGCAGGTTTTTCTTTAAGGTTATTCTGCCAATAAAATGTATAATGGGACAGAAGTTGAATTCATCCTTCTGGGCTTCCCTGGATTTCAGGACAAGGAGTCTAAGTTGATCCTCTCTGCCTTTTTCTTTTCTGTTTATGTTTTCATTTTAGTTGAAAACCTTTTCATCATTTTTGTAATTGTAACAGATGAAAACCTTCATAAACCCATGTATATTTTTGTCTGTAATTTAGCTCTTGTAGATATGTTAATTGGTACAGTTATCATTCCAAAAATAATAGGAAATTTCATGTTTAATCTAAACACAATTTCATTTTCTGCTTGTTTTATTCAAGCATTAACCTACCTGTATACCACCACCGTCCAGCTTCATATCCTGGCAGCCATGTCTTATGATCGTGTCATAGCCGTGTGCAATCCTTTACATTATGTCACTGTTATGAGCAACAAATTGGTTGCCACACTGGCATCTGTTTGCTGGACATTTGCTTGGGTTTTGCCCTTATTGGTCATGTGCTTTGTTCTTCGTCTGTCCTTTTGTGGATCAAACAAAATACCAAATTGCTATTGTGATCATGGATCATTAATCAAATTGTCTTGTGTTGATTTTAGTTTAAATAGTGCCTTAGGGTTGACTATTGGCCTTACACTTATAATTGGCCATGCACTTATATTCATATTCTCATATACTAAAATTATATCTGCTGTCCTAAAACTTAAAAGTAAAGATGGTCACCTGAAAGCCTTTTCAACTTGTGGGGCTCATCTTTGTGTGGTGATGACGACGCTACTTTCCGCTGGTTTTGTCTATGTCTCCTCTCGACTACCTTGGTTCTCTGTGGATGCTCGTCTCATGGTTGCTACTGTCCAAAACCTGCTTTGTCCCATGGTAAATCCAATTATTTACTCAATTTTGACTAAAGAGATTAGGCATACCATAAAAAAGCTCATTATAAAAAATATAATAAAACCTCTTCAAGAATAAAGAACATTGTTAAACTGTTGTGCAAATTTCTATGTAAATACAGCTTTATGATTATGAATAAAAATGTGAAATTCTATGTTACTTAATTAATGGAAGTCCAGACTCAATCAAGGTCTTTCATATCAAAGATATTTATTAAATTTTATAATCATCAACAGCTCAAGTGGTACTACAAAATCCTATCTAACATTAAGAAACCCCTAATAACATACACAGTCCCAGAATTCCCTGACCTAGAAGTGCTTCCAGACCATGCTAACAGGCCAACAGAAGTACTCCTGGGTGCAAAATAAATGGAGCCCACTGCCTTCATTTGAGGAGCCAGAGTTGGGACAGAGGAAGCAGAGAGGTGCTGAAGAGAGAGAGAGAGAGGGAGAAGAAGAAAAAGAAGAAGGCAAAGAGTTGTTTTGTGCTTTCTGTACTGTGCTTCTGCTACATTGTTTGTGCTTGTGGCTATGGTGGGAAACACTCACAAAGAAGCATTTCCCACAAATAAAACCGTTGACTGGCTAGGTATATCCTGTGAATAGCCCAGTCAGTACTTGCACAACAATCGCTACATGAGTTGCCGTGACAATGTCGGGTGAAAAAAGCGAACAGCAAGACAAGACAAGACAATGCTCCCATGTACAATGCCTCTTCCATAAAGCAATTTTTGACTGACAAAAACATTCCCGTCCTTGATTCTGTCCTCCCTATTTGCCCCATTTAGCTCCCTGTTATTTTTACTTGTTCCCAAAAATCAAAGTGATCTGAAGGGAACACAGTTTTCTTCAATGGTTAAAGTGAAGACAGAAATGGCAAGCCTGTTGAAGCGCTTCAAGCAAGAAGATTTCCAGCACTGTTTCAATCAATGGAAGATATGTATGGAGCGGTGTAGAGATCGGGAGGGGGAGTATATAGAAGGTGACAATATTTAGAATACTGTAATTCAACAATAATTTTTTTTTTACAAATCCAGTTATTTTTTTGTCTCACCTCATATATATATATACAGTTGAATACATGGTCCAAATTATATTTGGTTTGTCCATGGGCCTGCCCAGCAATGAACATCCTGAATTATTTCTGGCCTTGTGTCCAGTGCATGTACTGAGGTAAAGAAGGGTTCAGGAAATGAATGCATAGACGGATGGAAACCTATTGTGAATGCTTTGATCTGAGACATTTGTCTGTGAAGTTAACAGAATATTTCATCCATTTTATTGTAAGTTAATTACTATATGTGCTTTGTTATGATGGCCAAGAATTTTTTTAATCCTACATTTTCCTGGAGAATGGAGAAAACAATGTTTCTGATAGAATGGGGGTTTAAGGTGACCAACTCTGGACAACAGGAAATAATATAAAACATGTCCTTGAAAAGTATCTTGTTTGCAATGCAATAATTGCTCAAAATAGTCATTTACATGAACTCCTAAAGTATGTATTTGCAATCTTACTAATTTGATGTCAAGATGTGATTCAAGTAAAAAAAATGCTGAAATGGTAAAATTTTCTGCACCTCACAACTCATGTGGCTCAGTTATCTATCAGACTGCCCTTTCTCAAAATATTGCACTGAAAAAATAGAGAACATTTGTTTTCCAGGGGAATAATATTAGATTATCACAAAGCCACTTCAATATATAAGGAAATCTTAAAGTATGAGGTTATTAAAACCTGTGCAAAGCTGAATTGATTTGAAACTCACTGGGTCTACCAGAAGTCAGTATTTAATAGTGCTGCTATCTACCAATATTCAAGCTTGATTTTTTTTTTATTCATAAATAGCTGCAGAGTTAAATAAAATCAGATTTCCTGTCTATTAGTCAGTGTCTGAAGGGGCAAATATTTGATAAAATATTTGATTTGAATAAAATGCTATGGTGGAATGCATTGCAGAATCTATAGTGCCTCTGGTTCAGAAGAATTTCACAAAAGAACTATTCTTTTCATGATGTGTGCTATGTACAGTGCCCTCAGAAAGTATTCAGACTCTTTCACTTTTTACCATTTTATTATGTTGCAGCCTTATGCTAAACATATTTCAATTTTTTGAAAGAATCAAGATTGTGGAATCTTTTTCAGATGATGAGTGGGGCTTGATTTCCTCACCACATGACGTTTAGAATAGAGGGCAAACAGTTCAATCTTGGTTTCATCACACCAAAGAATCTTGTTTTTCTTAGTCTGAGAGTATTAAGGTCATTTTTTTACAAACTCCAAGTGTACTTTAATGTTTTGTCTGACCATTCTACCATAAACCCTAGATTAATGGAGTGCTACAGTTGAGCGTATCTTTCTGAAAGTTTCTGCCATTTCCACACATGTTCTTTTCAGCTCTGGCACAGTGACCATAGGTTTCTTGGTAACCTCTCTTACTAAGAGCCTTTCCCTTTCCAACAATTGCTCAGTTTGGCTATGCACCCAACACTAGGAAGAATGGTGTTTGTTCCATAATTACTCCAATTAAGAATTATGGAGGCCACTGTGCTTTTGGGAGCCTTTAAGGATGCAGGAATTTTGTGCTGCTTTCCCCAGGTCAGTGTCTCAACACAACCCAGACTGTAAACACACTTTGCCATCTGTGGGAACTTTATAGACAGGTGTGTGTCTCTCCTGTCCAATCAATTGGGTTGACCACAGGTGGACTCCAACCAAGGTGTAGAAACATCCCAGCGTGGTCAATAGAATGAATGGGATGCATCTGAGTGAAGTTGCAAGTGCCATAGCAAAGGGAATACTGGTGTCAATGTGATATTTCAGTTTTTTATTTATAAATTCCTAAAATCCTGTTTTCACTTTGTCATTCTGGGGTATTGAATGTTGTCTGATGAGGTAAAAAATGAATTTAAATGATTTTAGCATAAGGCTTCAACATAAAACGATGTGAATAAAGTGAAGGAGTCTACTTTCTGAAGGCCCTGTAATATCAGTGTGGTATGACCACTGTCTTCCAATCGCCTTCACTCTCGGCATCTACCTGATCCCTAGGAAGGCAGCTGTTTCATTCCTGTTCCTCCATAAATCCTCAGTGTGGGACGATCCACCCCTGTGGTCCCTCGTGAGGCCACTGACTGCCTGCCTCCTCATGACCGTGGTGTATCAAACACCAACTCTGCTTTCCTTGATCTTTACCTTTCACAGTTCTTTGTTATCTGTCACCTCTCCCTCACTTAGGCTCACTTAGGCTCTCCTTTATGCCTCCATCTCAATTATAACCCCTGGAGAGTCAATGAGGAAATTGGAACTAACAGTGCACTCATGTGCAAGACCGATCAGCCCCAATCTCCAAATTAAGCATTCTGGGGCTACACAAACATGCACATCCATGGAGCTTGAGCCACACCATTTACTCTATATATTAAAACTTACACTGCCACAGACCTCTAGCACAATTCACCACATCTGAGATGATGCTAAAGTAACCAGAAAAAAGAACCTGAAAAAGATCAATTGCTTTAAGAGAATCAATGTCATCCCACATTGCACTCCTGGCTATCATAGTTATGGTGTAAACTACAGTCAGGAACAACGCAACAAAATCTACTCTTCAGGTTTCAGGAGTAAACACTCTTTCAATCCAAACTGAACTTTTGTTGTTCTTGATGTATTGCCGGGATACACAAGATAACGTATAACTGAGACAAACCTTAAATAGTCACGTTTTCCACACTACTACCTTGAATTCAGTGTTGTGAATGGAGGGCATTTATATCATTTGTTTTCTTTTCAACATTTCTCCCAATTCATATCAATCAAGACAACGCATTTTGAAGTATCAACTTCAATCTCTCCAATTAATTAGTTTGTGAAAAATATTAAAAGTGACCTTTGTCAGCTTTTGATTATTTTCTTATTCTTAATGAACATTTCTCTTTCTTTTCAAGGTCCTGAAAATGCAAAGCCTACTGTCAAACACGGCATATTTTGATTGCACTGTGATAGATGGTGCATGTAAAAATCACTACTAACACTACAAGAAATGCATGAGTATAAGCAACACATCTATACTAATAAAAGGCAAAGTTCTCACTGACTCACTCACTGACTGACTGACTGACTGACTGACTCACTCATCACTAATTGTCCAACTTCCCGTGTAGGTGGAAGGATGAAATTTGGCAGGCTCATTCCTTACAGCCTACTTACAAAAGTTAGGTAGGTTTCATTTCGAAATTCCATGCGTAATGGTCATAACTGGAACCTCTTTTTTGTCCATATACTGTAATGGAAGAGGCAGAGTCACGTATCGCGTCATCACGCCTCCTACGTAATCACGTCAGCTGAAAACAAGGAAGAGATTTACAGCACGACTCAAACGCGGGAACGAAGGTAAATGACGTTAATTGTTGAGTGTCTTTTAATACTATGTAAGCATACATATTAACACAAGCAGTTAAACGTGTGCATTTACGGGGTGATTTCTCAGGCTTAAAAGCTCGCCTTTTATCAAACGCGGGAACGAAGGTAAATGACGTTAATTGTTGAGTGTCTTTTAATACTGTGTAAGCATACATATTAACACATGTGAAATTAAACATGTGCATTTACGGGGTGATTTCTCAGGCTTAAAAGCTCGCCTTTTATTAAAAAGGTAAATGCAAACTGTTTTCATTCTGAAGGGCACAAACCACGTTAGATTTCAGCCATTAAACGCGCAAAAATGTCGGTACACCAGATAAATATGCGCAACATATTATCAGTTGTATTGTATGATTACAATACATATAGAAATGTGTTAATCGTTAACTAATAGTATGGGATGGTGTTTTTCGACTCGCGCCTTGATTTAAACGATTCCATGTCTTGGTGGGTTTGCGTAGCTTATTGTCAATATCTTTACACCTCTTTTTAAGACTTATTGACTGAAACGGGCTTTCACGAAAAAACTTAGGGCTTTGCTACAGGATACACCCTCCACAAGTTAAGGAAGTAAAAATAAAGGTATATATTTCTGTTTTATTTAAACTTTTTAACTTCGTATGCATAGCCCCATTTGGCTGTTTTAGTTTTTTTTTTTTCTTTCTTCAGTAATATTTAATCTCCTTAAAGAAAAACAACATATGCATTTTACTTTTTTTGTATCTCTTTAGTAATATTTTAGTGTAAAAGGATAACCAGTATTAACACATGTGCAATTAAACGTGTGCATTTACGGGGTGATTTCTCAGGCTTAAAAGCTCGCCTTTTATTAAAAAGGTAAATGCAAACTGTTTTCATTCTGAAGGGCACAAACCACATTGGATTTCAGCCGTTAAACGCGCAAAAATGTCGGTACACCAGATAAATAAGCGCAACATATTATCAGTTGTATTGTATGATTACAATACATATAGAAATGTGTTAATCGTTAACTAATAGTATGGGATGGTGTTTTTCGACTCGCGCCTTGATTTAAACGATTCCATGTCTTGGTGGGTTTGCGTAGCTTATTGTCAATATCTTTACACCTCTTTTTAAGACTTATTGACTGAAACGGGCTTTCACAGAAAAAGTTATGGCTTTGCTACAGGATACACCTTCCACAAGTTAAGGAAGTAAAAATAAAGGTATATATTTCTGTTTTATTTAAACCTTTTAAGTTCGTATGCATAGCCCCATTTGGCTGTTTTAGTTTTTTTTTTCTTTCTTCAGTAATATTTAATCTCCTTAAAGAAAAACAACATATGCATTTTACTTTTTTTGTATCTCTTTAGTAATATTTTAGTGTACAGTAATCCCTCGCTACTTCGCGGTTCACTTTTCGCGGATTCACGACTTCGCGGGTTTTTAAATACAAGTGATTGCCCGCCTATCGCGGAAGTTATGTTCCAGACCCATCAGCAACAGGAGAAAATCCGTGAAATAGAAAGACCATATAAATAAACATTTTTTTAGTTTAAGCCTTAAAATACCCATCCCACATGCTTTAAACACATGTAAACTTATAAAACACACTTTGTTAACACATATGATATGTGGATGTCGGGCTAAGGATATGAGTAACATCTCACTATTATAAAACATTTTAACTTCACGCAAGACAAGACAGTGAGACAGGAAAATTGGTGATGTACACCTAAAAGCCTGATTGTACAGGCTTTTAAATTATTGACACGCAGAGCGACAAGCAGCACAAACCCAGCACAAAGTCCACTTCTCCTTAGCGTTCATTCAGCTCCCCACCCCCTTGACAATGTGAAGTGGCAGGAGCCTACTGCGCTTCCGGGGAGGGGGGGTTTGAGCGAAGGTGCGTTCAGCCCTCACACACCCACACACACACACACACTCCTCGAGCAGAGCGACAAGCAGGCATTTTGGCAGAAGCAGCACAAAGTCCATTTCTGCTCAGCGTGAGTTCAGCTGCCCCCCTTCACAAAGCGAGTGCAGACACATTGACGTCTGATCGCTGCGTGCAGGCAGTGTGCAGTGTTGGTCTGAGGTGTTTAAGAATGTAGAAAGTGTTTAAGAGTATAGGAAGTGTTTATAAGAGCGTGGGAAAGGTTAACAAGAGAGTGAGAAAGGTTTATAAGAGTGTGGGAAGGGTTTATAAAGCCTTAAAATATGTATAAATAATAAAATAAATATAGGTCGCTACTTCGCGGATTTCACCTATCGCGGGGGGCTCTGGAACGTAACCCCCGCGATAGGTGAGGGATTACTGTAAAAGGATAACGAGTATTTAAACCTTTTATGTTACTTTATAGTTATTTTACACAATGTTGAAAAATTAATAAGAAAGCTACATATTTTGGCAGTGAAATGAAAAAAGCTCTCCAAGAGAAAACCTCAATGAAGAAGAAACAGTTTGCACTATCTAAAAAGGAGAAACCCTCATTTATAAAGGTTTGCTGCAGATGACTTAACTGAAAATAAATTAATAGTTCCTATGTGTATAATACATATTTATCTATTTGACTTATGCCTTTATTCCAGCAACTTGCAATATCTGAGGTACAATTTGTTACATTACTTTTGTTTTTTGCAGCACAGGCAGGTGAAGTGACTTCCTCAGGGTCACACAGTGGTGTCAGTACCAGGATTTGAACTGACAAGCACCGGGTTTGCTGAAATATTACTGAAGAAAGAAAAAAAACGAAAACGGGCAAATGGGGCTATGCATACAAATGTCCATCCATCCTTTATCCAACCCGATATATCCTAAATACAGGAGCCAATCCCTGCCAACACAGGGCACAAGGCAGGAAACAAACCTCGGGCAAGGTGCCAGCCCACCACAGGGCGCACACACCCACACACACCCACACACCACGGACAATTTAGAATCGCCAATGCACCTAACCTGCATGTCTTTGGACTGTGGGAGGAAACCGGAGTACCTGGAGGAAACCCAGACAGACACGGGGAGAACATTCAAACTCCACGCAGGGAAGCGAACCCGGGTCTCCTAACTGGCACCTTTCACTGTGCCACCATACTGCCCGCATACAAACTTAAAAGGTTTAAATAAAACAGAAATATATACCTTTATTTTTACTTCCTTAACTTGTGGAGGGTGTATCCTGTAGCAAAGCCCTAACTTTTTTCATGAAAGCCCCTTTCAGTCAATAAGCCTTAAAAACAGGTGTAAAGCTAAACTTGCAGCACCGCTATTCAATTACACTTGCCTAATGCCTCTCCTAAGGGGAGATACTGTGGGATCTGGGCATCTGTCAAAGCACCAATCACAGGCCCGATTAGAAAGCGGGAAGCTGTGATTTGTTGTCTCCCTCTCATGTAACAATCACAGCCCGTGTTACAACGCACTATGTATGTATGTGTATATGTATATATGTGTGTGTATATGTATGTGTGTATATGTATGTGTATATATATGTTGATATGTGTGTGTATATATATATATATATATATATATATATATATATATATATATATATATATATATATACAGTATATGTATGTGGATGTGTATATGTATATATATATGTATATATGTATATATATATATGGATATGTAGATATGTGTATATGTAGATATGTATATATATGTATACATGTATATGTATATATATGTTTACATAACCTCTTTAACACACTACTTCTCCGCTGCGAAGCGCGGGTATTTTGCTAGTTTAAAATAAAGACAAAAATACTAAACCACCTCTTACAAGCAGAATTTTGAAAAAACAGACAGATTGAAGTGGGAATATTTCTTAGTCATGTAAGGTGCCCAACGATGCCAGCCCCTGTGTATCTCCTTCTTGTTCTTCTTTCGGCTGCTCCCGTTAGGGGTCGCCACAGCGGATCATCTTCTTCCATATCTTTCTGTCCTCAGCATTTTGTTCTGTTACACCCATCACCTGCATCTCCTCTCTCGCCACATCCATAAACCTTCACTTAGGCCCTTCCTCTTTTTCTGTTGCCTTGCAGCTCTATCCTTAGCATCCTTCTCCCAATATACCCAGCATCTCTCCTCTGCACATGTCCAAACCAACGGAATCTCGCCTCTCTGACTTTGTCTCCCAACCGTCCAACTTGAGCTGACCCTCTAATGTACTCATTTCTAATCCTATCCATCCTTGTCACACCCAATGCAAATCTTAGCATCTTTAACTCTGCTACCTCCAGCTCTGTCTCCTGCTTTCTGGTCAGTGCCACTGTCTCAAACCCATATAACATAGCTGGTCTTACTACCGTCCTGTAGACCTTCCCTTTCACTCTTGCTGATTTCTGTCTGTCACAAATCACTCCTGACACTCTTCTCCACCCGTTCCACCCTGCCTGCACTCTCTTTTTCACCTCTCTTCCACAAATCCCATTACTCTGTACTGTTGATCCCAAGTATTTAAACTCATCAACCTTCGCCAACTCTACTCCTTGCATCCTCACCATTCCACTGACCTCCCTCTCATTTACACACATGTATTCTGTCTTGTTCCTGCTGACCTTCATTCTTCTCCTCTTTAGAGCATATCTCCACCTCTTCGGGGTCTCCTCAACCTGCTCTCTACTATCGCTACAGATCACAATGTCATCAGCAAACATCATAGTCCATGAGGACTCCTGTCTAATCTCGTCTGTCAACCTGTCCATCACCAATGCAAATAAGAAAGGGCTCAGAGTTGATCCCTGGTGTAATCCCACCTCCACCTTGAATGCATCCGTCACTCCTACTGCAGACCTCAACACTGTCACACTTCCCTCGTACATATCCTGTACAACTCTTAAATACTTCTCTGCCATTCCTCTTGAGGCACCCTGTCATATACTTTCTCCAGGTCCACAAAGACGCAATGCAACTCCTTCTGGCCTTCTCTATACTTTTCCATCAACACCCTCACAGCAAACATCGCATCTGTGGTGTTCTTTCTTGGCATGAAACCATACTGCTGTTCACTAATCATCACCTCACTTCTTAACCTAGCTTCCACTACTCTTTCCCATAACTTCATGCAGTGGCTCATCAATTTTATCCTCCTGTAGTTGCTACAGTCCTGCACATCCCCCTTATTCTTAAATATCGGCACCAGTACACTTCTTCTCCACTCCTCAGGTATCCTCTCGCTTTCCAAGATTCGATTGAACAATCTGCTTAAAAACTCCACTGCCATCTCTCCTAAACACCTCCATGCTTCCACAGATACAGTATGTCATCTGGACCAATGGCCTTTCCATTTTTCATCTTCTTCATAGCTGTCCTTACTTCCCCCTTGCTAATCCGTTGCACTTCCTGATTCACTATCTCCACATCATCCAACCTCTTCTCTCTCTCGTTCTCTTCATTCATCAGCCTCTCAAAGTACTCTTTCCATCTGCTCAACACAGTCTCCTCGCTTGTGAGTACGTTTCCATCTTTATCCTTTATTACCCTAACCTGCTGGCGGAAATTGGGCTACTGTTGGCAGAAGAAGAAAAATTCCTGCCCTTGTGTATAAGGTACCATTTATTTGCTTCATTTTAGGCTTATCACTTTTGAAAGTAAAGTAAATGCTTATTCACATAAAAACACAAGTGTTGTGACAAGTGCAAAAAGTTAAATGGACAGGTGCATAGCAATATCACTTTTTTGTTAACAGTTTAGTTTAGGTACTGCAAAAATGCATCTATTACTCATTTACTGTTATATAACAAAGTCTTAACAAAGGCTTATTAACACTTTCAAAGCATCAGTACAGTGGTTATTCATCTCTGCAATGTGGCCTACTAAAGTAAATCCACTTTGGAATGGTCAGAGGTGGCTTAAGTGAGGCATGTTTATCTTGATAATACATATTTCATTGTAAGATCTGTGGCTCCTGCATATTTACAAGTAATCATATCAAAGGTTCTTAATATGCCACACTGCACAGAGATGAATATCCACTTTAGTGATGCTTTGTAAGTGTTAATAAGCCTTTGTTAAGACTTTGTTAAATAACAGTATCAAAACTAAAGTGTTACCACTTTTTTTGTTTTAATAAAGAAATGACAAATAAAACAGGTGAGGTGCACCATCTTCACTTTATTTTTTGTCAAGGAAAAAACAATGAAGGAAAACCGACAGTGCCTGTAGGCTCACTCTTATTTGCTGCCACTGATCTCAAGTCACAACCTCTGATGCTCTTTTGGAAAAAGTGAGCATTTTAGCAAATACCACTGCTTCAACAATTGTATGGAGACCTATAAATGTTGAACATTTTTATGCATTTTGTTGAAGTAAAATATAATACAAAGCACACTGAATTAGTCCTCACTAACCAAGATACTACTTAATGTTATTTTATATTATTCTTAGTGTTTATTCTTTGCACAATTCCTTTTGATAGTGGTTTCTATGAACAGTACTATATATAGCCCATGTAGAATTTTGAATTTGTGTTATAAACAATGGTATGGTATGTTCAGAACATTTAGACATTGCTTTCTATAAAATAATATATTTTCTTGTTGGCTTTGCACCACATTTAGTAACATGGAGTGTTACCATAAGTAGCAGGATGTGGTGAGTGCTGCTGCCTCATGGGTTTGAAGTCAGTTGAATGTCCTATCTATCTATCTATCTATCTATCTATCTATCTATCTATCTATCTATCTATCTATCTATCTATCTATCTATCTATCTATCTATTGTCACACATGTGCGAGTAGGAGGCAGCTAAAGAGCTTAAGTAATGGTAATACCACATCTGACCAGGGGATGGCGGGGTGCACTGACTGTCTTTCTCAGTTCCCTGCAGACCTGTCCCGAGAATCCTGCCAGGTTCCGGCACCTCTATAGATCTCACTTCCAGTTCCAGGCCCTTCAACGATGTCACTTCCGGTTCTGGGCCCTTGGAGGATGCCACTTCCTGTCAAGAAGACGTCATTTTTGGTCTCAGGCCCTTCGATGACATCACTTCCTATACAGGGCTTTAAAGCCGCTATCTTACCACCAAGGAATCAGTTCTGATTTGGACTCAGTCTTGTGAACAACTCTGTTATTTTAAGTCTTTTGCAGCCAGGGATAATATATGGGTGGCTACCCCAAACCTTTTCATGATGTCTGGTCTGTGTTTATATCACACTATCTATCTATCTATCTATCTATTGTCACACATGTGCGAGTAGGAGGCAGCTAAAGAGCTTAAGTAATGGTAATACCACATCTGACCAGGGGATGGCGGGGTGCACTGACTGTCTTTCTCAGTTCCCTGCAGACCTGTCCCGAGAATCCTGCCAGGTTCCGGCACCTCTATAGATCTCACTTCCAGTTCCAGGCCCTTCAACGATGTCACTTCCGGTTCTGGGCCCTTGGAGGATGCCACTTCCTGTCAAGAAGACGTCATTTTTGGTCTCAGGCCCTTCGATGACATCACTTCCTATACAGGGCTTTAAAGCCGCTATCTTACCACCAAGGAATCAGTTCTGATTTGGACTCAGTCTTGTGAACAACTCTGTTATTTTAAGTCTTTTGCAGCCAGGGATAATATATGGGTGGCTACCCCAAACCTTTTCATGATGTCTGGTCTGTGTTTATATCACACTATCTATCTATCTATCTATCTATTGTCACACATGTGCGAGTAGGAGGCAGCTAAAGAGCTTAAGTAATGGTAATACCACATCTGACCAGGGGATGGCGGGGTGCACTGACTGTCTTTCTCAGTTCCCTGCAGACCTGTCCCGAGAATCCTGCCAGGTTCCGGCACCTCTATAGATCTCACTTCCAGTTCCAGGCCCTTCAACGATGTCACTTCCGGTTCTGGGCCCTTGGAGGATGCCACTTCCTGTCAAGAAGACGTCATTTTTGGTCTCAGGCCCTTCGATGACATCACTTCCTATACAGGGCTTTAAAGCCGCTATCTTACCACCAAGGAATCAGTTCTGATTTGGACTCAGTCTTGTGAACAACTCTGTTATTTTAAGTCTTTTGCAGCCAGGGATAATATATGGGTGGCTACCCCAAACCTTTTCATGATGTCTGGTCTGTGTTTATATCACACTATCTATCTATCTATCTATCTATTGTCACACATGTGCGAGTAGGAGGCAGCTAAAGAGCTTAAGTAATGGTAATACCACATCTGACCAGGGGATGGCGGGGTGCACTGACTGTCTTTCTCAGTTCCCTGCAGACCTGTCCCGAGAATCCTGCCAGGTTCCGGCACCTCTATAGATCTCACTTCCAGTTCCAGGCCCTTCAACGATGTCACTTCCGGTTCTGGGCCCTTGGAGGATGCCACTTCCTGTCAAGAAGACGTCATTTTTGGTCTCAGGCCCTTCGATGACATCACTTCCTATACAGGGCTTTAAAGCCGCTATCTTACCACCAAGGAATCAGTTCTGATTTGGACTCAGTCTTGTGAACAACTCTGTTATTTTAAGTCTTTTGCAGCCAGGGATAATATATGGGTGGCTACCCCAAACCTTTTCATGATGTCTGGTCTGTGTTTATATCACACTATCTATCTATCTATCTATCTATCTATCTATCTATCTATCTATCTATCTATCTATCTATCTATCTATCTATCTAATTCATTAATTTTATGAATTTATAAGATACTGATGGAGGCCTTTTTTTTTATTATAATTGTGAAACATAAATGCTAAAGTAATACAATAATATAATGAATTTCCTTATGTTAGGTGTTAACAATCCATGTGACTTTCAGCTTACTGTTCTGCAAAACGTTACACAGAACACCACAAGCAACTGGATCAGTTTATGACAGACTCTCTTCTGTGTAGTAGGCTACTTCAAGTATATTAAATGTGAGTAGTTAGCATTGCAGTCCCAATTCCCACTTCTATGGTATATTTTCTAACTATTTTGCAAGTAATTAAGTCAAATTAGCTATCAAGAGATTTATCATCTATGAATAACGTTGCATTAATGACCTTTAATGACCTGTCCCTTGAGTATGAAGTCTGAGACTACATTCTAGATAAGCATTTAAATAAACGTGCAGAATCTCTAGAGTTACTTTTCATCGTATTGAGTTGGTAGCATTATTAGAAACTTGCAAATGAACACACAAAATGAGCCTTTAAGATGATTTAGGCATGCACATTATGCATATAGTGGCAAAGGAATATATTTTGGTTGAGGTAAGAATAACAATAAGCGCATGCCTTCTTAACTAATTATCTTCCTTCTGAAGAACTTCACTCATTCTCCATACCTACTTTATGTAATTCATTGTAACAGGGGATTAACTAAATAATTACATTTTTCCCCTACTTTATAGTTATTTTGAAGCTTAACGCTAAGGATTTACTTCTTTATTTGGCCGGTTTTAATTCTCTGCATGTAATTGCCAAAATGTATGAGACGTTCAAAAGCCATTTCAATATAAATCCAGTAAAAACAGACTGTATTTTGAATGCCTATCTGTACTTTCTTTACTGGCTAGTTTACTGATCAGAGCAATTTTAAACTATCCTATATTTTACTATTACTAATTACTACAAAGAAGATTGTAACTACAGTATTTCTGAGGCATTTAAGCAACTGATACATGCATTACAATTATTTATATTCTTTTGACCACCGGTGGTTTAAGTGAGCTTGGCGATTCTAAATTGGCCCTAGTGTGTGCTTGAAAATGGATGGATGGTTTAAGTGACCAGCTCAGGGTCATACTTTTACAGATTATGGTCCAGTACCTTAGCCACCAAATCAGACAGTATAGTGCAGCATTGCATTAGTTCTATAAACCAAGACAAATGTTAAAAAAAAATGTAAAACATTTAACACTGAAGAAGTGTTTCTGTTATTTTTCTGGAAAGTACTGACTTCTCAAAGTTGGAGGATTATTTCATTGGTTTATTTAAAAAAACCTAAGAACGGCCCACAAAAGGAACTGCCGTTTGCTGATTGGCTTACTGATTTAATTGGTTTATAGGTCTTGGTTTCATATTTCATAAAACATGAGTCTTTTAAAATGCATTTCCTCAGAAATGTTCTGAACATTTTCTGAAAATACAACTTAAATATGGAATTTCTTAGAGGCACTAAGAAAATGGTACAGAGAAAATACATTTTATTTGGTTTTAGTTTGTTTTGTATTTTTGGAGTGCCTATCTTTCAATTTCTGGAAGAAAACATTTTATTATGCACATGTTTTTCAATCAAACACAGGTCATGAATTTTTTGTCCAAAATGATGAGTCAAAGTGTTCTCTTGTTTGTTATCAGTTTTCACATTCACTGTTATGGTATAACTGGTATTAACTTACTTTTGTCATTTTTCTTATCTTGATCAGAATCACAGGCAGATGAGGTTTATTCTGGCAACAACAGCTAATGTTTGGATATGGAATATATGAACATAGTCTCAACAACCTGATACACCTGAAAAATAGCTGCAGATTTGCATGACGTCTCCTTTATGAATAGAAAGTGAAAATTTGTAATTGTTTGAAAATTATTCCAAATAGCAGGCAAATGTAATTATATCCAGTTGTTCAATCAAAAGTACAATGCACGTTATATTAATAGTATAGCATATTGGTGGTAAGTAGTAGAAGTCTTTAATGTAGTCATTCAACAGTTTTAAAATGATAAAACTTGCCTTGTTCTGTTCCAAAGTCTGCTGTCCACTTGGAATAAATAGTCCATGGTAAAAGTGAATCCCTTTAAAATTCAATAAATATGTTATTGATTTATTTATAATTTTTAATATATTATTGTGTTTCATTAGTTAAATATCCAAATTTATAACCTGAACTCATACTTTTTCCATTTCTTTGGATTGATAAATTAATTTCAAGTGTTTCTAGAAAGTCAATTATTATACTCATTCCTAACACCACAACACTGACTTGACTGCAGAACACCATCCAGTGTGCTACATGTTATTAATAAATATTATCCATTTTTTTTAAGAATATTACTGTAGTTTTAAAATTGCATTGAGACAATCTGCCTGTGCCCTTTTATTGCCTAATTTTATGTGCAAATATTACTTTGTACCTGGAATATGAACAACATGACTGCTGAACGAGTCTCTGAGTTCATCTTGCTTGGTTTCCCAGGATATCAGGACAAAGAATCTAAACTAATCATGTCAGTCTTCTTTTTCTTTGTGTATATTATCATTTTGGTAGAGAATCTTTTCATTATTTTTACAGTTTGCTCTAAAGAAAACCTTCACAGGCCGATGTATTATTTTGTCTGTAATCTGGCAGTTGCAGGTATATTTATGGGCTCTATTATTATTCCTAAAATGTTGGTGAGCTTCATGTTTAACTGGAACACTATTTCATTTGCTGGCTGCTTCATGCAAGCTTTATTATACATATATGTGTTTGTTGTCCAGATGAATATATTAGCAGTAATGTGTTATGACCGTGTGCTAGCAGTATGTAGCCCCTTACAATACACCACAATTATGACTAACCAGGTTGTGATAAGGCTCCTGTTGTTTTGCTGGACATCAGCTTGGATTCTTCAACTTCTGCTCATTTGCTTTGCTCTTAGGTTGACTTTCTGTGGGCCAAACAAAATTCTTAATTGTTACTGCAATCACAGTTCAATCATCAAAATGTCATGTTCTGATTATGCCTTTAATGACATGCTGGGCCTAACAGTTGGCCTTAGTAACACCGTGGCATACTCATGTGTATTTCTCATTTCTTATTCAAAGATTCTAGCTAATGTCCTGCAAATTAAGACACCAGGGGGCCATCGTAAAGCCTTTTGGACCTGTGGGTCCCATCTGTGTCTTGTCAGCACCACCATTTTGAGTAGTGCTTTTGTTTATGTTTCCAGTCGAATCACCTGGTTTTCAATAGATACAAAACTTCTAGTATCTATGATGCAGAACTTTCTTTGCCCCCTTTTGAACCCTGCTGTGTACGCTTTTATGACCAAAGATATCAAAGAAATCATAAAGAAAATGGTGCAGAAAAAAATGAATTATTGATAAACATCAGTGAGCAGATTGCTTTGTTGGATGTTTAGGTGAAGAATGATCAGAATTATCCTAGAAGCCTGACCCTGAAAACATTTGCTATTTGGAAAAAAAAAAAAAATATTATATATTGCAATTTTGAATGTTGTACACCTGCTATTTCCTATTTTCAGGACTTGAGTGGCAATATTGTTTAAAACAGGGGTCTCCAACTCCAGTCCTGAAGAGCTACTGTGGCTGCAAATTTTCATTCTAACTCTTTTCTTAATTTGTGACCGGTTTTTGCTGCTAATTAACTATTTCCCTTTATTTTAATTGACTTTTCTTGAGACTCTGACCTCTGAATTGATTCTTTTTTCCTTAAACAGCACCTAAACATAAATTTGATGTGAAGTAAGCCAACAGATGACCAACTAAGTTAGGGCCTCAAACTCCAACCAACTTCACTTCATTCAGTTACTTAATTTGAAGCCAATTCTTGTTGCTAATTAACCCCATTATTTAATTCCATGATGCTCATTCTGCCATGGCAGACATTTCTAAAACTGTTGATTTTCTTTTTTAAGAGCGCTGTCTAAATGTTTTGTGGACCTGAGCAGATCAACATTACTGAGGCCTTCACCTTTCTTTATTTTCAGTTATTGTGTGATGGACACAGATCGTTGTTTATGTGTTACTTCATTTTGTGTTTTAATATTGTTTGGTTGCTAATTAAGGAAAAAAGAAATAATTAAGGGGCCTGAGTCTTAAGATATGCATCAATTAAAATTAAGACAAAGTGTTAATTAGCAGCAAAATCTGGTCACTAATTAAGAAAAGGGTTAGAATGAAAACCTGCAGCCACAGTAGCTCTCCAGGACTGGAGTTGGAGACCCCTGGTTTAGAATAATATATGTAGATGTTTACAGATGTGTTGTGGTGTTACAATAGCTATGGATGCTTACAGAACTTAAATCTTTTCATGTAAATGACTTATGAAAGAGTTTTTTAAAATTTATAAATATATGATTCTGTTTTTTAATACAGTTAATCTTGGTCTTTGCAACAATTTAAATAATATGATAAACATTTCAGAATTAAATTAGATACCCTTGTCTTTGATGCATGTTTCTAATTAAAATTTGAAAGAATGTATTAAAAAACTGTGTCTTTATTCTTATATCAATTCTTTAACTATTGGTATATACATTTAGGAAGAGTTTTTTAATAGCATATCGGGACGACGGGGCTGTGAAAAAAAACAGGGTCATTACTGTCATGTGTACAGAGTACAGAGAAATTCTTACTGGGATGTGCTAATCAACATGCAACCATCTTGCAGCACCAGTATTAGTGAGTAGAACTCCTTACCTTCAAACTTATGAAATTGTATGTTGTAACAATAAAGTATGAGCTAAACCAAAAAACTGCTAAAATCTGAATTTGTAAAAAAAAAGAGAGAACAGCTAAAAAGATACTTAAAAAACATATGCCCATTTTTCCTTTACCTTCCTTTCATAATTTTTGCAGCATTTATTAATAGCGACAGACAAGCATTGATCTGATATATGACAGAGGGTTAATATCCGGAAGTCTATTACTGCAAAAGACAAACAAAATCTGGTAAACAAAGAGGGCTTTCATGTGCCAATGCAGGTAAGCAGCAGCCATGAAGTATCATGTCGCATTTGTTTCAATAGAGACTTGGAAATCACATGAACAGGTGGGATTCTTCTACATACTGTGTAAGGAAAACAGCATGGGAGCTACCTAGGGTGCCTGGTCTAGAAAGTGGAGTTCAGGATTGAGGGGATACCTGGTAGCTGGCCCTAAGAATTTTAGATGAGTGTTGGTTAACCTGGAAGTTACTCCAAACATCAATCTAGGAATAATCCTTTAATGGGGGTTCATAGCCCATTCCCTACTAGTAGTGCATCATGCTTAGAGTTGCAATGTGGGCTGTGGAAGCGGTCAACTAAGTGAAAGATAGTAACACCAGAGATTGGTGAGCAAAAGAGATAGACTGATGAACACCACACCCTTGTTTTAACATATCAGAGATACAAAAAAAAAAACCCTAATTAGAGTAAGCCGCCCTAATTTGGGGTGTTCGAAAGAAATGTAATGATTTTCTTCATGAGGTAGAAGTACACACTAAACAAGCATAGTCATGTTGGTTATTTAAAATATGTGTGTCAGTATAAATGTTTAAAGTCTAAATATCCCTGTATTAGAGAAAATTAAAAATACCATCATATTCATTATCATTGACCTTGAAATAGTCTAAAATGATACCCCATGCTTATGCTTGAAATTTTGTCATTTTTTACCTCCTGAGAGTGGCTCATATGCAGCTAGGAGCACTGGTAAAGAATCAAATATCAATAACATGATCATATTCATGATCAGCAACTGCAAAATAACACAAAACAACACTTTATGTGCCTATATTGCCAATCCTCATTTTTTCAAAGTTTTGGAAAAAGGGGTAACTTTGACCCCTGATATTCCGTTATGGGTGAACCTCTGGGGTTGGTTGATGTGCATGCACGACTTCAAGTCCTACTGATCATTTTGATTGAAAGGACCCATTGGTTTGCTATTTAATCATAAGGGTGTAATTCCCCACACAAAATATTGTCCAAAAATGGCCAAAAAATTGGTGTTTTTCAAAGCAGCACCAAAAACAGGCGTGAACACCAAAAATCTCGATTGTGTTTACTTGCCCAAAGTGGAGGTCAGAAATGCACCTTTAGGAGAGGACGTGTACTGAGTATAGGCCAATTACAAAGGCAAGACTTAGCTTAAAAGAAACAGGAAGTCCTGAGCAAAGGAAGGATTTTGAAATCCAGAAAACCTCAGCAATTGTGGGGGAGAAAGAAACTTTGTCTGCCTGAGGAAATACTACCTACAATGACTGAGGCCTGTTTACGCATTGTGGAGAGACAAACTAGGTAGGGTTATCCTGCAGGATTGGGCTGCTTGTAGGCTTTGGAAGAGAAAGTAGGGAACTGTGTTTTCTATCTTAGAAACTTCTCTATCTTCCATATTGCATTTACCTGGGCTTCATCTGGTAGAAACTGAAATTTCATATCATTGAAATTAATATTTTTTGGACTGATAACTGATGTTTGTGTTTTTTAAAATTTGTCATATTTTTGTTTGGTGTTCAAGCGCTACGGCATATCTCCAGAACAGCAGGCAAGAGAATGGAGGGAGTGGCAGTTTGATCCCAAGAGGCCATTGAGAACCCAAAGCTTTGAGGCTTGGGGAAAAGTTTGTCGCTGGCTACGGCCAGACATTAATACCTCTCATAAGATGGCCGAGGTATTGGCTTGTGAAACCTTTGTTCATGCCCTCCCTGACCATATCGCCCAGCAAGTAAGGAAACAAAACTTCAAGGATATGGACACCTTAATCAAGATCGCTGAGTGTCACTGTAAATCACTTGTAAATCGGGGCAATCAGAACGGTTCTCTCGACGTACCCAACAGGCATGTGGGGCAGCTCCTGAGCCCACCCAACAAGCTCCCGAGCCTGCCGTCCGTAAAAGGGACAGACAGGTCAGCCTCCCTCTTTGTTTCAAGTGTGGGGAGATTGCACATCTGTTCCCTAACTGTACTTTCGAGCCCATGGATTGTTATGTTAGTGAAGGAAGAAAGGTATTGTGCCACTGTGACTAACCCTTTGTCTCTTCCATATACAGGTGCAGTTATTATAAATGGCAGGAAGGTAAGGGCAATGTTTGATTCCGGGAGTAACATTTCTATTGTTGTTGCCTGATTCGTTTTACCGCAACAATGGACAAAAATAAAAACTAGTCTGAAATGTATTCATGGAGACATCCGGTATTATAAAACAGCTAGATGTGTGGTATCAGTAAATCACAACATAACAGGAATGGCCATGGCTGTATTACCGGATCCCCCTTTTCCAGTCATATTAGGAAGAGATTGGAATAAAATTAACAGTGGTAATAACGTAACTGTACCCAAAAAGAATTTGGGCTTAGTAATGGAGAATGCTACTCTGACTGCCTCCACGCCGTGTTCCCCAGTAGCAACGACCCATACAGGTACCCAATGCAAAGAAATCGATGTCCCATCATCCTCTGTGGGAGCTAGTACAGTTAACGTGGATGACCTCCCATTGAGGTTGAAAGAGACCCCATACAAAACTTATCTACTCAATTTTTTATTAACACCTTCTTCATTTAAAAGAGAACAATGGAACGACGATTCCTTATAATTTGCAAGGAATGCAATAGTATCTACCGAGGGTTATACAACCCTAAATGCCGTTCTTTGTAATTAAAAACGAATTATTATATAGAGTGGCAGAACACGGGGGTGAAGTGCGAGTGTTGCTGTTAATTACGTGCACTTTTCGGCGACAAGTGTGTGAATTGGCACATGCTCACCTTCTAGGAGCCCATTTAGGGTCCGACAAAACATTGGAGAGAATAAAACTCTGATTTTATTGGCCGGGAATTAATGAGGAGGTCCGACAATTTTGTACTTCATGTCCAGAGTGTCAACTTTGTCAGATTCCAAGAAGGACCCGAGCTCCTCTTGTTCCCCTTCCCCTTATTGATATTCCTTTTGAATGAGTTGGAATTGATCTCATAGGACCCCTAGAACCCTCGTTAAAGGGCTTTAAATATATTTTAGTCCTAGCAGATTATGCCACTCGCTTCCCCGAAGCTGTTCCATTGCGCTCGGCTACTACTAAAAACATTGCATGGGAATTAGTAGGGATATTCGCTCATGTTGGGATCCCCAAAGAGGTTCTAACGGACCAAGGGATTCCCTTCACTTCGGAGATGTTCAGGGAAGTAGCTAAATTACTCCGAATAAGAGATATGAAAATGTCTGTCTATCATCCCCAAACTGACGGTTTGGTGGAACGTTTTTGATCAAACTTTGAAACAGATGTTATGTAAAGTAGTTAATGAGGATGGGAGAAACTGGGATCAGTTGCTTCCTCTCGTTTTTGTTTGCATATCGGGAAGTCCCACAGGCCTCTACTGGTTTCTCTCCTTTTGAATTATTATATGGAAGACAACCCAGAGGAATTTTGGATATGTTAAAAGAAGGTTGGGAAGAGGAGGTCCTTCCTACTTCAAATATTCTTGAATATATCGCGCAATTACATGATAGATTGGAGAAAATTAGACCTATTCTAAAAGAGAATTTGGAAAAAGCACAAGCAGCGCAGTCGCGTTATTTTGACAGAAACACCACCATCCGGGAATTTGTCCCGGGTGGTACTCGTCCCAACTTCACATTCAAAATTATTAGCACATTGGCAAGGCCCTTACGAAATTAAAGAAAGGAAAGGACTCGTTGATTATTTGGTTAAACAACCCAATCGTCGACCGAGTGAATGTGTGTATCATATTAATTTGCTGAAACCATGGAAGGACAGGGAACTTGATCCCTCCTCCGGCCAGCCTCGTTCTCTTTTTATGTCACATGCCCACCTTAATTTTGGTCCCGATTTGACACCAGAACAACGACAAGATCTCAAATCTATCTTGTCTGTACCCGAAGTTGAGAACGAAATACCTGAACGAACTGCATTGATTGTTCATGACATCATTACTAACCCTGGGGTTATTATCAGAGAGAGACCTTAAAGGCTCCCGGAGGCAAAGAAAGCGGAAGTAGAGTTGGAAATTAGATCAATGCTGGAGTTAGGGGTTATTGAAAGCTATAGCCCTTGGTCTAGTCTAATTGTCTTAATTTCTAAACCTGATGGGTCATGGAGGTTTTGCAGTGACTTCCGTCGACTTAATCAGGTCTCAAAATTTGATGCGTTTCCCATGGAGGAACACACAATTCCTAACTACTCTTGACATGACAAAAGGGTATTGGCAAATTCCCTTAATGGCCTCCGCTAAAGAAAAAAAACGCTTTTAGTACCCAGTGGACATTGGCAATACAGGGTCCTTCCTTTTGGCTTGCATGGGGCACCAGCTACTTTTCAACGTCTGGTAGACACACTGCTACAGCCCCACAATTCATATAGTGCCGCCAACCTGGATGATGTAGTAATTTATTCCAGCACGTGGAAGGAACATGTATGGCAGGTTAAAATGGTACTCTCCACGCTAGCGTCAGCGGGTCTTCGTATTAATCCAAGAAAGTGTTTTTTCGGATTAAAAGAAGCCAAATATTTAGGCTACCTGGTGGATGGGGGTATCGTTAAACCACAATATAATAAAATTGATGCCATCATTAATTGGCCCCATCCGATGAATAAGAGGCAGGTTCAGTCATTTTTGGGTTTGGCGGGTTACTATTGCCGTTTTGTAATGCATTTCTCCGAAATTGCTACGCCCTTATCTAATTTAACAAGGAAACGAGAACCTTTAAAAGTGGTATGGGATGATTCGGTTGATAAAGCATTCTGTGACCTAAAATTGGTCCTTACGTCAGCACCTGTATTGAAATCTCCTGATTTTTCTATCCCTTTCATCCTCCAGACCAACGCATTGGCCACAGGATTGGGTGCCGTGCTGAGCCAGTGCATCGACGGTGCTGAACACCCTGTTATGTACCTTAGCCGGAAACTGCTGGACCAGGAGACCAAGTATGCCTCAGTGGAGCAGGAAGCCTTGGCGATTAAGTGGGCTATCACGTTATTATGGTACTACCTATTGGGGCGTGAATTTACTCTGGTGACGGATCATGCCGCTTTACAGTGGATGAACCTTCATCAGGAGTCTAATCCTCGAATCACTAGGTGGTTTTTGGATCTTCAACCTTATCGTTTTAGTGTCATTTATCGTAAAGGTTCTCTGCAGGCCAACGCTGATGCTCTCTCCCGTGTCCACGACCTCTCGGTGCTACTCGCCCCACCCAATGAGACTGGGTTTTCATGTCACACATGTGCGATTAGGAGGCAGTCAAAGAGCCTAAAGGTGAGTGAAATATTGTGAGATAAAGAGTCATCACGTGGTACTTACCTGAATCTCTTCTCTCAACAGAAAAGCAGAAGAAAAATAAACACCTCCACTTCCAGGTACCAAAATGGCCACGATGACGTCACTTCCGGTGCACCGCAATGATGTCACTTCCGGCCCTCTCTGATTACTCCACTTCTGTCTCACCTTGATGACGTTGGTTCTGGTTCCTGTCTCCAACGTCACACCATGCCAACCATTTCCTGCTCCCATAATTCCTTTCATATAAAAACGGCATTTTGTTGTCAGTAAAGTGTTCATTGTACTGAAAAGACTTTGATCCATTTATTTTCAACGTTGTCTTTAAGACTATATATGGGGACAGTCCCCAAAACTTTATTGTGTATTTTGAAGATTTATTTTCACGAGAGTAATCTCCACAGCTACCAAAACGGAAGTTTTTGGTTCAAAATTGTTACAAGTCTTAACAGACTTCAGTCCAACACAGAACAATACAGACAGGCAAACATGGCAGTTTTAAAGTCGAGAAGGGGAGGTGATGTCACCGAGGCCAGAACTGGAAGTGACACCATCAGGCCCGGAACCAGAAGTGACATCATTGAGTCCAGGCGAAATTTCCTATGGTTGGTCTGCTGATGAAAAAGAGGAAGGATCAGTGCACTCTGCCACCCCTTGGTCTGGTATGGAATTATCGCTTTGTGAGCCCTTCAGCTACCTCCCATGCGCACGTGTGTGACATGACCCCCCATGCCTTGACTGAGAGGTTGTGAACCCAAGAACCAGCATCAGCGTGACCCCTGTCAGTGACTGAACAAAAACTTTAAGGCTGCAGATCTAAAAACCACCTTGTGACTCGAGGGTTTGATTCCAGCTATCCACTGTAAAGGTGCATGGTCTGTAACCAAGGTGAACTCATGACCCAGGAGGTAGTATGGCAGCTGTGTAATCGTCCATTTGATCTCCAAGGCCTCCCCCTAAGCAATTTCTGGCTTAGGAACTATTTCCAGCTCCCGTCACTGTTTGGCAGACAAATTGGGTCTAAAGTTAAGGTCCAATTCATGAATAAAGAGGGAATGGGGCTGGCCAGTGGATGGGTCAGGCTCCCTGTCCTTCCACGGCTTCAGCAAGTTCACTTAGTATACCTGTTTAGTCAGCGAACGATTGGGTTGTTTCACCAAATAGTTGATGAGTCCCTTCCTCTCCTTAAGTTCATACGGGCCTTGCCAATGGGCCAATAATTTGGGAGGTGGGAATGAGATCTAAAACACAATCTCCAGGGTGTAATTCCCGCAGAGATGTTCCATGATGACGAGGGGGAGGAGCTGGTCCCAGTTCCTCCTACCGTCATTGACCACCTTGCGAAGCATCTGCTTGAGGGTCTAATTAAACCGCTCTACTAGACCATTGGTTTGAGGATGATATACCAAGGTCTTTAAACGCTTTATCTTAAGTAACTTGGCAGCTTCCCTGAACGTCGCCAAGGTTAAGGGCATCCTTTGGTCCATTAGGACTTCCTTAGGGATGCCACTCGCGCAAAGACTCCTACTAATTCCTATGCAATGACTTTGGAAATAGCTGAGCACAAGGAAACACCTTTGGGATATCGGGTAGTATAATCTAGCAGGACCGGTATGTACTTGTGCCCTCTATCCAAGGGTTATAGGGGTCCTACTAAGTTGACCCTGATACGCTCAAATGGGACGTCAATGAGGGGAGTTGGAACTAGAGGAGCACAGTCCCTCCTGGCAATTTGGTGCAGTTGACACGCCAGACAGGATGTGCAAATACGGCAAACCTCCTCATTTATTTCTGGCCAATAGAAACGGAGCTTGATACACTCCAGGGTTTTTTTTGCTGCCCAAATGGGCACCCAGGAAGTGTGTGTGTGTGCTAGTTCACAAACCTACTGCTGATAGGTTCGTGGGACTAACAGCAGTGACCTCATCTTCCCCTCATGTTCTGATACCAGATAAAGGTTGTTATTTAGTACAAAGTGAGGACCCTGTGGTAGAAAATGTTGAGTGTGATGGCCTTTGACCAGAACTATGGCATTTTTAGCAAATTTTAGGGAATCGTTGTTCCATTGTTCCCTTTTAAATGAAGCTGGCATCTACCTAAATTGAAAGTGCAGCTGTGAGAGTGGATCCACAGCGACCACAGGTGGTTTCATCCATTTCTGCTGCAGCGCTGGATGATGACGTCCCGTCATGTGATGGCCCCGGGAATCACCACATCATTCTGAGGAGCTGTATCTCTGCTCCCACCTGGCTGTATACATGGCGTGGAGACAGCTTGGACGTATTTTCTCCATCCACGTTTTCTTTAGGAGTGGTGTGTAATAAGTCGCTTTTACTATCAGACCAATCTCGCTCGAGTATAACTGGAAAGGGTGGATTTGGGAAGACCGCTACTGTTAATTTTTTCAACGATCCTTCATATCAAATAACACAGGAGGCGGGCCTGTACAAACGAGTATCCCCATGAATACAGGCCAGATTGGTCTTAAACTTTAGCTATTGTCGCAGCAGCAGCACAAAACAGCTAGCAACAATTGATATGTTACTACTGGAGTCCACCTTATTTCAATTTACTAGTGCCACTTCTGTATACGGGGTTTGTTAGGGGATTAGACAGAGCACACCACCCCCAACCCCCCTCCACTTGTGCGGTTTCCCTTACCGCCAATCAAACTATGCGGCCCCGGAATTGGTGGCTTCAATGCTAAGCTCCAAGTGGTGATGACAGTGCTCAGGGTTAGGGACACACACTGGTTGGGTTACATGCTAAGATTGCCCAGTTCTCCCAGTGTATGAAACAGCCTGATTTTCCTCAATGGCCTCTAAAAGGTCAATCATGTTTTTAAAGGATTGTCCCCAGGTCTGCTGGGTGAGATATTTGGGTAGTGAGTTTATTAGAAAGAAACAGGCAAGTTGTTCCAATACCTGTCGGGTCTATCTGGCCATAGCCAGCACCTGATCTTTCTCCATAGGCTGAATGCCTGAGGGTGGCCACTCTGGCTCAAACTCCCACATCAATAGTTTTCTCGACCTGCTGGCCTGGGAGTGCCCCACCTTTTGCAAAAGACTTTGCCTTTGTGGGGTTTTGAGAGGCAGTCTCTTCCTCCAAGAGACCATAACAAGCCTCATGCACTTCCCCCTTCCAGTGCGGCTCTATTCTGTTAGCCCCCTTCATACTCTCCCTGTGGACAGTATCAATTACTGACCCCTGGCATGGAGCTTGCGCCTGGTCCTCCCAACCCGTGACCCACAACACAACTCCGGCTATTCGGGTACGGTACTCTCCCACCTAGACCCGGAATGGTTGGAGTTCAGTTTTTAGGTCCTGCTCCTCATTTTTCCTGTAGACAATCATTCTGCCGACTATGCCACTGAAAGGATTCCACACAACACAGAGAAAGGTTTGGGGGCAGCCGTCCATATACTTGAGATAGGCTGCCAAAACGAAAGTTTGTGGTTCAAAATTGTTACAAGTCTAATCAGACTTCAGTCTAACACAGAACAACACAGACAGGCAAACATTGCAGTATTAAAACCAGGCAGGGGAAGTGATGTCATTGGGGCAGTAACTGGAAGTGACATCATCAGGGCTGGACCCGGAAGTGACATTTTCAGGGGCTGGAACTGGAAGAGACATCCTCGAGTCTAGGCAAAATTTCCCATGGTTTGTCTGCCGATGAAAAAGAGGAAGGATCAGTGCACTCTGCCATCCCCTGGTCTGGCACGGAATTATTCGTTTGTGAGCCCTTCAGCTGCCTCACATGCGCATGTGTGTGACACCTGTAATTGGCAGGAAAGGGGGACCAGGGTAGTGGTTAATAGGGTCCCCGTTATTATAAGAATTAGAAAGCAGCAAGCTTTGGTACACCACTTCACCCAATCATCAACCAATCATCCATTTACTCACTGTCACCCCAAGCTGCATTGTACATGGCTGTGCTTTAACTGTATGGATATTTTAAATAAATATGTAAATGCAACAAAAGGGACATGTGAATGCAGAAGACTTTTCTAAATGAAGCCGTTAATGCACAAAGGCATCTAATCTCACTGCCGGACTCTTGATTAGACAAGACACTGCTCTCACAATTTGTTTTCTTAAGTACTAAAACCAGAGCAGAAGCTTAATGCACATGGCAGAGGAAGAGAAATTAGTAATCATCACAACATTTAGTCAAGGCTGACAAAACCTTCTGTTTGCTCACCATCCCCAAATCCAAACATCACTATTCATGGACTTGCTTCTGCGTCTCTAGACATGGATATGCAAGGACCTTTCCAATCTTTTTCATTTGCTGCTTAATTAAACCCTTACGTATCAAATAGTGTGTTTCTAACATACCCGATCTACACTTCCTTGGGCTAGCTGTTAAACTAGCCTGTCTTGAGCTGTCAAGGATTACTTGTATGTATGGCACATGCGTCTGCCAGTCTTTACCAAAAATGACAATGTCACCCAGTCTGATCCATCTTATGTTGCAATGTGAGAGGTGTGACATGAAATCCAAATGGAAGCCTAACAAATTCAAATAAACATCCAGGGTGCCTAACACAGTCTTCTAACAGTTAGACTTCTCGAGAAACACCCATCAATATCCCTTAGACAAGTCCAAGGCAGAGTTTTTCCAACAATTCATCAACATGTGGCATCAGGTATACATCAAGCTTTGAGACTTTATTCAGTCACCTAATATCTATGCAGAATCAAATGGACCCATACAGTTTCAATATGAGTTCAAACGGGCTGTACCATTCACTTTTAGTCTCACACCCAACTTGAGCAACTATCTCACTTCTTTGCAAACTATGTTTCTTCTAGCTTCCAGTGTCCAATATAGGTGCATATGTACTTTAATGCCAGGGTCTATCTTTTGCTCAGCGACCAGGCAGGGAAGAAAAGACATCACTGTTTCTTCTAATAACAGCAAACAACTCACTCCTCTGCATGTTTGTCAAATCATCACCGATAGTAACGTCAGGTTGAGACGCTGCAGTGGTTGTCACCAACACCTTTCAAAAAATGCAGTATCTTAACTGGCCTGTTCTGGGTCCTCCTAGAGCACCTAGAGCACCTGCATTTGAATCTGAACTTGAGTGATGGGATTAGGATTCTGTGTGAGAGGTTGCTGTTGATCAACAAGACAATGAGCAAAGCCTTGGCTGTTCTGCAGTGCATGCAGTGAAGTAAAACCTTGAACAATTTGAGCAACACTTTGAGAGTGAGGAGCCAGATGGGGACACAACAGATGCTCAGGTGCTAGAAATCAGGCTACAATAGTGCCTCTCTCTCCACATGGCTTGTGCACCTTCAACTCTCTTGACCAGATTCAACAAATTTTTCACATAACTTCTAAACATCTTGTCACAAAACTCATTTATCTCATTCAGCAATCCATAAATAGTGAGCTACACTATAATGTGTTCCGTAGAGTTACCATGGCACCAGCTTTGGATGAGATTCACAAAGTCCTAGTCTACCGCCTTTAAAATAGATTAGGATCAATCTGCCAGACTCAAAACTTGTACCCATAGGCAAGGAACCTTACAGCAGCGTGAAGAAGAATTTGCTGCTTCAAAAAGTTGTGATCATCCAATCTTTCAATAGGGATATTTTGCATAGCTTTTAGAGTATTACCAGTGAAAAAGGAAGCCATGTTGGTGTTCAGTTTCTTCACAGACATGCGCACTAAGCAAAAGAGAAATCATTCTGGATCATCAGAAGGTGAAATTTTCTGCAGCATATCCCTGGCATGAATAGGAACAGGAGCCCTATCCTCTGGGTCCGGAGGAAGAGGGACATCCTGAACACTGTTGAGCTGGCTGCTTTTTTTCTGCAACCTCACTTCTGGTAACACTTATCATGTTTGGGCTACTGAGTAGCACAAAAAAGACAGGAGAGAATCAAGCAAAGAGACTTTTATGCTGGCACTTGAAAGAACAGTATTGGAGTTTTATTCAGTATTGGAGCTTTTTTCAAACACACTTGAGAAATTCTTAGTTGTCTGACTCCAGCTGTGGTTCCTTCAGATTAAAAGAATTTGAAGGCAACTTCCTCAGAAGTGTTCAGTTGAAGGGAGGCCGCGGCAGATGCAGGAGCAGATGAACGGTCTACACAAGACTGGTAGAAAAATACCACGTAAATGATCTAATTTTAAAGCCTCGGAACATCATGTGATACATGACTTAACGCAGTATTGTCCACAGCTGATCCTGCATAGGAAAACTTTAAGTTGTTTAAAAGTGTGTTTCTATTTTATCTGATTACTGCTTTCAAGTGTGTTTTCTCTGGGGCTGGTTTATTGCAGCTCAGTCGGTCATAATATATATTAAATATTCATACGCTCTTCAGTGCCTCTACAAATTAAACTGTCTTGAGGTAAGACATCTTGGATTTAGAAAACTTAATGCAGGTAAATTACTGGGGCAGTGTCTCTTTGTTGGTTGTGCCTGAATGAACTTCTGATCTGTGATGTTGGCAACCAAGAATTTATTTTACCAGTGAAGTTTTAAGAGAGGATCCCACACCATAGCACATGCAATGAAAGGTAAATATTTTGCTGAAACATTCAGAATTGGACTGTCACTAAGAAAAAAAGCTGCAAGAAGTAGATTTTCCCATTGCAATGGAGAACACATTTTTAAGCTGAATATAATATTACAGGAATCTAAAACATCTATTTTGAAGGATATTTTTATAAAGGAATATAAAGTTGTCAAAAGGTAAAGGAGTATTATAAGCTGTGAAAAAATAGTTTGACTTTGTTTATTTCTTATTTTCCTGTATATTATAATCTGTTGATAGCATTCTAAATAATTATATGGATACATTTCTGCCCATTTAAATCAGTAATTTTGACCCCATTACCTTTCTTAAGTATTGTTTTCAACCTGAAATTTTTTTTAGTTCATTACATCATTCCTTGCTTCTTGACATTGTTTTTCTTTATTAAATGTGTTTTGTAAATGAACTACCAAGAGGTTCATTATCTAAATGTTTTGGGGATAAACCTGGCCTAATTATCTGAAATCACTTTTTGGAGCAGAGAGGGTGAGCCTTTATCCGTTATAAATACTGACAACACAAATCAATGCATTTTCACTCCAAAGCCAGAGCAGCTTCTTCTGGTAAGTAACTTTCAGCAAATTAAGACCTTGAACTTGAAGCAATTGGAAATCTTAACAAAGAGAGTAAAAAGAAAAAAGGGAGAATGACTACAGGAATTAAATCTGTACTTGTTCTCAGTTCTGGCTATTACTTTTATAGTAAATGATTTCTCAATTGCTTATTATTTTGTTTCAAATCCAGTTTAATTTAATAAAATAAATATATGGGTACTGCGATAAATATCTGATCATTTGCATTGTAAAGTATGATATATGATGGCCAGTGAAACTGAAATAAACTGTACAAAAGATTACAAATGTAAAAGGTGAACAAGTGTGCGATGGTGTCACAGAATGCAACAAAATAATAAAACATACACATTTAGATCTGCGGTAAAATGCCTCATTGAAACTGCTGCTTATTCATTAGTGCATGCTAAATTTCAAGTTCTTCTCCTCTGAATACAACACTATTAGACACTTGTTGAGCCCATCTATTCACACCTTAATGATGACTTCACTTTTACAAATTAATTTCAGAGCTGCAGCAGACAACTAATGACCAACAGACAAACTTTAGCTATGGAAGACCATTTGAAAGGACTGAAGGGGTGCAACCAAGATGTCACCAACACCATCCACTTCTATTTATGTAATCTGCTGTTAATTTTCTTCCTGATGTGTTTAGCACATAATGGATTTAAACTTATTTGATAAGCTCTATCACAAGCCCAATTTACATTTACAGACTTCTCAAAATGCTTCTCATAGTGTCTGGAAAGGCATTTTAAGATATATTAACGTGAATTACAACTAACTGATAATACTTCAAGAGGTTTTGAATATATTTTGAAGAATTTATTATGAGTTAAGAAACCTTTTACTTCAGAACTTGCTTACGGAATAAGGATTGTTAAAAACGTGTATTCATATGGGCACTGCATTTGAATAGCTCATTGGTATAATTGCTCCTACCATCCAGCTCAATAACATGTGAAAAGGTTAAAATAACAAAATAATTATATTTATATTTTAAAAAATGTTCAAAATTGAGAATATGCTACTCCTTTAAAAATATTTTTTTAATTTCACAGGTCTTCTGGCAACAATCTTTGATTTCAAAATGAATAACTTTACCTATGACCGCATCTCTGAGTTTATCTTGGTTGGTTTCCCAGGATTTCAAGACAAGCAGCCCAAAGCAATCATATCTGCTATCTTTCTGATTGTGTACATTGCAATTTTAATTGAAAATATTTTTATTATAGTACTAATCATTGTGGAAGAAAAACTTCACAAGCCCATGTACTACTTTATTTGTAATCTGGCAATTTCTGGTATATGTATTGGGACCACAATCATCCCCAAAACCCTGGTTAACTTAATGTTAAGCTGGAACACCATATCATTTGCTAGTTGTTTCATTCAAGCCTTGGTGTACTCATCTGCTTTTAACATTCAGATGCATATTCTATTGGCCATGTCATATGACCGAGTGGTAGCGATTTGCAGCCCCCCTGCATTATGCAAGCATCATGACCAACCAGCTTGTAGGGAAACTTTTAGCTGTTTGCTGGACACTACCTTGGATGTTGAATCTCCTTGGCGTTTGCTATGCTCTTAGGCTTTCCTATTGTGGTCCAAACAAATTGCCAAGCTGCCTGTGCAACCACAGCACAATGATTAAACTTTCATGTGTAGATTACAGCATCAATGACATGCTTGGATTGATCATTGTCCTCACTAACATATCATTTTACACATTTATTTTTATCATTTCTTACACTAAAATTTTAATTAGTGTATTGAAAATTAAAAGTCCTGGTGGGCATCGCAAAGCCTTCAAAACATGTGGGGCACATCTTTGTCTTCTTAGCACCACAATCCTCGCCAGTGCTTTTGTCTACATCTGCAGCCGAATACCGTCCTTCTCTACCGATACTCGTCTCATTGTGACTATGGTGCAAAATTTCCTGTGTCCAATTATGAATCCTATAGTATTTGCTTTAATGACAAAAGAAATTAAGGAAAGTATCCGAAAAATCTTTAGAAAAAATGTTGTGAACCCAGTTTTAAGTAACCTCAGTAGCAAATTATGATATACTTTATAGAATGTATTATGTAGATGAAAATCATTTGCTTTTGTAATTGTGAGTCCTGGCTCTTGACTCATCATTTGTTATTTAACCCATGGAAAACACTATCATTTTGACCTTGATTGTTAAAACTGTATATTGTGTATTCAGATCGATTACATTGTAAGGTTTGTCTTTTACCACCTTTGCATTGTCATCTCAATCCAGGTCCTGACCCAGCTTTTCTTCTTTTCCATTATAATGTTTGAAATGTGAAGCTGCCAAAATAGATCAACAAACATGAGAGACGTTAGTCTCCATTGATTCAGGATGGGTTTAAAACTCATCAGACTATATCTTCACATAAAGTTTTTAATTTTGGTCTATCTATCTATCTATCTATCTATCTATCTATCTATCTATCTATCTATCTATCTATCTATCTATCTATCTATCTATCTATCTATCTATCTATCTATCTATCTATCTATCTATCTATCTATCTATCTAACACCTTCATCAAAGGTGACTTAGTAAAACAAACCATTATACAGAAAACAGGAATAATTCTTAAACTGAATGTTAACAAACAGTAAGTGATATAATTTTAAATGGAGGATAAGCAGTGTAGTTAGACCAAAGTCTGGAAGTAAAATTGAAAAATTTAGCAAAAACAAAGGGTTGATATAGTCCATCCAGCTGCAGAGATCCAAGAGAAGAGCAGAGGATTAGAAGTCTATGTGGTCTCAACATGCTTAGTAAAGTAGACTAAGGAGTGGTTTGAGTCAGCATGAGGTAGTTCATTCCATGGTTTTGGAACAACAACTAAAAACATGTCCAGTTTTAGAACAACTCTTGAGAGGAGGAACAGTCAGCAAATACGCTGGAGCAGATTGGAGATTTCTTGAAGGGCTGTATGGAGAAACCCGAGACTGAAAATATTAAGAAGAAAGCTACGAAGGGGTCTGCAGTTCAAGACAAGTGTTTTGCTCAGGACCCTTCCTGCAATTGGAAACCAATGGAGAGGGCAAAGTAGAGGAGACATTTGGGTGTTATTAGGAACAGAATACATCAGCAGCATTTGAATTCAGAAAAAAAATCCAGCAATCTCCAAAATCTTTGTGTAAGTTTGAAGATTCAATTTGTTGAAAGTTTCACCTAAAGGGAAAAATAAGATAATTGTATTCAAATATATCGTGAGTACAAGAAAAAGATTGCTCATACAGAATTACACATATGAGGAAAGACTAATAAATTAGTTGGCAATGTTTTGACATGAAAGTAAACACCCTTGCAAGTCACAATTTTTGTTAATCTGCGTTTTGAATATTTGTTTAAATTAAGATCAAACCTGCTTAATGCCCTGTATTAAAATTCAAACTCACCATGTTTGCAGTTGCAGTGCAATCTGTGTTGTATGATTCCTGAAAAGAAGTGGCATGAAATAAAGTATTCATGTAAATGACTTTTGAATTTTAGTTTTAATACTACTGCTTAATACATTAACAAGTCATCATTTCTATCACAGAAAGGATTTGTGGAGATTCCCTTTAAAGGTACAGCATTATATCTCTCACTATTTATTACAAAATTGTATTGTAATTTTCTAAGTCATATGAAATGTAAAATTATCATTTAAAGTATGCATAAAGGAACTTGATAATAATTTGTATATTATAACTGTTAAAATAAGTGATTATCTTATCTGATTATTAACATGATGTATACTTTTAAATGTAATATTTCAAGATAAATATTCTTAATTAGGAAAGAAATTTGTTAAATGTTAAATTAACAAATAAAGATTTCCTTGGAATTAAGTAATTTTAGCAGTATTTCACAAAAATACTTTTTGTATGAAGTGCTGCAGGGATCTGTTCTTTGGCCAGTGTTATTTTCCTTGTACATTCTTCCTTTAGTTTGACTTTTAATTTCTTTTAAAGATATTTCATATGACATTTATGCTAACGATATTCAGCTTTCTGCTCATTTAAACCACAACACATCTGTCCTGGTTGAATGCCTGAGTGAAACTAATAAATGGCTAGCAGTTAATTTTTTACAGCTCAATTTTTAAAAAACTGAGGTTTTAATTATTGCCCTGTTAAATTTCCACAGAGATCAGTATCAGTTTATCAGCTGTTTCACCCGAATTTTAAATCTTGTGCCCAGAGTCCGGGTGTTATATTTGACCATTCTTTAAACTTTAATGCTTATGTTAGGTCTTCATGTTGCTCGCTTTTATCATCTGAGGATTATATAAAAGTAAGGACAATAATATCGAAGGCTCAAATGGAGATGTTAATGCATGCTTTTATTTTTTCACGTCTTGATTATTGTAATTCTTTACTTGCATTTCTAAACAATATGTCACTGCTGTGTCTTTAGTCTATTCAGAATGCTGCTGCAAGACTGCTAACCAGCTCCAGTAAGTGGTCGCACATTAAACCGATTGATCTTTGCTTTATTGGCATCCGGTGGAATTTAGAATTTGTTTTAAAATTTTGGTAATCACCTATAGAGCTCTGCATGGTCAAACATCACAATATATTTCAGATTTTTTACAACATTATACTACCAATCTCCCACTTAGGTTATCAAACCAGGGCCTTCTTATTGTTCCACGTACTTGGCTAAAGACTTGTGGGGATTGGGCTTTTCAGTCCGTTTCACCAAAATGGTGGAATAGCCTTTCTTATGCTTTACAGCTGCTGATACAATTGATACATTTAAAAAACAGTTGAAGAGGCACCTTTTTAGGCTAGCATATGGGTAGTAGCTGTTTTTGGCTCTTCCGTTTTATGTTCATTTGTTGAAATGTTAATTTTATTTTTTATTGTTTGTAACTGTGTGTGTTAATTGTATGCCATGTTGTACAGTGTTTTGTGACTCTGTCTGCGAAAGGCACTGTATAAATAAAAAAATATATATGCATATAAGGTTAAGGCAGTCTGTTGTATCCAAAACTTATTCTGAGTGTAAATGTTTGTTAGATTATGGGCTTTGCTGGACTGACACCCATCCCATCCATGACGTATTGCTACCGTGCACCTACACTTTTCAAAATAAAGGTGGCAGTGGTTCTACAGAGTGATGCCATGGCTCCAAAAAGACATTTCCACATGAAGGTTCCAGAAATATCTATTTATTTAATTAAGTCTGTAAGTTTCCATACAGTATATTAAACATGATTAGATGAAAATAAATTTGTGAATGCCCAATAACACAGGCTAAGACCAACTTTTATTAATCTGTTAGTGTTCTGCAGACTACCATCCATTAAAGATTTCAAGTTATTTTTCTACATATTAGGAAGTTTTTTTAAGAGCCATGTAATACCATTAAAGAGCCAGTAATGGAAAAAGTGGGTTTGGAAACAGGCCAGTTGTGATTATTTATAATACCATGATTACAATTATTTTATCTATCCATGATCACTTTACATAATTTTTGAATTCACAATGTTGCATTCAAATGTCAAGGGATTTTTTGTGAATTGAATGTGAGTTATTAGCTTTTTTTAATCAGTTAAATAGAGAGGAAATGAACCAAGATGTTATTATTACAGGAAATGCTGCTTGAATGCATTCTAGAAAAGATATAATGTTTTTATAATTCTGGATAAAAGTAGACTTATTAAAAGATATTGAATTGACAGAAATGGGATTTATTTTCATAACATTAATATTGAATTTCACATGATCACTCCATCTATGTAGAGAAGCCATGGGTTACCAGCCGAAATGAAAGTGCTGATATTGTTATGTTGTTGAAAATGTAATTTTGAAACAGCAGTGATCTGGGTACATCACAACCAAGCATTTATTGAATTTTGAAACAAACTTTGAATGCCTTTACAATGTGTGAGTTAATACACAGATTACACATTTCCCCATCACTCCACTTGAGGTAATGTTAAAGCAAGCTGCACTCATGCAAATCACGGGATTTCCTGTTGGTGTGATTGACGGCATCCACATAAAGATCATTGCCACAAATCTGAATGAGCAAACGATATCACAGTATCAACACATAGGTGGTAATGGATGCAAACTATTGAAATAACAAGCAAATTACCTTGAAAATAGGCAGGGCTGAATGTTTGACAGTGAAATCTCACACAGAAAGCTTTGCATTTATGAACACCCCTGGAATATTCATGTTACACTTTACAAGCCCAGAAAGATTCAAGCAGGCAGGTGGAGACTCATGAAGATAAATCAAGCATTGCAAAAAATAATGGGGTTCACGTAGAGCAAAACACGCCTGACTCTGGAATATTGATTGTGCAGGAATTGCCATGGACAGTTTCAGTAAATACCGTATATACTTGCAATTACCATATGGTTTTACCATATAAGCTCTGGTATTTTATAATGTTGGTAGTATAAATTGAATGTGGAAAACTCACACTATTGGTCCAAGAGATTATGATATGCCAACGCCCACCTGAGAGAGTAACCACGGAGCACATTGCCTTTTTTTTTTCTATGTATTGTGCCTAAGTGACCACACGGTAATACCTGAACTAATCCGAAGCAACACTTGCACTGTTTTGTGTTTTTTGTATCTCACACCCTCATACACCTTTATCGTAAGAACATCTACGATGGAGCATTCGATCAGAACAAAATATGAAGCTGGTTTTAAATTAAAAGTCGTTGAAGTGGTGAAAGAAATTGGTAACTGTGCTGCTGCAACAAACTTCAATGTGTCTGAGAAACTGATGTGAGATTGGAGGAACAAGAACATATAAAAAAAAAATTTAAGGGTCGCATTTTTGAATGGGCGTATAAGTCGGGGTCTGATTTTATGATCAATCGACTTATACGCAAGTATATACGATAAGTTTATGAGATGTTTTCCTGTGGCCTAAACTGCAGGAATGTGATTCTTCTGTAAATGCAACCATAAATAATGCATTGTTAAATAAACATGCCTGTTGTTAGGCTTAACTCTCATTTGGTGTGTGTCTTTCTTTTTCCATATCATTGCTTTTTACTGTATTATTCTATTCAGTCTCGTCCATTTGAATAACATTATTATGATTATTCTTTGTGCTCAAGCTTTAGCTCTAGCATCAGCATACAAAGCATCATCATGTTTTCCAAGAAACGAGTGCCATTTTGCCAGTCAGGGTGCAGTATAATCGAGACATCATACATTCTCAGGTGTGAACTCCTACTCCTTGCTCCTACTCCTTACTTCTATACAGTATGTCCTTCTCTGGGTAGGACAAATTCCTTTTCTCGTCTAAAATTTAGTACAATTCCTAGGAGTTGTTCTGAGATGCTTGATAAGTACAGGCTAAGATGTTATCCATCAAGACAAAGAGTGAACAAAACCAAAGGGCTGAGATAAATTTGTAACACCAAAATAAAGCAGAAATGAAGTCAAAACCAAAATAAGAATTCCTGACACTAGGCCAGCTTGGATATTGAACCTGCTGTGTGACACCATATTTATATTGAAAATCATGTCACTAATCAATGTGAGCAAGAATGTGATGACACATGGTCATCATGGAGGCAAGTAAATAAACAACAGTTTTGATTATGAAAAATAACAAGCTTTAAATAAAAATCTAAGTAAAAACTAATGTCAGAAATAAATCATATATATGATATTATTAACAGTTTTGCTCTTTGGGCTTTCTTTTGGGTTTTTGGCAGTTTCATCTCCCTTTTGTGGACTTTGCCTATTTAGGCTTTTTGAATGAATATGTAGATCTAAGGCCTTTCTTGAATGTTTAAGCCTTTAACCTTTCCTAGAGTTGTTAGACCTAAATCAAGATAAGTAATAACATTGCCTGCACAGGTCAGTGTAATTGTCTTCAATTTCGAGAATGCATTATAAACCATTTTAAATTAGGTAAATTAGGCAATCATTCTGCTCCATGAAATTGAGGCTTTAAAACATCCCCTATTGCTCTGTCTGCCCCATGAAATTTAGATTTTAACAATACCCCCTTCTACTGTAACTCCTTTCATTTTTAGGTACTGAAACCAAAATTTCCACAATTAGGCACTGGGCTCGCCTTAAGGATTACAATTATGCCTTAAAATGAACTATTTAGACTTCATCATTTTGTATGTTACTGATCTCTGAAATACATTTGCACCTCATTTGGCATTTGCATGATCTTTTTCAGACTGGTCTCAGACCTTGTCACATCTTTGAGTCTCGTTACTGCTTGATCGCTTTAAATAAACAGGGAGGAAGCCATTGTGGGTAGCTGCATGGGACTACATAGTAAATTAAAGTCATTTGGATGCTTCATCTGCATTTTCCTGCCACTGCAATAGTATAATTAAATTAGTCTTACAGTAAAATCTCTTTCTGTCTGTGCTCCTTTTTGCATTTGTCGTGATCACTCAACTATCTGTTCAGTTATATTCATTAATTTTATACATTAAAAAGTCACACAGTAGAACTGACGTGATGTGGGAATCCCTCTTATCGACCATCCTTATTTGAAAAATGTATTTCATTTGTTAATGTTGCAAAATTTGTGTTGCATTATCAGTCCCATATTCTGAACCATCCATCTTAATTTAATGCATCCTGGTAATATTGAAAACAAGGCTGCAAACAACCCTGTTTAAGACACTCATGCTGAATAAATTCAGAGCTGTTAATAAGTATTATATATCCTTATTTTTAATGTGCAATGAAATGGGGGCCCCTGATGAAAACCCAGTGGGGAGAACGTACAAACTTCACAGACAGTGAACAGGAGCAGCACTTCTATCTTAGTACATCAGTAACACTGTGATGATGATAATGTTGGTGTTCAGTTTCTTCATAGACTTGCGCACAAAGCAAAAGAGAAATCATTTTTTTGTGCAACCTCACTTCTGGTAACACTTATGATGTTTGGGCTACTGAGTAGCAGAAAAAAGACAGGAGAGAATCGAGCAAAGAGACTTTTATGCTGGCACTTGAAAGAACAGTATTGGAGTTTTATTCAGTATTGGAGCTTTTTTCAAACACACTTGAGAAATTCTTAGTTGTCTGACTCCAGCTGTGGTTCCTTCAGATTAAAAGAATTTGAAGGCAACTTCCTCAGAAGTGTTCAGTTGAAGGGAGGCCACGGCAGATGCAGGAGCAGATGAACGGTCTACACAAGACTGGTAGAAAAATACCACGTAAGTGATCTGACTTTAAAGCCTCGGAACACCACGTGATACATGACTTAACGCAGTATTGTCCACAGCTGATCCTGCATAGGAAAACTTTAAGTTGTTTAAAAGTGTGTTTCTATTTTATCTGATTACTGCTTTCAAGTGTGTCTTCTCTGGGGCTGGTTTATTGCAGCTCAGTCGGTCATAATATATATAATATAATATATAATAGATAGATAGATATAATAGATTACTAGGGCAGTGTTTCTTTGTTGGTTGTGCCTGAATGAACTTCTGATCTGTGATGTTGGCAACCAAGAAATTCATTTTACCAGTGAAGTTTTTAGAGGGGATCCCACACCATAGCGCATGCAATGAAAGGTAAATATTTTGCTGAAACATTCAGAATTGGACTGTTACTAAGAAAAAAAGCTGCAAGAAGTAGACCCCGAATGACCATTTTGTTTAATATATTTAATGGTAAATTTTCTCATTGCAATGGAGAACACATTTTTAAACTGAATGCAGTATTACAGGAATCTAAAACATCTATTTTGAAGGATATTTTTGAAAAGGAATATAAAGTTGTCAAAAGGTAAAGGAGTATTATAAGCTGTGAAAAAATAGTTTGACTTTGTTTATTTGTTATTTCCCTATATATTATAATTTGTTAATAGTATTCTAAATAATTATATGGATACATTTCTGCCCATTTAAATCAGTAATTTTGACCCCATTACCTTTCTTAAGTACTGTATTGTTTTCAACCTGAAATTTTTTTTAGTTCATTACATCATTCCTTGCTCCTTGACATTGTTTTTCTTTATTAAATGAGTTTTGTAAATGAACTACCAAGAGGTTCATTATCTAAATGTTTTGGGGATAACCTGGCTTAATTATCTGAAATCACTTTTCGGAGCAGAAAGGGTGAGACTTTATCCACTATAAATACTGACAACACAGATCAATGCATTTTCACTCCAAAGCCAGAGCAGCTTCTTCTGGTAAGTAACTTTCAGCAAATTAAGACCTTGAACTTGAAGCAATTGGAAATCTTAACAAAGAGAGTAAAAAGAAAAAAGGGAGAATGACTACGGGAATTAAATCTGTACTTGTTCTCAGTTCTGGCTATTACTTTTATAGTAAATGATTTCTCAATTGCTGAATCTAAAGTTTCAAGACTTATTATTTTGTTTCAAATCCAGTTTAATTTAATGAAATAAATATATGGGTACTGCAATAAATATCCGATCATCATATGATATATGATGGCCAGCGAAACTGAAATAAACTGTACAAAAGATTACAAATGTAAAAGGTGAACAAGTGTGCGATGGTGTCACAGAATGCAACAAAATAATAAAACATACACATTTAGAGCCAATGTTGTGCCCAGCAAGGATAAGGACTTTCTAACATGTTAATTCATTTTTATGTTTGTTTCTGCCTTAAAATAATAATTTGCAGACAATACGAAAGTATAGAAACTGCAAAAGTCAATAAATAACTCATTATTTTTGAGCATTAGGTAAAATTTGTGCTGTTATCCAAAGTAATATTGCTAAGAGTGCCTCTAAAGGTAGTTTGCAAAAAGTCTTTCGTTTTACAAAGCAATACAGAAATATTAATTTATTCTTTCATTCAGTCAATCATTTGTTGAGCGCACCGATTCCAACACAGGGTTTCATCTGCGGTAAAATGCCTCATTGAAACTGCTGCTTATTCATTAGTGCATGCTAAATTTCAAGTTCTTCTCCTCTGAATACAACACTATTAGACACTTGTTGAGCCCTTTTATTCACACCTTAATGATGACTTCACTTTTACAAATTAATTTCAGAGCTGCAGCAGACAACTAATGACCAACAGGCAAACTTTAGCTATGGAAGACCATATGAAAGGACTGAAGGGGTGCATTGACACCAACACCATCCACTTCTATTTATGTAATCTGCTGTTAATTTTCTTCCTGATGTGTTTAGCACATAATGGATTTAAACTTATTTGATAAGCTCTATCACAAGCCCAATTTACATTTACAGACTTCTCAAAATGCTTCTCATAGTGTCTGGAAAGGCATTTTAAGATATATTAACGTGAATTACAACTAACCGATAATACTTCAAGATGTTTTAAATATATTTTGAAGAATTTATTATGAGTTAAGAAAACTTTTACTTCAGAAGTTGCTTACGGAATAAGGATTGTTAAAAACTTGTATTCATATGGGCACTGCATTTGAATAGCTCATTGGTATAATTGCTCCTACCATCCAGCTCAACAACATGTGAAAAGGTTAAAATAACAAAATAATTATATTTATATTTTTAAAAATGTTCAAAATTGAGAATATGCTGCTCCTTTAAAAATATTTTTTTAATTTCACAGGTCTTTTGGCAACAATCTTTGATTTCAAAATGAATAACTTTACCTATGACCGCATCTCTGAGTTTATCTTGGTTGGTTTCCCAGGATTTCAAGACAAGCAGTCCAAAGCAATCATATCTATTATCTTTTTGATTGTGTACATTGCAATTTTAATTGAAAATATTTTTATTATAGTACTAATCATTGTGGAAGAAAAACTTCACAAGCCCATGTACTACTTTATTTGTAATCTGGCAATTTCTGGTATATGTATTGGGACCACAATCATCCCCAAAACCCTGGTTAACTTAATGTTAAGCTGGAACACCATATCATTTGCTAGTTGTTTCATTCAAGCCTTGGTGTACTCATCTGCTTTTAACATTCAGATGCATATTCTATTGGCCATGTCGTATGACCGAGTGGTAGCGATTTGCAGCCCCCTGCATTATGCAAGCATCATGACCAACCAGCTTGTAGGGAAACTTTTAGCTGTTTGCTGGACACTACCTTGGATGTTGAATCTCCTTTGTATTTGCTATGCTCTTAGGCTTTCCTATTGTGGTCCAAACAAATTGCCAAGCTGCCTGTGCAACCACAGCACAATGATTAAACTTTCATGTGTAGATTACAGCATCAATGACATGCTTGGATTGGTTGTTGTCCTCACTAACATATCATTTTACACATTTATTTTTATCATTTCTTACACTAAAATTTTAATTAGTGTATTGAAAATTAAAAGTCCTGGTGGGCATCGCAAAGCCTTCAAAACATGTGGGGCACATCTTTGTCTTCTTAGCACCACAATCCTCGCCAGTGCTTTTGTTTACATCTGCAGCCGAATACCGTCCTTCTCTGCCGATACTCGCCTCATTGTGACTATGGTGCAGAATTTCCTGTGTCCAATTATGAATCCTATAGTATTTGCTTTAATGACAAAAGAAATTAAAGAAAGTATCCGAAAAATATTTAGAAAAAATGTTGTGAACCCAGTTTTAAGTAACCTCAGTAGCAAATTATGATATACTTTATAGAATGTATTATGTAGATGAAAATCACTTGCTTTTGTAATTGTGAGTCCTGGCTCTTGACTCATCATTTGTTATTTAACCCATGGAAAACACTATCATTTTGACCTTGATTGTTAAAACTGTATATTGTGGATTCAGATCGATTACATTGTAAAGTTTGTCTTTTACCACCTTTGCATTGTCATCTCAATCCAGGTCCTGACCCAGCTTTTCTTCTTTTCCATTATAATGTTTGAAATGTGAAGCTGCCAAAATAGATCAACAAACATGAGAGACGTTAGTCTCCATTGATTCAGGATGGGTTTAAAACTCATCAGACTATATCTTCACATAAAGTTTTTATTTTGGTCTATCTATCTATCTATCTATCTATCTATCTATCTATCTATCTATCTATCTATCTATCTATCTATCTATCTATCTATCTATCTATCTATCTATCTATCTATCTATCTATCTATCTATCTATCTATCTATCTATCTAACACCTTCATCAAAGGTGACTTAGTAAAACAAACCATTATACAGAAAACAGGAATAATTCTTAAACTGAATGTTAACAAACAGTAAGTGATATAATTTTAAATGGAGGATAAGCAGTGTAGTTAGACCAAAGTCTGGAAGTAAAATTGAAAAATTTAGCAAAAACAAAGGGTTGATATAGTCCATCCAGCTGCAGAGATCCAAGAGAAGAGCAGAGGATTAGAAGTCTATGTGGTCTCAACATGCTTAGTAAAGTAGACTAAGGAGTGGTTTGAGTCAGCATGAGGTAGTTCATTCCATGGTTTTGGAACAACAACTAAAAACATGTCCAGTTTTAGAACAACTCTTGAGAGGAGGAACAGTCAGCAAATACGCTGGAGCAGATTGGAGATTTCTTGAAGGGCTGTATGGAGAAACCCGAGACTGAAAATATTAAGAAGAAAGCTACGAAGGGGTCTGCAGTTCAAGACAAGTGTTTTGCTCAGGACCCTTCCTGCAATTGGAAACCAATGGAGAGGGCAAAGTAGAGGAGACATTTGGGTGTTATTAGGAACAGAATACATCAGCAGCATTTGAATTCAGAAAAAAAAATCCAGCAATCTCCAAAATCTTTGTGTAAGTTTGAAGATTCAATTTGTTGAAAGTTTCACCTAAAGGGAAAAATAAGATAATTGTATTCAAATATATCGTGAGTACAAGAAAAAGATTGCTCATACAGAATTACACATATGAGGAAAGACTAATAAATTAGTTGGCAATGTTTTGACATGAAAGTAAACACCCTTGCAAGTCACAATTTTTGTTAATCTGCGTTTTGAATATTTGTTTAAATTAAGATCAAACCTGCTTAATGCCCTGTATTAAAATTCAAACTCACCATGTTTGCAGTTGCAGTGCAATCTGTGTTGTATGATTCCTGAAAAGAAGTGGCATGAAATAAAGTATTCATGTAAATGAATTTTGAATTTTAGTTTTAATACTACTGCTTAATACATTAACAAGTCATCATTTCTATCACAGAAAGGATTTGTGGAGATTCCCTTTAGAAGGTACAGCATTATATCTCTCACTATTTATTACAAAAGGGTATTGTAATTTTCTAAGTCATATGAAATGTAAAATTATCATTTAAAGTATGCATAAAGGAACTTGATAATAATTTGTATAGTATATTATAAGGAACTTGATAATTTCTATAATATAACTGTTAAAATAAGTGATTATCTTATCTGATTATTAAAATGATTATACTTTTAAATATAATATTTCAAGATAAATACTTCTTAATTAGGAAAGAAATTCATTAAATGTTAAATTAACAGATAAAGCATTCCTTGGAATTAAGTAATTTTAGCAGTATTTCAAGCAGGTTAGCATGGGTAAGCTTTTGAAGTGGTACTGCCAATGTCTTAATACTCCAAGAGCTCCGGTTGATTTCTGGTTACTTTCTGTTTGGGGCCGACATGTTCTCCCTGAGGATGCGTAGGGGTTCTCCTGCTACTCCTGTTTCAAGCCATATCACAAAAATACTTTTTGTATGAAGTGCTGCAGGGATCTGTTCTTTGGCCAGTGTTATTTTCCTTGTACATTCTTCCTTTAGTTTGACTTTTAATTTCTTTTAAAGATATTTCATATGACATTTATGCTAACGATATTCAGCTTTCTGCTCATTTAAACCACAACACATCTGTCCTGGTTGAATGCCTGAGTGAAACTAATAAATGGCTAGCAGTTAATTTTTTACAGCTCAATTTTTAAAAAACTGAGGTTTTAATTATTGCCCTGTTAAATTTCCACAGAGATCAGTATCAGTTTATCAGCTGTTTCGCCCGAATTTTAAATCTTGTGCCCAGAGTCCGGGTGTTATATTTGACCATTCTTTAAACTTTAATGCTTATGTTAGGTCTTCATGTTGCTCGCTTTTATCATCTGAGGATTATATAAAAGTAAGGACAATAATATCGAAGGCTCAAATGGAGATGTTAATGCATGCTTTTATTTTTTCACGTCTTGATTATTGTAATTCTTTACTTGCATTTCTAAACAATATGTCACTGCTGTGTCTTTAGTCTATTCAGAATGCTGCTGCAAGACTGCTAACCAGCTCCAGTAAGTGGTCGCACATTAAACCGATTGATCTTTGCTTTATTGGCATCCGGTGGAATTTAGAATTTGTTTTAAAATTTTGGTAATCACCTATAGAGCTCTGCATGGTCAAACATCACAATATATTTCAGATTTTTTACAGCATTATACTACCAATCTCCCGCTTAGGTTATCAAACCAGGGCCTTCTTATTGTTCCACGTACTTGGCTAAAGACTTGTGGGGATTGGGCTTTTCAGTCTGTTTCACCAAAATGGTGGAATAGCCTTTCTTATGCTTTACAGCTGCTGATACAATTGATACATTTAAAAAACAGTTGAAGAGGCACCTTTTCAGGCTAGCATATGGGTAGTAGCTGTTTTTGGCTCTTCTGTTTTATGTTCATTTGTTGAAATGTTAGTTTCATTTTATTTTTTATTGTTTGTAACTGTGTGTGTTAATTGTATTCTATGTTGTACAGTGTTTTGTGACTCTGTCTGCGAAAGGCACTTTATAAATAAAAAAAAAAAAATGCATATAAGGTTAAGGCAGTCTGTTGTATCCAAAACTTATTCCAAATGCAAATGTTTGTTAGATTATGGGCTTTGCTGGACTGACACCACACCCATCCCATCCATGACGTATTGCTACCGTGCACCTACACTTTTCAAAATAAAGGTGGCAGTGGTCCTACAGAGTGATGCCATGGCTCCCAAAAGACATTTCCACATAAAGGTTCCAGAAATATCCATTTATTTAATTAAGTCTGTAAGTTTCCATACAGTATAGACCAAAAGACCAACTTTTCTTAATCTGTTAGTGTTCTGCAGCCTACCATCCATTAAAGATTTCAAGTTATTTTTCTACATATTAGGAAGTTTTTTTAAGAGCCATATAATACCATTAAAGAGTCAGTAATGGAAAGAGTGGGGTTGGAAACAGGCCAGTTGTGATTATTTATAATACCCTGATTACAATTATTTTATCTATTCATGATCACTTTACATAATTTTTTGAATTCACAATGTTGCATTCAAATGTCAAGGGATTTTTTTTTGTGAATTGAATGTGAGTTATTAGGCTTATTTCAATCAGTTAAATAGAGGGGAAATGAACCAAGATGTTATTATTACAGGAAATGCTGCCTGAGTGCATTCTATAAAAGATATAATGTTTTTATAATTCTGGATAAAAGTAGACTTATTAAAAGATATTGAATTGACAGAAAAGGAATTTATTTTCATAACATAAATATTGAATTTCACATGATCATCTATGTAGAGAAGCCATGGGTTACCAGCCGAAATGAAAGTGCTGGTATTGTTATGTTGTTGAAAATGTAATTTTGAAACAGCAGTGATCTGGGTACATCACAACCAAGCATTTACTGAATTTTGAAACAAACTTTGAATGCCTTTACAATGTGTGAGTTAATACACAGATTACACATTTCCCCATCACTCCACTTGAGGTAATGTTAAAGCAAGCTGCACTCATGCAAATCACGGGATTTCCTGTTGGTGTGATTGACGGCATCCACATAAAGATCATTGCCACAAATCTGAATGAGCAAACGATATCACAGTATCAACACATAGGTGGTAATGGATGCAAACAATTGAAATAACAAGCAAATTACCTTGAAAATAGGCAGGGCTGAATGTTTGACAGTGAAATCTCACACAGAAAGCTTTGCATTTATGAACACCCCTGGAATATTCATGTTACACTTTACAAGCCCAGAAAGATTCAAGCAGGCAGGTGGAGACTCATGAAGATAAATCAAGCATTGCGAAAAATAATGGGGTTCACGTAGAGCAAAACACGCCTGACTCTGGAATATTGATTGTGCAGGAATTGCCATGGACAGTTTCAGTAAATACTGTATATACTTGCAATTACCATATGGTTTTACCATATAATTTCTGGTATTTTATAATGTCGGTAGTATAAGTTGTATGCGGAAAACTCACACTATTGGTCCAAGAGATTATGATATGCCAACGCCCACCTGAGAGAGTAACCACGGAGCACACTGCCTTTTTTTTCTATTTATTGTGCCTAAGTGACCACACGGTAATACCTGAACTAATCCGAAGCAACATTTGCACTGTTTTGTGTTTTTTTGTATCTCACACCCTCATACACCTTTATCGTAAGAGCATCGACGATGGAGCATTCGATCAGAACAAAATATGAAGCTGGTTTTAAATTAAAAGTCGTTGAAGTGGTGAAAGAAATTGATAACTGTGCTGCTGCAACAAACTTCAATGTGTCTGAGAAACTGATGTGAGATTGGAGGAACAAGAAGATATAAAAAAAAAATTTAAGGGTCGCATTTTTGAACGGGCGTATAAGTCGGGGTCTGATTTTATGATCAATCGACTTATAGGCGAGTATATACGATAAGTTTATGAGATGTTTTCCTGTGGCCTAAACTGCAGGAATGTGATTCTTCTGTAAATGCAGCCGTAAATAATGTATTGTTAAATAAACATGCCTATTATTAGGCTTAACTCTCATTTGGTGCGTGTCTTTCTTTTTCCATACCATTGCTTTTTACAGTATTATTCTATTCAGTCGCATCCATTTGAATAACATTATTATGATTATTCTTTGTGCTCAAGCCTTAGCTCTAGCATCAGCATACAAAGCATCATCATGTTTTCCAAGAAAACTACAAAAAGCCTTGACGAGCGCCATTTTGCCAGTCAGGGTGCAGTATAATCGAGACATCATACATTCTCAGGTGTGAACTCCTACTCCTTACTTCTATACAGTATGTCCTTCTCTGGGTAGGACAAATTCCTTTCCTAGTCTAAAATTTAGTGCAATTCCTAGGAGTTGTTCTGAGATACTTGATAAGTACAGGCTAAGATCTTATCCATCAAGACAAAGAGTGAACAAAACCAAAGGGCTGAGATAAATTTGTAACACCAAAATAAAGCAGAAATGAAGTCAAAACCAAAATGAGAATTCCTGACACTAGGCCAGCTTGGATATTGAACCTGCTGTGTGACACCATATTTATATTGAAAATCATGTCACTAATCAATGTGAGCAAGAATGTGATGACACATGGTCATCATGGAGGCAAGTAAATAAACAACAATTTTGATTATGAAAAATAACAAGCTTTAAATAAAAATCTAAGTAAAAACTAATGTCATAAATAAATAATATATATGAAATTATTAACAGTTTTGTTCTTTGGGCTTTCTTTTTGGTTTTTGGCGGTTTCATCTCCCTTTTGTGGGCTTTGTCTATTTAGGCTTTTTGAGTGAATATGTAGATCTAAGGCCTTTTTTGAGTGTTTAGGCCTTTAACCTTTCCTAGAGTTGTTAGACCTAAATTTCCACACTTAGGCTCTGGGCTCGCCTTAAGGATTACAATTATGCCTTAAAATGAACTATTTAGACTTCATCACTTTGTATGTTACTGATCTCTGAAATACATTTGCACCTCATTTGGCATTTGCATGATCTTTTTCAGATTGCCCTCAGACCTTGTCACATCTTTGAGTCTCCTTACTGCTTGATCTCTTTAAATAAACAGGGAGGAAGCCATTGTGGGTAGCTGCATGGGACTACTGTGCATAGCAAATTAAAGTCATTTGGATGCTTCATCTGCATTTTCCTGCCACTGCAATAGTATAATTAAATTAGTCTTACACTAAAATCTCTTTCTGTCTGTGCTCCTTTGTGCCTTTGTCTTGATCACTCAACTATCTGTTCAGTTATATTCATTAATTTTATACATTAAAAAGTCACACAGTAGAACTGACGTGATGTGGGAATCCCTCTTATCGACCATCCTTATTTGAAAAATGTATTTCATTTGTTAATGTTGCAAAATTTGTGTTGCATTATCAGTCCCATATTCTGAACCATCCATCTTAATTTAATGCATCCTGGTAATATTGAAAACAAGGCTGGAAACAACCCTGTTTAAGACACTCATGCTGAATAAATTCAGAGCTGTTAATAAGTATTATATATCCTTATTTTTAATGTGCAATGAAATGGGGGCCTCTGCTGAAAACCCAGTGGGGAGAACGTACAAACTTCACAGACAGTGAACAGGAGCAGCACTTCTTTCTTAGTACATCAGTAACACTGTTATGATAATTACGACTTAGTACACAGTAATGGTGCATTCAATACAGAATGTCTGTAAGATGGATACCTGCAAGCCTGAAAATGGATGCTCTTAAAATTTAGGAAAAATACTTGGGCGTAATGATTTAAAGGTTTCTGTCATTATAGCTTTTGTACATGTATTTTGTTATGCTTTGTGTTTTTTTGCCAAGAGGATTCCATTTTAAGGTTGTTTTTTTCTTTTTTTTTCATTTTTATTTGCTTTCACAAAGTTATTTTTGTTCCTATCTTGGTTTTCTTTGTTTATATCAGACTTTGTGAATGCATCATTTATGGCAGTCGTTGAGCTGATGATTTCATGGAAGTGACAATATAAATAATGGTGTTTACACTATCAGTTATTCCTAACTGGATGTACAACACCTTGAAATTCTTTCTACTATAGATAGCTTTAATTGCAAGTCGACCCTAACGTCTAGTTTTGTTTTTGGTTCTGAACCATTTTTGCCTTCATCTTTAAAGTCATCTCTTGTCCCTTTGCCTGGTTATTCTTATTTCACAGCTATAACCCCTTTGCTGTTCTGACCACATCTCTGCATATGTATATCTTCTCCAGGGTATCATGTATAAAACCTTCCATACTAAAATTTTAATTACTCTTTCAAGGCAAAAGCATATGCACAAAACAAATCGTTTTTATAAACCTGTATGTACTGTATGCCACGTGCCAGGTCAAGTTCCTTCATAAATCTCGAGTCATCTTAAAATTATACATGCATGCACCTTTCCCTGTCACTGCCTGCCAGTTGACAGATATTGTGTAAAAAACTCATTTTGAATGTTATGTTCTCTGCACGAGAGGGCAACCTTTTGTTAAGCAAGTTTGAAGTAAAAAAAAAACAAACAATCTGGGATGAATGGAGGATGCAGCAGGATGTGACCTTTAAAGTCTCCAATTATCCTGATGAGGATGGTAAAAACAGGAAAGGACATAATGGTTTTACCTGTCTTTTATCTTTATTTACTTATTGTATTTATTTATTTACACCTAAGATACAGTCTATTTTAAAGGCATGGATTTTAACAAACCTTACTTATTGGCTTATTTGATGGTACTGATTTGTATTTTTATTCTCTGATTAAATGAACAAATCTGATTTGAACGTCTCCCTTGTCTGCCTCACTCACCCTGGTCCATCCTTGGTTATGACTACTGATGTCCCAGATAAAGTCAGATAACCTCGGCTGCAGGTCTGGTGCATCAGAATCAGACTCTGTCATTAACCATTACAACCACAGGAGATATTCAGACTCTGGTAGACTCTTTCACTTCCATTACTTATTTGTACAGTATTGTGTATTTATGTACATATTTATTTATTCAATTTTTATTTATTTTTTGTAATAATTTTGCTTCTTCTAAAGCATTTTGACCTACATTTTATCTATGAAAATGTGTAATATAAATAAATATATTGTAATTTTATATACTTTAATATAAATAAATACATACATAAATATATTGTTACTTGTAAGAGTGAGAATGCAGTAAACTTACACACAGTATGCAGGTGAGTCACACTGCTCTAACACTGCTAAATGAGCATTGTTGTAAATATTACAAACATCTTGATCATCTCCTCCTGGAATTCTTAGATGGGGAGCATTTCCACTTAATTGGGAGTCATATTTCTGTAACATACCATATTAAACTCAATTTGGCAAGATTTGTTGGTTAACTCTTTCAGCTATTTATGGCAATTCAGAAATAACCATAATTATCATAAGTAAAAATGCTGCCAGCAGAAAAAATATAAACATCCAGTATATGCTACAGAAGAGTTGCACCAGTGGGCACCTGTAAAAATGAACAAATTGATTGAAGTTTTGGGGTGAACAAAATAAAAATAAAAAAATAATGATAAAGCTCAATATATTGAAAGCTGAACGTGCATTACTTTATGTGCCTGGAGTGAAGAATGTAGAGTAGATGGTAGGATACAGAGAACACAAAGATACAGGAAAATAAAATGTGGAAGAAAACATGCAATCTAAGTAGAATAACGTTGAGAATAACTCTTTAGTCGCCATTGCATGGTGAGAAAATGTGAAAAAGACAGAGTTTAGTTTCCAAATTTTTCTTTGACAGACATATTTTAATGTTGGAATACACCAGAAACAAACAGATCAGTGCTGAAATGATTAAATAAATTAAATCTGCCATCATAGTCTGTGAGAGTATTTTGATCTTGATGTTTACTTTAAGTGCCCTTATCTGACCTGGAAGTTCTATGTAAGCCATCTTTCTGTTTCACTTGGGTTAAAAAGTTAATTCCATTTCATATGCTAATCTTATCCAATATTTCTTCTTCTTCCTCTTCATCTAGTCTCATTTCTATGTGGTGCCTGATCAAGCTTTTCCATTCAACTTGGTGTTGCAATGCAGGCCCTTTTCCTTCAGATCTTCTTTTACTTTATCCATCCACCTCTGCTTTGGCCTCCCTTGCTTTCTCTTAACATGCCCTTTCAAATTTGCCCACATATTCATTGTTTCTCCTCATCACAAGTCCATACCACTACAATCTATTTTCCTGTATCTTTTTAGATATCTCTCCAACTTTTGATGTACCTCTGATTGTCTCATTTCTTATTCTGTACTTTTAATAACTCCACATATCATTCTTAACATTCTAATTTCTGCCACAACTAACTTCTCCTTTGCTCCCTTTACTGCCCATGTCTCAGCTCCATACATCATTGCTGGTCTTACCACTTGTCTTAAAAAACTTAATTTAACCTTTGCCTTAATTCTTCGATCACACAATACTCCTGAAACCTTCCTCCAATTGTTCCATCCACATTGCACTTTATGGGTTATCTCTGCACCTAATTTTTACATTTTGGGCTATCACTTATCCTCCATATTTAAACATATCCACTCTTTACAATAGCTATCCTTGCAGGCTAACTTCTGAATCCTGATCACCATTAAACATCTTATATTCTGTCTTCTTTCTATTTAACTTCACTCCTTAATCTTCCAACACCCTTCTCCATTCTTTCAACTTCAGCTCCTCTTTTCTGGTGCTTCTTCTGACCTTAGTTATTTCATAGTAAGAAGAAATACAAGGTAAAGCTGAGAGATGGATTTTAATTAAGGAGGGATAAATACAGTTGCTTGGGACATGCTTGGTTTGCAGAAACATTCTGGACACAATGAACTATCTGTTAGAGCCAAATAGGATTGAGCCATGCTAAGGAATAACCAAAACTCAAGTAGACATTAGGAAAATGTTTTGATACATAGAATTATTTGGCACATGAAAATTGCATCAACCTAGAAAGGGATTTTAACACAGAGTGGGACAAAAATCAAAGTACTTGCAGGGCTCGATACCAAAGTCACTTCTAACAAAGACAACTAAGCCAAATATGGTAACCAAAAGAATCATCAAACAAGCCATGCTAAAGAAAACACTGTTAATATTTCAGAAAGGTTTTGAATGAATTCAGCGTCATGGCTAACCAGAAAGTGCACAACAGTTACCTTTATGCTATTCTAAGTTAGCAACCTACTAGCAATACTAGCATACTAGCAACAGAAAATAACACAAAAATGTTGGCTTGTCGCAGTGTTTTTAAATAATTACAAAATGTCTAAGGAATATTGAAAAAATGCAGAAAATTTACTTTAGCAAACTGATACTACTCCATACATTAGTATAGCAGTAAAGAAAAAAGCAGTAGAAGAAGAAGTGGTCTAGAAAATGTGGTACTAGATAGTCATCTTAACATTTGTTGCAATGATTGTTGGGATTGTGATACTTAATTACTTAATCAAGTGGCAGCTGATAAATGTAGAGTCATCTCTGACTCTGAAACTGATTTTGAGGCGTGGGATGGAGTCAGTAAGTTAGTGGAGCAAATGCTCAATGGGACAGAGATAAGAGCGTCCAGGCTCAATTGACAGGGACACAGAAGGTAAAAGGAAGTACTTAGTGCAAAACTATGATAGGCCAGCATGCTAGTCACCCCTCTAGAAATAGCAGCTGTCTTGGTAGGCCAGGTGAACCTGCTGGTTTGTTGTTTTTCTGTTTATTTTGAACGTTGTTCTGCCCTTGTGTTTTTCTCTGTTGCCATTTCTGTTCAGTAAATGCACCTTTACTTTACCTTTATGCTTCCTTTGTGATCTCCTCATTTCTAACTGTCTAGTACTGTTTCTTTAGTTTTTAGTTTAGATTTTTAATTACTATTCCTTGATTTATTCTTTCAACATTCTCTGACATTTACCCAAATAGACCTATCACTCTTGCAATACACTACGCTACACACAGTACTTGCTTTGAGTGCTTGCTTTGAAAGCTATTCTCATAATTTATTACTTGGTCTTGTTTTGTTAGTGTGTCTATCAGTATTGCAATGTTCTTGTGTTATACAGTAACTCCATCACAGGTTCCACTCATGGACAGGACCACATTCACACAGGGTCACTATAGCCAACCTAACCTGTATGGCATTGGGAAGGAAAAAACAGACAGACACAAACCAAAATGGCAAACTCCAAGGATTAGAATGTTATATTATTTCTTATACAGTAAGTCTTATACTGTAGCTGTGCTTTATTTAGATGGTTCTTTCAATTTGCTGTATGAAATCTGCTAAGCGTACTTTCATACTGGTACATATATTTTTTTACATTTGCCAGTTTTTTATTTAGTTATTCCATTTCTAAATAGTCTTGGAATGTCTCCATAAAAAGGTGGCTAGTGCCTTTTAACAATATCTATTAAAAGTTAAGAGACTACATATGCATTTTTCAATTTGGATATCAGTGTAAGTATTTACCTAATCTTCACAGCGTGTACATTTGTTTCCCTGTCCTTGTCTTTCTTCATACACAAAAGTTTGTTTTTTTATTTTTAATTCAGCTATACAGTAATGGCCCTAAAAAACAGTTTTTATCTTGAAACGCACACAAAATATTATTAACCAACTAATTCTTTATATCCAAGTATAATCTTTACTTTGTCTTCCATGATTATCTTTGATTAATTCATTTATTTGTTTATATTTTTATATCATTGATGCTATTTTTCATTTTTTATTAGTTTAACACATTCTATCTGTATATATATTTTATGTGCATTGTGTAAAAATTTAGAATTTTTAAATTATTATTAAAGAAGAATTATAAAATAATTATAATTATATAAAGAATTGGGCGGCATGGTGGCGCAGTGGTAGCACTGCTGCCTCGCAGTTAGGAGACCTGGGTTCGCTTCCTGGGTCCTCCCTGCGTGGAGTTTGCATGTTCTCCCCGTGTCTGCGTGGGTTTCCTCCGGGGGCTCCGGTTTCCTCCCACAGTCCATAGACATGCAGGTTAGGTGGATTGGCGATTCTAAATTGTCCCTAGTGTGTTCTTGGTGTGTGGGTGTGTTTGTGTGTGTCCTGCGGTGGGTTGGCACCCTGCCCGGGATTGGTTCCTGCCTTGTGCCCTGTGTTGGCTGGGATTGGCTCCAGCAGAACCCCGTGACCCTGTGTTTGGATTCAGCGGGTTGGAAAATGGATGGATGGATGGATATAAGGAATTATAAATATATATATAAGAATTATAAAGTATGCATCTCCTTACTGATCTTGTTTATCTTTATAGGTAATTATCAACCTAATGCATAACTTTTTTTTGTTTATTATTATCTTCATTGACGTAATCATTTGAATTGTCAATATAGTTTTCTTAATATACTTGTGATACAGTGGGTAGCGCTGCTGCCTCGCAGTTGGGAGACCCGGGTTCGCTTCCCGGGTCCTCCCTGCGTGGAGTTTGCATGTTCTCCCCGTGTCTGTATGGGTTTCTTCTCACAGTCCAAAGACATGCAGGTTAGGTGCATTGGCAATCCTAAATTGTACCTAGTGTGTGCTTGGGGTGTGTGTGCCCTACGGTTTGTTCCTGCCTTGCACCCTGTGCTGGCTGGGACTGGTTCCAGCAGACCCCCATGACCCTGTAGTTAGGATATAGCGGGTTGGACAATGACTGAATGACTTGTGATACCTATTATTGCTCATTTAATATACTCTTCTCTTTTGTTCATATATTTTCTCATTTACTTATTGTATTTGTTTTGTTTTTTTTGCTTTGCATCCTCCCCCATAGACAATAAGCTTTAGATTCATCAAAAATTTTGATCTCTGGTTTTCAATGAATCTCGACATTTTAGGGTCCCCCGATACCGAAAACATTGATATCTCAAAGATGGGTGTGTGTCTGTCTGTGTGTTGCAGTTTCTTGATGACGGTCTACAGCTAAAAGCCTACTGACCCTCACATCTGAATTTTATTTTTGATCCTCTGCTTATTCTTCGTATTAATAGTACTGTTTTCTGACAGATTCAATGTCATTGATTTGAATACCACACCCAATCATTATGTCTGTGAAGTCTTCATGTGAGTGCCAAAGTTTCTTTCATAACATCAAAGATGTGCTCATAGAGTGGCTGAAAAGAAGATGAAATGTCACTTAAAGATGATGAACAAAGGCTTCAAAGTCCCAAAATCTCTACAACTACCCTGTGTCATTGATGGAATAAAAAGATAGATATATAGTACACTGTGGTTACAGCAGAGTCCATTACATTTTATAATTTTATTTTCCACCAATACAAATTTCTGATAACAGCCACAGACTTCAGTGCCTCATGAGCATTTCACTGCTGTGATCAGTCCACATGAAATCCTGCATTTAAAAACATAAATCTTTCAAATGATTAAATGTAAACAGCAAATATAATAACTGGAGTGAGAAGGCAAGGATTCAACATCACAGATAAACAATGGTGTGTCAAAGTTACATTCACACCACACATGCACAAACTTACAACCATGTCTTATACACAAATACTGAATATTTCATCACATTCTCAAATTATACATACAATACTCTTGTGGTTGAGTTTGAACAGGTTATTGTTATTGTCATTATTTCAATATTTTTTCTGCCATTTCCCAGGATGGCAATTTGTTTTATTTATTTGATTATTCAACAAATGAGTTATCAACAACTTCATTACCAAAATGTTTGGGGACATAGGGTAGCTTGTCTATTGATCCCTCGGGTTACTAGAGTCAAACACTTAAAATGATATAAATATTTCTGAATATTTTAGAATCAGCTCTATTCAGCGCTTGCCTTGTAAGCCTAAGGTTAGTACATTCAGTATATACGTACAACAGATATTACTTAACAAAAAAGCTTAAATTAACGGTTCTTGGAGTGGAATGTTATTAGGAATATCAGTCATTTCAGGTTATTGTGTGTTTTCAGCATTTGAGAAACAAATTTAAATGCTATCAAGGCTATTCATGTAGCAAAAGAATTTGTTTCAGAAAAAGAGGGGAAATTACAGTAATGGAGAGATGCATCAAATATTAAAAATCAGTAAAAATGAATATGCAGTAAATGATTTTCGAAATGTGTGATAATGTTTTTATGCAGTTTTTTCCAGTATATAGTTTTAAGGAACAATATTAGATAGATAGATAGATAGATAGATAGATAGATAGATAGATAGATAGATAGATAGATAGATAGATAGATAGATAGATAGATAGATAGATAGATAGATAGATAGAAATTTAGATTCTGCATGTTAATAAGCATATAGGGAATACATCAATGGATAAAGGTAAGAAGATACCTATAAATAGCTATATATTTAAACAACTTCAAAATTAGTGTTTTACAATAATTGGCCAAAAGAGAAAGGATGATTTTCTAACACTGACCATTTACATTTAACAGGTTTCTCTAAGAGGACTAGAAAATGAGCAATACAAGTTATAAACGAATTTCAGAATTTATTTTGCTGGGCTTTCCTGGGTACCAGGACCAGGAATCCAAGAACATCCTATTTACAGTCTTCCTCATTGTCTATATTGCTCTTCTTAGTGAGAATATTTTCATCATTCTGGTTATCTTGTCAGAAGACAAACTGCACCGGCCCATGTATTTCTTTGTCTGTAATCTGGCGGTTGCAGGTATATTTATGGGAACGGTTCTGATTCCTAAAATGCTTGTTAACTTCTTGCTTAACTGGAACACAATCGACTTTGGCAGCTGTATGACCCAGGCAGGCTTGTACTCTTCATTATTTGCAGTCCAAATGTATTTTTTATCTGCAATGTCTTATGATCGAGTCTTAGCAGTGTGTAGACCCTTGCATTATAATAGCATTATGACCCCACATTTGCTGATTATTATTATGGTGATCTGCTGGGTGCTGCCATTGATTCTGCATTTCACTGTTATCTTCTTTGCACTTCAATTGTCTTTTTGTGGGCCAAATGTTCTTCCAAGTTGCCATTGCAACCACAGCAGCATCATTACTTTGTCGTGCACTAACAGTTCTGCAAACAATGTGCTGGGTTTAGCAGTCGTCTTTACTAATTTAACAGCCTACTCAGTTATTTTCGTTGTTTCATATGGTAAAATATTACTTAGCGTGTTAAAAATTAAAAGCCCTGGAGGACATCGCAAAGCCTTCATGACCTGTGGGGCACATCTCTGTATTCTGAGCATGACTCTCTTCACCAGTGCCTTTGTTTATATTTGTGCAAGAATCAAATCATTTTCAGATGATGCCCGCCTTGTTGGTATGATGGTGCAAAATTTGCTTTGTCCCCTAATGAATCCCATTATCTATGCTCTCATGACTAAAGAGATTAAGACAAGCATACATAAAATTTTCTGTAAAAATAAAACCAGGCCTCTGTTTGGTTAACCCTTTGTAATACTTTACAACATAAGATGGCACCTTGTTTACTGATGTTAATTAACTATTAGAGTGGGAACAGCACATTCTCATCTGTAATCGTAAGTGTCACAAATGAAGCTCAGTTGTTATTAAAAAATATGTTTAGGTATGTTGAAACAATGTGGGAAAGTACAAATAGAGATGTATGTGCATGCTAATAGTTCTCATTTGTATATTTATTCAATAATACTTAATCCAGTTCAGGGTCAAGGAGTGATAACACATATTCCATTTTTGCAAATAATGTAAAATTTTGTTTAAAGTGTAAAATATTTTTTATGCAAAGTTTACACTGCAGCATGTACCTGAAATGCCTACTGTACAGCCTTCCAACTGATTGTACAGTATTCTTTACTTGTCGCTCTCCTTGCTCCCAGCAGTAGTTTATTATAGGAGGCAGCCCTCTTAAAAGAGAAGAAAATCATCACTTTAGATGCAGCCTTACCAGCAGGAATCATACAAACAGCTCAACAGTCTTAACCAATGCATTGCTTTTTAGCTGAGATAAAACACCTTATGCATGTGGATTTGGGTAGTACCGTGTGCTTTTATGTTTTATTGCTAAGTTATATGTCATTGTAATGCTGCAGACATGTTGGTTGCGTTCAATTAGAATCCACTATGTTTGTATTGGATAGAAAACCTGTTCATGTAAAAGAAAGAAAGAAAAGTCAACTAAATGTCTGTTCTTTTCAGTGCTACTTGATGGGAATCAAAAATCAAGTAAGTAAATATGCTCCATACACACTACACCCTCTATAAATTAATTTAATTATTTTCCTGTTGTTGTGCATTTAGAGTTATAATCCTCTGTTTCACAAAGACATGCAAATACAAGTCATCTATCAGTGGACTTTAATCTCTGAAAGTGCCAGCTCAATCCTTGCCACTGTGGGAACTCAAATGGGTCATTTTGCGTGTCGGTGCTGTATGAGTAACACTTTTAAAGTACTTTCAGAAGGATGATATATAACAGTTTGATTGTTCAAAGTACTTTTATGTTTTGTCAATGCAATTCTAAATCATCTTCATATATACTTTGCTTCTTTTCTTACTTTAATTCTAGCAAGTAGGCATATCTTTATAATAAAGGTGCTATTCAACCACATTTTATTCGTTTTCTGTGTGTCTTGAACATGTCTATTCAAAGACTGAAATGTAAAAAAAATCTTTAGTTAAAACTATTAAATTGTGAATTTGGCTATTGTGATTCATCGTGTTTAGTTTAAGGTGTTATTTTCATTAGGCAGTGTTCAGTGTTCCTCAGCATTTACTTTTCTACACCTATAATGACACTGGCCTTACCTTTCAATTTAGTCTCCACAAGAAGTCCTTCTAAATAAACAGGAAGTGATTTCCAGTCTCCATCATTTGCTAACGCTGTAGACGTCTTTTCCATTTATTTTATGTTATTTTACAGAACAGGTTCACCACTTCTTATAATATCCCAATGATGGGTAAAATAAGGAAAGGATCACCATTTCAATACCTATTCATCTTTATTCATTTTCTGGGATTTGGATTCAGAGCATTCTCATTGAACTACTTAAACACTACATGTTTCTTTTTTCTTGTAGAATTGCATTTGTAAAATGTAATTAAACTTTTGATGAAAATAAAGAATGCAAAGAATGGTTGTAACATGTACTGTATATTCTGAGTAGAAAAACATACAAATTTACTTAATAAATATTATACTTGTCTCTTTCATATACGCCTTTACCTTTTATTTTTTTCTTAAATACTAGGCAGCTTTGCCCCCAGCTCACTTCGCAGCAGCGGTCCATTTGTCTCACTGCCTTGTCTTGTGGGACATTAAAGTGTCTCTTGCGGGACGTCAAAGCGTCTTGACCCAATATTTTTTTATTATAACAGAGGGATGGTTCTTGTCAAAATATGTCAGTTCCCTTGAATAAACTTGAGTCCCATTTAGTGGCAGCTTTTGCTTTGTGCCTGTCGAATGAACTCAATCTGTCCATGGAATAAACAGGAAAGCAGCAAAGAAGAAAGCAACTGTGGGTGAACCACAGGCCACCACAAGATGCACTCACATAGACAGTCAGTCCAAGAGATGGTGTCTCCGTCATTTGTGTCACTTTAGCCAAGCACAGAACAACACTTAAATTATACCGATTTAATTGTGTAGAATGGATGATAAAATTTTCTGGTTTTATTTAAATACTGACCTAATCTTGGATAACAGACAAGTCCATTAATTGTTTGAGTAGGCATGCAATAATAGGAAACAGTACCACAGAAGATGGGGTTGTCACGAGTGCATGCTCGTGACAGAAAGACAAAATAAATATTTATTTGTTAAGGCTTTCTTAATTCAATTGCTGCTGCACTTTATACAGGAGAAGAATTAGCTATGGAAAAGACACCAGTCTTCATGAAGACATTGATCGGGCAGAGACTGTTTCAAAACCAAGTAAAATAAAAATGTATTACTTTTATAATTTGAAATTTATAACCTCGTTATTTAATAAAGTTCACATCTATAAAACAGTATTTTTTCTTGATTGTCGGGACACATTTCTTGAAATAATGCTCCATTTCCCAAAACTCTAAACACAAATGCATAACAGTTATAGTCATCATCTCAAACCTCCATGTCAAAACTGAACTTTACTAGTCAAAATCATGTCATTTAACATCTAAACTACAGTTTGCCTTTGGAAATCACACAAAACCCATCCTGGACACTTTCACTACAAAAGTGCCACTTCAGACTGGTGAGATCAATTGAAAACACTACCGTAAAAACCTGTTACTACAATAATGGTGCTAATGGTTTTGTCCCAGAACAACATGATGAACACAATATAAAGACACAACACATGGATATGTTTTCCAAATTTAATTCCTTAATGTACTGTAATAAAATAAGCTGAAATTGAATGAAAAAGTAAATGTACTGTAAATGTATTTACCTGATAAAGAACGTAGAATACAGGAAAATAATTTCCATGTATTTACCAATATAAACAAAACAAAATGGCTTGTTCATAAAGAAACAAATCACATTTATTATATTTCATCATTGTATCTCTGGTCTGGGTCAGGGTAGAGATTCCCATTAATATCACAAGCAATATTATCCCCTAGCCAGGCAATGGTGGGGGGAAAAACCTTGCATGCCTTATCCACCCCTGGCAAGCCTCAACCATAATATCTAAACTGGTCTCCTCCATGGAGGAGGTGAACACACATGTAGGAGTCTCAGTCTTAGACCTTCCACCACCTTGCTGAAAACAAATCATCTGTGGGGTTTAAGAAAGGAGAATAAAGATGTTGAATCTGAGGTTGTCCTTAAACGATTCATGAACTAGATCAGGCTGCCGGAAATTGACATTGTTCCAAATGACAATGTAGCATGGCTTCGCTGAATGTGCTGTCTCCCTTTGGTTAAGTTGGTATAAGTGATCTGGTAGACCATTGAGGAAAGATAGTAAAAGCATTTTGTTGTATGAACCAAGGGTGGTATGGCGGTGGAAGAACCCTCAGTGGCTGATGGCACACATGATCACTACTTATTGGCCAAGTGGCCAATTATGTTCCTCCCCATTTTCCTCCTTTCATCATCAGTAAAGAGGAGTACATAAGGAGTGTCTCTGGTATCAATTTCAAAGATTCTCTACGTAACAGATGAAACACAGTAGAGCACAAAAATGACTTCTCTGAAACACATTACTGTAGTACACAAAAATAGGCCATCATATACAGTAGCTTTTACTACAGTAATACATACAGTAACTGCAAACAAATACTTGGTACAGTATGAAATCCCATACTTTTACATATTCCAAGCATTGCTCTTTGACTATCTCTGACTTCTTTTCGAAAGGAACACGATAGGTCTGTGTCATTCTCAGCTTGTTCCGTCGAAGAATGCATCCTGTTGTTGTGATGCTGACTGCATCAGTGTGTTGGAATATTCCCTGATCCTCAAAAACTCTCTTTTGTATCTCAAGTGAATGATATTGTTGGCTATGACCATATTGATGATTTCCATTTCTTGCTCTTTTTGAAAATAGCTGTCTTCTGCCATCATTTGCCATCTTAGTTCAGTACTGATGGGATATACTGTAAACTGTCTGTTTTTCAAAACTAGGAGCACACAGTAACTACAAATTAATTGTATATGATATGGTAGAGTAATACAATGCATTTCACCGTACAACAAAACCAACAGGTAAAGTACATGTAACAGTAAGTCTGTAACAGTGCAGAGTACAGCACTCCAAAGTTATAGTAGACAGCAGTATGTAACCCTAACCCTTTTTTCTTCTCTGAAGGCCTGGATTATAGAGACTACTGTGAAGTGGCTCAGGTTCAAATACACTCTTCATCCAGCTTACTTGCCTACCATCCCAAGGACAAGACCATGGTCAACTAGATTTGCACAAATCTTTTCAGAAACCATTTGTCTCCATGCCCTTCCTCTTCCTCTTCAACTTCCATTGTTCTCTTCCTCTACCTTCAGGTCATTGTGGATTTATTGTTCCTAAACAAGTGAACTGACCCATGGCCCTTTAATGTATCTGACTAGTGTGTGAACAATTTTGACTATTTTTCCAAACGGAAATTGTGTGTTATAAAGCAGAGATGATGTGAGTTACTGATATTGAATGACATTGTTTGATAATTGAGCACAAGGTGCAACAGATTGGTGTGTAGAGTTTTTCATAAAAAGTTCAACAAATCATGTGTGAAAACAGAAGAACAGTGTTTATAGTGTTGGGAAATGATTCTGTCTTTTAGTAGATGGCATCATGGTTTTGGATGTTTAGTTAAAAGGCCCAATTATCGAGTATAATCAAATAAGAAAAACTGTAGTGTAATAAAAAAGACAGGATGTTGAATACTCTAAACTAACAGTAAAAAAAAAATACATGCTCTCATTAAGAACACATTGTTGTAACCTTAATCACTTGCATTTTAGCCATACTTGCACATTCCATTAAAACAACAGCATAGCAACTGTGATCATTTTAAATAATTTATTTTTCATATAATTAGGCAGCTGCCGAATGATGTGATTGCTACAGTTTTAGAAAAAGAAAAATGACATTGTTGTTTTCAGCTTACTTATGATAATGAAATAAATTCAAATAGTTTGGAAATGTTTGCATTGATTAATGGATGGATAGACATTTTCAGCTAATTCCACTCGCAGCAAAATGTCTCATCAGTGTACATTTTCACTTTGAGACACACAAACAAATGTTAGAGCATACTTTCTACTTCTTTTGAACTGATGTTTCCTTCTTACTCGCATCTGCCCAACTTTTTAACAAATTAGGAGAGGCATGCATGGTGTAACACAGGGGTGTCGAACTCCAGGCCTGGAGGGCCGCAGTGGCTACAGGTTTTCATTCTAATCCTTTTCCTAATCAGTGAGTAGTTTTCACTGCTAATTAACTCCTTTCCCTTTCATTTCAATGGCCCTGTTTTTAAGGAGTCAGTCCTCTGAATTGATTCCTTTCTTCTTTAAATGGCAGCCAAACAGAAATGAGACGTGAAACGAGCCAACAGATGACCAGCTAAACTGGGATTTCAAACCCCAACAAATTTCATTCCAAACAGTCTCTTAATGAGAAGCTGATTCTTGCTGTTAATTAAACTTGTTATTTAATTCAATGGCTTGTTGCTGCTCTCATTCTGCCACAGCAGACATTTCCAAATCTGTTGATTTTTCTGTTTTTTCTAAGAACATTTTCAAAATGTTTTGGTGACCTGAGAGATCAGCCTTACAGAGACCTTCACCTTTATTTATTTTCAGATATTGTGTGATGGGCACAGGTGAGATGGTCATATGGTGGCTTGTTTGATGTCTCATTATTGTTTGGCTACTAATTAAGGAAAGAGAGACAATTAAGGGGCCCAAGTCAAGTTAATTAAAACTAAAGCAAAAGAAGTTAATTAGCAGTAAAAATGGCTCACTAATGAAGAAGATTGTTAGAATGAAAACATGCAGCCACTGCGGCCCTCGAGGACCAGAGTTCGACACCTGTGGTGTAACATAAAGGTGTGTTTGGAGATTTATTCTACTGTTTTGAAAGTGGGAATGCTTTTATGTCTACTTACTTCATTGAAGAAAGAGATATCAGTATTTATCTTCTTATATAATATGCTACCATGGCTGTCCGTTTGTCTATCCAGGATTTTAAATCACCTGTAGCTCGCAAACCGTTTGAGCTATTGACCTGAAATTTGGTACAAATATACTATGTAATGTCTACTATCCGCTTTTGGGGTGATGATTGACCACCAAGGTTATTGCTCTTTTTATTTGTATTTTATTTTATTGTAGAATCAACTCTCGGCAGTGGCCAGCAGGGCAGCCATCCGACGCGTGCATACAGGTGCCGTTCTCATTCCCTACCACCTTCGCCGTCACTTCCCCTATGTCTTCATATCTTAAATCATTCTTGAGGCAGATTGAAGACTTAAGTGCCAGCTTAAGTGAAAAATTAAAGAAAACGTACTAAGTAATTGCAACACAAACACTGACTTAATCAGTTTTAATGCAAAAAGATGCAGACGAAAGAAGAGAAGAAGTGAGCCGCTAGGGTGGAGAAAAGAAGAGATGCTCAGAAAGCAGCAAGTGCATCAACCTCTGAGCAAATGAGAAAGAGTGTGAAAACTATGAATGCTCAAGTCAAGTGTACTCGCTGTTGCTGGTATAGAATGTTTTACAACAATGAGCCATATTAAAAAATAACTGTGAATTGAATGCGATTGCATGAATTAGTAGAGTACATAAAATAAATGTTTTAGTAGCAATTTACAATAAAATGTAATTCAGTGTGAGCCCAAATAGACTTCTGGTGACTGAAATGGCCTTTAAAAGAGACCAGATACCATCTCAATTAATTAAACTGACTGACATCCTAATGGTAGCTATTGGTTGTGAAGGGTCTATAATAATAATTCATTTTATTTATATAGCGCCTTTCCCATGCTCAAGGCACTTACAGAATATAAGAAAGAACGGCAGGGTATACAGTATATAGCATTGTACAAACCAGATAAATAATTAAAGAAGATTATGACAGTGAATTCAGAGAAAAAGCCTAACAGACAACATAATTGATGGTCTCGCACACACACACATACAGGTTACATGAGCATCTTGACAGAGAAGTAAACTGAGAGAAGGGTAATAAAGTCAAGTAGAGATAAAAGCCTTCCTGAACAGATGAGTTTTGAGTTGTTTTTTAAAAGAATTCATGACCTGATTAATTTCGGTCGGTCATTCCAGAGTCTGGGCGCTATACAGCTGAAGGCCCTGTCACCCATGGAGTGTAGATTAGTGTGGGGCACAACAAGATTGCCAGAATCAGAGGACCTTAGTGGGCGGGCAGGCACATAGTGATGGAGAAGGTCACTGATGTAGTTTGGTGCAAGGTTCTTTAAGGTTTTGTAGGTTATTAGTAGGATTTTATATTCGATTCTGTAAGACACAGGAAGCCAGTGAAGACGGAGCAGGATGGGTGTGATGTGCTCGCTGCTGCTGGTTCGAGTAAGGACTCTTGCAGCTGAGTTTTGAATAAGCTGGAACTGTGATATAAGATTAGAAGAGGCACCTGCCAGTAGGGAATTACAATAATCAATGCGGGATGTGATAAAAGCATGGACAAGTTTCTCAGCATTACAGAAGGATTACTCTATGAGTAATTGTACTTCATATTTCTTAAACATTAACTTTTTGGAGAGAAGCACACAATGGAGAGGTAAAATTTGTATGTTGAAATCTCAAGATAAAATTGTGTGTAGACAATTATTAGGTCATTATGGTACTTTGCTGTCAAACTATAGACGTCCCCATGGATGTGTGCATTAGTGACTGAAAAGAGACTGAAATACCTCTTAAAGCTGCCCAAAAATCCTTCTCAGCTATAGAGTCTTCAAGTTGAATTACGCTGTACTACTGACACAATAAAAAGGTAAGCATACACTATGGATTGTATCACAGTCCATTAAATCATACTATTTTAATTTCTTGTCACCCTCCAATACTAATTTCTGATAATGGCCTTCAGAGCCTCTTGAGCATTTAACTGCTGTGCTCAGTCCACATGAAATCCTGCATTACAGTTTTTATGAATTGTTAAAACACATTGCCTGAAATCTTCCCTCCATTTCTCAAAACATTAAGCACAAAATCCAAAATTCAAGCTACATGCACAAAACCTTTGACTTGCCCTGCAAAATCGACCAATCTACTCAAATCCACTCAAAACTTTTCTGTCTTTGCTCAAAACCAAACACTGCTGTTAGATGACACACAAAGTCAGTCAATGCATAACCACTACTCAGCAGTCGGTAGACGCTACATAAAAAAATGCAAAATACTGTACTCTTGACATAGCAGGAGCAAAAAATTATTTAGAATATTTGCTCTTATTTATTAATTCATACACACTATAGAAACCTTGTAGCAAAAATAAAAAGCTACAATAATTGTTTTCACTAAGCAAGTCAATCAATCTTTATACCTCATCATCATGCCTCTGGGCTGGGTCGGGCCACAGAACTTCATCTACATCACGGGCAAAATTATCCCTTGCTAGGCAATGGAGGAAAAATCCTTTGGCACACTGAATGCAGCCTTGAATATATTAGGAAAAAATCTTCTAAAGGAGAGTATGAAGGAAGGCAAACATTTATAAAATTCTGGTTATTGAAAAACCATTCACGCATTCTTGGACCACATGGTCCCAAATGACAACATACACGGGATGCTCTGCCTGCTGATAATCCCCTTGGTCTTGTTCAAGTAAAACATCCTGTAGGCCATCAAGAAATTGTAGGAGGTTGGTGTCAGAAAGCATTTCTTCCATAGCTGTAGTGTATTGTTCCTTGTCTAATACAACAGTTGCGCATCCTTTGTCGGCTGGTGTGATAATGATGCTATTCTCATTCCGTAGCGATCGTAGAGCTTTCTGTTCCTTGGAACACATCTTATTAACCAAAAAATACCGACAGAAAAGAAATAGACAAGAAATAAGATGCAACATTGCCAGCCAGTTATACACAGGACAACTGACATATTTTGACAAAAGAACAGAAAGCTCTACGATCGCTACAGAATGACAATAGCATCATTATCTCGACAGAAATCGACAGCAGAAACACGAAACGCAGTTTATAGCATTTCATGCAGTTCTTTCCCAGCAGTATACATAGGACAAAAATCAAAAAGAATCGCAACACGTATACATGAACATCGCAATGCCGTCAGAAGGAAGGACTCACAATCACTGATCTATACCAATACTAAATCAACAGGACATACATTTAACTGGGGCAATATATATATATATATATATATATATATATATATATACACAGTGGTGTGAAAAACTATTTGCCCCCTTCCTGATTTCTTATTCTTTTGCATGTTTGTCACAAAAAATGTTTCTGATCATCAAACACATTTAACCATTAGTCAAATATAACACAAGTAAACACAAAATGCAGTTTGTAAATGGTGGTTTTTATTATTTAGGGAGAAAAAAAAATCCAAACCTACATGGCCCTGTGTGAAAAAGTAATTGCCCCCTGAACCTAATAACTGGTTGGGCCACCCTTAGCAGCAATAACTGCAATCAAGCGTTTGCGATAACTTGCAATGAGTCTTTGACAGCGCTCTGGAGGAATTTTGGCCCACTCATCTTTGCAAAATTGTTGTAATTCAGCTTTATTTGAGGGTTTTCTAGCATGAACCGCCTCTTTAAGGTCATGCCATAGCATCTCAATTGGATTCAGGTCAGGACTTTGACTAGGCCACTCCAAAGTCTTCATTTTGTTTTTCTTCAGCCATTCAGAGGTGGATTTGCTGGTGTGTTTTGGGTCATTGTCCTGTTGCAGCACCCAAGATCGCTTCAGCTTGAGTTGATGAACAGATGGCCGGACATTCTCCTTCAGGATTTTTTGGTAGACAGTAGAATTCATGGTTCTGTCTATCACAGCAAGCCTTCCAGGTCCTGAAGCAGCAAAACAACCCCAGACCATCACACTACCACCACCATATTTTACTGTTGGTATGATGTTCTTTTTCTGAAATGCTGTGTTCCTTTTACGCCAGATGTAACGGGACATTTGCCTTCCAAAAAGTTCAACTTTTGTCTCATCAGTCCACAAGGTATTTTCCCAAAAGTCTTGGCAATCATTGAGATGTTTCTTAGCAAAATTGAGACGAGCTCTAATGTGCTTTTTGCTTAACAGTGGTTTGCGTCTTGGAGATCTGCCATGCAGGCCGTTGTTGCCCAGTCTCTTTCTTATGGTGGAGTCGTGAACACTGACCTTAATTGAGGCAAGTGAGGCCTGCAGTTCTTTAAACGTTGTCCTGGGGTCTTTTGTGACCTCTCGGATGAGTCGTCTCTGCGCTCTTGGGGTAATTTTGGTCGGCCGGCCACTCCTGGGAAGGTTCACCACTGTTCCATGTTTTTGCCATTTATGGATAATGGCTCTCACTGTGGTTCGCTGGAGTCCCAAAGCTTTAGAAATGGCTTTATAACCTTTACCAGACTGATAGATCTCAATTACTTCTGTTCTCATTTGTTCCTGAATTTCTTTGGATCTTGGCATGATGTCTAGCTTTTGAGGTGCTTTTGGTCTACTTCTCTGTGTCAGGCAGCTCCTATTTAAGTGATTTCTTGATTGAAACAGGTGTGGCAGTAATCAGGCCTGGGGGTGGCTACGGAAATTGAACTCAGGTGTGATACACCACAGTTAGGTTATTTTTTAACAAGGGGGCAATTACTTTTTCACACAGGGCCATGTAGGTTTGGATTTTTTTTCTCCCTAAATAATAAACACCATCATTTAAAAACTGCATTTTGTGTTTACTTGTGTTATATTTGACTAATGGTTAAATGTGTTTGATGATCAGAAACATTTTGTGTGACAAACATGCAAAAGAATAAGAAATCAGGAAGGGGGCAAATAGTTTTTCACACCACTGTATATATATATATATACAGTATATATATATGTGCAACACAAATGTTACCTATTTTGCATATTATTTAGTAAAACTCAGTAATTTCACCTCCATAATGCAAGTACAATGAGAAACACTACAAAGAAAATCAGTGCACAGACACAAAAGGGTAATAAAAGAAATATTTATTTCTTACTGCAAGACAAAGTGTCCTGCTGAACTGACAAAACAAATTCCAAAATGAAATGAAACAGATCACTCTGCATCCCGCCTCTGATCCTGGTCAGGCCAAAGGACCTCATCCACATCAGTTGTGAATATTTTTGAGTTCATCGTGGAATGTTAGCAAATGGGGAGTGTTATAGGGACCCAGTTGTGTATGGTGATGTATGACCCCATGCTGACCAATAGCAGCACACATGGTTACATTTCTGCCATGCTGCCCAGGGACATTGACAATGGCACAATTGCCAATTGTGTTTCTCCCCTGCCATCTGGTCTGCTGCAGGTTGAACCTGTCAATGAATCAATGACGATATATTCATAGGGAACAACACTGGGATCAAGTTCAAGCACGCTGAAAAAGGGAGAATAAGGATATCAGACAAAAGGCCTACATACAGAAGCAGGGAGGTACATATTAACATCTCTTTAAAGACTACTGAGAGGATGCTGCACTCACATGTACATATTGGTATCGTCACTCCTTCACTTGGTCAGAGTTGCACTCAAATGGAACATGGTACAGCTGTTTCATCCTCAGATGGTGTTGATTCAAGACACGGTCGATTGTGGACAAGCTGACCTGGTCAATGTTTGCAAAATGGACATTGTCTTCCAGGGCTCTGTCTCTGATTTCCCTCAGGGTGATGGCGTTGCTTTCTTAAACCATGTTGAGTATGGTGGTCTCTTGCTCATTTATGAATTTCTGGCCTCTGCCAACTCTTGCTCGCTGTCTTTCCATTCTATGAAAAGTATATACACACATTACAGGATACAAATTTCACTGTATAGCTACTAAAATGTAAAACAAAACATTACACTATAGGGGTACATTTCTGTGAACACTGTAGATATCCATAGAGACCATAAAGTTGTATACTGTAATTACTGTAGCAAGTACTGTAAAACCTCTCAAGTGGTTACTTACCTATTCTTTTCACTAAAGGCCCAGATAACTGAGGCTACTGTGAAGCAGTTCAAATTTGGCTGGACTTGCTGTCCAGCTCCACTCATGGTTAGGCCATGATTGATTACATGGTCTACCAAAGTTGCACGTATTTCATTGGAACTATTGAGTTGCCTTTGCCTTACTCTTCCTCCACTCGTCCTTGATGCCCCCGCTGCCTCCTAGGCCTCCTGTCACCCTCACTCTCACTCTTTCTCTGTGTTCTTGCTTAACACCTGTCTGTATAAGTCACTTGAGGCCTCTTTTATACTCTGACACACAGGTTAATTGAATCGTTCTTCCAATTGAGTTTGCACAGGTGCAACAGGAGTGAGACTAATTAATAATCTGGGCATTGCATTTTGAAGGTCAGTGTTTCTAGGTGAACAAAGTGTGCTAAATGAAGCAATTTGTGTCTAGAGATTTGCAAAACTGTGATTTAGAATATTTCAGTGAGTCCATTGGAATTTGGTTAGAGATTAGCAGTTTAGAATAATGTTGTTAATACATGAGAGTAGTATATAGCCTGGGTGTTTCTGTTAAAATGTCAATCAAAGATGATGGATGACTTGTTGGCCCCGCCCCTCCCTCTGATTGGTGGATGTAAATGATGTCCCCCACCCCCTGTCAGTTGATTGGTGAATTACAACATGTCCCCACCTCTGACCCCTGCTTAATCCAACCCCTCCAACTGATTGACCAAGGTAAGTGTCAAGAGCAGTTTGATGGGTGTTGGTCCCACCCAGACTCCCACCCTCCTGATTGGCCAAGGTAATTGTCTAGAGTAGTTTTGATGGATGCGTCCTCTGCCTTGTCCCCCGGTCTGTCAACACCTGTTTGTTGGTTGGCCCCCCACTTCCCTGCCCCTTCTCCTGAGGACATGTCCAGACATGTTCCTTTAGATCAAAAGAACGAACTTGCCATGAATCCGAGGTCTGATCAACATGTCCAGACATGAATTGCCTGACTCTGACAGGTGAAAGGAACACGTTCAAATAAGTCCCCTCCCTTCTGAAACTTGTGTATAAAAAAGAGGTTCATCTTCTTCAGCTCTAAAGACTCTGTGAAGAAATGGAATCTATTACCAATGCCCCAGTGAAGCATCGGCTCCGCAGGGCCTATTTGAAGGCCTGTTTGAAAGGAATTAAAAGACATTTGTTGCCAGAGTTTCTTGAAGCTGAAGCGGCAGACAGGAGCCGGAATAAGTCATGTGAAACACCGGTAGTATCAGACGACACCGATAAGGAAAATTACCTGCCGCAGCCTTTAGTATTCAAGGCATGAATTTCTGTAAGCTGAAGCAGCGGGCGAGTAACAGCCTAAGTTGTCTGAAACATCGACAGATTTGAGTGATGACGAAATGGAGACCCCACCTTTATTCTACGCAACGTCTCTCCCTTTTACCATAAGTACTCAGCCTGTGATCCACCGGACACAGATCAAGGACCTAGCAATTTCAGAACTCATTGAAGCTTTTAAAGCTCTCCGCATATTGACTGCTACAGACTCTGAAATGACGGAGGTCTGCGTAACAACCTCAGGGGTCCCTCCTGAGGCTCCAAAGCCTGAATCTTACCAATTCTATAACTGGGACAGGAAGATCGATTGTATTCAGGACCACCAAGAATCTGACCCGCTGCTTTTTAGTGTACGGCCTGATTACTGTCTCTGGTCTAGAGACATTGAAGCAGTCTATTCCCGTCTCCAGGGCCTGTGATGTCTTCCTCCGTCTCCGCTAATGGTGTTGAGACGGATACCCCTGTCTCCGCTAATGGTGCTCAGACGGATACCTCTCACCTAGCTCCAGGACAGCTGTGGGTGAACAGACAAGTTCCACAGGAACCGATTATGATCGAACTTTCTGAGACAGATATGGACTGCCCTGATGGTGTGCTGCCCGAAACCTGGAAAAAGGTCCAGCAGCTTGTTAAAGGGCTGATGACATCTCTGCTGGACATTATTGTCTACTGAGACCAGAAAAAAGAATGTCAAGGCTGCGAAATAGACAATCCCAGCCAGAGAAGACATACCTGCCTCTTTGAATCTGAAAGCACCTACCGGGTAGGACGCTTTTAGAAGATTCTGAACATTTTCCGCAAGTCCTGGCTGAAACGACTGGCTGTGAAAGTTGTGGAGTATTATAATATTTTACTGCTGATTCACAAAATACATGTAGTGGTTGAAAAGACTGTGGATGAACTTGAAAATACCAACTCTATTCATGGTGCTGTAATGCAATCATTTTATGAAATGGATGAACACTCCTACTCTGTAACCCGCCGTATGGCAAATGAGTTTTGTAAGCGTAACCCTGATCATGAGGGTGGTATGAACCCCTGGGGTGAATATGATCTGGAATATGCTGATGTGTCAGAAATTGTTGGTAATTCTAAACCTGAAGCCGTACCAGTCTGAACAACTCAGACTTCTAAATAAATGTTTTCTAAGTTGATAAGTTGTGTCAGTGTCTGTTTTATCACCGGCGATGGAGCAGATCTTGAAAAAAACATATTATAACTCTGAGAACGCGGGGTCCTTGGTGGGTAAAGAATCCTTGAAAAGAGCTCTCTTGCAAGTGGGTCACAATATTGGGGACCAAGAGGTATCCAAGTGGTTATCGGGGCAATACACCTATACGATACATAAACCATCCAGAATCCATTTTAAAAGGAATAAAGAGTATGTTTCCAATATAGATGGAAAATGGCAGATCGATCTTGTGGATATGACAAACTATGGCCGACTATAACCAAGGCTACAAGTATTTACTGACTTGTATAGATATTCTTTCTAAATATGCCTCGGTCAGGGCTCTGAAAAACAAAACGGGTAAAGAAGTAACGAGGGCTTTTCGAGAAATTTTGGAGGAAGGTAGAGTTCCCATCAGACTTCAGACCGATACCAGTAAAGAGTTTCTCAATCGGGAATTTCAAAGCTTGCTCAATAAACACGGTATAAAACTTTTTACCACCGCTAGTGAATTAAAGGTTTCGGTGGTTGAGAGATTCAACCGAACTCTGAACACCAAAATGTGATGTTATTTCAGCTCCCGGAATACACAGTCCTATCTGCAAGGGCTACAGGATTTGGTGAAATCTTATAATCTGAGCTATCACCGCAGCATAAAAATGGCTCCTGCCGAGGTCAATAGTTTCAATTCTTGGAAAGTCTTTAAAACATTATATGACCTAACTAAACCCAAAAGAACCCCAAAATATAAATTCAAAGTTGGTGATATGGTGAGAGTGTCGAGTGAACTGGATTTGCTAACGGTACCCTATACTCAGACTAGCGTAGAAAAAAGCATCTACGTCGAGGTACCTCCTCTCTCAGCTCTATCTGAAGTCGCGCCGCTAGAGTTTCTGAATACTGGGAACGGTGAAGACTACTTGGACCTGAATAACACGATTCTACACGTTAGATGCAAAATCGTCAAGGCTGATGGAATCCGGCCCCCGTGGACAAGGTAGCCTTTGTTAATTATCCAATAGCCAGTTTATTTTCACAAGTGGATGTAGCCCTGGGAGATCGCTTAATATCCCAGAGTTCCAGCCTTTACCCGTACAGGGCCCTTTATGAGGGACTGTTAAATTACAGCAATGAAACTCTCAAGTTACAATTTGCAGCGGGTCTTTTTTACAAAGACACGGCCAACGAACATGAAAACACAGCCTTGGATGGGCCGAATGAGGGATTCAAAAAAAGAAACGGTTATACAGCCCAGGGTAAAACAGTAGACCTCCTCGGCCCTATTCATTCCGACCTATTTTTTCAAGAAAAATTAATTCTAAACGGGGTGGATGTCAGAATAAAAATGGTGCAGAGTAAAAATGAATTCTGTCTGATGTCCGGAGATGCCGAGTGTTACAAAGTAAACATTCTATCCACCGCTCATTTTGTCAAGAAAGTTAAAGTTTCGGCGGCGGTGATATTGGGGCATGCCCACGCTCTCACATCCGCCAATGCCAAGTACCCCGTGGAAAGAGTGAATATGAAAGTTCTCAGTATGCCGGCCGGGATATGAGTGTGCAATCAGGAGAACCTGTTCTTGGGACAGCTACCCAAGTACGTGGTCATAGGCATGGTGAATAATGATGCCTTTTCAGGGGATTACACCAGAAACCCCTTCAATTTCAAGCATAACAATGTGGAGTTCCTGGCCTTGTATTTGGATGGAGAGCAGATTCCAGCCAAGCCGTTTCAGCCCAATTTTGCTAATGACAACACAGCTCGAGAATATTACAACCTCATGTTGGCCTCCGGAAAGTATTTGAAAGACCTGCCTCTAGCCATCAGCCATTCTGACTTCTCCCGGGGATACACCCTGTTTGCCTTTGATTTCACACCTGATGAAGAATGCGGAGACCATTTCTCATTGGTGAAAACCGGGAACATGAGATTTGAAATCCGCTTTCAGCAGCCCCTACCCCATACTGTGAATCTAATAGTGTATGCCGTCTTTGACAACATTATTGAAATAAACCAGAGAAGAAACACACTTTATGATTACTAAAAAGCATGAACACCCTACAGATCAACGAACTCACGGCCTGTAATCCATAAACAGAAAATCTGTTTTACGGAGTGTTGGCGTGCGATGAACTGCTTACTTACAGATCTCGCGGCCATGATCATTGTCAATACTCACCATCAAAATCAACCTGGAGAACATTGGTTGGCGATACATCTCAGAGAAGACGGAACTGGAGAATTTTTCAGTTCCTATGGTGACCCACCAGACTTTATCTATATAAAGTATAGATATAAATATGTATATCTGAGGAAATATACAGCTTTTTAAACAGAAACTGTAAAGAAATTATTCACCATACCCGCCAGCTTCAAAGCTGGTTTTCCACCGTCTGCGGCCAACACTCTATTTTTTTCCTGCATCACAGAGGGAAAGGACGCTCTTATTAAGAGGTCATGGTCATGAATCTGTATTTTAATGAAGTCACCAAGAACAATTATATGGTTCAAAAATTTGTCAGTACCTTGTCTAAGAACACTTCTAGAGGTTTTCAGGATCACCCCTGTATGCTAAGTTCTATGACCTGCATCTTAATAAAGAATAGGCAGGCTGTGTAATCAAATGTAATATTTTATTAAACAAAAATATAATTACATCTCAATAAGGAATCCATTCATTCTTTTTGCAAGATCTGGTTTTCTTGCCAACAGGTATATCGGAAGCAGAGGCAGTGGCAGCGGCAGTGGCAGAGGCTGCAATCCCGCCTGGGGAATAAGGTTTGAAGCTCTCCAGAAGTTCTCTCGTGTCGGCGTTTGGCACGGCAGATGCCGGAATGTTCAAACTGGCCATGGCCTTGGCAAATTCTTTCCACCCCCTAGGCCTCTGATAGGACGGTATGCTGTGATGGGTGGTCAAGTTCCGCATTAGATTGACCATATTCGTACCGGCTAACGGTTCTCCACGAAACACAAACTCTCCCAAGCCATTCCAGTAGGTTGTATTACTGTTATGCAACATTTTCTGTAATATAATTTCGGTATATTTCTTTGATTTATCCGGCGCACTTTTCAAAATCTCATTGTACACCCGATCTTCTGGGGTACTAGGAACCTCTTTGATCTCACCCGGCTGCTCCTCCTTGCTCTCGGCAGGCAGCAATAGTTTCAGAGACCCTGTTTCTTTATCCGCTTTTTTCACAAGGTAAAGTATCTTTGCAAGACGGTTGCATAAAGTTTTACTTTTGCATCTGCGCTCAAGTCACTATGTTTGAGTATGAATTTCATTTGTTTATCCAGTTCACTTTCCGTAGAGTTTATAAGGTCGGTGGAAGCTGGGGCTTTCTGTTGCAATTGAGCCGTTTGTTGCTGAGGTACCAGGTACATCTTGCGGATGTATTCCATATTTATACTCTCGAACCTATTAAACTAGTAATGAAAGGAATGGCTGTGCTTAATAGATAGATAGATAGATAGATAGATAGATAGATAGATAGATAGATACTTCATTAATAGGGCTTCGAGAAACCCTCCTTTCTGATTTAAAAGGGCTTTTTTCTTTTTAACGGTAAGTTTTTTATCGCTGAGTTTTTTAACGGAACAACAATGCTTCTTCAGCAGCTTGAACTGTCTGGACGTCTGTGGTAGACGACCTTTTAAAGTATTGAGAGCTATTTCGGCCAGAGCATAAATTTAATTGTCCGAAGCCTTGCTCACCGCCGCTTTTCTTCAGCAACAGGAAGCCCTATGCAGGGTCCTGAGCAGAGGGAGATTTCTTTTTACTGTGCACGACATGCTGGCTCTTTCTCAAATACTTGGAAAATTAGATTTACAACTTATCTCGAGGGTTTTTAAAGAGGGTGATTAATTGGCATTCAGATTTATTGTTCTACTTTTCTTGCCTTGAATAAATAAATTTTGGACCAAGTAAATGATGGACAAATTCCTGTGATGAGTATATTTTGTGAAGGCCCTCTCTATCTCTTTGCTATGGCTCGCCTGTTCCATCAAATTGTCGACGATCACCAAGTTAACCCGGTCAGGCAGTAGTAGTTCATCGTCGCTTAAGGATGAAAGTAACCCCTCTAAAAATTTTGTTTTTGGAACTTGTGCTAACAGTTCGTCGTACAGAGGTTGCCAGCAGCTATAAAACCAGACTATATTGTCAGGGTGGCGAGAAAGCACATGGTCCACGTGCTCCAAAAGCTTTATCACATAATGCGATTTGCCTGAACAGGAGGGCTCAGAGACAATTTTTGAGAACGGATGCTGAAGTCTAGCATCAAAACCCTCTTTAGTATTCATAGGGGAGAGTTGTGAAATCGGGCAATAGGACCCTTTTGTTGTACACCACTCTGAATCTTATTCTGAGTGGAGGATTTTGCAACGTCAGATTCTTTTTGTTCCTATGAATCTGTGCGCCATGAACCGTTATTTCTTTCGCAAGATCGTGGTCTACAAAACTATGCATTAGATCCATTAATGAGTATAGGTTTACCAATCAAACCGTTTCGTGATTGAGAGTAATGCCCTTAACCTTCATGCAGACCTTGCCTTTGAATGTTTTGTACGTGTACATTTTCAGACCCCCAGAAACAAATTCTTCTATGAAGTCGTCAGGATCTAGTTCGCTGGTGAGTTCACCTAAATAGTCACCGAGCGGCGGTGTGTACTGTCTGGGCAATGCTGTGAAGATATCGGAATCTGTATCATGATACAGAATCCTCATCCCTAAATGATCCAACAAATTGTACAATTCTAGGCGGGCATAGGCCGTTGTGAAAGTGGCTATCACCACATTGACTGGGCCGGGTAGAACGTATTTGTCATCCGCATACCTCCACTGCACTTGTACGATTTTGTCACTGACAAAGTCAAAATAGAAGACCCAATAAACGTTTGAGGACAGGTAATCGAAGAATTCTTGGGTGTGTTTAACAAACGTAGTGGTAAGCTGGTTAGGCTTCTGACCGAATTTTCCCCAAAGAGAATTCAGAAATAACTTGGAAATTTGTCTCTTAGCAGGGTTTGAGGCTATATTTTCATGCTCCAATAATACTCCTTCTTTTACGAAATAGTCACTAAAATAACGCTTGCGGGATGCCTCTTCCTGGGCCTACGATGACCAGCCAGAGGACTCCTGTTTGCCTTTCAGATGAATTTTGATGTAATTGGAAAATAAATCTGCGGTGCTCTGTTCGTAGTGCCATATCTCATGAATTTTTAAAACTCTGTACCCTTTATCTAAGGCTTTTAGTATTTCAACACTGCACCAGGTTCCTGTTAAAGACCTTTCCCGATCATTGTGACGGCAAAGGTCGGTTGATGTCTGGGTTTCTGCACACGTATGGCAGAGTGAACATCAATTTATCGCAAATTCTTAAAGGGAGGACCGGAAAATACAATTTGCGAGGGGGTAGCATGGTGATTTTAATGAGCCCGAAGTAATGCTTAAGATTGCCAAACTCCTCAAAAACAAAGGTCGGATGGCCGATCGGGTAGGTCTTTGTTTTGTTGACGTAAGGGTACAGACTTGTAAAATCGTAATAATGAATTTGTTCATCACCTTGAAACTTATGATATAATTTGATAGCGTTGGTGCGCCCTCCATACAGGGCATCACGGGGATTGATAGGCTCAGGAAACTCAAATCGCTTTAAGAAATCCTGAAGTTCAGAGTCCTCTTTTTTCATGCGTTCCCACTGCTGTTCCCAAAGCACTCTAATCACCAGATTAAAATTTTCACGCAATTTCTTCAGTTTGTCGTTAAATGTTTGAAACGATTCGGCATTAGACGTACCCGTGAGATGATGTTTAGCTTGCGCATCGTAGCACTCTGGACAACCGTGATAAAAGCAGCCAGCAAACTCAAAGGCCGTCAGCACACCCTGAACTTCGGCGTAACCATCTAGATAAAATGACCCCATCTTTACTTCACCGTGATTCAGGGCATGCCGAATGTTTATTTTTTCCTTCTCGGAAAGAAACATCAACCATTGAATAGAAACATTAGAATAAGCTTTGTGAGTGCTTTTGTAATTATCACTCGGAATTATTCCAATTGATTTATTAGGCATGCAATTTTGTCTGTACATGGACAGGCAGAGAGAAGCTAGGGTCATACACTGAAAAGGGTCAATATTACCGATCCTGAGCACTTCGTCTCTAAATTTCTTGCAAGCTGTTCTCAAAATAACAACGTCGTTTCTACAATAGTAAGCCATTTCTTGTCTAAAGTTGAAGGTTTCTCTTTTAATCGATTCGTACCAAGACAAAAATTCATCATGTGCTGAATGCTGTAATATTTAGGATCTGGGTACGGCCTGATGTAATTTTGATTTTCAGCGCTGTTAAAGAAATGGTGAAAGTACCCTTTTTGAGTCTGGATTCCCATGGCTTTGGACATACTGCTCAATTTCATAGGTAAGAAGTTCAACGAGTCGATAAATCTCAAGTCATAATCTTCTATAAAACACATTAGTTTACAGCCCTGAGTTGTAACAAATGGAGTTTGCCCGCTCTCGATTAGATATTTCATTAGGAAATATCTGTCATCCCCCTTAGAATTGTGAGCTATGAACATGTAATCTTGATATTTCGGGCGTCGATATCTGTGGAAGAACTTTGCTACGCAGTCCTCACCGGCCCAACTCCATGATTTACCATTCCAATGCATATAGTGGATGTTATTTGGGATGTGGGTTCCGTCACCTTGATGGCACTCACAATCGTAGAACATGTACTTTTCGTGGACCAGTTTTTGCAGTAAACTTTGAATAAAACACTGATGATTTTCATCGGACTCTTTCATTACAACTCTACAAACGCGACAGTGTTTGGGTCTACACTTGTGAGGTTTTGACTCAGCTTTCATGCTGTATCTCTGGTAACAGAGTGCGCAGACTTTAAGGACGTTGCAGATGCTTTCAGACTGACGCGTCTTTTCATTAAATTTACGCGTTTTGTGGAGCTTGAAGCAAAACCTTGATCGGCAAAAACGATTGCAGTCGGGACATTGAAAAGCCTCACCATCAACCCATCGGTAGTCTGTATATAAACAGACATCACAATGATGTTCGCAGTGATGTCGTGACGGGTTAGAATATCCTGTGTAACAGAAATCGCAGATATAGTCAAATCCCAGAAATCCTTTTAGATTCAAAATACCGTAATAATGCTCATTGTGCAAAAACAGGAACGCCGTCTTTGATTTTCTGCCACTGGACGCTTCAAATTTTAATAGAGTGCTAGTGTTCGGCTCCTGGTACCAGACGATAATTTTAATACCCATTAGCCTCTCAAATTTTTCAACATCTGAAAACGTGACTTTCTGATCCGGTGATAATCCGACCCTGACATGAAATTGATGGGCTTCTTGTTCACACAATTTCTGGTTGTTTCTGAACCTATCGTTTAATACAGCCAGAAAACCCCTGGCAAAACAGCACTGATCATCCGGGTTGAAGCAGATCCATAGGTGCTTCTGTTTCTTTTGCATGATTATATCATTGAAAAGGGTGCATGCTTTATGCCTAGGAGTCCCACCACCAGATGGGGCCCTCACAACCTGAACGATTAGCATCAGACTGGAATCGGCTAAAATAGTAGAGTGACTTTGGAGAAATAATTCAATTTGGTTAAAAAAAGTCCTCAACAAAAGTGTACCAGTGAGGGTTAGGTTAAAAACACTGGAGTTGAGAGATTCAGTATGTAATTCTAGCTGAACTAGATCCTTAGAATTCAAAGTGCTCGCAAAACTGTTTAATATTTGCTGAAGGGTCTCGTGTATATGATTAAAAACTTCGGCGAAAAAATCAAGTTTGTAGGCCTCTGAAAAATTGAAACGTCTAATCTCGATATTGTTAAATTTTGGACGCTCAGTTATAGACAAATTATTTAATCTAGAGGGCTGCAGGGCGCTTACTGACAGCTCTGGAGACGAAGGATTCGCCATATGTGAGGTAGATGGCTGTGTAGAGTTGGCTTCAACACTCAAGTTTGCCCCGGATGGATTAGTCACCCCTGCTCCTGTCTGAGGATGTAAGGCTGAATTATCCAACGCTGTTAAGTCATCAACAGGCGAGTGTTGAAGACAGACCTTACTTGTACTTGAGGTAGAAGGTTGTATTACAGGGCCGTTCAACGTAGTCGAGTCGTCGACAGGTATGTGCTGAAGTGGGGATCTACTTGTACCTGATGTACCTGAGATAGAAGGTTGTGGGGATTTTACAGTTGTGTCTAGGGCGTTAGGCTGATGTAAAGGACCTAGATCTGAAGACGTTCAGTCCTCAGAAGAGGTATTCTTCAAAAGCTCCAGCAGAGTGTTAACTACGGTTATTTCATCAGAATTTAGAACCTGAAGCAAATTATTAATGAGGTCAAAATTGTCGATCGGATGTGTAACTGGGGATGGTGCTTGAAAAATTTGAGGAGATAGCGGCGAGGCGGGGATTTTAGGGGGCTTTATAGAATATTCAAGGTTATCAGACATCTCTTTTAATAGTCTCAGGTTTTCACTTGACGGTCTTTTCCTACCTTTAGGCTGTCCAGGATGTTCACGTTCACTGTCGGTATTGCTGTCACTGCTGCTGCTGCTGCCGCTAAACCTGTTTTCAGACATGACCTAAATTTAATCAAAGGTTACCGTTATGAACACAGAATATAACAATTTGCAGTCAATGTTATTTTAATGAAAAAAGTAATATAAAACCTATCCTTTAATTTTGGGTTAGAGCCCTGTAAAACGCATACATCTGCATCAACTTTACACTCATTTCGGGTATGGAATTGTACACAGGAGACTCAAATTCTACAAATCAATCCAGTAACCAGTGAAGGTGTTCAGTCAGCTGCTTCAGTCTTTCTCAATGTCTCCATTCTTTGTAATGCCGAAGGGAATATAAGGGTGAATAATGACTTCTACGACGAGGTTCCGAAGTCAGAGTGAGGCGTTGCCGGCAAATGGGGCTGCCGGAGGACTGAACACTGGCTATAATTAGAGGGAGTCGGTGATAGCGGAGGAGAATGCAGGAGATTCAAAGGAAAACTGAACTCAAAGGGTACAGGAGAATGCTGAAAGCTGCTCTCAGAGGGCGGCGGTGTTTGGGGGATGTGCCAGTTTTGGTAGAATGCTAGATTTTCGGAATCGTCCAACACTTGCGTTAAAACACCCGGTGGATTGGGATCTGGAAATAAAGTTTGACCTTTTCAGTTAAAGACATCTTTTCACAAAATCTGGAGCTATGTATGCCCCCTATGTTTCTTCGATAAACTGAAACCTAAAATGACACTTACTGCAAATGGACAGATCAGGGGAAGCCCTTTGAGAAGCTGATTCATGTTGTAAAGGGTTATCGTCTAGAAAACAAAATGCATGCGCTCTTTAAAACAACAATTCCCCTTCCAGGGCGCCCAACCGCTTCAGGGGAAACCCCTTGAGAAGTTGCTTCAGCTTCTAAAGGGGGCAAATAAAATGGCTTGTGACATCTATTTATAGGATAGATTTTCATTTTTAAAACAACCTTTATTAATGTATCACGACAAATTTTCCATTATACATCCTTCCTTATACGCACACACATACACACACACACGCACGCCGTTCATGAGTTTAATTAATCCCTGCACATTTTAAACATATATAGCCCTAAGGAAAAAATGTAAGGATTCAGCCATCTGTTTTTAAAGCATTATCGTTTGACGCGTATAATAGGACGTACCGTGATCTTGATTTTTGGGGCTCTCTGGAGAACAGTCTGTATTAACAATAATTATATTTCATTTAATGAAATGAATGAAAAAACAGTTGCGGTGTTTCTATTAAGCACAGCATTTCACAAACGGGTCCTTATGTAAGTCATTCAGAATGCGGACATCTTGCTATGTCTTAATTGAACGGATTACACGTTTCGGTAACAGGAAACTAATATTGCTTACTTCAGTTATATGAATTTGTACATTAATCATTGTGCACTTAGATAGGTAGAAGTATGTAAATATAAAATGATACAACTTTTATTATACACACACACATGAGCGCGCCTCTACAAGCACACGCACAAGTGCACGCGCATGCACACAGTTCATGCGCTTAATTAATCCCTGCATGTTTTAAACAGATATAATTTTTAAAAAGGTTCTTACCTGCTTCCGCATAATGAATCGGAGACTCATATAGCCCTAAGGAAAAAATGTAAGGCTTCAGTCATACGTTTTAAAAGCCTTATCGTTTGATGCATATAATAATCAATAATAGGATGTACCGTGATCTTGATTTTTGGGACTCTCTGGAGAATAGTCTGTATTAACAATAAGTATATTTCATTTAGTACTATCCATAAAAATTATAAATCATTGTTCTAAGAAGATCATGAAGACGCACCATTTTGTCTTTCGCCAGGCCCGGTCTTAGGTATTATGGGGCCCTAGGTGAAAGGGGGGTCCAGGGGCCCCCTGAGGGGGGCGGAGCCAACCTGGAAGCTCTGCGAAATGCGTGAAAATTAGACCAAGGAGACGTTTTCTTGTAACGTTATGAGGTCATCACCCTGCTGGCCCACGTGATTTAAACATGCGAGGGGAGGGGCGGGCCGGGGGCCTGGCCGCTGTCGATCCGGGGCCCCCCGGACGCCGGGGCCCTAGGCGGTCGCCTACTTCGCCTATGCCTAAGGCCGGGCCTGCTTTCGCCGAAAATCGGATTCATCTTTCAGTATTAACGGCAAGCTGTGTAATGTATCGGGTTCTGACCGAAGGCTCATTTATATACTGAAAAGAACAGGATTTTTTTTAAAAATCTGGACAGTGATTTCTTTTAGCAACTGTGTGCCCTTTGACCCACCTTTTTAAACAGTCAGATGTATAACGGCCAATGTTCGTCCGAAGGCTTAGATCTAAGCACCTATATCCCGAAAAAAGGTTATTTTTTACAAAGTCGCCTTTGTAATAAGGAGAGCGTTTTAAACAGCTGTCTCCCCCTCTTTAAACTCGTTTTACACTGACCACCAGAAGATCTGACATGAGGTTAAAAGATTTACAGTATGTGTGAACCATCTCTTGAATGATGTCCCACAACTGAAGTGTGAATCGATCCTTCTGATCCCCTGACCCCACCGCCATGCAGTCAGCACATGTTTTAAAAGGAACTGAAAATGACCGCCGTATTTGTGGAATAGCGAAATTGTATTTTTAAGCTTTAATGCTCCTTTTTCTATCACCAGAATGGCCGAGTGGTGAAGGCATTGGTCAAATGCCCGCGTGAGTTTGAATCCCGCTTCTGGTATATATTTATTCAAGGGTGCTCAGTTCACTCTGGGTGTGTCTGAGTACAATTCTAACTTTTAGAAGGTTAAACGCCTTGCTTCCGCAATGTGGCTCCTTAACTCAGCTGAAAATACAGACCTGTATTTGATTATTTAAAATGGGAGTATCTGATAGAAAAGGGCATATATCAAACTAGTTTTCTCGTGCTTTACACATGATCCTTAAAAAGCCTTTACCTCTTATGGACAGAGGGGCTCTGTGGAGCGCGCAGCCCCTCTGTCCATGAGAGGGAAAGGCTTTTTTCAGCGCAGAGCCAGTCAGTGGGAAACCTGATTCACCGCTGCTAGAGGATTTTCTGTAAAATGAAAAAATAGTTGATTCACTGCTGAGCCACCTGTAAGTGGACTTAGATAGAAAAGATTTTACAAATAATAAAGCAAAGGTTAGATAGATATTGTAATCTCGTGATAATATTACAATAATAGATAGAGCCGAAGAAGATAAACCGCTTTTTTATACACAAGTTTCAGAAGGGAGGGGACTTATTTGAATGTGTTCCTTTCACCTGTCAGAGTCAGGCAATTCATGTCTGGACATGTCGATCGGACCTCGGATTCATGCCAAGTTTGGGTTCGTGGCAAGTTCGTTCTTTTGATCTAAAGGACAACATGTCCTCGGGAGAAGGGGCAGGGAAGTGGGTGGCCAACCAACAAACAGGTGTTGACAGACCGGGGGACAAGGCAGAGGACACATCCATCAAAACTGCTCTTGACACTTACCTTAGCTAATCAGGAGAGTGGGTCTGGGGGTGGGAGACTGGGTGGGACCAACACCCATCAAACTGTTCTTAACACTTACCCTGACCAATCAGGTGGAGGGGCGGGATTAAGGAAGGGTCAGGGGCGGGGACAAGTTGTAATTCACCAATCAACCGACAGGGGGTGGGGCACATCATTTAAATCCACCAATCAGAGGAAGGGGTGGGGCCAACAAGTCATCAATCATCAAACACCCAAGCTATATACTACTCATGAGCTTCACATTTTCAGAATTGTGTGCATGGTTCCATTTTTTTGTGTGTGTAGAATGGAGAAAAACTGTACTGTACTGTATATGACTTTCACGGATCAAAGAGATATATTACCTGTTTTCTTCTATTAGTGTCCTGACTATGGAAGCCATTCAGAATCTGCTTCAATTCAGTTGCACACATTATCCTGCTTCCTTATAGTCATGCCACAAACCAGAACACAATCTATTATTGTTACTCTGATTTCATCTGGAGCCAATGCTTTTGTTCTTGGTCGTGGTCTTCCTAGTCCTCCTTCACCGCATCTGAACCACAGTCCTCTCCCTCTTCTATTGCTGTGCTCCATTGTTGAAATCACAATTCATCTCACACTTGCCACTTGCATTTGAACTGGCCTATATCCTTTTTACTGATTGGGTTGAACACATCACTCATTGGACACATGTGTGACATGGGTCTGGTTACACTTGCAGATAATCTAACTTAGACACTGTTCAAATATCTCCGACTACGCCACCCAATTTTTATGAAGAAACTGGGAACTCTTGAAATCTACAGATAATAACACACAGGTTTCTTTAAATTGGGCGGTGAGTAAACACACAATGAAAGGTATGGCAGCAATTTCAGGAAATGCAACAGTAACTTGTATTACTCAAGACAATATAAAGTACACCAAAAAGATAAAAGAACATAATCTAACAATAACAGAAACAAAACCTTTTTTAAAAAATAAAAGCGCACAGTCCACACTCTAAAAGTCCGTTAAAAACATAAAATGGAGGATACAGCCTTTAGTGGTACAAAGACCAGTTTGCATGCTGTGTTACGCCAACAATCGTCCAACTGTCCACGGATGCACTCTGTCCACCAGATGCTCATTTCCCAACAGAAGTTTTGTCAAATTGTAGAATTGTAAAAAAAATTGTAGTTCCTGTCAGCGTCTCTTCCTTGTGGAGTGAGCATTCTCTTTTTTTCCACTCTGTGCTCCTTATGTTGACCTAAGTACGCCTCACTTCTCATCCGTTAGCTTCATTCGGTCTTTTTGTGAGTCTCCCCTCTCCCCTTGCCAGATCCACAACCACCATGTCTCTGGCGGAACAGTCTCTTCTTCCCTAGTGGTAGGTATCGCTGTCCGCGTACCTCGTGTCTTACCAGCCACATACCTGTGCTCTGTGCGAGTGGCCTTGGCAGCGTTCTCAGAGGAGCATCCCTCACCTCTTGCCATCTATTGCCCAGAACCATAAATCTGCCTCAGTCCCTGCCTTTTAACTTCTCACCCCAGTCTCAACAATGGGTGCCTATTGCCCCTTCATCTACTGACTTTTAATATAATATTTATATGTTTCTTTGCCTTAGAGAAACAAGAAATCACCCAGTGTACAAAAACATGTTCCCCTCTGACACATGTGCAAACAATTTTGAGCACTGTTGTGTTAACAAAGACAACAGTGTGTTAGCTGTGTTTAACATTTCTGGCCTTTGCATACCATTCTGCAAAATGTGTTATGTGAATAAGAAGGAGCATGGTGTCTTGTAAACAGAGTGAATCAGGTCTGTGTCAAACCAGAACAGTGAGTGAGTGATCGATTCAGTAATTGAGCTTGGGCAGTTTTGCTCTGAGAACAGAATTCAGTGTTTTAGCAAACTCTATAATACCATGATGCTTTCAAATGATTAAAAATAAACATAATAATTGGAATGGAAATGTCATGATTCACATCACAGATAAACTTGGAATCATGTGTCAAAGGTACATTCACACCAATCATGTTTTACACACAAATACTGAGAATTTCATCACATTTTCAAAGTATAGTCATAATACTGCTGTATTAGTAGTGGATTTGATAATGGCAGTGGTTTAATAATGGATGCATAGATTGCTATTGTCATCATTGCAATAGTTTTCAATAATTTGAATAGTTTTTGCCATTTCCCAGGATAGTAACATTCTTTTATTAATTTATTTAGTCAACAAATTAGGTATCAAGGGCCCCATTAACTGAATGTTTGGGGGCATTGAGTAGCTTGTCTACTGATCATAATGGCCCCTTGAGTAACTAGAAGCCACCACTTTATGTTAGATAAATGTTTATGAATATTTTAAAACTAACTCTATTCAATGCTTACCCTGTAAGCCTAAGGTGAGTACTTTGGGTATTTACAGCAGACATTGCTTAACTAAAATAACTTAAATAAAAGATTCTTAGAATGGAAAGGTAATAGAAATGTCTGTAATTTCAGGTTATGATATATGTTTTCAATGTTTGAGAGACAATAAGAGTCTGTTTATATTCTATACGAGTCCTTCATGTAGCATTAAAGTATTACAATTTGTTTTACAGGAGAGTTATTAGAATAATAGTAGAGTTAGTAAGATTTATCAAATATTAAATGCTTGAGTTAAAATTGAATATGTAGTAAATGGTTTTAAAAAGTGTGATACTGTTTTATAGAATTTGCTTTACAGTATATGATTTTTGTTAGGCAATCTGTTAAAAAGATAGATAGATAGATAGATAGATAGATAGATAGATAGATAGATAGATAGATAGATAGATAGATAGATAGATAGATAGATAGAAGTTTACTGAAATGTAGATTCTGTATGTTAATAACATACAGAGAATATATCAATGAATAAAGGTAAGTGTGCAAAACTAGCAATATGCAAAGTAGGGTACCAATTCCTAACAGTTGTAAAATCAAAATAAGAATGTACCTATCAACGTATTTAAAAAACTTCAAAATTAGTGTTTTACAAAAATCAGCCAACAAAGAAAGGATGATTTTCTAACACTTACCATTTACATTTAACAGGTTTCTCTAAGAGGACTGGAAAATGAACAATAAAAGCTATAAACACATATCAGAATTTATCTTGCTGGGCTTTCCCGGGTACCAGGACCAGGAATCCAAGAACATCCTATTTACAGTCTTCCTCATTGTCTATATTGCTCTTCTTAGTGAGAATATTTTCATCATTCTGGTTATCTTGTCAGAAGACAAACTGCACCGGCCCATGTATTTCTTTGTCTGTAATCTGGCGGTTGCAGGTATATTTATGGGAACGGTTCTGATTCCTAAAATGCTTGTTAACTTCTTGCTTAACTGGAACACAATCGACTTTGGCAGCTGTATGACCCAGGCAGGCTTGTATGGTTCCTTATTTGCAGTTCAAATGTATTTTTTATCAGCAATGTCTTATGATCGAGTCTTAGCAGTGTGTAGCCCCTTGCATTATAACAGCATTATGACCCCACATTTGCTGGTTATTATTATGGTGATCTGCTGGGTGCTGCCATTGTTTGTGAATTTCACTGTTATCTTCTTTGCTCTTCAATTGTCTTTTTGTGGGCCAAATGTTCTTCCAAGTTGCCATTGCAACCACAGCAGCATTATTACTTTGTCGTGCACTAACAGTTCTGCAAACAACGTGCTGGGTTTAGTAGTCGTCTTTACTAATTTAACAGCCTACTCAGTTATTTTCGTTGTTTCATATGGTAAAATCTTACTTAGCGTGTTAAAAATTAAAAGCCCTGGAGGACATCGCAAAGCCTTCATGACCTGTGGGGCACACCTCTGTATTCTGAGCATGACTCTCTTCACCAGTGCCTTTGTTTATATTTGTGCAAGAATCAAATCATTTTCAGATGATGCCCGCCTTGTTGGTATGATGGTGCAAACTTTGCTTTGTCCCCTAATGAATCCCATTATCTATGCTCTCATGACTAAAGAGATTAAGACAAGCATACATAAAATTTTCTGTAAAAATAAAACCAGGCCTCTGTTTGGTTAACCCTTTGTAATACTTTATAGCATAAGATGGCACCTTGTATACTGTTTTTAATTAACTATTAGAGTGGGAACAGCACATTCACATCCGTAATCGTAAGTGTCACAAATGACGCTCAGTTGTTATTAAAAAATACGTTCAGGTATGTTGAAACAATGTGGGAAAGTACAAATAGAAATAAATGTGCATGCTAATAGTTGGCTTTTGCATATTTATTCAGGGAAACTTAATCCAGTTCAGGGTCATGGACTGATGGCACCTATTCCACTTTCATCAATTTTGTAAATAATGTATCATTTTGATTAAATCTTAAAAAATGACTTTTTGTAACACCAGGTTTATGCTACAGCATATTTTAGCAGAGGTTGGTGAAAAGAAATGATTGTGGGATCTCAAGACTTGCTTGCAACATGAGTACCTGAAATGCTTACTGTACAGTCCATTCACCTTTATAACCCTTCCGACTGATTATATTCTTTACTTGTTGCTCTTCTTATTTTCACCAATGGTTTATTATAGGAGGTGGTGCTCTCAAAAAAAATAACAATCAGATGCAGCCTTACCAGCAGGAATCACACAAACAGCTGAACAGTCTTAAAATGCATTGCTTTTTAGCTGAGATAAAACACCTCATGCACGTAGACTTGTGTCATCCCATGTGCCCTTATGTTTTATTGTCAATGTATATGTTATTGTAATACTGCAGTGATGGTGGCTTTGTTCAGTTAGAATTCACTAAGGTTGTATTGGATAGAAACACTGTTCATTCAAAAGAAAGAAAAAGTGTATTGTAAAGTAGTAAACAAATGAGACGTTTCAAAATTAAGTTAAGTAAGTATAAGCACTTCACACCCTTTATACATTGACTTAGCAAATTGTAGCTTGTATGTTTCTGTAAATCTGAATAACTGATTATAACCCTCTGCTTCACAAAGACATGCACATATAAGAAGTCATCCATTAGTGGATGAGCAAAAATGGCAGTTCAGTCCCCACCACTGTGAGAACTCAAGTGAGTCTCTTTACCTGTCAGAGCTCTGATAATAAAATGTACAAGCAAATAATTCTAAAGAAGTTTCAGGAATGTGCTAGATAAAAGTCTGACTGTTCAAAATATGTTTATGCTTTTTGAATGTAATTCTAAAATATCTTCAAATTTTAATTTGACAAGTTGACATATTTTCATACTTAAGGTGCCATTCAGCAAACGTAGGTTGATACTTTACTTTTTGTTGGACATGTCTATTCAAAGGCTCAAATGTAAAAAAAAATATACAGTATAGCTAAAACTGTATTAAAGTGTGAATTTGCCTATTGTGATGCATTGTGGTTAGTTTAAGGCATATTTAAATGTTGTGTTCATCAGGCATTCAGTGTTCCTCAGCATTTTCTTTTCAGCTATGCACCTGTAATGAGACGGAGTTTTACCCTTTCCTTTCAAATTAGTGTCTAAAAGTCCATCTAAATTGACATGAAGCAATGTATGACAATCATCTCAATAACAGGAAAACAAGAGCTTCTTTCTTCTTCTCATTCTCTATCATTTGCTAAACCTGTAAACTTATTTTCCATTTGGTTTCATTTTAGCAGAAGAGGTCCTTCTCTTACAGTACCCAGATGACATGTAAAATGACATTGCTACAATTTGCACAAAAATAACCATTTCTATAATTATGAAATCTTGAAAACAGTGATCTTCATTGAATTACTGAAATGGCACACGATATGTTTCTTTTTCTTGTAGAATTGTATCTGCAAAATGTAATTACACTGCACTGCTCTGTTTCTGGTGAAAATAAAATCCCCAGGATGGTTGTAGTATTTTAAGTATAACAACATATATTTTTGCTTAATAAATGTTGTGCTTGTCCATTTCATATACACCTTTATCCTTTATTTGTTCCTAAATATGTTATTGTCAAAATATGACAGTGAGTTTTCATTTTTCCCTCAAATAAACTGCAGTGTTTGCTTTGTGTCTGTTGCCTCCTGGACTCAACTGAACTCCTCACAGCCCATTCACCTATCTGTGCATTTACTCAGCACACTTAACGCACTAGGCCTTTCCTTGATTCCCTGAATGCAGAGGAGAGGCTGTCATGCGTTCTCGCACGATTAGTTAAGGAGTGCAGCATAAAATGGCAATGTCTCGACGGGTCACCTGGGAGGCTGCCCCACCAGCCGACAAATACCTTGTGGCCTTCAGGGGCAGTCCAGCTTCCCAAACTCGACACAGTCAGACACAGGCACAAGTTTTTGCACAGCACACAAGGTTTTATTTTGTGGGAAATTCTTTCTTAACCATTTCCCACCAACCAGCACAGTACAATAAGCACTTAAAAGCAAAGCCTTTTCTTTCTTTTCTGTCTCTCTGTCAGCCTCCGTCCGCCTCCATTCCTCCTCCACCAAGCTTCATTGTCTTCCTCCCGACTCTGGCTCCTGGAACTGCAGCAGCGGGCTTCATTTATGTGACACACGGGGGTACTTCCTGTTGTTCATTAGCACTTCCGGGTGAGGCTGGGACACGACAAAGTAGGGTTCCCCAGTCCCTGCAGCACACCCTAGCAGCACGCTCCCACAGTCCTTCCAGTACACAGAATCCTGGCTGTCCACCACAGTCTGCAGCAAAACTAAGTATGTATGAGGTAGCATAGTCCATGTATGGTTGTTTCAGGGTAGGGTTCAAGGCATGTTCACATATGCAAATTTACAAGGCGATTATCATTTTAAAAATATATATAAATCTTTTTTATTGTATACACATGATACATTATACACATTTTCTTGCATACACTAATATAAATTATGTCTCATGGGGATATGATTGAATAGTACAGGCCCATATGAAAAACTAAGGGCTCAGCCAGATATCTTACCAACGAGCTCATTCACTATGTAGAGAACCGTCATGTCTCCCAAAGCTACTTTGCTTCAAAATAAATAAACCACAGGTTGACCCAGGCCACCAAGCCACAAGATTTGTTGGAGGTCATTTTTTTTATTTCCTAATTCCAAATTTTGAAATGTATCTCTCCTGCATTACATGTAAAAGCTTTTTAAACCTTGTGATGTGATTGCTGTTACAGTAGATAACATTACAGGAAACAATAAGGGTTCCGCCCGTTACCTTACCAACGAGCCAGCCATCACGTACAGTACATCCTCTTTCAGCACTACTAAATGAACCATGGGCAGTCTCATCTTGGCATCACAAATTACTTGTGTGCTAATGGAATGTCACTGCTTATGTTGGCAAATCTTTTTTGTTAGCAATATCATATATTTTGTTTCGTGCATATGCACCCACAACATACGTAAACTAAATGTAGTGCCTCATCAGTTCATTTATGGCTACCAGCACAGTGGGGATGATGGAGCTCAAGCTTGGCCAAGCTATTCCTGACCTGTTGGACAGTTCCTTCTGGTAGGTGCCTATTGCCAGAAAGTCAACTGATGTTAAAAGCTGAATATGAGCAGGTAGAGCCTGAGTTCAGGCAGTCTTTCATTTCTAACGCTGAGCCCAATTCAGCACATAGTTCCAAGAAAACCTTAATCAACTCATAAGCCAATCATCATCTTGCGCAAAAAATGTCAACAGGTCCGTAAAGGCTCTTTCTTTTCATATATGAGCAGTCTTCAAGGAGCACCAAGCAGGCCATGTTGTGTTAAACCAGTTGGCTATGAATAGGCTGTAGGGCATGGTATTTAGAGCTTTCTCTACATAGAGAGTGAATCGGGTCTTTGAGTTTGTTTGAAATGTTAGCTGGCAGGCTAGCACATCACATGATAATGTCATCAGTGCGTGTTGGCACTGCCATGATTTTTCAGTGTATTTATCCAGCCGCATACAACATGACCAGCTTTGAATTGAATGCCTGGCTATTATCTTTATTAACACAAGAAACATGGTCTTAGAATTATAACCACATAACTCCGAAGACCAGGAATGCACTGCTTTTCTTTCACATCCTAAGTACAGACAAAGGTTACAACACTGCGAATCAATTCAGATGAGTAGTTTTGTACCTATCATTCACTCATCCATGGCCTTGGCTACACAAATTCCACCTCCTGCAGCAATAAATATGAGTGGTGACCTAGGTGGCAATTGGGATGTATTCAAGATAGAATGTGAAGATTATGCCATTGCTATTGAACTTAATAGAAAGGATGCTGCAATTCAAGCAGTTACTTTGCAGAGTATCATGAGTGTGGAGTGCAAACATATCTATAAGCACAACCTGAGTCTTTTAGCAGAGGACCAGACAAACATAACAGCCATTCTGAATGCATTGGAGGGATACTTTAAACCTACAAAGAACGTGATTTATGAACACTACATATTTGGCAGTTGCAAACAGGAGGAGGGGAGCCATTTGACAGTAAAAATCTGCTACCTGTGAGTATGGAGCATAAGGAATGAACTTATTCCCAATAAAATCGTACTAAGTATAGCAAATGAAGCAACCTGCAGGCAGTTACTACTAAAGACAGATCTCACCCTGGCCATGGCAGTGGAGACATCTCAATCAGCAGAGCTTACTGATATGAGTCTTGGGTCGATGGAGCTGGACAAACCTCCCATGGATAGTGTTAATGCCACCTCAAAGCAAATTTCTAGGAGGCTGCTAGCCATCACCGTAGCAAAGCAAGCAGGTCAGTTCTCTATCTCTGCAACATATCACTCAACATGCAAATACTATGACAGTTCACATGGATGTGGGAGGTAACACTGTCCAGCTAGAGGTAACAAGTGGCTTGTTACACAGCAGCTTCACCAGAAACCACAGCATTGCTTGGTTAGATTCTAAAGCCACTTCTGATATTATGTGTTTAAGGGACAAAATGAGATTAAATGGCATCCCAGTAATACCAAGCTAAAATTGTACTTGGGTCAAACAATGACCTCCTTAGGGCTCTTTGACACAGAATGTGTCATTTTTGGTTGTAAGCATAGATTGGAATTTGAAATCATGGAGGGCAGTCAGAAACCTCTACTGTCAGGCTCAACATGCGAGAAGTTTGGGCTAATGTGTTTTACAACTCCAGCAGAGCTGTATGTCACAGACGGTGCCTCATCAGAGTCCCTCACCTGCAGCAGCTTGATTAAAATGTATGCAGACGTCTTCACTGAACCAATCGACTTTCTTCCAGGCACTAGACATTTCAATCTGGACAGGTCAGTAGAGCCAGTTCAGTGTGCCCCATATAGTGTGCCAGGTGCTATGAAGGATTTTGTTAAAACCCACCTTGACGAATATGAAGCTGATGGTCATATTGCTTCAGTCTCTGAACCAAATGATTGGATCAGCACCATGGTAATTGTGAAGAAGCCTGATAAATTCCGGCTCTGCACTGACTCAAAATGTTTGAATCAAGCACTGTGATGTTTTCACTATATTGTGCCCATCTTTGAGGATGTACTTTACAAACTCCCTAAGGCTAGGCTCTTTACCTTAGTGGACTCCTTTCTTCAGTGTATGCTAGATGAGGAAATTTGCTTCATGACCACATTTGGAACCCATAAAAGGCGGCTAAAGCTTCCTTTTGGCATTAGTGTTACACCAGAAGTGTACCAACGTAAGCAGCATGAGTTGTTGTCAGGGCTCGAGAGGATGTGGAACCAGTTGCAGATGACATCCTCATCATGGGCCGTGGTGATACTAATAATGAGGCTAATAAAGACCATGACACAAAGTTGCTTGTCTTCATAGAGCGATGCAGAAAAGTCGGTCTGAGGCTTAGCGTTAAGAAGTTGTGCTTTAAAGTGCCCGAAGTTTACTTTCACTGACACATTTTGTCATCCAGTAGCTTAAAAGCTGATCCAGAAAAAGTGTGGGCAATCATGGAAATGCCAGCTCCAACAGATGCAAAAGCTGTACAACAATTCATCACATACTTGAGCAAGTTCTTACCATGTCTATAAGAAGTGTATGAGCCCCTAAGAAAACTTTTGAGTATGGATGCTATTTGGCACTGGCTGTGCAAGAGATTAAGAAGCTTGTTACCACAACTCCAGTTTTGCGATATTATGATGTGTCTAAACCTGTTACCATCCAAAGTGATTCAAGTTCAAGCCAATACGGTCTGAGCTGTTGTCTCAAGCAAGAGGGCCAGCCTATTACTCATGCTTCAAGTGCATTGACTTCAAATAAGCAAAACTATGCACAGATAGCGAAGGAATGCCTAAGCAAAGTGGTGCCTCAAGTTATAGTCTGTAAATGCAGTGATATGCTCTTTGCATACCAAACAGATTGTTTTACCACTAACCTCTGTGTAAAAATGCTTAGGAGTCCAGGATTTGTTTAACAACCAAGGTGTATCACCCCTTTCTCTGATGCAGTCTCCTGTAGTTTACCTCTTTTATATCCCATCCTTTCTGATGCAGTCTCCTGCAATTTCCCATACATATTCATTTTGATTTGTATCTGCACGGGCACATTTATCTGTGACACAGATTGACACACCTGGGTAAGTACTTGCCATCCACACCTTCCATGGGCCAGACAGAACCAGACCATGGGCCGCATTCGACCCATTGGCCGTGCAATGCCCAAAAACCAGCATTTTTGTTTCTGCTTATATCCATCCATCCATTATCCAACCCGCTGAATCCGAACACAGGGTCACGGGGATCTGCTGGAGCCAATCCCAGCCAACACAGGGCACAAGGCAGGAACCAATCCCGGGCAGGGTGCCAACCCACCGCAGGATCTGCTTATATCCCTTCAGCAATATCTTTTACAAGTATCATAAATTTACACCGGCTGTTACAGATTCAAATCAAATGTTTGTGTTTATTGTATAATAGTAATAATAATAGCAGCTCACTACTCGAAACACAAAATGCGGGGATGACTCAGAAACGAACCCATACCCTCTGGTTTATATGACAGCAGTTCTTACCTCTGCACCAGCTAAGCAGACAGGTCTACTTTGTATTGATTGAAATTTGAGCTCCCTTATTGTCCCACTGACTCTCAGTCCTGACACTTCATGTCCCTGAGTTCCTACTAAAGCCTAATATAGGGAAACCTGGGTATGACAAGGATAAATATCTGTATACACTCACATCAGATTTGGATCATTCACAAAATTATTTTCAACAGTAAATGAAAAACAGAAAACAGTTACAAGTTAAAAATCAGAATAGTTACTTTTAGCTGCAGCATAAACACTCAGGGCCAGAATAAGACAAAATTGGGCCTGAAGCTGCAGCGCAAAAAAGGCCTATTTTTTCTCGGCATTGGTGCATGTGCATTTGACACTCAACATACATGCGCACTCAGACCGACCAAGGAGCCTTAATTGCTTGTGACGCAACCAGCCAGCCTTTATTGAACATAAATAATAATAACGACGTAGTATCGTAACAACTCGAGATTAACATCAAACTATGTAACATCAACATTCAATAGCAATTGCCTGAAAAGTGCACTTAATGCAGAAAACCTAACAATGAAATACACAAAATTTTGCAATTCTTTTACGAAACAGAGTAAGAAAAAATGAATTTGCAGAGACATTGGGTCAAAGTGACTCAGTTCAGGCTCTTGAGGGTAAAAATTTGTCCATGATTTAAATTTCATAATAGACCAGAATCCTGTCGAGGATTTTAAAAATTCTAAACATCCATGCCGGGCCTGCGGGCCGGCTTATAGTTTTACCTTTACAGATAACCATTTAAATAGCCATCGATTTTTACTGTACAACTAACTTTCAAGGTGAAAAATTTACCACGTGGCACTTACCGAACAATAATAAAGTGGCAAGAGTCCCCAAGATACTGCAAAAAACGCAGCTAAATTACTAAGTAAACTGTTTAATGTAAAATTGATAGCGTTAACTTGAAATCTTCGGTTAACAATAAACACAACGACATTATAGTTACGGCACTGCGCAAAGAACAATAGTAACTGAATAATAAGTACCGCTGTGTTTAGGCGTCCGAAAGCCGGACTCCAAATTTCATTCTAAGAATTATTTTGAGGCTAATATAGCAAAGGAAAACTGTTCAGCTTCTGGAAAATTCTCGTTTGGTTTCATCTGGGCCTATTTCAGGAATGGGCCTAATGCTGCAGCATCAATAGCACCCACCTTAATCCGGCCATGTAAACACTTCCTTAAAAGATTTGCAATCATTCAGATAATATTTATTTTAACTCAATGACAGCATTAAAAAAAGTTAAATGTGGAAAAAAACTAAATATGAGAATATTCTACTGTACTATAATCTGCAGATAATGGTGCTAAAAATTATGGAGCATTTGCAGGTTAAGGGCCTTGCTCAAGGGCCCAATGGAGTAGAGTCACTTCTGGCATTTTACGGGATTTGAATCTGCAACCTTCCGATTGCTGGTGCAAATCCCTAGCCTCAAAGCCACCACTCTGCCTAAAACTAAACAGACAGTGTTTAAATAGTGCAGTACTTCAAAAAAAAAAAAGGACTTCAAAAAAGAAATAAATAAAACATTAAAACAGAGCAGTGGTTAAAAGGTTCAAATAAATAGATCCATTAAAAATGAGGTTAAAATCCCAGCTGGGTTTCTTTTTCTTTTAACAGACACAAGTCCCAATGCCTCTTTCTAAAATCTGGGGTCTCCTCAGCTTATCCGATTGCAGCATGAGGAAACACCCGCTGACAGGTTCAGTCACCCAATAAATGCCGGGTTTGGGTTCCTACTGCTAGTCTGTTGGTGTCCGAAGGTTCCCTGGCTGAACTTTATATTCACATCTCCCAGAGCCAGGCCATCGGCATCAAAATGGAGATGCCATACAACGGGGCCGTTCCTACTCCTCTGTGTTGCTCAGTGGGAGCTTCCCTTCTCCATTCCTACACTTAAGCACAGGCCTGCCGCTTGCTTCCTTAGGAAATACTTCCAACCACCAGCCTCCATTCTTTATGACATGAACTCTGCAGATCCTACCTCTTTTGTCTTTCTTAACCTCCGTTCTTTCTTCATGTTTCTTTTCTTTGATATGATCTCCATCCTTCCTCACTGTTGTGCAGGCTCACTATTTAGCCCCAACAGAGAAGGGTCTAACTGCAGCCTGCAATATCTATGACATAGGTCAGGTAATGCTCACGTCAATCTCAAAACGCCCTTTGAGTCAGATAACCCTCTCACAATTCTAATCTTAACCATAGTGTAACAGGGCCCTAATGTTAACCATAGTCTAATGCGATGGGTGTTATGTGATTGACGTTTAGGTCATTTCATGATGTTTGGGCATTACGTGACTGACCTCATAGGTACTGCAGTCTGCAATTACACTCTGTTGCCCCGACTGGGTACAGATGCTATCCTCCACCTATTCTGAGGTGTGAATGAGGCACCTGACTGCATTTGCATGTGAATCAGTGGTCAGTCAATCATCCCAATCTATCTCAGAGTGGCACGTGCACCGGCACCCGCTCGGAGCCCGCCCTCTCCTGGACTTGATTATTTATTCAAACTGCACTCCGCAATGGACCTCTTAATCACAGGTTGCTATCCATTGATGATGCAGTTGTGCAGAAATTGACTTCATCAACATGACTGTATCAAAGTAGACACCATGCACTTCCTGGTTACCCAAGACTGCGGATTCTCTTAAAAAACAGCATTTGTGGATGTTGTTTCTTGCTTCTTATTTTTAGGTTTACCACTCTTTGCTCTGTTTTCTTGACAACATTTTTGGTCTTCTGTTTTGGGTGCATTACTTGATGTAATTGACTTCCTGGTTACAAACTTTTGCCCATTTTTTTGATTACATGTTATCTTTTGGTCCAAATCCCATTCCAAACTACTTTTCTTCTCAGCACATTAAGAAGGAACTACTAATGCAATTTTTAAAATTGTGTTGTATTTTATTAACCAATACATGGATCTTAAAGGAATACTTCACCAAAAAATGATATTTACTTTACATTTTACCTACCTAATGTAGTCTGTAGTGGTGGCCAGGAATAATATTTTATGTCATATTTTCATAGAGAAATTAAACATTGAATATTCAAACTCAGCAGCGTCAATAGGGGGTTAGCTCTGAACAGCAACAAAGTGAAAAGTATCCATGAAAAAAAAAAATTCTTACATAAGTGGTGATGCATCATCCACATGTCAGATATTCATTTGCAAGGTCAAAATGTTCAAAAGGTGTCCATTTTTTGCTAAAATATTATTAACATTTACTTCCTAAAAGCTTCCCATTCTGTGCCTTCTGTTGTTCTAAGGACAACCTAAAATGTAAGTAAAAAATAGAGCTAACCACTCTGCACAGAATTTCAAGAACCTTTCACTAAGTTGCAGCCCTCGTTATTCTTCTGTGTAGTTTCCACACTCCTCTCCTTATACATACAGCAACATTCACTAAACTCAGCTAAAGTTTTTTTTTGCAGTGCACTTTTAAGTTTATAGTCTTTACTCCTCTTCTCTATAGCTTGTACTCTTTCTCCAACTAATCTAAGTCACTGCAGAGTTTTCTTTATTTTTTTCCCCCCACAAACTGTTTTTTCTCTCAGTTACAACTGTAGGTCTTCATATCCTCATGGAGTCTCTTCCACCAGGGTGCTCTCTTAAGCCATCCCGCAGCCAGTCAAAGAGAGCCAGTGGCTTTCTTGCCACCCCAGCTGCAGGCAAAGAAGACATAATGGACAGCATTGGCATATTCTCCCCATTGCCCTAGACAAGGAGCACACTCTTAATAATTCAATCTTGCTGTTTAATAGCATACATAATAAGGAGCACACCTCATTCAATGCGTGCAGAGTCATGAAGAAGAATACACCAAATTTATCCATTCAACATGGCAAAGAATGCTCAGCCAAATTAAAATGCAGCACTGACCGTAAAGAGAACACCGATAATAATGAAATAATGCAAATCAATAACTGCAGACACTGCAGGTCCCTCAGCCTTACAGGCCCCAATGCAGCTGCTCCACCAACACTGCCTATAATTATGCCACTGGTAGAAAGTTAGTTCTGCTTATATGATTGCCTCAAAGTCACAGAAACAAATTAACCATAAAACCCAAAAACAATCACAACGCACAATAATTTTATACTTGGCTTATATTAAAGAACCATTCATTTTACAGACCAGGTCAGGGTTTGTCAAAAAAGCGCCACTCTCTCTTTGACTGTTAGCTGGGATGCTCTCAGTGCACCAGCTGTTATCTTCTCCATGTGCTGTCAAAGCATGCAGACTTGGGAGGAAGGGATAGTTATTCTTATAGATGGTCCTTGATTCAAACTGTCTTGCATAACTGGACATCAAGACAAATTATATCATATGTGGGGATTTTCTTGTACCTGTAAGTCAGGAGGAACTAAACAAAAAAATAATTTCAAACTGTTCATAAGTAATTCTTATCAACACAATATAAGTAAATGCCAAATGAAATCTAAAAAAAATAATAAAAGAAAGTAGCATTAAGTGGAAAGTATACAGATTTATGACAAAACAAATAAACTATGGAAATGAGTTGTGGTCAACTGTCATTTATGAATATACAAATTATTGTACAGTTACTTTAAGTGCACTCATCCAATCCATTGAAATGTGGTTTCCTCCCTTCACCATAAACTGTACACATTCATATACAGTATACTGATTCAATAGAATCATTAACAACAAATAAATATAAAAAGTAATACATGTAAAATACAACTGTTTCCTATTTCTGCATAATGATGACTGCCGAGGGTCACAGAGCAAGTGGGCGGCGAGGACTGAAGTGGCCACGTTGCGTCATACAGCCCAGTGCTTTAGCAGTTAGACCAGGGCTTCATTAATCATCTCAGCAGTTGATTTAATGGAAACACATTAAAAACTATACTAAATACTTTATCATTTTTATAAATTTTTATGCTTGGGAGATTAAGCTTATTCAACATAAACAGCTTCAGTAACACGAGTTCCTTATATCTCCCAAGGCCTTAATAAAACTATATTTATTGATTTGCTTTCATACCTCATTCAAAATAAGCTGTCAAGAGGATAATTATCTTAATGTTTGGGGATGTGGCCTTTGTAATCATCTGACTTAATGGCCTCTGAGGTTTGTGGGAGAGGGGAGTTTATTTCACTATAAATGCCTTTTTCATTTTTTTCATGAGCATAATTTCTTACTTGCATTGCAAACATAAGGTAAGTAAATACTGTATGATACTAAAAGCTGGCATCGTTGCTTCAGTGCTATGCAATGCAGTGAGGAGAATAGTAGGTATTTGTTTATAAAGATCATTTCAGCAAAGACTTCATCATTACTTGGTAAGAAGAGCTTCATATCTTTGTGCTGCCTGACAAATTTTAAATTCTTTTTACCTATTCAGCATATTTAGAGCTTTCAGTGGGTTAAATGTCTCTCTGAAAAGCCAAGCATTTCTTGCAACAATTGCAGATGTGTCGATGCTAGTAATAAAGTAAAAATCGTCAGTTCTGAATAGAATATATATAAAAAGCAATTGAATTTCTAATAGAGTTCTTAATAATTTTTGCAGTAATAAGTGTCCTTCTTAATTATTTGTTTGGGATATATAAATGTGTGTGTAAAAAAAAAAAAAAAAATATATATATATATATATATATATATATATATATATATATATATATATATATATACATACACAAACACATACATATATTTGTACTCATATACTCTCACTTTATTTAAATATGCTACATAGAAGTACATTGCGTTTATGAAAGGTTGATAACTAAAAATGCCCAACAGTGACCTTAACTTCTAGGGCACTTACAGTACTGAAATGGCTCCAGTAATTTCTTTGTTTCTTGTTCTCCTCTAGCTGTGCTGCCTGCCTTTTCATGGATTCCTGCTGAGGTGGCCAGTGCTGAAAGGTGTCTTTTGATCCAGTCTCCTGCAGGCGTCATCTTTCTGTATGACCTTCTGTATGACACTGCCATGCAGTGTTAGATTCCCAAAGTCCGAGTGTTTCTGAATCTGTAGAATTGGAGCTCCTTCAAGTTCATAAGAGCGTTGCTTTTCTTTAGTGTGTTACCTTATCTGATGATCCTTAAAGCTATGTTTGGCGCAGGTTCCTTTGATAACAAGTGAATTGATATTGAGGTCACAGTAATTTCTGAGTAAGGAAAGGTTTGTATATCTCATATTAGAACCACCCAACTTCATTTCAATTTTCCAGCTCTAACTTAAGTTAAAAAAAAGAGCAAGAATATGAGCAACGAAAGCTATAAACGTATTTCAGAATTCATCTTATTGGGTTTTCCTGGGTATCAAGATCAGGGGTCTAAGAATATTCTCTCAGCAGTCTTCCTCTTTGTCTACGTTGCAATTCTAACAGAGAACATTTTCATCATTGTGATCATCTGGTTTGAAGAGAAACTGCACAGACCAATGTATTATTTTGTTTGTAATCTAGCTGTTGCAGGCATATTTATGGGTACTGTTATGATTCCTAAAATGCTGGTTAACTTCTTGCTTAACTGGAACACAATTGAGTTTAGCAGTTGTCTGGTCCAAGCAGTGACATACTCAGCAGTCTTTGCAATTCAAATGTATTTTTTGTCTGCAATGTCCTATGATCGAGTCTTAGCAATATGCAGCCCCTTACATTATAACAGCATCATGACAAATGATCTTCAGATTAAGATTATGGTCATTTGCTGGACAATGCCCTGGTGCTTGCATTTGATAGTTATTCTGTTTGCACTCAGGTTGTCTTTTTGTGGCCCAAACAAACTACCAAGCTGCCACTGCAACCACAGCAACATTATTAAACTGTCTTGTACTGATAACTCTGCTAACAATGCGCTGGGCTTGGCGGTTGTCTTCACTAACCTGACAGTGTACTCAATTATCTTCATTGTTTCTTATGGGAAAATTCTAGCCTCTGTGTTAAAAATTAAGAGCCCCGGGGGGCATCGCAAAGCCTTCATGACCTGTGGGGCTCACCTCTGCGTTTTGAGCACGACTCTTCTCGCCAGTGCCTTTGTTTACATCTGTACAAGGATCCCGTCTTTCTCTGACGATGCACGTCTAATTTTGACTATGGTGCAAAATTTGCTTTGTCCAATACTGAATCCTATTGTTTATGCTCTAATGACCAAAGAGATCAGGGAAAGTATTAAGAAAGTGTTTTGCAAAAATATCGTTAGACCATCAGCTAAATAAACACACATGATTCTTAAAGAAAAGAAGATTTGTTTTTAAGCTATTATATCAATTAATGTAACAGAGTTAATCTTCATATATTGATTATTTTATTTGAGTTTGTTTTAATAATGTTTGGAGTAGCACAATTGCACAATGTTTATCACTATGAATCCAGTAGACTCTGTTTAAATCCCTCATCTGGACATTAACTGTGAGGACTTTTTTGCATTCTCCTTGTGTCTTCATAGTAATCGAATTCTCCTCCCGCCTTCCTAATAAAGTTATTAGTGAATCTAAATAAGGCCACAGTGTGCTCTGGGCTGATTCCTGCCTTGTACCAGATGCTCTCAGAAGAGGCTATGGCTTTTCTGATCCTGAATCAGGTTAAGTAGGTTTGCAAATGGATTTAACAAGCATAAGACATTTGACAAAGGAGAGGAGAACATTCATTGATCATTTGGTAGATTCTTGGATGAAGTGTAAATTTTGCTTTTTTTAAACAGAATATGTATCATTCACCTTCATTAAAGTCATTAAACAAAAAGAGCTCTTAGAAGAAAAACGTCAAATTTTTACTTGAACTTGCAAAAATAAAAGGGTGGGAAGAAAAAATGAGTAAGATTAACCCATATTACATGCAACAAGCCATGCTACCTGGTCAAAGGTATAATAGAATAAATTTTAAATGCTTGATATCTCCTGCCCTACGTGTACCCTCAGCGTTCCTCCTACACTTTTCCTCTGCATTCTTGTGCATCTGAACCTCTCTTGTCTGGCATGCCCTCCAGTAAAGTGTGCTCTCCTCCTGCCAGCTTTTATTGTTCCTGTCTTTGACGGAGGCTCTCAGTGTGCCACCTACCCCTTCATTCCTCTTTGATCTTTTGCCTAACACTTCCTTTTTTGATTGTGTCAACAAAACTAAACTGACAGATCAGACTAAAGCCAAAGTGACCAATTAGAATGCTCAGAAGGAATGGAAAGACACACTCCCCACCACCACACACAAACACATACACAGTGTACTATTTTATTATATAGTAGATTCTCAATACCATGTGCAGTACAGAAAATCAATGTAATAATTAGCAAAACGTATATTACTCGTCAGTTCCGTGTTCACTCAATTGATCTCCAGCTCTTGAAACCAACTGAGTCGGACATTTGTATTGATAGCTGCATTCAGCTGTCATTACTTCATACAGGGATGCACCTCTTGAGTTTCGGTATATCACAATATATCAACAACACAAGCTTTCATAAATGGTCATCCATCTTGGCTAGCAGTGTCTGACCCTGAAACATTCAGGTTTATGACATGTGCCCTGAATTAAGGGTGGCTAATCATGGCTGAATTTGCCATCTGCTAATAATTTCACTTTATGTACTAGACATAAGATACCAACATTATATAAATACAAATAACAAAGGGGGGAGAAATGTGACATATTTAATCATATACTGTAAAAATGTATTTTATGGTCAAGGAGTATTTTACACGTTGCTTCCTATGTACTGATGTGGTTAAGCTAGCATCTGAGACAACCCAAAACATGAAAAGATATTTATTTTAGTGTGCTTTTGCAAATGCTGGCTTGCTCCTTGGGTTCGACATAAATCATAAAGCATTTGCAACTGACTGGAACAGCACTTCAGGACTCGTCTTCTGTTCCAACACTTCCTAGACATTTTTATTTAAACACTTATACTGCTTTCTTCTAACTGTAGTTTGGGGTGCATGGCATACATTTCAGAAATATTTTGAGAATAATTATTTTTTTTAAGTATTTGTGCTCTAATATTGCATACTGCAAAGCTTATGAAAAACATAAGATTACAGATCAGCCTAAAGGAGGGAGAAACAGATTGTACAATTCTTGTGGTCCTTAAAAATAGGAGATCTTAAATATTCTTTTTCCATTTTTCCATTTCTTGTTGCTATACTTGGTAAGGATGAAAGCATCCTATCATCCCCATCCTTTAATGTCTTTGAGAATTTTTATTAAATATTAAATTAATAAATATTCTTACTCAGAGTGTACCCAACCTGTTCACTGCAGGTAGCTTTATGAGCTATCTCAAGAAACCATAACATGTTATTAGTGTGTTATTAGATTCAACATTTAATGCAAAATTAATACTTTTAATATTTTATCTATAAATGTATATAATCTACTGTAAGCAATAAATACATCAATACATAAATCAATAAATAATCTGACTAATTCCATTATTGGCAATGTATGAAAGTCTTAACCACCTAATAAATAACCTAATTCAGAAGTTCCCAGAGCATCAACATGTCCACAGGATTTAACAAACTGTGGAAGTGTAAGAAAAGTACTCTGTTATCCTAGAGATACTAGCAAAAATATTTTAAGAGTAACTGGTAAACCCAGATGCTGCAAAAAGTGAAAAAAGAGTTTTAAAAAAATGTGAATACTGCAATGTAAACAAACAAAATGGTGGCAACAATGGATCAAAAAAATTAAGAAAACTAAAAGCAAGACTCTAATCCAATAGTTCATGTCAGATTAAGAATCTGTGGCTAAAAAAAGCAAGTGTTTAAACTCATGAAAAGATGAAGATACAGTATGTGAGTTGGCATCTATGTGCAAGTGCATCCTGCATTGAGCTTTCTGGCCATATTGGTAACAAAAGGTCACAGGTCTTTGGTGATACTAAATTTAACTAAACAGATTCGAGAATGTGCTATAGTTCAGGACATCGTTCCATGGTGTATTGAAGTAAGAGCTGCTTAATAGTCTCAGACTGATGATCTTTAGATTACATTAAAACTTTCACGTCAGGCAAAAGAGTAGGAAGCCTCATTCAGGGTTGACACCCCTACTCTCTATCTGTAGTTATCCACACTGAGACGGCCGATATGGGACACAAACTGTTGCCGGTTCGAATCCCTGTCACTGCCAAAAGAGATCCTATTCTGCTGGGCCCTTGAGCAAGACCCCTAACCTGTAATTGCTCCAGGGGCGCTGTACAATGGCTGAACCTGCGCTCTGACCCCAAGGGGTATGCGAAAACTAACAAATTCCTAATACAAGAAATTGTATAAGGTGAAATAAAGAACAAAAAAAAAAAACAACATTGGGATTATAAGCCACCTGGCTCTGCCTCTACACTGAATGGAAATCTCCCACTAGGCAGTGGCAGATATGGCCACAATTGTGATGTAATGGGCAAGTACTTAGTTTAAAAATGATGCACTGCAATGGCTGTTTGAGCCCCACTGATGGTCTAGTGATTTGGACAACACAGATCTAGGGTGGCCATTTTCTCCATGAAGGAATATGGGATGGCCCTTCTGGGGTAGCACGGGGTTGTTAGGGAATGGTGATTCCCCCAATCTTTATTTATTAATCTTTATTAATCACAGTTATACAATACTGTATACAAACATATTTACATTGCTCATACACATGAAAACTGTAGAGAATAAAACCAAACAAATACAGCCATCAGAGTCACTCACGTATTAAGGTGCTTTATTGCTTGTGCACTTTAAACAAACACACTTGCTGGGGGCCTATTGCTCTGTTACAATGCTATCTACAACCACTTTGACACTCCTTGCACATACGATAACTCAAATCAATTGGAAAGCCCGAAACAGCTACTCAGATCATATTTTATTTATGTTGTTGCATGATAAGCAAACAGCCCTACGCTTGCTTGCATAAATTGATTGTGCTTCAAATCCTGGCCTGGTGTGACATACTTGCTCTTTTCAGCATTTTTATGTTTTTTGGTATTGATAAATTGAGTAATATCTTTGCATCCTCCACGGGAAATATAACATCTACCTCTACATATTTGGCATATTAGTTTATTGCTTACTGAATCAGATGTAGATCTTTTCCAGAAATGTAAATTTTCTCTGAAGTTCTTCATTACATGTGCAAAAACACATAGACATATTGATGGATTAAGCCAGTGGTTAAAGCATGCCACCTCAGAACTAAGCGTCTTGATATCCCACTTGCACAGTTCCCAGTCTGTGAGCTTCACTTCATAAATACAAAATTAATGAACGGTCTGATATTGCCTATTTTAAATAGAATTGATATGACTGGTGATTTTTAATGTATTAAAGGATGTATGCTGCAAAGTGCTTGTTCAACATCGACTAGCATACTTGCTCTATAGATGAACTGAGAAATGAGTCATGTTCGAAATACGGGATGAATGAGGTTTTTTTTTTTTTTTAAATAAACCAGGACACCAAAATTGGGGAAGAAATACATGACTGCACTGGAAAATATGGGATGTTTGGTAATTCTGCACAAACCACACATATCATTGAGACCATTGCACATAGTAACTGAAGTCCACCTTTACACCTTTGGAATTACAGTCGACCCTTGATATACGACCGGCTTGACATGCGAACAACTTGATTTACGACCAAAATTTTAATTTTGATTTACGACCAACATCTTGCGTTACGACCTGAATGCGGTCACGTGTATCCGCTTGCGCGATTGTAAACAAACAGAAACATTCCTATTAATGCGGCACTCATTCAATAAAATGTCAGGTTTGTAAACTCTCTTGGGACCTCCCCCAACTAGAAGACATGCCAAAGTCCAAACTCCGTATGGAAGACTGTTTACCTGTTGCTGGGGCAACAGCCGGCTTAAAGCTGTGCTGAGTCTCTCAGCCAAAGCAAACAGAAAAGATATCGATGGGTGATATGCATGTGATATCCCTGCCCGGCAATGGACAAGCAAGCTTCCACAGTCGCGGCAATCGCGCTTCAGGACGCACTTCAGCATGTCGTTCCCATTGAGTGGGGTGGGGGGGGGGGGTCTCAGAAGAGTTCAGAAACAGTTCCTTGTATCATCGCAAGGAAATGCTGAGAAAAATTCTCGTCAGAATAACTTGTAGGCAGGAGGAGATTAAAATTAATGCAAAAGAAGCTATTGCAATGATTGCAAATGCCTGAGCGCAAGTTAAAGAAAGCCTTTAAAAAGCCTTCGGTTTCATTATCATCCTCCTCCCTTCCTGCAGCCCAAAGATGTCAGATTAAATGGTGAGTACAGTATGAAATTGTTGTTTCTGGTAGGCTAGGCACTTTTTATTACTTTTTGGTTAGTACATTAGAAAAATTATTGGTGTTTTGGTAAATTATGCACATTATACAACCCTTTTTTTTATTATGAAAAGGTTAAGTAAGTGTTGCAGTGGGAGGTTCAGAACGCATTATGGGTATTTCCATTATTTCTTATGGGAAAAATAGTCTTGACTTACAACCAACTTGAGTTACAACCAGCCCTCGCGAACGAATTGAGTTCGTAAGTCAAGGGTCCACTGTACATGATGCTTGGCTGGCATAAGAGATAACAATTTTATAATAGACAGGTGGAATAAGAAATGACACTTTAGTACTATACAAAAAAGGCTGACATCTCTAGACATAGAACTTCACTTGTACCAGTTCCATAAAAACTCTTCAACATGAAAACCTTTCACCTTAAAATTTTATAGTTACTACCAGGGGGTTTGTGATTCTCTTTAAAAAAATGTAGCCTATAGGATGCAGTGCTGCTTTCTGATGGCTCCAGTTCTGCTACAGTATTTGATTGCTGATTATAGCATTGGGGACAGAGCGGGATTGACCCTGTCACACAAACACCCTTCGTGCATCCAACATAGAAGGATTTTGCTGAATAAACAAAAATGCATTGCTCTCCAATTTTACGAAAGAGTGTGCTAAACCTGGATTATCATACTCTGTATAGAGAGTATGACTTGCTATCTTCATAAAATATGGCTGTCTGTCTTGAATGTCTTTGATTCATAATACAACATGGTTACGCAGTGGTCATTGCTACTGCAACACAGCTCTGGGTCTAAGGTTTAAATCTCTGTTGTGGAAACAAGAGGCATTCAAGCCGCCCCAACCCTGACACAGACAAGCAGAGACACGACTTCTAGCACAGCACACGTTTATTTAAAGGTGGGGAAGCGCTTTTGCCTCACTCCCCACAGCAGCACAGTACAATGCAGCAACACAATTCCTTCTCTTTCTCTCATTTCCACCTCCACTGGCAAGTTTTGTCCCTCTTCCTCACGACTCTGGCTCATCAAATGGAGTGAAGTGGCTCCTTAATGCTCATCAGCATTACCTGAAATCACTCGCAGGTGTGGTGGAAGTCCACTATAGGGCTCTGCAGCTCTCCCTGGCAACCCACATGGAACTCAGCAGGTCTGTATCAAACACCAAGTCCCAGCATGCCATGCAGTAATCAGTGGTGCCACAGCCGCCCAGGAGGGCTGCCCTCTAGAGTCCTGGGGAAGGTAGTGCCTTGTGGATACTCTCCCCCCTGGTCCTTCCATCCAGCTGGCGTCCTAGCTGGTTAATGGCCGTGGCCGCCTGTCTCACTGTCAAGGAACTGTCTGTGTCCAGTGGTTAGCACAAGGTATGCTGGTCAATTTAACTTGTTTGGGGAGTTTACATTGGCCCTTTAAATTGAACCCAGTGTTGGGTCCTGCCTGATACCCAATGCTGGCAAGAAAGATTATAGTCCACCCATGACCCTATATTGAAATAGTTTAATCCAGAAAAATGAATAAATGCATGAACATTTCAAAGATCATGCTGCCAAAAAGAATAGGTAAACATCTTTCTTCTTCTTTCGGCTGCTCCCTTTAGGGGTTGCCACAGCGGATCATCGATGTCTTTAAAAGTATATAAAGCTAACCAATGCCAAAATGTTTACTTTTCAGTACCTCACACTTGTCCAACTCATTGTTCTGAGATGCTACATCAGTCCTTTCCTTGACTTGTCCTTTCTAAGTCCTGTGGATACACAATACCCCAAGATATTCCTGTACTATAAGTAATTTATCCTCAGAACATAAATACCATAGTTTAGGAAATGTACAATAAAGGCAACATTACAAGCAATTCAACAAACATGTAAGAACAGACATTTTGTTCATGTATTATTGTGCTGCTACAGCAGCCTGTGTTAATATTGTTATTAGACTGTTTGGTACATTCCTACCTCCACCCCCTATTTAATGAATACATATTGGTATGTCCCTAGCTCCCTTTTTGCTATTGGCACTGCTTTAGTCTTTACTTTACCGTCCACCATATTGTATTTTAGGTTAAGGAAAGTATTGTCCTTTTACCTTCAAGTTATCAATGGTTTTCACGTCCTAATACTTGTATGACTTCTTGCAAGAAATCTACATTAAAGTATATGGATTTCAGCCTTGACTTTCTTGGTAAGTAAAATTATCTGTCCACGTTCACTACAACCAGTGGGGCGACGTACACTCCGTACGGACTGGGTCTTTGGAGAGAAGCCTTGCTAATACGGCGTTTGGGGACAGAACAATTATCATTTATTGTATAGTTTTTTGATTTACAGATTTCATTTTTGTTATCTAATTTTTATTTAGATTAATTTTGATACCATTTTAGCTTTATTGTGTACATGATGCTGTTGATTTTATGTCACATGACCTCACCATCGCCTTTGACATCATGCCTGTTATATTAGTTTTCAAAGCTGATTGGATTGATTCCTTCATTTAAATTCTTGCCTACAGTTTTACAGCTGGATGCCCGGACATGTGATAAGGAAAGACAATGATTATGTGGGCAAAAGAGTGTTGGGAATCAAAGTACAGGGGAACAGAAAGTGATGGAGGCCAAAGCAGAGGTTGATGGATAAAGTAAAAGAAGATCTAAAGGAAAAGGCCGGACTGGTGAGGAAGTGCAGGATTGAGCTGTTTGGAAAAGGTTGATCAAGCACATCAACCCCACAAATAAGTGAAAAAAGATGAAGAGGAAGAAGAAGATGCTAATTACATGATAAACTCCAGCTGGTGACAGTCTGTGTTATTACTCAGTGGTGAAATGTTTTGCTTCCAGCAGTACAGTTATTGGTTAATGCAAGTAGGCCCTAGCAGAAGGTTTGTTTTCCCTTTGTCTCGTTCCCTTTTATCCCTGGTTGTCTTGTTATTTTCTGATCTCTCAATTTTGACTTATTTATGTCTAAGAATTCACTATCATTGCCTTTGTTCTCCCACAATAATTCTTGGACACTTATAGTTCATATCCCCTAACAACCTAAGTCTGAGGACATTATCTGGAGAGATAATGGTGTGGGGCTGTGTTTTAGGGTTTGGGCTAGACGGTTACTTCCAGTAAAGGGCAATCTTAATGCTTCAGCACACCAAAGCATTTTGGACGACACTATGCTTCCAACTTTGTGGAAACTGTTTGTGGAATGCCCTTTTCTATTCCAGCATGATTTTGCCACAGTGCATAAAGCAAGTTCCATAAAGACATGGTTGGGTGAGTTCAGTGTGGAAGAACTTGACTGGCCCACACAGAGCCCTGACCTCAACCCCATCGAACACCTTTGAGATGAACTGCAAAGGAGATTGTGAGTCAGGCCTTCTCATCCAACATCAGTGCCTGACCTCATAAATGCTCTACAGAATGAATGGGCACAAATTCCCACAGAGACACTCTAAAATCTTGCAGAAAGTCTTCCAAAAAGAGAAAGAGTGGAAGCTGTTATAGCTGCAGAGGGGAGACCAACTCCATATTAAAGTCTATGTATTTGAATGCAATGTCATTAAGGTCCCTGTTAGTGTAATGATCAGGCATCCCAACACTTTTGTCCATATAACCTATCTACCTATCTACCTATAAATTTCTAAACACTCCATATTAAGGGAGTCACAAGCTTTAACCATTAGTCCGTCAAGTGTATTGGATGGAACGAAGGTGTGGTCCCCCATGGGATTTTCACACAGTCAAAGAGCGATTGTAGCAATGGACTTTCACGCTGTTGGCTGCATGTCAGAATGAAGAAATGGAAGGCTGGGCTTTCCAAGTTTAGACCCCAAGAAAACCCCAAACAAATTTACTGCTCTAGACATGCCAGAAGCTAGGGTCTACTACAAACTAAATGAAATAACAAGCAGCCTAAAAAGCAAGTAGATATTTGGTCACCTAATTCAGCATTTAATTAATCAGTAACAAAAATTATAAATGCTTTATATACAAGCAACCCTTTCATGCTGGACACATTAAAAATTGAAGTAGCCTCATACCAGGAATACTTTTCCATCAATACTATTTAAAAAGAAAAAATGCAAAACGGTATCTGTGACATTTTAATATAAACTATTATGCACAAAGCAAATGTGTTAAATTAAATGTTTAACATTTTCAAAATATTTCTAAATGTCATACTTTTTATTACTTCTTAAAAAAACATCATAATTTGTTTTGATTTAGCATTGTCGTCCAAATGAGCTATCAAGAGGTTAAATCCCACAATGTTTGGTGATAAAATTGGTTTAATGATCTAAAATGATGGCCCCAAGGAGTACAAATGCAGACAATGTGATATCGATATAAATGTGGAAAGAAGATGAGCAAAAGCTCATTGAAGACAGAAACACACTGCATTTCATACGTCTTTCTTGGGACCACCTAGTGAGTACCATATAACAATTGTTTTATTGTATAAAAAAATCAGCATTTCAATGAAAACAGAAAATTAAGACAAAAAACATGTACTTTTAGAAAGTGTCACAAATGATTGGAATCACACAAATGTATTATTGACAATAAATGAACTAAAGAGCTAAATTACACAGACAAAGGTACAGCAATATTTTAAGAACACTATTCTGCCAATGCACAGTGAGTTGGCAAAACTTTGAATTATTTATATATATATATATATATATGTATATATATATATATATATATATATATATATATATATATATATATATATTTATATATATGCAGATAGATAGATAGATAGATAGATAGATAGATAGATAGATAGATAGATAGATAGATAGATAGATATTAATTCAAAGCAGGATGTAAGCATGGGCAGCTCACTGTCCCATTTCACCACAGTTCACGTTTTCATTCAGTTCGATGTTAAGGGGCTGTTGGGTAACAATTATTATGTTGTATGTTTGCTTTGATGTTTCTTTTGTATGAACTTCACCAAATTAATCTCAATACACCTAACTTGGCTATGGAAGTAAACCATGATATAAAATTCTTCAGTTTACTTTATTCAATTCTAAGCCATAGGTGTCTTTTTGGTAAGTACTGTACATCTACATTTACTTTACATAGACTGATGGATATATTTTTACAATTTTATTTCTTACTCTTTTAAATTTCATGAAAATGAAATAATTTTATACAAATATATTAAGTATATATTAATACTAAGAATTCACATTTATGACAACACCAGTCTAATGCACACTCATTTTACACTCTTTTCAAGTCATTCTGAACTTCACAACTATTTTAGAGCACAAAATAATTTAATTATACACATATTTAAACAAAGTATGATTTACTGGACCTGCTCACTCAATAATTTTATAATATTGCAGAATGAAAGAACTTGAATACTATGACATATTTTGAAGGGAATTGCTTCTGATATTTCCACATTCACAGAAGACCTCCTGACCTTTCCTGCTGCCTGTTATAGAAATTTTGTCCAAACAGATACGGTCTAGAAATACAAGTAGGGATGTTTTAGTCATTAAATAATGAGATAAAAACATAAAGATTTCAAATAGATGAATCTCCTCAATAATTGAAAAGCATCTGCCCGGTTTTCTGGTGTTTTCTAGCAGGGACACAGAGTCTTATATATGCTTCTGTCAGCAACCCCAAGGTGAATGATAGCAGCAGTAAAAGGATTTCTCTCTTTGCAGCAGATCGCAGCCTCCCTGGAAAATGAACAATGGGACCTTCAAGCCTGTTTCTGAATTCATCTTACTTGGATTTCCAGGATATCAAGACAAGCAATCAAAGACAATTCTCTCATCATTTTTTCTTTTTGTCTACATCGTTATCTTGATAGAAAATATTTTGATCCTTCTGGTGATCTTGTTGGAAGAGAAACTGCACAAGCCCATGTACTATTTTGTCAGTAATTTGGCAATTTCAGGTATATTTATAGGAACTGTCATTATTCCTAAGATGGTAGCCAACCTCATGTTTAACTTGAACACTATCTCATTCCAGGGCTGTTTGATGCAAGCCGTGATGTATTCCGCTTCATTTCAAGTTCAGATGTATGTTCTGTCAGCCATGTGTTACGATCGCGTTGTGGCTGTGTGCAGCCCTCTTCACTATGCCACAGTCATAACCAGTCGACTGACGGTCAAAGTCCTTGCCCTTTGCTGGATAGTGCCTCTTATTATGCAGTTTCTCACCATCTACTCTGCCATGACCTTGGTTTTCTGTGGTCCTAACAAAATCCCAAGCTGTCACTGCAATTTAAGCATTTTAATCCAACTCTCATGTACCGATTATAACGTCCATAATATCTTTGGATTGATTGTTGCCTTTTCAAACTTAGCAATGTACCTGATTATTTTTGCTGTTTCCTACACAAGAATTCTGATGAGTGTGCTGAAACTTAAGACAGCAGATGGGCACATCAAGGCATTCAAGACCTGTGGCGCCCACCTTTGTGTTTTGAGTTTGACTCTCTTTACTAGTGCTTTTGTCTTTATTTGTAGCCGAATTCCATCATTCCCTCCCGACACTCGTCTCTTTATTACAATGGTACAAAACTTTGTTTGCCCCCTGCTCAACCCTGTTCTATATGCCCTCATGACCAAAGAGATCAAGGAATGTCTAAAAAATGTAGTTAGAAAAAATATGATCAGACCGGTTTTTGCTTAGTTCAATGATGAAAAAGTTTTTTAATTGAAATAAAGAATTCAGTTGAATTCTTTCTAAGGTTCACTTTTAATTCATAACTGCTGCGTCCCTCTGTTCCTTTTATTGAACACTTCATAAATGTAATATTTAGAGACTGAACAGTGTTTAGCATTGATTCCTCACAGCTCCAGGGAGCCAGGCTCGATTCTCAGCCATGTTTATTGTTTCTTGTCATGCTTTCCTCATGTTCACACCGGTCTTCTCCTTTCGCATTTTAAAGATGTGCGGGTTAGATTGACTGGTGACTCTTAATTATTGTTGTAGGCGTAAGTGTGCGTGTGCCCTGTGACAGACTGGCATTTCATCTAATGGTGGTGCTTGCTGTACACCTGATGCTGCTGAAAGATGCTGCAACACTCTGAAATTATGTTATGGAATCTCCTGCTTAGGAAACAGGAAGGATGGATGGATGAAAATACATTTATCACATGGAGAAGAAATCACAAATTCATATACTGCAGTTCAAAGTATTACCGTGAAGACCTTCAAATCAGGATGCAATGAGACTTTGGAATCTTTTGCAGAAAAATGGAAATTAATGAGCAGTGATCAGCTGAATTACTTTTTCTTGTCTGACCTTTACTTACAAATGTATAAATATATTTATGTATTACAGTACTACCTTCCTTGTGCAATTTTTTTTAATTCAAACAAATGTTAATCCGAAAGATACATAGATTTCCAAAAAATCTGGCTGCCAAGTATCAACACACAAATATGATAAAGTCCACTATATTAAAAAATGTATAATCTGACAAGTGAAAAATGTAATAAATTTATAGCTCTTTTTGAAATAAATGTAATTATATTTTTGACTAAGGTTTTCATTTGATATAAGCAGTTACATGTAAAGTGGAAAGAATACATTCTGTGAATGGGTTATAGACAAGGGGCTGTTTAATTTTTCATCAGCTCTTAGGTTTAAGTGCAAAGGTATGATATGACAGATACAAGTATCGTCCAGCACAGTTTAATGTCTTCAGCTAACAGCAGTTAATAAAATGATTATACTTGAAATCCTTGTCAAATTATGGGGAGCAGGCCATTTGAACATGGGTCTGTGCAGAAGTCTGCCTGATGCTTCTGGACTCTGCTTCTCCACATCCTCAAACTTGAATTAAAGCTGAGTTATTAAATGGACAGATTTATGCTTTTTAAAAATACAATCAGATATCCCTATAACAATTTTTTTTTTCCTTCTCCAAATTTCATATACGGAGTACATTTTTTTCATGATAAAAATCAATTTTGCGTTTTTAGTGGAAAAGCCCCAAGACAAGGTTTTAGCATTTTTGGAAAGATGCATGTTCATCATTTCAGTACGTTTATGATAAAAATAAATTTTGTGGACCAAAACTTGAAAATGAAAGGATGGATTTTTATTACATTTTGTGTGAAATGTCTTTAAATTGCGTCAATTAGTCTTTAGAGTGGATTGAATTTTGGGTGAATTCCATCTAGTTAACTTTGAGATGTTTTTAAAGCCAACGGCAACAGAAGCCACAAACAACAGCTCAGAGCTCACAATATTTATCAGTTTCAATTTAAGACTTTTGTGAATTTTGAGTTCTAAAGCTTAAACTTTGAGTTTTTAAAGTTCAAAAATGTTAAAAGCATTTATACCCACATTGTAAATTTGAAGTGAGTCATGTGCTGCCTATAATATTTTTTTCAAATAATTATAAGTGATAAAAATCAGCTTATAAATAATTGTTTGAGTCACAGTGACACAAATATTCACAAAACTGTGATAAGAGGTCTGTGGCAAGGCGTGATTTTAAATAAATAATCAAGTCACAAATCGTGCAGGCTCCAAACCGGTGTGGATGTGTTCATGCCAATGCTTGTTCTGGGATTGACTGGGGTGCTTGGTTCATTGGACATTCACGTGAAAATGTGAGCGGATCAGTCAGGTGCCTCATTCATTCCTTGGAGTAGGCAGTGGACCACACCTGCACCCAATTGGGCCTACATGGCAGACAAGGGAGAGCAAATCAAAAAAGAGGCTCAAAGAGAATGAAGAACGGAGGTTATAGTAGAAGAAAAAGGAAGGATGGTGAGGTGCCCATATTGCCCGTAAAGGAGGCAGGTGGTCAGAAATATGCCACAAGGGAGTGAGTGGTAGGCCTGCGCTCAAGTGTGGGGCCGGACTAGGGGCACTCCTTAGAACAACTACGCAGAGGAGCAGGTGCGGCCCTGTTGTGCGACGTCTCCTGGATAGATGGAGACGGAATGGCAAAGGGCGATGTGCATGGGGTTCACAGGACTGTCCTACAGATGCCAACGGACAGGCAAGTAGGATTCGAATCAAGTGTTTCAGGGAAGACTGCAACGCCTCATGTTGCAAGGTCCTGACAGAATAAGCTGAGGAGATGCCAGATTTCAGAGAGGCATAGGGGCTTGTGTTTGATTTTTAAAGGAAGAACCTGCCTGTGATTTTAAACTCATTTTAATGGGATCTATTTATAGAACACTTAAACCTCCACGTTTTAAAGATTCATATACAGTACTCCCTCGAAATTCACGGGGTTACGTTCCTAGAGCACCCATGAATTGTGAAAAACCGCAACTTATGGATGTGGTTAAAAAAAAATGCCTATTTTTATAGTTTAAACCTTAAATATGCCCCCAAAACACTTTAATTTCATTTCAACCTCAGCTTAATACATTACCTAAAAAAAAGGATGTAAAAGTAAACCCGTATACTGTACGGTACTGTACTGCTATGTCACCTGCAGTGCTAGAATGTAAAATACCGATGTTACCGCTATATGCACTATAATTGATGCAAGTGCATTTTCATTGCCAGAAGCCTTAGAAGGTACAGGGCATTTCGATGGCATCTTGGGGCTTTAACCCCAAGCATCCCTGGACGGCAAATACTTTTTTGCTGCACTTTTTAAGTAAACGTCAGAATTCACAAAGGAAAAGTGACATTTTAATTGAACACATATTTTGTTTTCATGCAAAGAGCATCACAATTACTGCAACACCAATCATTTTACACACTGCTAATGAACTGTAAAAACTATTTAAAAAACTACTGGAACAATATGTACAAGGTGCAACTGACGCCATTGATGAAATTAAGTAAACTGAGCCAACTGCGCTTGAACTGGCTGCACGCAAGCACACAGAGGTAAACGCTGACACTGGCTGGCTAGTCTAGTGCAGCGGCTCAATCCCAGAGACACTGAGGCTGCAATTCTGCTGGGGTCGGCAGTGGTCAAGAGCTGGCTGCTCAACGAATATACGGCACTGACTGATCAGCTCCTACGTGCTGGCACTGGGAAATGACTATAGCCGGTTGCAGCGGTTTAACGATTAAGAAGAACAAAACAGAAAACATGCGAACACTCCGCTGGAGATGCATCATGGGGCAGCAGTCAATCAGCAGCAAGGAGAAATGAATAACGTTGTAGCAGTCCGGTGCCGCTAAGATTCACACCGTCGAGAAGACGGTGATTTATTTATTTTTATGGTGGAGATTCCAGGGACGCACCCAGCCTTGACCTGACCTTCACGTACTCACAAACAGAGACAAAACAAAGCAATCCGGTAATCAAACAGCAAATAAAGAATGTAATGAAAACAAATGAAAACAACGATACCACCCCTGTTCCCCGTATGGCGATTATACATTAAATACAACAAAGCACCAACAAAACACACACAGTAAAGTCCATGAAAAATGGCAACGGATGAAATGTAATGATGAAGATAGATAGTACAGAGATACGCATGTTGAATGGGAATGTAAAGATAGTCCTACCAGTTGTTCCTGAAATGGTGAAGACGGGTGGATGAGTTCAGGAGCGCTCCTTTCTTCGCAGGATAGCAATGAATCCACTTACAGTCCTCATGTACATAGGCAGACAGCAGACAATCCAGACGCCAACCACGAAATGATCCAGGACAAAACGAAAAAGTACAGGTAACCCAACAGAAGGCAGGCAGAGAGACAGGCACTTAAAACACAAATTACAAAAACTTTGTTTTTCTTTTGGTCACCGGCCCCCTTTTTAAAAGCCACGCTGACATCCTTTGACCCTAACAGCCCCTGCACTCTCAGCAGAAGACCAGTCGGAGCCACTGCAGGGACTGCTGGGAGTTACAGTTTCAAATTCTATTGGCTACTTTCACTATCCCAAGCTGCATTTTCCTGTACGGTTACTTCCTGTTCTTTCTACAGTGCAATATTGCCACGAAAAAAGCCATAAAAAATTGCAGAGAATATTTGCGGTTTCCACTAACAATTATTAGCTAGGTTTTTAAGAAAAAATCTGCGAACGACTGAGGCCGCGAACCCTGAATCGCGTCTTCATGGGGGTCTACTGTAATTATGAAAGATCTTTTTTGATGCACTTCACATTGGATATTGTTTACACTTTTCTTTGGATTTTAATCAATTAGCCAGCTTTTGTACAAACTGCTTGCTAAATGTATGTTTCTTCATTTGCTCAGGTCATCTTGGTTCATGACTATAGACATTGTGGGAGTGTGGAAGTAACCCGGCGTGTCACAAACTAATAGTGTTAATACTAAATTATATTAGAATTGAAGTTCATAGTCCTATTACACCACTGAACATAAGGATATACACTCAGTGTAGTCATTCAGCTCATTAATAAAGTGTAATGTTATCCTAAAACACATTACACAAACACTAATCTTTGTGTTGGCTGGAAAAAATGGGCCAGGATTGGCACTTTCATTTAGCACAAGATTCATATGAGTTTGTAAAAATGAAAATTAGGATGCATGTGCTTTTGGAGAACTCTTCCAGTTTCTTTAACAACGGAGTTGTAGGAGGTGAGGTTCAGTTCCATGGTGTAGTTTTAACTTTTCTCTGCATTACTCCTGATTATACACTCTTAAAAATACTTTAATGGCACTTTGTGGTTCTTTACTAAGTTGTGTGGTCTCTCATTGAGGAACTGCTTGAAAAAAAACCTTTTCATTGTGGGCAGGGTTCTTTGCATATAAAATTGGTTATTTGTGCTTTGAATGACTTCCTAATATGTAGATAAAAATAAACTCTCTAATTTATGGCAGGCTACGTACCGGGACCCTAACAGATGAAGAAAATCTGGACTTAGCTTGTGGTATTGCAGGTAACAAGAGTCCTTTTAAAATCATGACCCGCTGGTATTTCATAAATCTGTTATCATCTAGTCATGTTTATTTACTGTGTGGATTCTGTTACAGAACTAACTAAATCAAGGCTTTTTCTGGAACCTTCACGTGGACTGGTCATTTGGGAACCAAAAATAGCTCTCCTAAGGCATTGCTCTGAAGAACTGGCACCTTTATTTTGAAGAGTGTAGCCTGTTGTAGGTTAGACTTCAGTGAAGGAGTAATAAAGTTTAAAGGTACATACAACTTAGACTAAATATTAAAATGATGAAGCTCTAACACTGCACAAAACTGTAAGACAGAAATTTAGGAGTATTTGAAAATATTATTTTCTGTCAAAGATTAATAGATGAGTGCATAGAGACCCAGATATCAAATAATAATAATACATTTTATTTATATAGCGCCTTTCCCATGCTCAAGGCACTTACAGAATAAATAAAGAACGGCAGAATATACAGTATATAGCATTGTACAAACCAGATAAATAAACAAAGAAGATTAAGACAGTAAATTCTGAAAAAAAAAAAACAGACAACATAATTGATGGTCTCGCACACACATACAGGTTACATGAGCATCTTGACAGAGAAGTAAACTGAGAGAAAGGTAATAAAGTCAAGTAGAGCTAAAAGCCTTCCTGAACAGATGAGTTTTGAGTTGTTTTTTAAAAGAATTCATGGAGTCAGCTGACCTGATTAATTTTGGTAGGTCATTCCAGAGTCTGGGCGCTATACAGCTGAAGGCCCTGTCACCCATGGAGTGTAGATTAGTGACGGGCACAACAAGATTACCAGAATCAGAGGACCTTAGTGGGCGGGCAGGCACATAGTGATGGAGGAGGTCACTGATGTAGTTTGGTGCGAGGTTATTTAAAGCTTTGTAGGTTATTAGTAGGATTTTATATTCGATTCTGTAGGACACAGGGAGCCAGTGAAAGCGGAGCAGGATGGGTGTGATGTGCTCGCTGCTGCTGGCTCGAGTAAGGACTCTTGCAGCTGAGTTTTGAATAAGCTGGAGCTGTGATATAAGATTAGAAGGGGCACCTGCCAGTAGGGAATTACAATAATCGATGCGGGATGTGATAAAAGCATGGACAAGTTTCTCAGCATTAGAGAAGGAGAGGAAGGAGCGAACACGGGATATGTTACGGAGGTGAAAGTAAGAAAGTTTCTTAATGTGATTTATGTGGGTGGAATAAGTGAGGGAGGAATCAAAAATGACACCAAGATTTTTTACAGTAGAGGCAGGTCTGATGAGATCACTGCCAAGATGGACTGGGAAGGAGCTCATTTTATTAAGTTGCATTTTAGTCCCAATTTGCAGGAGTTCAGTTTTATTGCAATTTAATTTTAAAGAGTTCTGCTCCATCCAGGTTTTAATTTCACTAAGGCAGGTTGTGAGCTGAGAAAGCTCTGATGAAGTTCCACTTTTAACATTGAAGTAGAGCTGAGTATCATCTGCATAAAAATGATAACCCAATCCATAACTACAGATAATATGGCCAAGGGGAAGCATATAAATACAGAAAAGCAGAGGACCGAGGACAGAGCCCTGAGGGACTCCTTGTGTGACTGGCGCTGAGCTGGATCTACTGTTGCCAAGACTAACAAACTCTTGCCTATCAGTCAGATAGGACTTGAACCACTGGAGGGCAGTGCCAGAGATACCCAGCATGTTCTCCATTCTGGACAGTAGGATGTCATGTCTAACAGTGTCAAATGCTGCACTGAGGTCTAACAGAATTAATATGCTGGTTTGTCCAGAGTCTGCTGCCATAAGCAAATCATTGGTTACCCGTAGCAGAGCAGTTTCACAGCTGTGCCGCGCCCTGAAACCAGACTGAAAGGGTTCCATCAAATTATTAGAGGTTAGGTAATTGGTGAGTTGGGAAGCTACAACACGCTCAAGAACTTTTGACAGGAAAGGTAAGTGGGAAATAGGCCGGAAATTGTTAAGATTGTCAGCATCAAGGCCAGACTTTTTTAACGTTGGGGTTACAGAAGCAATTTTAAAAGTGAGCGGCACAGAGCCAGTGTCAAGGGATGAGTTTATTATTGTTGTAACAGTCGGGATTATGGCATGAAGGCAGGATTTAAGTAGTGTGGTGGGGATGGGGTCCAGTACACAAGTAGTCGGCCTCATCTTATAAAGCAGGTCATTAACAAACGCAGATGTGACTGGTGAGAACTTAGAGAAGGAGCTGGATGGAGTGGGAAAACAGGGAGAGATATAAACAGATGATATATTTATGTTGGTTGAATTATTTAGATCTTTAATTTTGTTACGGAAAAAGTGGAGGAATTCCTCACAGACTTCAGTAGAAGAGGTAGTTGGACCAGATGCGGGTTCGAGTAGTTTATTAACTACAGAGAACAAAACCCTTGGGTTATCATGGCTACTTTCTATTATTCTGCCATAATGGGTGTTCTTGGCAGAAGTTAGTGCTTCTCTGTAAGCTCTTTGGTGGTCAGAGAAAGCCTGGATGTGCACGGTGAGGCCAGTCTTACGTGACATTCTCTCAAGGCGTCGGCCAGCTGCTTTCATAGATCGCAATTCTGAGTTATACCAAGGAGCTGAATGTTTAAAGGAAACCTCCTTATGTTTTAAAGGAGCTGTTTTATCTAATGCTGAGTGAAGGGCTGAGTTATAGTGGTGAACAAAACTATCTAGTGTTGATGGAATAGGTGCAGACAGTAAAAGATCAGAAATGGATCCAGAAAGGATAGAGGGACAGATATTTTTAAGGTTTCTGTAAGAAATTTGTCGTTTACAGGTAAGAGGTGGGAGAGGTAATGAGACAGTGAAAAATACTGCTTTATGGTCAGAGAGTCCCAAATCAGTGCTGTAAATGTTGGCAACAGATAGTCCAGAAGTGCAGATCAGGTCCAATATATGACCGCCACAATGGGTTGGAAAATCAACATGTTGTGTCAAGTCAAAACAGTCCAGTAAGGACAGGAATTCATTTCTCAGTTTAGATGTGGGGGTGTCAATATGGATGTTGAAATCACCAAGAAGGATAATTCTCTGAGAGTAAGAGCTTAGGTGGGTCAAAAGTTCAATCAGATCGGATAAGAAGGATGCATTGTATTTTGGGGGACGATAAAGAACAATGAGTGAGACAGGACCTGATTCCGTTGTTAGTTTAAGAGCCAGGCACTCAAAAGACAATGGGCAGTCAATTGGGATTCTTTTAATGTTTAAGTCTTCTCTGATAATTACTGCCAGCCCGCCGCCTTGTCTTGAGCTGCGAGGCTCTGAGTGGAAAGTGAAACCAATTGGAGTCGCCTCTGTGAGAGACGCAAATTCGTTTGGTTTTTGCCAAGTCTCCGTTAGACACAGAATATCAAGTTTGGTGTCAGTGATGAGTTCTGACAACACCAATGCTTTGCCATTAAGAGACCTCGAGTTAAACAGTGCAATATTACATAATGAGGCTTCTTTCTGCACAGAGCCGCAATCAGGGTTTATTCCCACATAATGCAAATTTGGCACACTGACAATTCTATTTCCAGGGTCATGAGAAGGACGGCGTATTCCTGAGCAAATGCTGCCGGTGGTCTTTTCATTCGCAGCCCGGCGGTGGCGACGACCTGACCCGCGATGTATATATTTCGGGCGCTGCAAAATACCGGCGTCCTTTAGGATGTTGCAGTCAGACCATTTGCTCTGGACAAACTGTTTAATAAGAAGGAGTTTGTCATGAGAGTATTTTAGCATGATGCTGAGTAATACTTATCTGAATAGCAGTGGAGAAGCAGCACAGCAGAGTGGAACCGGTAGGACAGGCGGGTGTGGTAGTGTAGGTGAGCAGCCATAGCAATCAGCAGAAAGCATAGCAAGAGGAGGTAGCAGGAGTTGGAGGTTCCAATACACAGTCACAAAATGTAACGCTTGGTAATTTCAGGCGTGATCGCCCCGGAGCCAAAAGCCAGGTTAATAAGAACATCAGATCAGTTCCCAGTCGTATAGTACTATAAGATGAAACGGGAGCAGATCAGCAAAGCGAATTTAATATAATCACGGAGACAGATCATCCCGAGGTCCTAGATTGCCAGGCACAAAGAAATGCTTGAAGGTTCTCGTCCCGTGATCCACAGACTCAGCTATTCCCAGTCAAAGTAGAGTCCATAAAATCTGTAAATATAAGCCAAATCCATACAATTCGAGTCAGCTGTATCCACGAACTATACGTACAATAAAAGAAATAAAACAAACGTAAGAAAGTGTAGAATTAGGCGAATTTTGTGAGAAGTGTTGTTTACAGGGAGGAGCGGCAACAACATGCGTGCGCCAGCGTCCCCTCACCAGTAGTCATATCAGATTGATTTCAAGCAGTAGGATGTTAACCACTGACTAAAAAGCACCCAAATTGACATGACATCGTAGTAGAATGTTAGGTAAAGAATGGTGCAATGCCCTTGTGACCTGTAAGATGAATTTTAAACAAATATTCCAAAATATTTAAAATACATAGATCAGTTGTGGATGCTAAGGCGTGCCCCAAAGACTGATACACCAGACACAATTTTGCCAAACACAAAGTCTACATCTTCTTTACTCCTCCTCACTCTCGAGCATCATACACTACCTCCCAGCTCCGACTCCCAAATGAAAAGAGTTCTGTTTTTATCATGAAAACAAGAGTACTTACACTGTCTCTGTGGTGCTTTCCGGTAGCACTTTTAGGTCATATGGAAGTTCCCCACAATGCAGAGGCCCATTTCTCATAGTGTGGGACCCAAGGACCCCAAAAGGGCTGCCCAACTATACTACAAGTCCCGGGCAACTCTGTGGGTGTAGAAGCTGGGCTGCCATCAGCAGAATACTGCCATCTGCTGTGTTGGGAGATGAATGATTCCTGAAACCTGTGCATCCACTGGCCAACCATTACTGGGTCATCCCAAATGGTAGAGAACTCAAGGACCATCTGACCAGGCTGTGTCTCCATCCCTGTTTACTATCTATTATGGTCTCCTGGATGGATAGGAAGTCATCCCCAACTAGGATGCCATTTCATCTAGTCCAACATTTGCACAGTTAAATAAACAAATGTATTCCTAAAAATATCCTTGAAATCCCATTGAAAGTCCCGGTATAATCTGAACCTGCTCTTTGGAGGTCTTAAATTTATCATAATTATTAAATTCACCCATTAGTCACTACTTTACTTGATCCTCAAGTATTCTTTACATTTTAAAAATAATTAAAACAGACCTTTTGTTTTAATGATTAAAAGGTTTGAGAGGGGCAACAAGATGAAGATAGGCCATGGATAGGTGGGGAGCCCTTTTTGGCACTATTATGTATTTTGCAGGCTTGAGAAGAATGAAAATAAAAGCTCAGCGAATATAAATGTCAGTTTATCCCCTTCTATTCAATAACTACTCCAGGACTCTTGAATGCCATTCAGCCATCCCTGTTAAGGGGTAAGCTCAGAAACATGCAGGTGGAGGAGCTTATGGTGTCCTGGATAATGGACTATTTATTGTGCAGTTTGTGTGATTCAAGGAGTGTGTTTCTGATACAGATGTGAGCAACACTGGAACAACACAAAGAACAGTCCCGTGTAGAAGTCAGGTGGAGAACTTTATTTCTTGGTGCAGAAAGAATTGTCTGCAAATCAACATCAGCAAAATCAAAGAACTGGTCATTAACTTTTGCCACACCAAAGAGCCTTTATGACCGGTCACTATTCATGAGGTGGTCGTCATCAATGACAGGTTGGATTGGTCTCATAAGAAATAGCAGAGCAAGCTCTTTTTCCTTAGGAAATTGTGTTCCTTTAATGTGGAAGTGACATCCTTCACATCTTTTACAAATTTCTAATGGCCAGTGTGATTTTTTTTCTACACTGTGGTTTGCTGGGCCTGGTGCTTCACTTCAAGAGAGGCCCACTGAATCAACAAGCTAGTTTAAAGGACATGCTTACGTATGGGATGCACTTCAAACCTCCTGGAGGTAGTAGCAAAGAAGATAATTAAAACAAAACTGAGTGCCATTATGAAGAATGCTGCACATCCTCTATCTGGTACACTAACACTGAGAACTTTCGGCCAAAGAATTATTCAGAAGTGTGTCAAGAAATGCTACTTTCCTTTTAATTTTCTTGCTTTTAAGTAATTCTGTTGTGTGTTCACACCATACTGTGTGTATATAGTTATTTATCTATCAATGTATCTATCTATTGAACTTCTGCAAAAACCAAAATTTTCCAATGGGGAAAAATAAGTTTTATTTATCTGTATATCTATCTTCTCCTGTCTTCATTCTGAAAATATTAGAAAGGCTACTTGCATACACTTCTGCCTGGCAGAAATTCAACTGCCTTGTTTTTCTTTCTTTCTGTGGTTCTCCACCACCTGCACTCTCCTTTCTTCCTTCTTGGCATTCCTCTGAGTCCTAATTACCTCCAGATGTTTTGCACGTGTTAATTGTTTATCCTCATTAAGATTTCCATTGCAAAAAGTGGCGCCATGTATTTTTTAGCGCATTATCGTCAGAGTTTTATTTGCCTTTTAATTGCTTCCCCACATTGCCTAAGGGAGGAGAATACTGTGTCAAAGGGGGAAAAAAAATAAATCCTTTTCTGATCCTGCCTTTGTACAGTGGTCAATGTCACCCACCTTTTATTTTTAATTAACATTCTTTTCATCTGTGTGCAGTATTATACATTATCTACATTAAACTTTGCTTTGCTCAGTTTTCTATGTTGTCCAATTCTTTGTGAATTTATTTTTCTTACTCCTCAGTATTTTTACTATCTCTAACAATTATGTATTAGTAGAGCAGTAGTGATTTTGGTCATTTTTAAATCAATATCTTTTTCATTATTAATAAGCTTTTTTAAATATTTCTGATATTAGGAAGGGTTTAGCTTCACTTTTACTTTTGTACAACTTTAATTTAGGAACAGGTAATAATTCATTATTTAGGTTTCTCCAGTGGTGCCACTTTAGTTTTTGGTATGGTCATTGTCATTTTGTGCTATTGTTGCTATGACACATCTGCATGATACTAGGGGGTGGTTGGATGAAGTCATTACTGATGGTATTTACTCTGGTGTCACACTGAAGGAAACCGTCCAATATATACTGCAAATTATTGTGTGTGTGATTTTGTGAGGTTTCTTTCTTAGATTTGACTGTGATGATCACAGACAATGCAATTCCCGTGGAAGTTTTTGCTATATACACCTGTTCTTTTTGACCATCTATTTCTAGTAAGACTGATTTAGAAATTTTATCATTTCCTGATAATTAAATTTGCCCGACTATGGATGGCAATTCTGTTATAAATCTTCACTCGATTGCTCACCTGCTTAGTTTACAGTCAAGTGAAACAGTAAATACATTCCATGGAAAATGACTTTTTCAAAACTTTGAACAGGCAAACAGTAGATCTTCAAGCAAATTTTGCCTACTGATAAAGGTGAAAGCACAAGGAATATTTTACTTTCAATCATGTATTCAACAAAAATATCAATAGATATGATAATGGTCTGCTACAGAAAAAGTAAGTAAACCCTTGGCTTTAGAAGTTGCTACTGTTCCCCTTTAGCAGACACTTGTAGGTGTTTAGCATAACTGTCTGCCAATCTCTGAAATCAACTAGGTTTTATGTTTCTGACTACAGTAGACCCCCGCAAAGTCGTGGTTCAGGGTTCGCGGACTCAGTCGTTCGCGGATTTTTTCTTAGAACCTAACTATTAATTGTTAGCGGAAAGCGCAAATATCCTCTGCAATTTTTTATGGCTTTTTTTGTGGCAATACTGTGCTGTAGAGAGAATAGGAAGCAACCGCTGAGGGAAATGCGGTTTGGGATGGTGAAAGTAGCCAATCCAAGAGCATTATTCATTTCTCCTTGCTACTGATCGACTGCTGCCATGTGACGCGTCTCCTGGTGAGTGGGTTTAGCACCGCTGAGGGAAACACGGTTTGGGATGGTGAAAGTAGCCAATCCGAGAGCGTTATTCATTTCTTCTTGCTGATGATTGACTGCTGCTTTGTGACGCGTCTCCAGCTGAGTGTCCTCGTGTTTTCCATTTTGTTATTGTTTTGTTATTCTTAAATGCACACAATGTCGTTGAATCGCCCTGCACCTTCTAAGGCTTCTGGAACTGAGCCTAAGCACCAGAAGAAGTTTAAAACACTCCAGGAGAAAGGTTGAAGTACTGGATTTGATCCAGGAACTAAAAAGTTATGCTGCAGTAGTTTGCCACTATGGCATTAATGAAAGCACCGTATGCTACATAAAGAAGAACGAAGCAGCGATCTGGGGTACAGTATCTGTAAGTTTCTGTGATAGTGCCAAAAAGGTAATGACCGTAAGGAATTAAAAATATCATCAGGATGGAATCTGCCTTGGCACTGTGGATCACCGACCACAGGAAGAACATTCCCTTGGATGGTAATATCATCCGTGAGAAAGCACAGAAATTGTACCAGCAGTTCGCTACAGGAGACAATGTAGCAACTTCCTATCACAATGTTCCTGAAACCTATAAAGAAAAGCCAGCACGAAACCTCACCAGAAGAAGACCCGTACAAAGATACGACTCCTCCTGAAGCGACTGAAGAAGAGGCGCCACCCGAGGAGTTTTAAATCCTGTGCATCGTACTGCACAGCTCTTCATCATCATCAATATCATTCACCATTGGTGAGTACCCATACATTTTACTGTATTTTAATTAAATGAAATTATTATGTATTTACTCTGCTTATAACAAAGAAAACTACAGTGCATACCAAAGAAAATGCGCTTGCATGAATTACAGTACGTATAGCGGTAACATCGGTATTTTACATTCTAGCACCACGGGAGACAGTACAGTACTGTACAGTATACAGGTTTACCTTTACATTCTGTTGTTAGGTAATGTATTAAGGTAATTTTTTTGGTAATGTATTAAGCTGAGTTTGCAACGAAATTAAAGTGCTTTGGGGGCATACTGTATTTAGGGTTGAAACTATAAAAATAGGCATTTAAAAGGCATTTTTTAACCACATCCAAAATTTGCGGTTTTTCACAATTCACGGGTGCTCTAGCAATGTAACCCCCGTGAATTTTGGAGGTGTACTGTACTCCTCAAATGAAAATTCCTTCACTTGCAAGATTTCTGTGGGTTTTCTGGCATTGTCCATTTCAAATCCCCTCCCCAACATTTTAATAAGAAAAAACTAGGGGGCTCACTTCGCTTGCCAACCCCCCAGGCTTGCGCTACACGCCAGCCACTTCACATCCCTGCCTCTCGCGTATGTGGATTTTACTTTCACCAAATAACAAATCTTTTAATTCTCGTGGATATGCCTCTTCATTGGGAAGAAACACTACTTTTCCCTGATGGCAAACATGAATAAGACGATCTACAAGTCTCCGAATATTCAATCTATTTTCGCTGTTCTGTTATTTCACTGAGTAATAATTTCCATTTGTTTGTGCTAATGTGATCTTTACTAGCAGTTTTTTGAGACTTTCGAATTTTAGTACTTTCATTACTTCTAACCTGCTCTGCATGTGTATTGCGCCAAGGTTTTTGAATTCTTTACGACGTTCTACTTTGTCATCTACTCTTTGTCTTTTATTTCCAGCCCCGGGCGTGGTTAAATCTCTTGGCACAAACTCTCATCTCGCAGGACTTGAATGTATCTCAGGATTTTTTTTATATAATAGAGAGATATTTAAAGAGCTTCTGTAAAAATAAATGTTTTACAACAGAAAGAGTGGATTGGGAGAGTGAGCAGGCCCAATGGATGGAAGGTATGGTGGTCGTGAAGAGGCCTCATGGCGAGTGCGAGGAAAGGAACACTACTCTTGGGGTAGGCTTGATCCTGTTGAGCATCCATGGAGCATGAGGGGCTGAAGGGCTTTTGAGGGATCATCCTGCAGACTCTTAATGTTAGAACAATAAAGCTCGGTTTAGGTGCTCCAGCAGTGACTACCTGAGGTGGCTGGGATGAAAGCTTATGTAATGACTGTATTAGCTAGCATCTCACTCTCACTGTGGAGACCCAATTGGTGAGTGGGGTGAAGACAGGAAAGAGAAAGGCACAGAGGCTCACAGCAGTAAAAATAACCCAATTTTATCACAAAGCTTTTATTGATTTAACCTTCTATTTTTTAGGGTGATATTTAACTCTCGTGTAAGAGTGCTTATATTTATCATAGATTATTTATTTATTTATTGAGAAGACTTGGCACTGCACATTATTTATTTGAACACTCCTTTTGGATTTGAATAAACTACACTATAGGGCGGCACGGTGGCGCAGTGGGTAGCGCTGCTGCCTCGCAGTTGGAAGACCTGGGGACCTGGGTTCGCTTCCCGGGTCCTCCCTGCGTGGAGTTTGCATGTTCTCCCCGTGTCTGCGTGGGTTTTCTCCGGGCGCTCCGGTTTCCTCCCACAGTCCAAAGACATGCAGGTTAGGCGGATTGGCGATTCTAAATTGGCCCTAGTGTGTGCTTGGTGTGTGGGTGTGTTTGTGTGTGTCCTGCGGTGGGTTGGCACCCTGCCCGGGATTGGTTCCCTGCCTTGTGCCCTGTGTTGGCTGGGATTGGCTCCAGCAGACCCCCGTGACCCTGTGTTCGGATTCAGCGGGTTGGAAAATGGATGGATGGATAAACTACACTATACACCTTTTGATGCACCAATGTTGTTATTCTGTGTTTTCATTGCACAAGGCTACCCCGGTCATGACAATCAATATCCTGGGTTCAAGTCCGATGCTAAAACTGAGGGCACCGGGGGCATCACAATGGCCTCACATTCTCCTCAAACACACTTTGATATGATGCAGAATTCACAAGGCAACCAAAAACCATATTTCCACTGCCATGCTTCCTCATTGGTATGAGGTTCTTCTCCTAAAATGCCATCTTCAGTTTGCACCAAACATGTCTGTTGTTACAGTGACCAAACAACTCTATCTTTGACTCATATGTCAAGAGCATATTGTTCCAGAACGATGCTCCTTTGAAATAGTGTGGTGGATGGCACTCCCACTTGAAGGTTGGAGTGGAAAGTGCCAGTAGTACTCAAATGAACTCTTTTTAGTTTAACATTAACTTTTCACTAAGTAAAAAGAAAGATACAATTCAGAATGTATTCCTAATTCCTACAGAAGAGTTACGAATAGTCTCTGCCATAACATAAACAGATTCTTAACACAAGAATTACCAAAGCCTATGAAAAAACTTGTAAATCCGGCCCACCTTAAATGCCTCCACACCTCTCTGTCAGCGTCTTTTGTCTTGTAAATATGCCGATCAAGACAAGCAGCCTACTATTCCATCACCCCACCACCGCAGAACGGGCACAAAGTTCTCCCAGTTGCAGCCTTGATTATCTGGGAGTGAAGTGCTGGAGTTTTAGAATGGAAATAATACAGTATAGTTATTTGGAACACATGCATTTCATGTGTGTTCCATTTCTACAATAATTTGTGTAAACATATTGTTAAAACAGAAACATTTTTCATATTTTAGTAGTAAATGACAAAATATACACATAAAACTATATAATGTGTAAAGCCTGAAGTCCAAAGATCAAACAAACACTTTCACAAAAGGTTAAAAGATGACACAACAGCTTCCGTGGTGCAGTGGTAACAATTGCTAACTTGTAATCAAGAGTCCCCGGTTCGATCCTGACTGTTTCGTATATTTACCGTTTTTAGCAGTGAGCGGGTCTTATTATTAATACTAGCAAAATACCCATGGTTCGCAGCGGCGAAGTACTGCTTTAAAATTTTTATTAAGAAGAAAAGTAAACCTTTTTAAACTGAGGGAAAATATACCAATAATTATTTGTTAAGGATCTCTTTGTATACCACATTGTCAGTTCGGCCCTCCGGTTGTAATATGACCAAGCTGTGCGCTGAGCTTACTCTTGAGCATGCAACAAATAGTTGGCCATGTGAAAAGTAATCTTGCCTCAAATCAATGCCAACCTTTTGTAGGGTCTCTCCCTGAGACTTATTAATTGTCACTGTGAAGCAGAGCCTTACTGGAAATTGGAGGCGTTTGAATTGAAATGGGTTTCATCGTTAACTTCGCATCCAGCTTTTGAGAGTTTAAACATTCATAAACATCAAAGTGTCCAATACTCAAATCATCACCTGTGAATCTAAGATGTTTAAGAGGCATTGGTGGTTGTCCAAAGGTGTAAAATATTTGGCCATTTTGGTACACTTGAAAGCGACAACCAAACAATTCAGCGGCAGCCATCAACTCACATGCAGAACCATAGGTGAAGGGCTTAAGCATTTCACTCTTATAGTGCTCCTGTGTAGTTTAATTATCTCCTGTATCATCATTAGTCCACACCTTGAACCTGTCCCAGTCATTCAATACATAAGACACAATGTTTCTCCGGATATCAAGAGTGAGCCTGATATGGCCATTCAATATGTAACACAAAGAATGGAAAAGGCAGTCGCCATCTCCGGGCATGGAAACCACTCGGTAAGTGACAGTTCTTTGATCGATGGTGATCACCTCGATAGACATGTTAATGGGGGTACGGTTGGAACGATAAAGGAAATGGGTACCTGAACAATGTAAACTAAGTCTATAATAACTATAATCGTAATAAACAAACAATAAAACTGCGGAGAAGCCGTGGATTAAATAAAAAGGCTGCAGTTATCAGCAGGGAGACGTGAATACCGTGGTGAAGCAAGGAAGGGAATGAAGAGACCGGAGCGACGGACGGCCTTATATAGGCAGGCAGGCAACTACGTGGGAGTTGTGGGGATGCGGTACCCAACACCGCCTCACACGGCAACCGAGCTGCAGGCTATGGACGTATATATGTACGTATGTAGGATTCAGTTAGTGTTGGGAACCCGCATATCAAATTTCTTGAAGATGGGCCCAAAACTAACAAAGACCGTTGGAAAGTTCAATATGGTGGCCGACAGTGGCGTCATACCACCGAAATAAGTACGTACATCGGTTTCGGTTAACGCAGGGAAGCCGCCTACCAAATTTCGTGAAGATGGGGCCATAAATAAGAAAGTTTAGCATGGCGGATGTTGTCGACCGTTATGACCATTATGCGTAGAATTTCGAAATGAAACCTGCTTAACTTTTGTAAGTAAGCTGTAAGGAATGAGCATGCCAAATTTCAGCCTTCTACCTACATGGGAAGTTGGAGAATTAGTGATGAGTGAGTCAGTGAGGGCTTTGCCTTTTATTAGTATAGATTATACAATAAACACATATATTTGATTTGCGTCTGTAACAGCTGGTATAAATTTATAGTACTTGTAAAAGTTAGCTTTTTTTCCCACTTTTATTCTCTCAGTCATGATCACGATACATACTACCAAAGGATCTGACGCGGTTAGTTTTTATTTGAAACTGGGAATAACTGTAGAAAACATCATTGCACTAATGCACTATTATTTGAAAACCAAACAGATCGGGTGTAAATTTATCTCCCTCTCCTCCTGATCTGACCATAAATAACAGCACCAGCATAAATTCACACCCGATCTGATGCTGTTTGTTTTCAAATAATATTGCATTAGTGCGATTATGTTTTCTGATTGGTACTATTCAGGTCATAAAATAATTTCTTCAAAATATTTCATATATTTGTCTCTTTTTTCCCCCGGTGCTGCGCTGGCAGCACCCATCAGAAGGCATGAGCTTATTCAGTGCGAGCAGGAGCATGTGGATGGCCGGTTGCTTGTGCTATAACAAGCTTGACCTGGCAGCGATCAACGTGCATGTACTGTGCAAGGCATGTATGGGGTCCACTGAGAAAAGAAGAGCGTTCATGGCTCACCTTGCAGAGAAACTTTCTTTTGTACTCCAGGACATGCAGAGGAAAGAAACACCACCATGCACCAAAATGTGGAGACTGGGCAAGATCGGGGAAAAAAAAACAAACGGTCACTGATTACAACCGCAAGATGGCATGCAAATGAATATGAATAATGCTACATTAGTGCCACAATGTTTTCCAAAATGTACTATATAGGTCATGAAATGAATAATTCCAAATATTATATACAGTATACATACCTGTGTCTCTGTTTTTTGTCAGTGTGGCTTTGACATCATGGACCATAAGGCGCATACTAATTGAGCGTAAGCAGGAACACTTAATAAAACTGAATAAAAAAAAATTCAAGTGACAATGCGATACGAATAAAGGAAATTCACCAGCGTTTGTGTGTCAGCTTTTATCCCTCCAGATTAGAGAATTTCCAGTTGCATTGTCTCAAAACACAGTTATTCCCAGTTTCAAATAAAAACTAACAGCGTCAGATCCCTTAGGAGAGGTGAGGGGGTAGTATGTATCGTGATCGTGACTGAAAGAATAAAAGGGAAAAAAAAAATGCAAACTTTTACAAGTACTATAAATTTACACCGGCTGTTACAGACGCAAATCAAATGTATGATTTTATTGTATAATATTAACACTAAGAGCAGCTCACTACTCAAAATGGTAAATTTACAAGACAGTCAGGATCGAACCGGGAAACTCTTGATTACAAGTCAACAATTCTTGCCACTACGCCAAGGAAGCTGTTATATCATCCTTGAACCTTTTGTGAAAGTGTTTACTTGATCTTTGGACTTCATGCTTTACACATTATATAGTTTATGTCTACATTTTGTCATTTATTACTAAAATATGAAAAACGTTTCTGTTTCAATTATGTGTTTACACAGATTATTGTGGAAATGGAACACACATGAAATGCATGTGTTCCAAATAACAATATATTATTTCCATTATAAAACTCCAGCACTTCACTCCCAGATAATCAATGCTGCAACTGGGAAAACTTTGTGCCCGTTCTGCGGCGGTGAGGGGATGGAATAGTAGGCTGCTTGTCTTGATCGGCATATTTACAAGACAAAAGACGCTGACAGAGATGTGCGAAGGGACTTAAGGTAGGCCGGATTTACGAGTTTTTTTCGTAGGCTCTGGTAATTCTAGTGTTAAATGAATTCAACCTGAGCATTCTTAAACTTTTATGAACAGCTATCTGAACCGTTGCTTCAAATGCTTCAATCATCCATTTCATTCATTCACTAGAACTACAGCATGAGCATAATTAGCTTATTAACCCCTTAACCGCCCTCTGCCGGATATATCCGGCACCGTTGTTTTATTGCTAACGCCATACTGCCGGAATTATCCGGCACATTTGCCTGTGGTTATATGAATGCCTGGCAAGTAGTATAACTGACGGTTTGGCGTGGGTATTATTACTACGTTGTATTTCGACAAGTCTGTGGTTGTTTTGGCCGGTCATGTGACGTGATTCGCATGTAACAGCTGTGAATATGGCGAAACGTAAACTGACTTCAAGTGAGGCTTTGCAGGCGATTTTGGACAGTTCTGATCATGATTGTAGCAGTTCTGAAGAAGATTTTAGCGACAGTGATGAGCAGCAACGTGCGCTGCATGATACTGTGAATGAAGACGCATCGGATGACGGCGCTGAGTGGGTGTATCCCCAGCATCTCAGCTGGGCTGCTGCCCGTGGTGAACTACCTTTTCTGCATTCGTTTGAGGGAACGTGTGGCTTTATTGTTGATGTAAACAATTACACTGCTGAGCAGTTTTATGAGCTGTTTGTGTCACCTGATTTGATCAGACATTTTGTTCATCAGACAAATCTGTATGCAGCACAGTTTATTGAGAAAAATCCCAATTTACCTCCACATTCCCGTGTTCGTGCTTGGTTTGACACTGATGAAAACGAAATGAAAAAATTCATTGGGATTTTGATGTTGATGGGAATAATCAGAAAACCAGATATTGAGATGTACTGGTCTACAGATCCTATGTATGCAACACCTATTTTTGCAGCTGTCATGACACGTAACCGATTCTCTTTGCTGCTGAAATTCTTTCATTTGAATGACAACAGAAACGAGCCAGATAAGAAAGATCCAAACCGCGACCACTTGTTCAAGCTACGTCCTTTGATTGATCATTTATTTGAAGCATTTCAGTTGCCCTACATGCCAGGACCGTCAGTTGCAGTTGATGAAAGTTTATTGTCGTGGAAGGGCCGCTTACAGTTTCGACAGTATCTACCATTGAAAAGGGCACGGTTTGGTATCAAGATGTTTTGCTTAGCTGAGAATTCAGGTTACATTTATAGATTTCGTGTATACACTGGCAACTTGCACAACATTTAGTGGTCAATACTGCTTGAATAAATGTAAAAAATGTAAAAAAAATGTAAAAAAGTAAAAAAACGAAAATTGTTCAGATTTCGCCTGGCGTGGGGAATATTTAGGGAGTTGGCGGTTAAAGGGTTAAAATACAGTAATGATTCCACATTATGCCAAAATCGTAGGCCTATCTCACTAATGAATATGGATGTTAAACTACTGTAGCTTAGTCCTTATAAAAGGTTATTTACAAATTAGTCTACCCAGACAAGACAGGCTTCATTACCTCCAACCTATTGTAAGATAAATTATGCAGATTGCTTCACAGTATTATGGAAAATGCCAGGAAAAAATATACCAGAAACATTTACTTTTCAGATGCAAAGAAATCACTTGACTGACTAAAGAGTACTTGGCTTTGTAGATAATTTTATTATTATAATTACATTTCCTTATTCTCCCCCTCAACTGTTATATACACACAGCCTGTGTGCTTATGTCTTGCCCATTCCCATGGTCAGAAGTATCCCTCCTTTGCTCTAATATTGCAGTTTATATGCAAATAATCTTATAGAGTACAATAACTTATATAGTGAGATTTGTTTATTTGTTCTCGATAAATGATATGTTTCCAAAAACAGAATTTAATTAGAATGAGTAAAAAATGCCTACTGAATAAAAAGCCCCCCAAAAAGAATTATTAATTTAACAAAACCCCATAAATCATCCATCTAAACATTGTCTGACATTGCTTTTTCAAGACAGGTTTGCTGAGAGCTGTAGCCTATGGTGGCATGTAAGGCAGGAACTACCCATGGATGGTGCACTAGGCGATCACTATGTGAGTTTTCCCACAAGCACTTAACATAAGAGTTTCCATAGCACGCTTAATCACAAACAATCAAGCAATTTAAGATTAAAAGAGAATTTTTAAATATAGCAATAACTGCATAGAAGAATAGATACAGTGTCACACAAAAATGCTAATTATTAAAAACTTCACAGACACTTCCATTCATACACCAAACCTGCTTAATTTGAATACTCTTATGCTGAAAAGGATTTTTTAAGGTAACAGAATGTAATCTCTCAGTCTGAACATTAAGACTGAAGAAGCTTTACAGACTTGGATAAAGTAAGGCAGAATTCCAGAAGGAAGTGGTTTTCTTTAAATCAAAACTCTGGTAGCAGTACTAGAATCAATTCCATGTTTTGAAAACAGCAAAATCTTAGGTGAGAAATGAAGATGGCATGACCCAGACATCTGACTTAGAAAGGCAGGCTAGGGCTATATTCACAGCAGCTCAATTCTGATTTTTTTTCACTCATTCATATGTGAAACAAATCAGGGGTGCCAGGTATAAAACTTTGCTTAGATTTCAGTCTCAAATTTTGCTTACGCTTGAAAAGCAAAAACAGCATACAACCTTACATATAGCATGTGCCATACCAAGTTCCTTTATACATCGCCAATTAAAAACACATATAGCGTGCCACCATAGGCTACCCAGAGCTCAGCCATTACACAGTTTAAAATGAAGCAGGCTATATGCGCAGAACCACATGACATTAAGAACATTCTTTCTGAACTTGTAAAAAATTATTTTGCAAAGTAAATGTCATTGTTGCAATACCTGCAAGTTTCTTACATTACACATACAATATCCAAATGTGCTATTTCAATGCAGCAAACCTTTATGGGCTGTACAGCAGTGCTACTCCACCCACCACCATCTACCTTTTAATGAAAAATTTATGTTTTATCTCCAATCGTGTGTTGGAAGTGCATTTCATTGTATTTTCTCTTGTGTGGTGTACACACGTTTTGCAACTGCTTAATTGCAATCCTATCTATTTGGCTTAATTATAAAAAACCTACTGTCACACACTCCATGACTCTGAAGTCAGCTTCCCACACTACTGTTTGATAAAATTAAGTAATTGTGGGTTCAGCCAGGCCACCTTACAACTAAGTTAGTCAGACACATTTGAGCATCACATATAACTTGTATATTATTTGAATGAAAGTGCTTTTTCTTTACAAAAACAAATTCACTCCGTGACGGCGCCTTTATCACAACATGTGTAGTCAACTACAACGGTTCAATTAAGAAAATCAGCAGTTTCAGCATATTGCCTTTTGATCTTGACTTGCTCACCCTGACTGTAAGGAAAATGGATTTCCTTGGCATGACATGACTCAGGGATGGCTGCAAGATTCAAGACATACTAAAAAAGTGCAAATCGCCAAATAACCTATGCTTGTTAATACCTGAAAGAAGGATTACATGTTCAGCACACAGCTCCAAGAGGATGGCTCTCGGAAGACTAGGAAATTGTCTTGTAAGGCAGTCATCATTAAGAGCCAAAAAATCATTGCGATTCCTAAAAGGTTGCTTGCTCCTTGCATAAACTAAAGGTTGGTGACATTCAGTTATATCATACAAAACACAACTTTATAGACAAAATAGATAAACTACATACTGAGGCAATAAACATTAAACATATTGATTAGGTGTTATTACCTACACCGAAGACAGCTGTAATGAAGGAACAGGACAGTTAACACTGATATAATTATGTTCTTATACTGTATATACAATATATTCTATATTATAATACACAAGGCTCCTTGTGTTTTCAAAGAGATGCAATCATCAAAAAAATGAAACAGGAACTTGTCAGATAAGAGTTAGACCACCTTCATATGTGGTACAGACATACACAACTTGAATGTAATGTGTTTGTAGAATGCATGAATTGGAATTTGCTTGTAAGTGTACATTTTACAAGTACTTTTTGCAACCTTCCACTTTTCTCTGAGTTGAAAATAAAGATGGATTACCATGCCAACTTTCATGTGCCAATGCAAAGAAAAGAAGCTGACAGACTTATTTAGCCTTTGGGCAATTGTCATCAGTGAATATAGCCCATTTTCTCTGTGTTTTCTGATGGAAATTCCCCCCCGGCCCGTGGCATGGATCTCGGATTTGCGCAAATAAATCGGTACCGCAAGCAAACTATGATACTTAGCGAAATAGTTCTCTCGTGAAAAGCGGACAGACATACAGGCAGAGACATTGGATTTTATATATTATATATTAGTAAACCTTGAAAATAATGTGCAGTTAAAGTCTCAACAGCATTCTCAACATTTCTGGAGCTTAGTAGAGCCAGATAACTATAAACATTTTCACCAAGCAGCTCTAAAAATGTCTGCTTTGTTTGGGTCCACATACCTCTGTAACTCTGCCTTTTCTGACGTGAATGTCATGAAATCAAAGTTCAGAACAAGACTAACAGATGAACATTGAAATGACTCCATAAGAGTGAACCTAAGTGGCAAAGTGGCTAAACTCCACCATACACCTCTCTTGTTGACTCCATGCAGTGGCAGTCATCTGACTAACTAAAAGACACATCACACATGACTCTGGACATGTGAATACTTTGTGAAATGAAACAGTGACATGTAACAAAATGACAAATGAATAAGTAATATTTGTGTATTTGTAATTGCATTGTTTTGTTTTGACAGCATTCATGTTTTGAATTCAACAGTGTGAGATACACTAGAAAATGCATACCGACGTACAAAATGCACTTGCAGGTGAACTAAATATTTTTTGTGATGCTTTAATGCAAAATGTTGTGGACGCCAACATTTTGTAAATGTTTAGGCAAAACAAGCTTATTCAGTTTGTTTGGGTTGAAATAGGCTATAAGAATAAACGTTAGAAAACATAAGTAGCTTTCGGCCATTTTCATTTTGTAAAAATAGCTCTCAGGGGAAAAAAGGCTGAAGACCCCTGGTCTAGTAGTAGTAGTGCTATATACATAAGTACAATAAAATTATTTTTTGCATTTCAAAATAACATGAAACACATTACCATTCCCAGGCACCATGATAAAGAAAAATGTACTGAAGTATATACAGTAACTTCATTTCTATATATAAAAAATCAAACGTCTGTCTATCAGTCTGTATGTTTGTCTGCTTTTCACGAGAGAACTACTTAACGGATTTAGATCAGGTTTTCTTTGTATAATTTGCTTGAACATTCTGGTTGATTTGCGACTTCTCTCATTGTGCCAAGTATCACCGTTTGCTTGCGGTACCATTTTATTTTTACGCAAATCCGAGAGAGGGGCGGGGCCCTCCTTACTCATGCTCCAGCCTCAGGGCGTACCTTACCTCCACTTAGCTAGTGAATGAGAGAACTACTTAATAGATTTAAATCAGGTTTTTTTTATATAATTTGCTTGAACATTCCGGTTGATTTTGCGACTTCTCTCATCGCGCTAAGAAGCGTTTTTGGAGTGTACCTTGCCTCCACTTAGCTAGCGATACCTGTTTGTTTATTGATTTTTAAAGTTTGTCCTGTTTCACTAGTACGCGGTTGGAGCTGTGGTGGATGGCTAGTATTATATAACTAAAAATGCAAACCACCTTACCCGATGTGTTCCTTACTTCTTATTTTATGCTACTTGTTCGATTAAGTCACATCATCTAACATTTTTTGTATTAAATTTGTGTACACGAGCACATTTACGATAGATATCTATATACACTTATTGGATCTCTTAAAAGGTTAAAAAAAAAATTCAAGTTTATTAAATCAAACAAAAAAGAAAGTAATTTTCTTTCAACAGTTAAAATGAAACATTGAACATCATTAAGACAGATGCAAGACTCCCAGAACAGGCCTCTACAGTTAGGCTGGTCAAACAGAATGATGAGAAATTTTGACAGCCAAACAATAAATAACATTAAGACATCTAAATTAGAGAGCTTATACAGTATATGAATAGGCCTTCCATTAAATAATCCTACATTCTAAAGGATGTGCTTGAGGTTATCTTTACCTTTCATATATTGCTTTGAAAAACAGCTCATTTTAAATGTTTTCAGAAGTGATACATACCAGTCTTGTTCCAGTGTCTGTTTTCCTTGTCACCTTTCTTGACCATGAAGATGAACACATTTTAAACGCCAAACTGATTCCTCGCCATCAGGTATCTTTAAAGTTAAAAACAATGAAATATGCTCCTTGCATAAGTCTTCTCCAACATCCCCATGATATAGTCTATAAGTTTCCATGTTAAAGAAACCGTTCTAAAGGGATACTCTTGCCTTTTTCTTGGCCTCTGCCTGTCCCCCACTAAAGTCTCTCTTACATCTTTTGGATATAAATTACAGTCTTTTACACAAAGAGAACCTGATTGAAAGGAATGAACATGAAGATTAGAGACCATTAGGAAAGGTTACAAATTTTATTGAAATACAGTGTATGGATCTCTATTTTAGCACTGCCTAGATTAATAACATGGAAATGAAAGGTGCTATGCATTACCCCGTCACTGCCTAAAAAAGAAAGCCTGTCAGAATCCTCTTCAAAACAAGAGGTTTGTGAAGGAGCCCACTGAAAAGACAGCAATCACTGTACAAAACTGGAGAATGGCTGATAGTAAAGGTGCAACATTACTCAGCTATACACATTGTGAGGGATTGCCGGCCATATATTCCGGCCAACACCTCCAAGCTGCTGGATGGAGCCCTACCTGCAACATAGGGATGCCCCGAGTTCCAGCAGGGCATCATGGACTATGGAGTTTTAATACACAGCCCTGCTGGATAACGTCGGGGCCGCAAGGAGTCGCTGCAGGGAGGCTCACAGGGTGCTACATGTGTCATAAACACATGACCAGAAGGAACGATGTGCATCCGGTGTGAAGAAGTGGAATTTTTATATGACCTGGAAGTGTTCCTAGTCACGTGGACAGAGAGGGCAAAACACTTCCAGGTCAAGGACTATAAAAGGACTATGGGTAATTCCAGACGTGGAGCTGAGCTGGGTGGAAGGGTGGCAACGCATTTGGGAGAGGAGGATTGTATTGATTAGTGATTGATTATTGATTATTTATGAGTATTGTGGAGAGAAGGGTGCTTGGTGCACAGTATTATTATAAAATAAATAATAATTAGATTTTTATCTGGTGTCTGACGTCTGATCTGAGGGTTCAAGGGGACGACAGTGCCTCAATCTTTCACAACATTGAAACCTTTACTGAGAAGAATTCATCTAAGGGCCCATACTGTATTTACCAGAAAGCACTAGAGTGCAAAGACTAAGATTCAAGAAAAAGGCTTTGTGGTTGAACAAAACTACAGTTGAGCGTTTTGGCCAACAATTATATCTATCACCCAAAAACAAATCACTAAAGCATAGTTTCTTAAACTATAGGCATTTTGGATCACAGGTTGTCTGCTTTTGAGTCGCATTGCATTCAATGAGATTTCATTTATGAAATTTCTATAGATGAGTCGCAGTTCGAGCAATTACCTGCTCTGCTATGACTGTTCCTGGTGATTCTTTAAGGGGAGGACTCCACCTTGGATGACTATCAGTGGTGATAATGGGTTTGGAAGACACTAAGAAGGGCAAGATTAGGTTGTAAGGAAAAAATAAAAGTTTAGAAAACACTGAGTGAAGTCTCAGGACAGAGTTTATTACTACTGGTAAGTGGCCAAATTGTTAATGTTGAAAAAAAAAGGATGAATATTTTAAGAGTTTGATTCAGTCTGTTATAAATGAAGATTTGTTAAAGGGTTAACATTCAAAAGAAATGCATTTGCCAATGCAACACAAAAATGAAAGAGAGAATGTTCTGGGATGGCCAGGTTAAAGCTCAACCCAAGTTAATCTCCACCAAAATTCTGTGATGCAATTTGGAAATAGTGATATGCAGATATGTTGTCCTAAGAATTTTTCCAACATTCTTTCAAAGTTTCAGCAGCACACACTCTAGGCTTAGCTCTGACCATCTGATTCGGCCTAATTAATACCTGTGTGTAGGCAGAGATGCGTGTTAATGCAGGTGCATTTTTAATGTGTGTTTTGAGTGTTGAATCCTAATTTCTAAAATTTCTTAATGCACCTATGTTTATATGTTTTCAAGCACTAATTCCAAGTATGTCTGCCAGTCATTCTGTGTTTAAAACAAAGGTCTGTAGTGGAAAAAAAGGATGCAGTTATGGTATAAAGCCAGTGTTAGAATAAACTGAGGCATCACATACTTTTCTCGATACTTGGATTTCTCTTTTTTGGAAGCACATCTATGGTGACTCAGTCATATTCATACACAACAAAAAACAGAAACAGATCTCCCTTGATATAACTTTCTATTAAGTGCAGGAAACTAAACTGAACATGGCAGGTCTTCTCATTGATAATTATATGATGTCTATTATTGCTCAAAATGGTATTTAAGTATTTAAAAACATTTTTACATATTTTTTCATTTGCCACATTTTTATGAAAAGTGAATGTGCAGTGCAATAGACAGCAAAATCTTTATTGTGCAAATGTAAAATGGTCGCAGACTGAAAAAGGTTGCAAATATTTAAGAGGTTTTAAACACAAAGTGGAACTTTCTGGGACTCACCTGGTGGAAAAAATTTAAATTGTAATTGTGTCATATTTGACACTTTGATCCATTCATGTGATCAGATCATGTTGAGGAGTGCATCGTGTTTTGAAAGACTACAAGCTCCCTAAAAAACAGGGACTGAAACATTAAACAAAAATAACACTTACCTTGACTCTTCATGCTGATTCAAATTCTTTAAACAGCTTTTGAGACACAAGAAGGCACCACATGAACATCCCTCTGAATTCATTCTGCACCAGATCAAGAGTTTCTTAAGATTCACAAGGGAGAGTGTCTTGTCTGTTGTCTTAAGGTGGGTTTGGCCTGGTTCAGAAGGTTCAAGGGATGGCTCGATCAAGCAAGACAGAACTCTGATGTTTTTAATTGTGATAGCAAACAGAAGGGAGAGGTGGCTGTTCACTTTATTCTCGCATTCAAATAATGTATTGGGCTATTTCTTGTAAACAACACCCTATACACTCTTTCTTCCTTTTGTTCTCTGTAACCAAAACATTCTTGCAAGTTCTTACTCATATAAAGATCTTGTGCTTAATGTTTGTTTCTGTTTTGTTTTGCTGTTTGTTTCTGGATATTGACATGTGAAAGGGTCTTTGCCTTACAGCTCAAATAGCATGTAATATTCAATATAAAAGTTGTGTGTATAACTGCAAGCTATGTGTAAATACAGTATAAATCTATCAAAAACCTTGTTGCAATACCTTACACTACACTAGGAGGAAGTAATAAAAAAGACAGAATAAACAAGAAAAAAATAAAAGGAAAAGGTAACGTGTCACTGGTGGATGGTGCATTGCTTTTCTTTCCATTGCCTATGCTGCTCTATTCTGTCAACATTGCAGAAGCAAAAATTGAGCACAATAAAATGAAATTTAGAATGTTATAAATATTATTCTCATAGGAAGAAATTATGGTGAATTTTAAAGTAGCAAAATAATTACTGAGGCTGTATGACACCAATATTCACACACACACAAATAAGTGAAACAGGATGAACAAGCAGGAGTTCAGAGAACTGAGATGTCTGACCAGTCTGAGACTATACACAGAGCACCTTACAGCTTTCCACTCCACTTGGTACACAATACATTTATGTTTAATAATTTCTCAGTTGGTGTAAAGAGCTTTAATGCCATTTAATGTCACACTAGGCTATTAATTAAAGATTATTCTCTAGTAACACATTTATCATTTTTAAAGAGCACATCAAAAGAATTCCAGGTAACATACTGTAGTAAGTATAAAAGTATATACTGTATATTGTGAAAATAAAATACAACATCACATTTAGAGAAATTACTCAACAGCTTTCACTTCAAAATACACATTTGCTTGTTGGATTCAGTAAAAATAAAATTAGCCACCAAAGGGATCATTACCTAATTGGATAGGGATAAACTTAGACTGATCACGTGAAAACAAGTCTCAGTGGAGATGATGATTCAGTATTTATCAGGTATAAATGATCTTTTTTTAAATTTATTTTTATTTTTTTTTTTTTTACCAAAGAGTGTATGTCACAAACCTTTCCTTAGAACAACATATTTGGCAGCTTGGAGTGCAAACCTTTGGTAAGTTGGCTGATTTATGCACAAATGGAATTTAGGGAATGTTTCCTTATACATTCAGATTTGAAAATTATATAATTTTGGGACTTTTTGAAATTTCAATTGCAAAAAAGTGTTGTGCTAATTTTCTTAAAAACTTTAAAAATTGAAAGTGGTAAAACGATGTTGAAACAAATATATTAATATAAAACCTCTCAGTAAACACCGTAAAGTGCAGGGTGTTATGCAGAATTAATTAGTTTTGCTCCAGTTAATGAACAGAATGGCAACCATCCGATTAATTATTATCAAGACGTAACTGTCTATCGTGACATAAGATATTTTTCTGCTTTGTTCATGGAGAGCTCTGATAACGTAAATTAATGACTTAACACTTTTATAAATACTGATTAAAATGTTTTTTTCCCGTGATATTTAATACAAATCTGTTTCAAAGATGAACTCTTTACCAAGAGACTAGTCACAATGATCTTGAACAGTTTTTTCTGTTTAATAATTCCACTTCTTTTCTGCCACTCATCCATGTTTATTTTATATGACACCTTTCATACTGAGAACTATTACTGAATATTTCTAAAATATTAATAATAGCATTACGCTTAATGTTTAATCATTTAAAAACTGTATACTTGTCAAAATTTTAAAAATCTTTCAGTTTCACTGCACACTTAGGCTTTAGGGCAACTGGGCATGATCATCTCAAGGACCCTCTCAAGGTCAATTCATACTGCTGACAAAAGATTTTACTTTCTCCAATGGCTTTAAATTACTTGTGTTTATTAAAAAAAAAAAGAATGCTCATTTAGTTTGTGACTAACAGTTCTTCAAAGACAAAGGTTACTAGGCAGCATGGTTAAGGTCACCCTAATCAATCAAACTTGGGACCAAGGGTTCTGTCTGGGTTTTGCCTCGACACAATTTAATTTTAATTAGCTCTATGTTAAAAATGTATTGAACATGGATGAGGAACTACTGGGCCCCCTGTAGCACCATGGCATGTGGCCAGTTCATAATCCAGCCATGCATTTAGCCACAGACATACCAGAATTACACACGTACAGTATGAGCTGACAAAACAATCCTCTCATTCCCTTAATCTAAAATAAATACCAGGCAATTAAAGAAAGGTCAGCATTGAGGAGCATTAGGGAAAATAAGTAGAAATGAAAAGTGGAAGGTTAGGTTTTTTATTTCTGGTTGAGTAAGTTTATTTTGTTCATTGTTAAATGACCACACTGCACATTTAACAGTTTCAGTTTATTTCTTTCAGCTCACAGTCTACTCCACAGAGATTTCTCTTGAACGATGAGCAATGGGTCTTTGGGTCATATTTCTGAGATCATCCTACTCGGCTTTCCTGGATATCAAGACCAGCAGTCCAGAGCAATCCTGTCTGCAGTCTTCTTGTTTGTATATCTTGCAATTTTGATAGAAAACACTTTTCTCATTCTTATTATCTGGTCAGAGAAGAAACTGCACCGACCTATGTATTATTTTATATGTAATATGGCAGTTTCTAGCATACTGATTGGCACTGTGTCTGTCCCGAAAATGTTGGAGATCTTTATGTTTAACTGGAAGGCAATAACATTTGTGGGCTGCTTTGTACAGGCAGTGATGTACTCTTCGGCATTTACAGTTCAAATATATATCCTGTCGGCCATGTCTTATGATCGTGTAGTAGCAATATGCTTGCCACTGCATTACTCCGCTCTCATGACCAATCGGCTAGTGCTTAAATTATTAGTCCTCTGCTGGCTATTGCCATCACTTTCATATCTTTTATTGCTCTGCTTCGCCCTGCGATTGTCTTTTTGCGGGCCTCACATATTGCAAAGTTGCCACTGCTATCATAGCATCCTCATTAAGTTATCATGCACAGACAACACCATTAATAACATTACTGGCTTGACAGTGGCTCTCACTCACATAGCGGTCTGCTCCATTGTTTTTGTTATTTCTTATGCTAAAATTCTAATTAGTGTATTGAAAATTAAAAGCCCCGGAGGGCATCGCAAAGCCCTTCAGACCTGCGGAGCACACCTCTGTGTTCTGAGTACAACCCTCCTTGCCAGCGCCTTTGTTTACATTTGTAATAGGATGCCGTCATTCTCAGATGATGCCCGCCTCATTGTGACAATGGTTCAGAATTTCCTTTGCCCGATTATGAACCCCATTGTCTATGCTCTCATGACCACGGAGATCAAGGAAAGTGTTAAACGTTTCCTCAGGAAAAACTTGATTAGGCCTATGCTGAGCTAATTGGTTTTTTTTTGGGGATGTTATGGGCCCTTAAATAAATTATTTCAGTTTTTATAAGGTTTTCATACAAGGTTTAAGATTAAATGTCAGATTTTCTTCTATTATACGAGATTGTACTCCAATAAAAATATATTACCCCACAGGAAAGAAAGAGAACTTACTAGGAATTCCTAAATCAAATAAAACTTGAAAATTAAAATAAAAACAAAAATTAAATATTGATTACTACTACTGTATGGCAAGGTCCAAATATAAGAGATGCTCAATTTTCATATACAAAAGTTTAATAAAAATAATACCATAATTAAGGTCATTCCACGTATTTTTGAATGGTAAAAGTATTAACAAGCAAAAGAGAACCTAAAAGCTTAACATTCCATATATAAAAGGGAAGATTGTAGAATTTGTCATGGCCAAACAATGAACAATGTTGGGGAAAAACCCTTAGAACCAAAACACATCAGACCAGCTTTCATAAAGTGACAAAAAAACTTGACAAACTGTCAGATTTACGAGGTGTAGTGGTGGCTCTGAGGGTAAGGATCTGTGCAGGTATCCAGAAGGTTGCCAGTTCGAATCCCTGTCACTACCAAAACAGATCCTACTCTACTTGGCCCTTGAGCAAGACCCTTAACCTGTAATTGCTCCAGGGGTGCTGTACAATGGCTGACCCTGTGCTCTGACCCCAAGGGGTATGCAAAAACAAAAATTCCTAATACAAGAAATTGTATAAGGCGAAACAAAAAAAAATGACTTAAAATGGAAAGGAGACAGATGTGTGCACTTATTTCCAAAAAGCATACTAGTACTTCTTCCATTGCCAGTGAAGGATAGTGAGACAACTATGCTGCGATAGACAGATAGATATTTATTAATCCCAAGGGGAAATTCACATACTCCAGCAGCAGCATACTGATAAAGAACAATATTAAATTAAAGAGTGATAACAATGCCGATAACAACGCAGGTATACAGACAGACAATAACTTTGTATAATTTTAACGTTTACCCCCCCGGGTGGAATTGAAGAGTCGCATAGTGTGGGGGAGGAACGATTTCCTCAGTCTGTCAGTGGAGCAGGACAGTGACAGCAGTCTGTCGCTGAAGCTGCTCCTCTGTCTGGAGATGATACTGTTCAGTGGATGCAGTGGATTCTCCATGACTGACAGGAGCCTGCTCAGTGCCATTCGCTCTGCCACGGATATCAAACTGTCCAGCTCCGTGCCTACAATAGAGCCTGCCTTCCTCACCAGTTTGTGGCGTGAGGTGTCCCTCTTCTTTATGCTGCTTCCCCAGCACACCACCATGTAGATGAGGGCACTCGCCACAACCATCTGATAGAACGTCTGCAGCATCTTATTGCAGATGTTGAAGGATGCCAGCCTTCTAAGGAAGTATAACCGGCTCTGTCCTTTCTTACACAGAGCATCAGTATTGGCACTCCAGTCCAATTTATCATCCAGCTGCACTCCCAGGTATTTATAGGTCTGCACCCTCTGCACACAGTCACCTCTGATGATCACGGGGTTCATGAGGGGCCTGGGCCTCCTAAAATCCACCACCAGCTCCTTGGTTTTACTGGTGTTCAGGTGTAGGTGGTTTGAGTCGCACCATTTAACAAAGTCCTTGATGAGGTTCCTATACTCCTCCTCCTGCCCACTCCTGATGCAGCCCACGATAGCAGTGTCGTCAGTGAACTTTTGCACGTGGCAGGACTCCGAGTTGTATTGGAAGTCTGATGTATATAGGCTGAACAGGACCGGAGAAAGTACAGTCCCCTGCGGGTCTCCTGTGTTGCTGACCACAATGTCAGACCTGCAGTTCCCGAGACGCACATACTGAGGTCTGTCTGTAAGATAGTCCACGATCCATGCCACCAGGTATGAATCTACTCCCATCTCTGTTAGCTTGTCCCTAAGGAGCATAGGTTGGATGGTGTTGAAGGCGCTAGAGAAGTCCCAATAGTCCCATCCTTCCTTTTTTTGGAACTGTCACATGTACCTTAGTGTTGTGGAGGTTGCAGTCTAAACTCACACAGCTGGGTACAAGACAGGAGTTGAATCATCCTTAGATGGGGCATCAGTCTGCTGCAAGCCACATTAACACAAGCAGGGGGAGTTTAGGTTCAATTAACTAACATGACTTTGAAATGTGGAAAGCACAAAACATAAACAAGGATAAGTCAAAATGTTTCAGCAATTTATTTATAAAAAAAAAAAAAAAAGAGTACAGAAAGCTACAGTTTATCCTTCTTTGACATAGTCTTCTAGGTTGTTAACACATTAACTAGAACATTGGTTAGAACCTTGTCAGAGACCTGTTGAACACTGGTCAGCAGGGCTGACCTGATTGTCATTCTTCTTTTGTTCTCAAACTTTTCATTCCATTTGTTGATACAAAGCATTATTTCCATACTGTGCATGATGTTAACAACAAACCTGTGCTCCTGAGACACCATCACCCACAAAAAAAGGATGACTTTGGTACTTGTCAACAATGGTCTAACACTCCAACTATTAACCAGATCAATCTGGTCATTTGTCACAGCAACTTGGACAAACGAAGCTCACACACGCATGCACATCTACCGCCACAGTTAGTAAAACTTTAATGCTGATACTTTTTGAGCTATTCTCATGGGTGTAATATATATATATATTATGCATACTAGGGGGCTTTGCTTTTTTTTCTTTTACCTCCTCTATGCTTAATCAGCTGGCTTGCTGCTGCTGCTTGTGCTGTTCTACATGATCTGCATGTTGTGCAGCGCTTCGAACATTTAAAAGCCTGTACTGCAGCTGTCCTTTTGTCTCACTGCCTTGTCTCGTGGGACGTTAAAAGTGTCTCCAAAAAAATCACGTCTCGACCCAAGATTTTTTTTTTTTATAATAGAGAGATATATATACACACACATACATTCACTATGTATACAGTATGTGCTGCATATGTGTGTAGAATAAAGTTATTTCAAACATAAAATATCTGAATTCAATTGCAACATCATAAATGTTCTTCTGTATTAGGGATTCTTCCATTTCTGTTTCAAGATTGTCCCTTTACTATTTGTAACATAATTTGAGCTACACTTTTGTATGAAAATGTAATAAATAAGTCAATAAATAAATAAATATAAAATTGCAAATGGGCTACTTGATCAATTTGTTGCCTTTAGGTTCCCAGTACAAACTTTTCAATTCTACAACAGCCTTCATAAGTCAAAGCAGTTTTCCTTATTGAAACCAATTTGAGACTGCATGATGTCAAGACGTAAATATACGCAAATATAATAAGCAATGTGAATATTTTTTAATGATCCAGTATACCATTGTGGCTAGAAAAGGACACAGTATTTAAGTAAGGCATTTTAAAATGTCTGTGGTGGGCTGGCGCCCTGCCCAGGGTTTGTTTCCTGCCTTGCGCCCTGTGCCGGCTGGGATTGGCTCCAGCAGACCCCCGTGACCCTGTAGTTAGGATATAGAGGGTTGGATAATGGATGGATGGATGTTAAAATGTTTAATTCCTATTTATTTTTAAATAGATGTTTGCCAAAAAGTCATTACAGGTTGTTCAATAATTAATGACAAAATCACTTGAAAAAATTTACTTACACGGAAGGGAAAAACTGCTTTTAGCACAGGCATTGTTGGGAGCAAGGTGTTTCTTCTTCCGGATTTTGAATCCCTGTGCTTTGCCATCATTGTTTGTACAGATATTCTTTGGATTATGTAGCAGTAATCTCCATATTGAATGCTCACTAAACAACAGTGCTGTGTATCGTTAACATCCTGAACATTGAAATGAACGACGGCAAAATGCTAGATATTTTTGCTGAGTGCTAGTCATGTTGCCCACTACGATAAACTCTCAAAAGAATTAAATATGGATTCTTGCTCATGAGTTTTAGGACAAAATGAAGATGATTGTTCTAGATGCACACATTGTGCCTTTGCTTGATAAATGGCCCTTGATGCCCGTAGTAACAGAATATCAAAACTTAAAAAAGTAATACATTCATGTTAGATTTTTGCTTAAACTATTATCAGATGGTTAGAAGTTTGGAATTTATCTGTAGTTAAAGCTTCACACTGACCATTAGACCAATGACAAAACCCAGAACTACAGTTTACTGTATGTATCTTAATTTTATTAATATTTAAAACTGTAAATAAATGGGTGCTTTTAAAATATCTGGTTGCATATATTGTGCTCACGCTTTAAAATGTCTGGCTACACATATATTGCCTGCTCTTCACATTACTGCCTACAACAGTACAAGAGCACTGCCCCTTGTACAGAACTGACTTCTCTGTATTTAAGTTACATATCATTGACATTACCGACATAACTGTAATAAATAATATCTTTGAGATTCTTAAAATTAGAGAGAAGAAATTCTGGCCAAAGAAGTTGTTCATGACAATTAAAAAAAAAATCAGACAGATATATCTGAACTAGATGTGCTACCCTTCTACTCAATGTAAGTCTCAGTGTTAATGTCTGCAGTGCACCACATAATCCCTATGTCTCTGCTGTACGACTGTATGGGATTTGTAAAAGCAGTGTTAATGTTGGTGACGTGGCATCTGTTGAAATGACAATTACTATGCATTGTATTACTAAAAATGTTTGTGATGTGCCATCTTTTGGACAGAGACATAGCAACAAGACAGAGACACACAGACACTTGTCACTTTATTAAGGTGGATTTCTCTAATGTTATCATCTAATTTTAGTAATGGTGGCACAATGGAAAGCCCACAGTGTGAAGTGTGCATGATGTTCTGTGGTTGTGCAGCTTTGGTCTGTGGCCTCCTGCTTCATACCACAGTTTAAAGATATCC